>NC_136068.1:663567594-664167594 GCF_964261635.1 Lissotriton helveticus | reverse complement strand
TTCACTGGAGTCAACTGCAGTAGATCTCCAAAAACAATAATGTGTTTTCCTCCAAATAAGACATCATAGTCTGTTCTAAGAATTTCTTGCATTCTCAAATGCACAAAAGCAAGCATTAGATTTGAGACCATGCTTACTTCATCAATGATAAGAAGTTTCATTTTCTTCAGGATTCTCGAAACTTCAGAACACGCATCTCCAGATAACTTGTGGTATTGCAATTTATTATCATGCTCAACTGGTAGCATCAGTAAACGATGTAATGTAATCCCTTTAATGTTATGTCCTGCCAGCCCAGTTGGAGCGGTTACAACACAAGACAGTGGTGATTCAGCCCTTTTCTGCAAATAAGTTGCAATTGCTTTAATCAGAAAACTTTTTCCAGTTCCCGCTTCTCCACTCACGTACAGTCGGACAGGCTTAAATTATGTACATGAGCACTCTTTTTTCTCATGACTGAATCCATGTTCAATCTGTTCTGTGACTTCGTCATATATCTGTTTCTGCTCAATGTTTAGTTGTTTCACCAAATCTTCTAAGTTAATTACATCCTCTTCAGCTTGTTCCATAGCTCTTTCCACCTCATCCATGGCAGTGGCAGCCTCATTTTGAATAATTGGTCCTCCTAGTGGATCCTGACTCAATGAAGTAGAACTCTGACTGCCTTGAGAACTGTCTCTAGCAATCTCTGCAGCAATTGTGGCTTCTTGCTCTATTTCTTCGTTCAATATTTGCAGATAATATGGAAAAACAGGACATTCTATCGTATCCTTGGTTGCATTAAAAGAATCTTCATAACAGAGAAAATCTCCAAGTAGTTCCTCTTCTGTAAGCCATACAACGATGGGATTGAAAGCGTAAAACTTGTTGCCTTAAACTGTTTTCCTCTGTAGTTTTCGGAACAGCACATGTTGAATACTCTTCAATGAAACTCATCACTGTTTCATCCGAATCTGTTCCAAATTTGGGTGCATCTTTAATCCACAACAACATATGTTTGTGAGGAGCACCTCTCGCTTGATACTCCTTTCTCCAAAAGAAATCCAAAACCTCTCCAAGGGGAGGATTTTTTTTGTTGGTAATAAAAGACATCATAGCTTCAAATCTATGAATAAAATATCTGCATACATTCACTGGATCCAAAGAACACAGTTCTCCAGGTGTTTTGAATTCTATATTTTGTATATTTGCATTTGCCTCGCGTATAAATTGAAGTAAGTCGTCCCATGCATACTCGGCACAGCTAAGAGTGAGGAACCATGTAGGAGTTCCTAAGTTTCTTAGCATACATTTCAATTCCCCATGACGACGGTACCAATACTCGTTTGTACCACACTGACATGCCATGAGATTGATTAGATGAGATTCCAAAATATTATCTTGCAGATTGACTTTCTCCATAAAGTCCCTCGCCGAAACATTTTGCAGATGTGCTCCACTTTTCAGTATATGATTTACTGCATAAGAAAGCCCAGACAAGTCACTTTCATACAGTAGATGAAACAAATATGGAATGCATTGACGAAACCTTGGATCTTCAGCATATAATCTTAAAGTCCGGTATTCAGATGCCCGAATTTGAAGTGGTCGATCGTCATATCGTCCACCTCAACCTGTTGGAAATAGCTGTTGAAAAGAACGAGCTTCCAAACTTTCTTCCCATACACTAATGGGACTTCCGTTTGCTGCTTTCATTTGAAACAATTCAATTGCATTCCCCATTACTTCTTTGGAATGCAAAGGATGAACAGTATAATGTTCATATATTTCTTCACTTCTAGACACATCAACTTTTTCAATTTGGCCGGCTGAACAATCACTGTCTTCTTCTGAAGCTATTTCCTCTGCTCCAACACATACATGTTTGTAGTACTCATTGTTTTTGACTCAAAACAACGTTGCCTTTTTGACTTTCCTAACATCCACTAAATCTTGCCAGATTTTCTTACTCTTTGTCGGAACCCCATTAACTAGAATAACTAAAGGTTCCTCTTCTACTTTTTCTATACCAATTGTATCAATATTTTTCTTGAAATCTAGAGGCAAAAAAACAACTCTTCCCTTTAATCCTCTCTGCAAATCTGAAGGAGGCAATTTCCCTATCTTAGGCTCCATGCGAACAATAGCCTGAAAAGGATGGACACATTGAATCAAAATAGATTCATATATATTTAAATCCATCAATTCAGCAGGAATGTCTTCCAACTCAAGATTATTAGGAACAGCTCTAGCAGGCATTCTGTTTTCATTTAATTTATTATCACAATATTTACAAATACGCTGATCAGAACTCAAATCAGAAGAATTCTCCACCAACAAATAAGTTGCAAAATTCTTCCATTCACTATTATTTTCCGTTTCACTTTTTGCATATAAATCAACTAACCTAGTCTGAATCTTATAATGAGTCCGTCGACAACACACACAAGTAAAATTAGGCCTTTCACTTGATTTCACCTTAAACTTAGTAATTTCCTGGTCAAACTTTTCTGTACTTGAAACCTGTACATTGTCTTCCACATTACCTTCTATTACTGTGTCAATTTCTACACTGTCCTCTTTTTCACCAAAATAACAAAACTCAATTTCTTCACAAATCTTTTTCACATCTAATTCAGTTCCATGCAAAAGAGCACTGTTTAACTGTTTAAGCTTAAGTGCTGGACTTTTTGCATAATACAACCTTCTCACTAATTTCCTCATTTTGTTATGATGCACTGCCAACATCCTAAAATGATGAAAAAGACTCTGACATACTTTTCTTGAAAGACAAGCCAGTGAATGGCCTTGCAAACCTGTGTTTTCTCTCACTCTGCAAGGATCTAAGTCTTGCAACATCTTCATTTTCTGTTTTAGACTTTTCTTACTAAACTACGTAAGAAATTACGAAGCAAATCGATTGATTCCTGTCGCACACTACAAATACTACTACACTTCCAAGTGTACACTGGGCCCTTAGTACGTCTCCCTAAAACTTCATCAGTTAACACCTCTCCTGCATCTCTAGACACAAGTTTCTCTTTTTCAATCGGACAACCATCTTTCACCTCATATGCTCGACCACTGGGTGTCAACTGCATACACCAAATCATTCTCCTGAAAGTAACTCTCCTCATTAAAAAATGGCTCACAACTTGAACTATGCATCCATTCTCCAGAAAAAACTTTACAAAAATGAGTCCAATTAATTACTCTTTTGCATCTACTCTTTGATTTGAAAACATCAATTGTCTTGTTAAGTGTCCTAATTCTATTGATTACTAAAATAAATAATTTTTTCTTAACTTCAAAAGCCTGATCAACAATTGTCTCTAAATTTTTCTTTTTCTTGTAAAAAGCAGCTCTCTGTTTACCTTTCTTAATGTTTTTTATCAAATTTAAAACTACCCTATTGCGAAACATTCGTTTACGAATGTCCCTAAATTGGTTTTGCCTTCTATTCCTATACATATTATTCTCTCCTGCTGCAGTATTAACATTTTTGTGGGGCCTCTCCTTCCTCTTCAAATTTGCTCTCTCCTTCTGTTTATTGATATTCTCATCAACATTTTTTTTTGATCTACATATGTTCCGAAAGAAAGACTTAGTTGTCTTACCGGGAGCTTTTTCCCTGTCTTTTGAAGTATTTGTTGTAGAGGAGTGCTTTAATTCCGTTGCTGTTTTTGATTTTTTCCGCTTCACATCTTTTCTTCTCCTTTGCCTTGACGGCATATTTCCTTACTATGCAAATCTTGATTTCAATCTGTGATAAAGAAAAACGATAACACATTTTAGACCACTATTACCAAAGAACAAAGCAATGACAATAAGCAAACGATATAAACACTACTTTACAACATATCTAAGTTTATATCACAACAACTATGTAACTAGGATTAAGACATAGAAAAAGAGCTAGAGGAACTAACACAAAAAGAAATGAGAGAGTCAGAAAAAGAAACAGATAGAGGAAGTAAAACATAGAGAAGGAGTAAGACCGAAAGAGCATATAGTATGTTGTAAGACAGAAAAAGGATGTAATAAGGAGAGGGAGTCAGTCAAAGAAATGGACATAGGGAATAAGTTAGAAAAAGTATATAACAGGGTGTAAGACAGAGAGAGGTTGTAAGAGGATGTAAGACAGAGAGACGGTGTTAGAAGGGGACAGGATGTAAAAGAGACTAAAACACAGAGAGGCTGTAAAAGGTAGAGAGAGAGACTAAGTTTGAGAGAGGGTGTAAGAGGAACTCAATCAGAGAGAGGATGTAACAAGGAGTAATAAGAGAAATGGAATAAATCAGAGAAAGGGTGTAAGAGAAAGTAAGTTAAAGAGAAAGTGTAAGAGAGTGTAACACAGAGTCAGAATGTAAAAAGGAATGAGTCAGAGAGAAGATGTTAGAAGGGGACTGATGGAAAAATAGAGTACGTCAGGAAGAGAATATAACAGAGACTTATACATTCTTCATAATAATTGGTAAAGAAACCTTGCTGCATAAAGGAATTGTATTTTATAAATGAGCGAGGTTTCAGTAGTGTAATGAAAAGCATATGACCTTTTCTATGTTTTTCAAATGGTTTTCTAAAAAAAGATTGTGAGGCCTAAGCAGGAGTGCAGATGAGATGAAGCCTGTCCAGGGGAGCACAAAAGGTGAGGCTTGTGTCCAAGAGTGCAATGGACAGGACTTCATAAAGCCTATACCCCACTGCACTCTTAGACACAACCCTCACCTCCTTTGCACCCCTGGACAGACCTCTCTTGCACTACACTCTTCAACACAGGCATCACCTCCTCTGCCCCCCTAGACAATCCTCACCTCATCTGCAACCCTGAATACACCTCAACTCATCTGCACCATTAGACAGGCCTCAGTTTATATACACTCTTGGACACGCCTCATCTCATCTGTACCCTGTTACCATCAATTATACTCAATGTACTGAGGCCTGTCTAAGGGGCACAGATTAGATAATGCTTCTCTAAGGGTCAGAGGAGGTAAGTCCTCTCCATTGCACTCATGGACACAGGCCTCAACTTCTTTGCACCCCTGGACATACCTCACCTCATTTGCACAATCCACTTCCTAATTTGAGGAAACACAGGTGACATGATTGTGAAAGGTTCAAATATTTTATGTAATCATGCACACACTATTTATTCCTTCACAAAAATATAAAAGCCATTGATTTGCCCCAAAATCGTATTTTTAATAACATTTTAGAAACAGAGCGCAGGTCCTATGTACAACCATTCAAATTCACTACTGAAACCTCACTATTTCACAAAATAAAAATCCTCTATCTTGCAAATGTAGATACCAAGCATTATCAAAAAGCATGACACAAACCAACAGCAAAGAAGCTCAAGGCCTCATTTATGAGGCCCTGCGTCAGTTTTGCGCTGCTGATGCGTCACTTTTTGTGACGCATCGGCGGCATGAAACATGTGCCTTATTGCGCCATATTTAAAAAGTGACGCATCTAGGTAGATGCGTCACTTTTTAAACCCCTGCGCCACATTATACCTGCGTCAGGTATAATGTATGCAGAGGGGGCGTTCCCCCGCAAAAAGCCTCGTAATAGTGACGCAGTGAAATCTATGAGATTTCACTGTGTCACTTTTAGGACGCTGTTATGTCAAAATCTTGTGCCTGCCTCACAGCAGGCGTAAGACTGACGCAAGCCCTTTCACATGTGGCTTTCCTCATGTGAAAGGACGCATTGCTGGAGTTGCATCACTTTTGTGACACACTCCAGCAATGCGTCACTTTTGCGCTTACAGATACGTCACAAATACTGACTTATCTGTAAGTCCTTGCGACATGATGCGTCATACATTAAATATACCGCACCATTGGTGTCGCAAGGAGTTCACAGTGAATAGTGACGCATCGCTGTTTTCATAAATAAGGCCCTCAGTGTGCTTCCTAATCTGATGTAACACAGGTGACATGATTGTGAAAGGTTCAAATATTTTTATATAATCATGCACACACTATTTATTCCTTCTCAAAAATATAAAAGCCATTGATTTGCCCCAAAACCTTTTTTTAAATAACATTTTAGAAACAGAGCGCAGGTCCTATGTACAAGCATTCCATTTCACTACTAAAACCTCACTATTTCACACAATACAAATCCTTTATCTTGCAAATATTCCTACCAAGCATTACCCAAAAAATTACACAAACCAACAGCAAGGAAGCTCAGTCTGCTTCCTAATCTGAGGTAACACAGGTGACATGATTGTGAACGGTTCAAATATTTTTATGTAATCATGCACACACTATTTATTCCTTCTCAAAAACCAAAAACCAATTGCTTTGCCCCAAAATCATTTTTTGAATAACATTTTAGAGACAGAGTGCAGGTCCCATGTACAAGCATTCAATTTCACTACTGAAACCCATTGATTTGCCCTAAAATCGTTTTTTAAATAACATTTTAGAAACAGAGCGTAGGTCCTATGTACAAACATTCAATTTCACTACTGAAACCCATTGATTTGCCCTCAAATTATTTTTTAAATAACATTTTAGAAACAGAGCACAGGTCCTATGTACAAGCATTCAATTTCACTACTGAAACACATTGATTTACCCCAAAATCGTTTTTTCAATAACATTTTAGAAACAGAGCACATGTCCTATGTACAAGCATTCAATTTCACTACTGAAACCCATTGTTTTGCCTTAAAATCGTTTTTTAAATAACATTTTAGAAACAGAGCACAGGTCCTATGTACAAGCATTCAATTTCACTACAGAAACCCATTGATTTGCCTCAAAATCGTTTTTGTAATAACATTTTAGAAACACAGTGCAGGTCCTATGTACAACCATTCAACTTCACTACTGAAACCTCACCATTTCACAAAATAAAAATCCTCTATCTTGCAAATGTAGATACCAAGCATTATCAAAAAGCATGACACAAACCAACAGCAAAGAAGCTCAAAGCCTCATTTATGAGCCCTGCGTCAGTTTTGCGCTGCTGATGCATCACTTTTTGTGACGCATCGGTGGCATAAAACATGTGCCTTGTTGCGCCATATTTAAAAAGTGACGCATCTAGGTAGATGCGTCACTTTTTAAACCCCTGCGCCACATTATACCTGCGTCAGATATAATGTATGCAGAGGGGGCGTTCCCCCGCAAAAAGCCTCGTAATAGTGACGCAGTGAAATCTATGAGATTTCACTGCGTCACTTTTAGGATGCTGTTACGTCAAAATCTTGCGCCTGCCTCACACCTGGCGTAAGACTGACGCAAGCCCTTTCACATGGGGCTTTCCCCATGTGAAAGGACGCATTGCTAGAGTTGCGTCACTTTTGTGACACACTTCAGCAATGCGTCACTTTTGCACTTACAGATACGTCAGAAATACTGACTTATCTGTAAGTCCTTGATACATGATGCGTCATACATTAAATATAACGCATCATTGGTGTCGCAAGGAGTGCACAGTGAAAAGTGACGCATCGCTGTTTTCATAAATAAGGCCCTCAGTGTGCTTCCTAATCTGAGGTAACACATGTGACATGATTGTGAAAGGTTCACATTTTTTTATGTAATCATGCACACACTATTTATTCCTTCTCAAAAATGTGCAAGCCATTGATTTGCCCCAAAATCGATTTTTGAATAACATTTTAGAAACAGAGTGCAGGTTCTATGTACAAGCATTCCATTTCAGTACTGAAAACTCACTATTTTACAAAATACATTTCCTCTCTCTTGCAAACATTCCTACCAAGCATTACCCAAAAAATGACACAAACCAACAGCAAAGAAGCTCAGTCTGTATCCTAATCTGAGGTGACACAGGTGACATGATTGTGAAAGGTTCAAATATTTTTATGTAATCATACACACACTATTTATTCCTTCTTAAAAATGTAAAAGCCATTCATTTGCCCCAAAATCGTTTTTTCAATAACATTTTAGAAACCGAGCACAGGTCCTATCTACAAGCATTCAATTTCACTACTGAAACTCATTGATTTGACCTAAAATCGTTTTTTAAATAACATTTTAGAAACAGAGCGCAGGTCCTATGTACAAGCATTTAATTTCACTACTGAAACCCATTGATTTGCCCTAAAATAATTTTTTAATTAACATTTTAGGAACAGAGCACAGATCCTATGTACAAGCATTCAATTTGACTACTGAAACCCATCGATTTGCCCTAA
Organism: Lissotriton helveticus; assembly: GCF_964261635.1. Classification (NCBI taxonomy): domain Eukaryota; kingdom Metazoa; phylum Chordata; class Amphibia; order Caudata; family Salamandridae; genus Lissotriton; species Lissotriton helveticus. The sequence continues at coordinate 664,159,424 of NC_136068.1, read as the reverse complement.
AATCGTTTTTTAAATAACATTTTAGAAACAGAGCGCAGGTCCTATGTACAAACATTCAATTTCACTACTAAAACCTCACTATTTCACAAAATACAAATCCTCTATCTTGCAAATATTAATACCATGCATTTTCAAAAAGCATCACACAAACCAACAGCAAAGAAGCTCAATGTGCTTCTTAATCTGAACTCTTTATCTATATTGAATGAATCATAACTCACCTTTACAAATGCTTTGGGATATTGAGAACAGTGTCAGATACACACACCAATATTTCTTTAGCAGAGCAAAAGGTATGTTCTCCAGGCACTGCAACCATTAATGGCACAGAAAACCTCTAATTCTACACACATATCCCTTTTTGTTAACCAATTAAAACTCTTCCCACTCTATTTTCAAACCATCACCCTTCCCCTCCCTCAGCCCTTTCTACCTGTTACCATAGCAACTCCCTCCTCCTCACTGAGCTCTCAGGGTTAAAAGTTTATTCTACAATTTTGCAAATGAACTCAGCAAGGATGTTTGACCTCTCAATACACCAGCTTATGAGGTGCAATTGTTTCTTTAAATGACTTTTTCTTAACCATTCAAATTACTTCTTTCACAGAACAGAACCATGCACCCTAACTTTTAGTTTTCAACTTTCTGAATCCACCAATCATTGCTTGAGCACTGAAACTCCACAACTTTGTTTTGCAAACTCCTACTGTTCCAACTGCCATTTTATTCCTACACTTCATCTGACTGCACCAGAACCTCCTCTCACCATGTATTCTGTCTGGATTATTGGACATAGCTACATCCACTGGGCTCAAAGGTATGCAGCTCTCAGAAATTTTGACAACCTTGATTTACCAAATGTGCACATCAATTGGATTGGCCAAAGAGGATTGAGATGTCATCAATTGATACCATTGGTGAAAACCTTTCACCATCTGCCACACCCTGACCTTATAATTTTGAGATGTCATCAGTGATGTCATGAGAGATGTCACTGACCATGTCATGAGTGATGTAAAATGTGATGTCATCAGCAGAGCATTGCGGGCGCGCAAGTTATAGTTAGCTGAACTAACTATAACGGTGGAATTTCAATGGTTTTGTATGAGTGAAATGTCCAGCTAACTGTAACATGTGTGAAATCTATAGTTTTTTCAGTGAATTTCTAAGGTTTTTTAAATGCTAATTCCTAACTATAACTGGTGTGAATCCTATGTTTTTTTCAGTGAATTTCAAAGGTTTTTTAAATGCTAATTCCTAACTATAACATGTGTAAAACCTATGGTTTTTTCAGTGAATTTCAAAGGTTTTGTAAATGATAATTTTCAAATGTATTAATTATTACATTTCTTTTTTTTATATACTAATTTCCTACATTTTTATTATAAATATTTTTATCTATTTTATTTTTTAAGTTATATTTCATATTCTTAATGTAAAATAATAACAACATTACATTCAAAAATATATATATGTTTTAATATATCAAAATTAAATTCGATATAATTCCTTTTTCATTGTTTTTTGTTTGGTAATCGTACCGTACCCGTACGGTGATCGCACCTTACTTTGTGCGGCTAATCGTACTCTGCGCGTACCCGTGCATACGTTACGCATACGCTTTGACATTACGCGTCGCATCAACACTTCTGTGTGACGTCATGTACGGCGCCCCATACGCGTACGGCGCAAAAGTTTCTAATTCTTTAAAAACATATTTTTATGTATTTAATATACATATTAAGGGAAGACATTACCTGGGATAATCATGAAAATAGTTTTTTCAACTTTTAATAAGCGTATATTACTTTTAAAAGCAATTACGCAAATCGCGGCGGTACGTCATACGTACTCACACCGTAAGAGCACCGTAAGTGCTCAGTAAGTGTACGCAAAGCCATGTGACTTTAAAAGACCAGATTTGTTTGGTTCATAACACATCCTATTCCAACTGTTGAAAGACCCCTCCCATTTCAATCACTCTTCTTTGACTTTCTCAGGAGAAGCATCTCTTCCGTGGAGCTTGTCAATTTAGAAGGAAAATTCACCATGGCTGCACTTGTGGAGTCCTCTTCCAACCACTCTTCTGAGGAAGAATCTGTTCCTGAGCGGCCTCAGAAGAAAAGAGAAGAGGCTCTCATCTGGAAATGTTTTACCTTCCCTTAGGGTGAAAAGAAGGTCAATGCACCAAAAGTGACCTGTAAGATCGGCGAGACAACTCTCTACAGGGGTGACCCCACAAAGAAATGCTCGTTTGGGGCAGCGAGCATAGTGTGTCAAGTTAAAACTCTGCACCCTAACAACTATGCAAGAGTTGCAACAAAAAGGTTGCAGGACAACCCTCCGCCTACTGTTGCGAGCACATCGACTGCACCACCACCTCCGGCAAGCACTCTGCACCCGAACATTCAACCCTATTTGGCGGGTCTGACCATTCATTGTACATTTTGCAAAGAACTATTATGTTACGGTGAACACTCGATAGATCTCATTATCCGCAGGAAACGGGAGCACCTTTGTTCACGCCATTAATTTTTTTCTTTGATTCTTTTGTTCCTGTTGGACACGTTTTGGGTTGCAGTTGAATTTTTGGGGTTTAAAGAAAAAAAAACTTGTTAAAAAAATCCCCCAAAAAATACAAAACTTCAAAAAACACCAAAAAACCAGTTCTTTTCAGAACTACCTTCACTGGTCAAAGAAAGAGCTATGTTTCTATGAGAGTGTGTAAAACTCAGTCTGAATGAATGTGTAGTGCATAAATGAATGGATTAATACATTAGTAGTGTATGGTGAAAGTGAAAGTGCAGAACTATAAGGAAGTGCTATAGCATAAATCTATAAGGTGTGTACTTATAGTATACTGTAATATTTCCGATGCACTTGACTGTAACATGTGTGCATAAAAATGTTACAAGTCTATGCTTTCCTTTGCTCTGCTGGTGAAACTGCGTGGGTGAATTTGTAAGTGTTAGGGGCAGATTTACAACCATAATTATAACACTATACTACCTCGGGTCTACTATTTAGCACGTGCAGTTGTGTGTGATATACATGCAGATAACCTCTTATACTGAGGTTGGAAAGTTACAGCCTAAAAGGGGGAATTATCCCTTGAGGATTAGAACCCTCACTCACCCGTAGGTGACATGCTTCATCATATGGGTTCCTCCTCCCAGCAGGGAACCTGGTCCTGCTGAGGGCTACAACTCCCTCACTGTGAGGGAGGAGCTCAGGGATGTTTTAGATGTTCCCTAGTGTGACTAGGATGCTAGAATCCCATATGTGAAAGTATAATGTGGTGAGGGTGCAGCGCAAAAAAATAATACAAAGGTAGACCTAATGGTGAACTAAAACTATATATGTTCTAGTCCTCAAGGGATAATCCCCCCTTTTAAGCTGTAACTTTCCAACATCAGTATAAGTGGTTATCTGCATGTATATCACACACAACTGCAGGTGCTAAATAGTAGACCTGAGGTAGTATAGTGTTATAATTACGTTTTGGGGAAGTTCCCCTCGCTGGTCTTTAAATCTTTTTCCCTAGGACCCCATTCCACCCGATTGTTCTCTTAATTGCATATTTACAACCTCATTGTGCCTCTTTTACACCGCCATTGCATCACTTTTCTGATGCAGCGGTGGTGCAAAAGTTGCGTCATGGTGTGTGATTTTTACAATGTTATGCATCTGGGAGAGGCATCACATTGTAAATTCCTGTACCAGAAAGAGATATTCAAACATGGAGGGGGGGGTGGCGTTCCAGCGCAGGAACACCTCCTAAAAGTGTCTGAGATTTGTCACTTTTGAGCTCATACTGCGTCAAAACCCTGCACTTGCTTGAAGCATGTGTAAGGATTGACACAGCATTCTCAGCATAGGGCCCCCAGAGCATTGCTGGCTATGCGTGCCGTTTTTGTCCCATGGTGCACCACATTGTAAATACGGAGCATCCATGGTGGTGGTGTCACAGTGCACAATAACTGGCATATCCCTGGGGATGTTCCATTTATTGAACATCTGCCCATTACTGTTTTAATATAGTAAAGGGATTACTACACACTAATGAATAAGTCACTACAAAACTAAAACAACAGTGACAGAGTGTTTGGTGGAAGTGCAAGGATACAGATTGGGGAACTGAAGGTATAAAAGACAAGTTTGCAGGTGCATACTTCAAGGCCCTGGTCCTGGTCTTCAAAGCTTTCCACAATATTGGAGCACCTTACCTCAGGGACAGGTTTCAACCTTATCTCCCTCAGCGCACTCTGAGATCTTCTTCCCAACTGCTGATTACTGTCCCTAAGGTCCAACTTTCCCGGGTGGGGGGCAGACCTTTTCATGCAACAGCCTCCAGGTTATGGAATAGCCTGCCTTTTGCTATAAGACAGAGCTCTGACCTCCTCAGCTTTAGGAAAAGTATGAAAACGTGGCTCTTTCAGATGTGATTTCAGCGTGGTTGGTTGTGCACGGTCTGATGTTATGGAGTCTACACTTGTGCTCCAGCGCCGGGACACTCCTGGGAGTAGCCGTGCGCTATACAAATATAGATTAACATAACATAGAAGACTGCATGCATAGTCTATAGGGGTTTGAAGCAGTCTATGGCCTAAGGCCTATTTTAATGCATGAGTACTTAGGTACTGGGTGGATGATTAAAGCTCTGCAAGACAATGCCTGACTAAATTTATAACAGTTTCAGTTTTACCACAGTACATAGATAAGCAGATACTGCTGAATGGCTCACTACAATACTGAAACAGCAGTTTCAGAGTCTTTGGTGAAAGTGTAAGGATACAGACTGGGGAATTGAAGGTATAAAACACATGTTTGCAGGTGACTAGAATACTGCATGTATAGTCTATAGGGGTTTAAAGCAGTCCATGGCCTAAGACATACTTTGGTCCATGATTACTTGGGTACTCACTGAATGATTACAGTTCTGTAAGGAGAGTGCCTGACTGAATTTATAAGACCTTCATGTTTAGCATAGTGCATAGATAAGGACATTCTGCTGAATGGCACAGTACAATACTGAATCAGCAATGACAGAATGTTTGCTGGAAGTGTAAAGATACAGACTGGAGAATTGAAGGTATAAAAGACATGTTTGCAGGTGCATGGAAGAGTACATGCATAGTCTATAGGGGTTTGAAGCAGTCTATGGCCTAAGGCCTACTTTGCTGCATGAATACTTAGGTACTGACTGGGGGATTACTGTTCTGCAAGGAGAGTGCGTGACTGAATTTATAACAGCTTCAGTTTTACCACAGTACATACATAAGCACATACTGCTGAATGTCTCACTACAATACTGAAAAAGCAGGGTCAGAGTGTTTGGTGAAAGTGTAACAATAAAACTAGGGAATTGAAGGTATAAAGGACATGTTTGCAGGTGCATAGAATACTGCAAGCATAGTCTATAGGGGTTTAAAGCAGTCCATAACCTAAGGCCTACTTTGCTCCATGAATACTAGGGTACTGACTGGATGATTACAGATCTGCAAGGAGACTGCCTGACTGAATTTGTAAGAGCTTCATTTTCAGCATAGTTCATAGATAAGGATATTCTGCTGAATAGCTCAGTACAATACTGAATCAGCAATGACAGAGTGTTTGCTGGAAGGGTAAGGATACAGACTGGGAATTGAAGGTATAAAAGACAAGTTTGCTGGTGCATAGAAGACTGCATGCATAGTCTATAGGGGTTTGAAGCAGTCTATGGCCTAAGGCCTATTTTAATGCATGAGTACTTAGAAACTGAATGGATGATTACAGTTCTGCAAGGAAAGCGCCTGACTCAATTTATAACAGCTTCAGTTTTACCACAGTATATAGATAAGCACATACTGCTGAATGGCTCACTACAATACTGAAACAATAGTCTCAGAGTGTTTGCTGGAAGTGTAAGGATATAGATTGGGGAATTAAACGTATAAAAGACAAGTTTGCAGGTGCATAGAAGACTGCAAGCATACTCTATAGGGGTTTAAAGTAGTCCATAGCCTAAGGCCTACTTTGCTCCATGAGTACTTAGGTACTGACTGGGTGATTACAGTTCTGCAAGGAGAGTGAGACATTGCCCAATAGAGCAGTGGTGAGGTGGTCAGTGCTAGAGAAATAAATCGACAAAGTGTCAAATATTTCCTCCAAGAATCTAGCAACAACTAGATGCAGAAAATCAGCATCCAGGGATCTACACTTAGGACAAGTTGATGACCTGGAGGGGTCAATGCTGACCAGACCCGCGGGGTGGTATAGGATCCATGAAGGAATGGGAAAGGGAGCATTCTGTGGTGGGTGATTACGGGAATACCAGTTTGGTATGTCCACAGCTTACAGCTCAGTCGTTATCAGCAATAGGACCAAAACGGTCTTCCTCACAATGTTTTTGCATCCCTCGGTTGGTAGTGTTCTTTAAAGTCATGCATGCTCTACACACTTTGGAGATCAAATGCGATCTATTCGGGTCCTTAATCAGGAGATTGAGAAGGGGAAAGTCTTCTGGGGTTAGAGGATAAAAGGGATAATGGCTAATAGTGTGCTATGTATTCAATTAAAGAAGAATGTTACCGCAAATGTGTGGAGGCCATGACTGGCCAGGGTGCGTTGCACGAGTCACTCTGTCATCAACGGCAGCCAGGGGATTGCTATAATGGGGAGTTTGGATAGTAAAGACAAGTGAAGCCCAGTGCTCCACAAAGTTTGTGCCACACTCAACATGTAGTAGACAGTGTTTGGATATCTGTGGGGTCTAGCTTAAGCCCCCCTTGGCAGCAAGGTATTCAGGGGCAATGGGGCCACAAGTACTCGCTCTGGTCTGGCATAGGACAGTCTGATATTTGGATGAAACCAATGATTCACGAAATGGTCTTGGGTGATTAAATAATAGATACAGAATTCAGGGGCAGCAAAGCCGTCTCTCTCATACAGGAGGGTAAAAGCGCTCCATGCATTCAGGATCTGCGGCCTGCCCGAACCAGCCTCAAAAGGTGGCTGCGCAGTGTCAAAACAAAAGTGTTTATCGGGGGATAGGCATGTTGATAAATAAATGCAAAAATTGAGGTAAGGACTGTCATTTTGATCATTGCGATTGGGCCTACCATGGATAGTACCTGCATCAAGTGCTTAGCTACTGCAGGGCCATAATTAAAACAGATGACCTGTTCCTTTTCCCTGTGGAAGACAATGCCCAGATATTGTTCTGGAATCAGCAGTCCAAATAAAGGGGAATTCACATGCAGGGCTTTGCCCAGTTAATGCTGAGACCTGATATGGCTCCGAACCAGATGATCTCTCGTACCACAGGGTTTATTTTTTCTGGAGGATGCAGAATGAGCAATAGTATGCCTTCAGCATACATTGAGATGAGGAGAGAGCTGATTTAAAATTGGAGACCATTATGCATGTGGGTCACCTGAAGGTGGTGTATCAGAGGGTCCATGGCTATGATAAATATTAAAAGTGAGAGCGGGCAACCCTGCCTGGTTCCATGAGAGACAATGAAGGGTTTAGAGATTGATACATTGATGCAAACCGGTGCTGTGGGTTTGGAATACAGCAGAGAGATGAGAGCAGTAATTCTGTGGGGGATACCGAGTTGTCATAAAGTCAAATGAAGAAAAGGCCATTCCAGAGAGTCGAATGCCTTCTTCACATCCAAAAAAGTGACCACTGCAGGGATATCAGGAGATACCCTGTTCAGAATGGAAAAAACAGTATTATGGTAAAGTGAGGTCAACATGTGGGGTGTGAATATCTACTGCACCGGGGACAGCACCTGTTTGAGCAATAGCAACAGTCTATTCACCATTGCTTTGGCAAGGATTTAATTATCAAAATTGAGCAATGAGAGCAGCTTGTAGGATGAGCAGCTCATGGGATCTTTTCCTGGTTTGAGCAGCAAGGAGATTGCTGCCTCTTGCATTGTGTGTGGGAGGATCACCCTTTCTTTAATCTCAGTGTAGACCTCCAGCAGGTGTGGAATCAGAATGTTTTTATAAGTTTTATAAAAATGATCAGTTGAGTCTGTAAAGCCCTTGGGCTTTACTACCATCCAGTAAGTCAATCACTTTGGCTATCTTCTTTGCAGTAAACGACTCATTCAGGAAGTGGGATTGGCCGGTAGTGAGCCAAACCATGGCTATCTCCTCCAGGCAGGACTGGGGTTCCATCGACTCGGGTGTCAGATGGGAAGCATAAATAAATTAATAGTAAGAAACCACTTTCTATATGATATCCTCATTGTGCTGATACAGTGCCGTCATTCATGACTAGTTCAGTAATGTGTCCTGTGCCATAAGGGAGGCAGTGGAGGAGGGCAAGTGTTAACCCAAAGCGTTCACCCTCTCCATAACTCCTGCCACTGAGTATTTACCAAGGAAGGACACTTCCCTCTTTGCCAAGTCGCGGAACTCTTCCAATAAAACTAAGCGCTCATGAAGAGTCGCAATCAAGGGGTGCAGTGTACACTAATTTTCAATAGCTGTAAGCGCAGACTGCACACGTGCTAAGCTATTACAAATATCCTGAAACAACACCTGTGTGGTTCACAATGCAAATACAGTGGATATTTGCTTGAAGGCATCCCAGAGTGTGACATGGTGAGCAAATGATCCTGTGTTGGTCTTAAAATATTCAGTTATGGATGATTGAAGTTTGGAGTGGAAGACTGCGTTTAACAACGACAAAGAGGGAAAAGACCAGCCGCTTTCCCAGTACTCACAGTATGGGAGAGTGAGCAGCAACCTAACTGGTGCTTGATCTGACAGTAAGTATGGCAATATCTTTATTATTATTATTATTAAGCACTTATATCATGCATAGCTTGTGGTTTGACAACGGACTGACATTTGAGAAGCAGACAAAAGACATTGCCGCTGTCTGTTTCGGGCTCTTGCGAGGGTTGAGCCGTTTGCTTGTTTTTTCCAGGCATCCATTCTCTCCAGGCTTGACTACGGTAACTCTTTGTATCTGGGCGCTAATAAAGCCAGTATTAAATGCCTGCAGAGGGTCCAGAATGCGGCAGCACTCCTTCTGGTGGCCTTACCTAGATCTTGCTCAGTGGCGCATGTGCTCCCCAAGCTTCATTGGCTACCCATCGAAAAGCGCATTCAGTTTAAGGTGCTGTGCATCTCACACAAGAGTTTGACGCACCAAGCCCCTGGTGGGCTATCTTGCCTGTTGATGCCTTATGGGCCTGGGCGTGCATTGAGATCTGCTGATCTTGAGCTTGTCTGTGCTCCTCGAGTCCGGAAAGAGAGGGCAGGCGGCCGCTACTTTCGCTTTTTAGCGACAAAACTCTGAAATTCTCTCCCGGTTCACATTAGAGCTATTCCTAATCTTTTTGCGTTCCGTAAAACTATAAAACTTGGCTGTTTCCATCTTCTTATGTTTAAACATTAGGCTGGTCTCTCATGTTCTCTTCTTTTGTGGTCTGGTTGCGCAGGGGCGCCTCGTTGCTGAGGCAGCCGTGCGCATTATAAATCTCAAATAAATAAATAGCTACCCTCAGGCATTCCAGCGCTAGTAATCAGGCAGACGACCAGTAAGAATTTATGGGGCTGTTTGTGGGAGGAGTCAGGTTTTCAAGAGTTTACGAAAAGGCAGGATACTGGCTTAAGAGCGAATGTGTAAAGGCAAGGGTTCCACAGTTTTGCCACATTATACGCAAACGATCTGCCTCCCACTCTTGTCCTTCTGATTGTGGGGACAGCTAGCAAATTAAGGTTACGAGTACGAAACTCGCTCGTGGGCCGATAAGGAATGATAAGGAATTTGTTGACTTCTGGGCCCATTCCCCATACAGTCTTATGGGCAAGACACAAGGCCTTAAATTTTGTTCTTTGTAGGATAGGTAGCCAGTGTAAAGTTTCTAGAGCTGGCTTGGCTAATTGTGACCTAGGGATGCCCAGAAGCATCCTGGCAGCACAATTCTGAGCAATCTGGAGTTTCCTCAAAGTCACTTTAGGAGCTCCCAGATAAAGGAAGTTACCATAATCCAGGTGCGATAGAACTAAGGCTCTGACTAAGGTGCGCTTGGCAGTCAATGGCAACAGGGGAAGAATTGTCCTACCAGATCTACATATCCCAAAACAAACCCCTGTCACCTTCACTGCTTGGTGGTCAAATTTGAGAACATTACCCAACCAAACACCTAAGCTCTTTATTTTGGTTTTGGGAGTTGGATGAGGGCAGAGGCACTTTGGCCAAATCTGGCCAAGGTCCATGTTGGAATGATGCCCTAACAGCATGAGTTCGGTTTTACCTCCGTTGAGATGAAGGCAGGAATGCTCCATCCAAGAGGAAACTTTCTCTAAGCAGATCTCAAAGTCTGAGGGGTCTTTATATACTGGTCCAACGGAGTGCTGCAGGACGAGAGGAACATGTAGACCAATCATGTTCACACCATATGTGTAGCAGAGTAAAATGTATAGCCCGGAGTGGAGGGGTAGCGAAGGGAACAGATATCCTCAAGAGCGTAAGAGCGGACCATGTCCTTAAGCGTGCTTAACAAATGGGGTTTGCTTCTGGGACTGGTACTTGAAGAATCCATGGTGGGGTCTTAAACGATGCTCAGATTGCCACCCATAACAATAGCATTGGCCTCATATTTGTCTAAGAGGACAAATACGTTCTTGTAGAAAAGAGGGTCATCAAAATTTAGGGTGCATAGGTTAAGGAAAAGGAGATTCCGTTCCAGCATTGCCCGAGTCTCCAGAAGGTAACAGCCCTGGTCATCTGAAATAGTGGTATGATGTTTAAAAGGGTGCGTTTTATGTATGAGAATGCATACCCCGTGGAATAAGAACCATAACTGCTGAACAACTGGTGTGTTCCCCAGGATGTCGCAAAAGTGGATAAGGACTGCGGAGGCAGTTGTGTCCCCTGTAAGAATGCAATTTAGACGTCATGTCATGTGAGATATGATAGCAAAATGTTTCCCTTGTATGGGTTGTTCAACCCACAGATGTTCCATGTGAGGAGTGCTAAGTCAACCAAGTATTTGGTGTCTCCCATCTAAGTTTTGTGAAATTGTGACTGTCATGTGTAGTCTAGTACAAAAGGTAGTGCTGGGTCTCAGCAGAAGGAAGGGAGCACAGGGAGAGAATAAGGCGTCATTTCAAAGATAACACTAAAGAAACCCCATTGAACCTACCCCTCACCCACACCAGGTGAAAAGAAACTAGTGAATCCCAATACTATACCCTATATAGAAAGTACTCAACAAATCCAGGATTGGAATCATACTTGGGGAGCTGACAAATGCAACAGAATTAGTCAACCATAACTGAAAAAACAACATGAAACCATACAGTGAAGGGCAGCAGTTTGACCGTTTGCGGGCATAGGTGCAGCAGGCAATAGATGCAAAGGTCAGAGCAGCCACAGAATCTCAACTACAAAGTCACTTCAAACACTGGGACGTCACTATTGGTCAGCCGGAATTTAATAGGTCAGTGCTGACTGGGAGGTTGCTATCTGAGCGAGAGTCTTCCGGGGCTGCATGTGTCTGTGTGGGACTGTCACATCCCGGTTGTTTACAGAAAGCAATGACATCAGCTGAGGAATCAAAGAAGCATGGCTTACTCTTTGTTGCTATCTGGAGTCAGGCTGGATCGAGCATTCTGTACTTCGGGCCATTCTTCCGAAGAAGCAACTTTGCATCTGAGAATTTCTGTCTTGCTGACTGTACTGCAAGGGTGAAGACAGGAAAAAATGAAATAACAGGCCCCTGGTACTGCAAAGGAGATATTTCTCTGGCTATTCTCAGTGCAGTGTCCCTGTCCCTACAATTCAGAAGATAGGCCACAATGGGGTGGGGTGTGCTCCAGGTAGTGGACCTGGGCCTATGGACCTGCAGGCCCACTCCACTTTAAAAGTAGAGGAGAAGTGTTTTGCTCCAAAGAGTTCAGTGAGCAGGGACTCAACAAAATGGTCAGGGGGCCCTGTATAGGTCGATTCTGCCAGGTCAATGATGCAGATATGGTTCAGACATTAACTGGCCTTCAGATCCTCATAGTAATGGCCACTGCTTTCTATAGATGCTCTGTTTTCACCAGTTGGCACGTCATTGAGGCTGACGCGGCCTCAAGTGCAGCAATCCATTCCTCTGTGGAATCTATACGAGTGCCATGGCGGTTCAGTAGTTCACCAATACGTTCAAGTTGGGACGTCAGGGTGACAAAATGAGCATCGATAGAATGAAAGCTGGCTTACAGCTTAATCAACATGTCCTCCATGTCCTATGGGGGGTCTGGGTGGCAGGCAGAGTCACTGCTGTCCTCTATGACCGGTGTGTGGCCATCTCAATCTGTTTGGGCAGGTCAAAAGTGAGATGACACTGCTTAGGGTCTCCCCATCCCATGACTATGGTGTACTCAGGGGGTCGGGGTGTAAATGCAGAGCGCCTGGCAGCAGACAGCAAAATGGTAGGGATAAAGGGAAGCCCCAATGGTGTCCTAAGAGGCGTCCACCATGCAGGTATTGGCAGATCAGGAGGGTCCATGCAGAAGATGGGCCACAGGACAGTGTCCAGCAGTGGGCAATGGGGGAGAGAGCTCAACTGGTGAAGCCAGCAAAGGTGGCAACTGGCTGCAGCAGAGCTATGGATTTGGAACCTGCTGAGCACTGCGGAATTGGCATCTGGTTCTGTATTTCAATAAAGGAGGAGGAGAGGTGCCAATGAGCATTACTCACTGTGGATGATCTGACTGCACTCCAGTTGCACGCCCCCTGTGCTTCTTCATCAACCACACCTCAGGGTAGGCTGTCCCGGATTCATGGGAGTGGCAGGGCCGTACACCAGACTGCATAATGTGGGTGGTGACAAACAGCAAGAGGTCAAGGAATGGACAAGTTCGGCCACAGCCACCAGCCATGCCGGGACGGTGAACTGACAGGCCCCCCTGGCTGCAGTAAGAAGGCGGTCGAGCAGCAAGTGGCCCACCAGAAGGGCAGGCAGCACCAGCCACAGCCTGTGGAATGGTACAACACGATATGCCTGTCCAGCGTCAGACGACAACCAGACTCTCTAAGGAATCCTCAAAGCAGCTTGCGGCCGGCTCCTCACCCAACTTCTCCCCATAGCTCACTCCGTCTTGGCTATCAAGGAAGGTCTCAGAGGACTGTCAGCGAGTCACAGCATCTCTCAGGCTGTGCGAGTAGATAATCACCGCGATTCAGGCAGATGAAGCAAAGATGGAGATCACTGAATCTAGGATGCCGGCAGTCGGTTCCAGAGCCTTATCACCGATCAGCCATTACAGTCAACGGCTCAGTTACAGCCCTCATTGCTCCCATCTATGATCCAAATTTGGCTGGGAATAAAAAGCAGAGAATGCTCATAGTTACAGAGGGTGGATATCCACAGGAAAGAACAGAGAGTCCTAATATGATATGTGTTCCATTAACCCCAATAAATGCAATTATCTTTTATGCAGTGACTGCAGATCCCTCTGCAGTCCGGACTGGCTTGGAACCCATAAGATCTTTTCCTTGATTGTCAGGTATGGACTCACCTGTATGGGAAACATTTACTAGCATATGCAACAGTACACCTTGAGAAACTGCTACCACAAAGACACATGAGAGACACCGTATATTTGATGTCCTTAATTTAGGGACATGGTTAAATAATGTAATAACACTAAAGAGATCCAAAGGACTTAATCAAGTCATGGGATTATGAAGTCATCTGTAAAAGTAAATCTGATTGAGGAGGTAGAATTGAAAGCAGAATTGGATGAAATTATAACTGGAAATGTATATCTAAATCACATAGAAATCTATCAACCAAATGAATTGGTGTTCATGGCTAAAGACATTATCAGAAGAGCAAGACAGGCTCGTGAAAAATTATATAAGTTGGATCAAAAATATCTTGAACAGACAAAATCTTTGCAGCCATAGACTTGCTTTCAGTGACCATGACATTGGAAATTTGAGAACACCTGGACTGAAAACACACTTTCAATAATGAATGACAGGCATTTGAATTTGAAGCACAATAGATGAGTGGGAAGACAAGTGGTCTAAGAGAAAGGGTTCTAAAAGAGCAGCACGAGAACCACCTTCTTTAGGGGTAGAGTCACAGTATTGAAGCTTACCCATTACAAGAAGTACCTAGAAGAGGTTATGGACATGTGCCTTGGTGTAGAGGTGATCATGCTGCATTTATAAATGACTTCCCAAGATTGAGAGCAAAGCCTGTGAAATGGTATTAACAGGTTGATCGATTAGTGACGATTTCGAAGGTGCTGTGGATCGTTTTAAAGATGTTATTTGAAATTGTGGTCCCCAGTGGTTTGTGGTCTGCATGCAAATTAGCTACATAATGGCCTGAAAGTGAACCTGAAAGAGACCCAGTCCTTTAACAGTAGTGATGAAGAAATACAACCATGTGAGTACATGGGTTAAGGCTAAGGTGGCTCCACAAGATATCAATTGGGTTAAGATTGATAGAACAAATCAAGAACCTAAAGAGACAATGCATGAGTACTATAAAAGTTAGTGCAGGTTTTCAAACAGTACAGTTGGATATATAGGCATGAACCAAAGGAATTTGACAGTTATTTTCTAGATTTGTGACAAGGTTGAGATCTGAAATTAGCATGACGATTCAACAGCATTTGATTTATTGGCAGTTTAAGTCACTGTACAAGATTCTGTGTTATGCTAAATATTGTAGTGATGAGACTGAAACAAAACACAAAAAGATGAAGGAAAAGTTGATGTTGGTGAAGATGAAAGCTGCTCAGAGGGGATGCAAAATGTAGTCCTCTTTTGGGGATGACCTCCCGATGCAAGCAACATATTAGACAGGAGTCCAAATACAACCGGGTGGAAGATTGCTGGGACAAGGAAAAGACGGAAGTATTCTGGTAGACCCAAAGACTGAAATTATGGTTGTTACTTTAAAGAAGTCCAATCCATGCGACTATTGTAACTGGCTGGGGCACTGGAAGCAGAAATGTCATCTTAATCCTGCAAATCAGTATCAGAATGGTAGATAGTATCAGTCACAGGGTAATGTTGTGCAAATCCAGAATGTGCCTGGAACTAGAGCTTAAAATTTAGGAGGATCTCAAAGTCCTGTGAAGCAAGTACCACAGCCCCATATGCCACAGCAAGCTGTGGTGAATGTGTCCCATAATAACCACCTGTTCCATTAATTCCCTGTGTTAGAGGCTTTTAATGACTATGTCACAGAGCAGCCGTTAAGGTGGTGTCTGAGGGGGAGGAAGACTGTACATGTGACGTAGTCTTAGAAGTAGATGAGAGTGGACCATACGCCCCATACATTGATGCTGCTATAGATGGCAACAATGTCACCTTTTTTGATTGATGCTTGTGCTACCCGCTATACTGTGAGAACAGCAGAGGTTCCAAGTTGCAAGAGTTGTGAATAAGAGGATATCAAACCCCCTGAGTGACGAAGTGCCTGTGATGATAGGGACATTTGAGGATAATCATCAGTTTGTGGTGTGCGATTCAAGTCCTGTGTGTCACCTGGGATGTGTCTTGTTGTGCAAGTTAAATTGTACCATAAACTGCACCCTAAAGGCATTGATTTTCAGACAATCAATGAAAATGTTGCCTTTAAGTTGACAAACCAAAATCTGAGTGATTAATTCTTTCCCTTGCTGACAGTTGAATATTTACAATTGGATCTTCAGAGAGACAGTAGCAGATGTGGTCTGGAATTCTTCAGGAAAGAACATTGGAATCATTAAAGGAATTGCACCAGTCCATATACAAATTAAGCTCAATGCTGAGTACCCAAGAACCATTGTATAACCTGACACAGAGACAGTGGCTGGATTGATGCCTTTGATTGAGTCCATGACTGAGCAAGGCAATTTAAAGGAGATCCTAAGGAGTCCATGTAGCTCTCCCATTATGGGCTTGAGGAAGCCTAGTGGTAAGTACTGCATTATGCAGGATCTTCGCAAAATCAACAATGTAGTGGTTCCATGTTGGCCTTTGATACCGAACCTACTGTGATATTTCTTCAGATTTCATGTGATACTGAATGGTTCACTGTTAGCAATCTTTGCCAAGCCTTTTTATTCCCTTGCATGAAGATAGTCAATATTTGTTTGCATTTCAGCTCGTAGATTGTGTCTTAACATGGTATTGTGTCCCACAAGAGTATACAGAGATCATGAGACTGGCCGGACAAGTCAGATTGGGGGGAGGCATTGCGTTCATTCATAGGTCAGACATTACCATTACCAAAACTTATTCGGACCCCTTAGAGTCTTGTGAATATCTAGGCATGTCTTTAAGATCAGCGGAAAACCAAAACTGTAAACTCCATGCATTCTACCACCCGCCTGGCACAAAGACCAAGTTCCTATGACAACTGATGGAAATCATTACCATCAACTCTAGTCCCCAGTCTAATGATATCTTCCTAGGTGACTTCAATATTCACTGGGAGGATCAGGCTGACAATCAAATCAAACTTTTTAAAACCTTCCTGGAAGAACAATCTTTAGTCCAGGGATGTCATCTCCCCACCCACTCCAAAGGTTAAACCTTAGACTGGGTCATAGCCAAAGAAAAAGCAATCGAGGACATTATAATCACACCATGCGATTGGTCCGATCACAACATAATTCCATTCGAAATTCCTCTGAGAAAAACTAAACCGACCTCACAAGCTGTTAATGCAAAAAAATGGACCAGCACACTAGAGGAATCAATATGGAAAACATAGCAGCTTGCTGTGAAAATGAGTTGCAGCCACCCAAGAACATGGTTGACGTCAATGACCTCACTTTGCACTATAATAAATCAATATCAAGCATCATCGAGGAGGTCGCCCCTCTAAAACTTAAAAGGATCGCTGACAAAGACAAAAATCCATGGTTCAATAGTTTCCTAAATGAGGAAAGACGTTCACTCAGACTCTCTGAGCGCAAATGCCGTCAATACCCTACCGCATCACACTTAGACCAACTGAGACAATCCAGGAAAGCCTATAACAAAAGCATCCTTAAATCAAAAAAATACTTTTTTAGGAAAGAACTGGACAATGGAACAAATAGGCCAAGGAAACTATTCGATATACTCAAAGAACAGTCGAATAAATCTGCCAAATCAGCACCGATCATCGCCAAAACAAGCTTAAATAGCGAGGATTTCTCAGTTTTCTTTACTGACAAAGCTAACGCACTAGAAAGGGAACTTAAAAAATCAGCTGGAGACTTGGAAAGGGAGAAGGGTTCCTCAGATGAAACACAATTCCAACAAGAAGGTGACAATCCAAAAAACAACGCACGATGGTCAGGATTTAAGCCAATCAGCTAATTAGACATATCAAAGATCATGTCATCTACTAAACCTAACAACCATTATAACGACCCCCTTCCAGCAAAGTGCTGGTCTTCACTTAACCACCTGTTATTCCCATCGTGGACTAAGATCATAAATGCCTCGTTATCACAAGGACAAATCCCAGACTGCCTAAAATCAGACCTGTTACTAACATCCCCATGCTTGCTAAAGTTCTGGAAAAATGTGTCCTGCGACAACTGAGTCTTCACATCTCGGATTTCAATCTACTAAATGATTACCAATCAGGGTTCAGACCGAACCATAGTACAGAAACTGCAATCCTGCAAATAGTAGATGACGCGTTAAGGGCTCTCGACCTCAATGACACATGTCTCCTAATATTGTTGGACTTGTCGTCTGCGTTCGATACGGTAAACCATGCCAGAATCCTGAATAGGTTGAAAAACAGAATGGGGCTAGATGGTTTAGTACTTAAGTGGTTCAGCTCCTTCCTAGAGAATAGATCTAAAAAAATTCATTGTCAACCAAACCCTGTCAGGGTCTACCAGAATTACAATTGGAGTTCCACAAGGTTCTACGTTATCCCCGGCGATTTTCAATCTTTATGTACAACCACTAACGGCTATACTACAAAATGCGAACATTGCATTCCATATGTATGCGAATGACACGCAGCTGTATATCAAGGTGACATCGACAGAAGATATAAAAACTATGAACCAAGCCCTTACGAGTACCCTCCAACGGCTAACCCTGAATCTCCTGAAGCTAAACCCGCAAAAAACTGAATTCCTACGGATTACACCTCAGAAAACTCAAGTTAGCAGATTGGTCCAACTTTATCACAGCTTTAAAATGCACCCCGAAGATTGTCGACTCCTCCAAATCTTTGGAAATTACTCTTGACAAAAATCTGAACATGACTGGACACATTAACACAATGGCAAAGAATGCCCGTTTCCACCTAAGGTACCTGCGGGAACTAAAACCATTCCTAAATAAAACATATCCGAAAACAGCAGTCCAGTCACTTGTCATTTCAATGATAGAATATGGGTGCACTACTCTGGCAGGGCTTCCTAAGGTCACAACAGCCCCTTTGAAAGCATGTCTTAATGCAGCCGCAAGACTGATATCAGGATCAAAAAAATATGACCACATCTCCCCCCATCTGAAAGTACTCAACTGGCTACCCTTCGAGGCAAGAATTCACTTCAAGTTAGCATGCATCACCCACAATGCATTGCACCATAAAACTCCAGTTTACCTTGCACAGAAAATCACGCCGTCAGGAGGAAACCGAGGCACCAGGAGCAAAGACAATCTTCTTCTGAAACCTGCTCGTTTTTGTAAGAAAAAAACTTATGACCGAGCGTTCTCTGGGGCAGCACCTCGAATTTGGAACGCTCTCCCCTCTAGCATTAGAAGAATTCCATCCATCGCAGCATTAAAAAAAGAAGCGAAATTGTTCTATATGGAAAAATTTCTACAATGAATCCTGGCAGCAGTACCTATGGATATAATCTCTCCATGTTTGCTTCCAGTCAGCATCATACTTCACACACATGAGAGGGTATATCTGTAACACATATGGTGGCGTGATTTAATGCACTTCTGATATATTTGTTATACACTTCCCTGAAGTGTACTGTTGTAAAGAGTTTGTATTCTGCAACTTATGGTTCTTAATGGTTCTAATGTTGAAACACTTCTGTAAAGCGCTCTGATACCCCAAGGGTCATGTTTGTGCTATAGATAACACAAAATAAATAAATAAATAAATAAATAAAGAGAGTCCCTCAACCTTCAACCAGATCCTGAAAAAGAATCTTGTGTCTCTGGTTATGCCCTGTAATTAGGTTCTTGTCCAGTATATCGCTGACCTTCTGGTTGCATCTAATTACATCAAACCATTTGGCTGAGAATGAACACAAAGTGTCCCTGAGCGAGTTGCAATACTATATGCCAGAAGTCCTATATTGGGGCATCATAGTAAGAGAGGTGCGAGAAAGGTGTCAGAAGAAAGAATGTTGCCAATCATGCAAATGAATCCACCTCGCATGGAGAAAGAAGTCAGGATGTTTCTGGGAAAGGTGGGCTACTGTCGCCATTGGATACCTAGATTTTCCTTACAGACCAAGCCTCTGTAGAGGTTAAAACACAAGGATGTGTCTGTTTGAGTACCCTGGGACAATGACTGTTTAATGCATTTCTGAAGTTGAGAGAGAGTCTCTGTCATGCTCCTGCACTAGGAATGTCTTACTATATCAAAGCGTTTTTACTCTTTTGCCATTAACCTCATGCGTGCGGCGCATTTTTCCGCCGTACGCTGAGTTTTTAAAAAAAAAACGCGTTACATGACGAGCTCAGCTCGTCATGAGCGTACGACAGGCGTACCTCATGATGAGCTGAGCTCGTCATGAGCGTCGAAGGGGTTAAAGAGAGTGTTTTGCCCTCTTGGTGTTAACTCAGAACCATGGAAATGCCCATAGACCACTTAGGTAATTCTCAGCTACACTTTATCCAGTAGCATATGCATTGCCTTAATGTCTTAAATCTGTTGCTAAAACAGGTGTAACCATAGAGAGATGCGAAAGCATCATGATGGATCACCCTTTGACTGTCTATGTATCGCATTCTGTGGAATTACTGTACAAGGTACGAACAAGTGATTTTAGCAGCTGAAATTGTTACCCTGATACCCCAAGGGTCATGTTTGTGCTATAGATAACACAAAATAAATAAATAAATAAATAAATAAAGAGAGTCCCTCAACCTTCAACCAGATCCTGAAAAAGAATCTTGTGTCTCTGGTTATGCCCTGTAATTAGGTTCTTGTCCAGTATATCGCTGACCTTCTGGTTGCATCTAATTACATCAAACCATTTGGCTGAGAATGAACACAAAGTGTCCCTGAGCGAGTTGCAATACTATATGCCAGAAGTCCTATATTGGGGCATCATAGTAAGAGAGGTGCGAGAAAGGTGTCAGAAGAAAGAATGTTGCCAATCATGCAAATGAATCCACCTCGCATGCAGAAAAAAGTCAGGATGTTTCTGGGAAAGGTGGGCTACTGTCGCCATTGGATACCTAGATTTTCCTTACAGACCAAGCCTCTGTAGAGGTTAAAACACAAGGATGTGTCTGTTTGAGTACCCTGGGACAATGACTGTTTAATGCATTTCTGAAGTTGAGAGAGAGTCTCTGTCATGCTCCTGCACTTGGAATGTCTTACTATATCAAAGCGTTTTTACTCTTTTGCCATTAACCTCATGCGTGCGGCGCATTTTTCCGCCGAACGCTGAGTTTTTTTTTAAAAAACGCGTTACATGACGAGCTCAGCTCGTCATGAGCGTACGACAGGCGTACCTCATGATGAGCTGAGCTCGTCATGAGCGTCGAAGGGGTTAAAGAGAGTGTTGTGCCCTCTTGGTGTTAACTCAGAACCATGGAAATGCCCATAGACCACTTAGGTAATTCTCAGCTACACTTTATCCAGTAGCATATGCATTGCCTTAATGTCTTAAATCTGTTGCTAAAACAGGTGTAACCATAGAGAGATGCGAAAGCATCATGATGAATCACCCTTTGACTGTCTATGTATCGCATTCTGTGGAATTACTGTACAAGGTACGAACAAGTGATTTTAGCAGCTGAAATTGTTACCCTGATACAATGCTCTGTACCTAATCCTGTAGTGGTGAGCCTCAGCAAGGCCTACCAGTGCTAGGGGTTCTCCCTTCTCTGCACAGAGTCCTCAGACCAATAGGAAGAAATAGCCACAGAAACTGGAATAGAAAAGACAGAGTTTATTAAACCTCAGGAGGTGGAACTACATTCTCACAGCACCTTTCGGTAATGCATGAAGTAGCACACTGACTGGAAGGAGCTTGGTCCTTTTATACCGACACAGGGGCTGAAATGAAGGTGGTACAAGTACAGAATGCTGGTTTTAGGTACATATAAGGTCATACAGAAAGCGCAGGATCGCCAAGTAGGAGGAGCTAACAGTGGCTAGTTTCTAGTAATCACATCCTGACAGATATGGATTGACAACAGCTGCAAGCTCAATTGAGCATGTGCGGAGCAGAGAAGGCCAAATATATCTCGTCTCTAGGCAGATTTCAAGAGCAGAGAACAGCAAGGTAGCACAAAGCACATGGTGAGCACATGGTAGCACATGGCAAACAAAATGGTTACCAGAAATACAAAATGGATTCCACTAAACAGTCAAGATAATCTCTAAATACAGGATGGCTTCTGCTAACGCTGACCCTGTCACTACTAAATTACAACAGACAACATTTTCAGCGTTAGCTGAAGACATTCGTTTATCTGGGGTAATCTACATATGCATCCTGTACATCTATTAGCATTATTTCAGCCACCTCTATATTCAACATTTGTTGAGCCTTTGTTTCTACAACATTCCTTTTCGCAGGTATACAAGCAGAGATGCAAATGGAGCAAAGCATTGGACCACATTGGATACATACACAGCATGTAACAAGTATTGGGATCATTACACACAGGATAGTCAGTAGCTTCCAGCCCCAAGCACAAACAAGAGTCCGAAACCATCCAGCAAAAGTCCAAGTACCAGTCTCTGAATGAATTTCTGCAGCAATGTTATGCAGTTTTGATATTGCATCATATACTGAAGGTGAGTGATCCAGAATGAAAATGCAGCAACTGCTGCCGATGATGCGGCATGCACCACCTCGATCAGCCAGAATCACATCTAGCACCATTCGATTTTGGCGTGCTACAATCCTCGCAATTTGTAGCTCCTCTGTAATGTTCCCAAGTGCCATTGCTGTGTGATTGGTAACAGCTTCCACAACTCTAGTCAATCGTCTTATTGTCCTACTGTTTAATGTAGCACCCATAAAGAAGAACAAATCTAAATTAAAATCGACATATTGTTACAGAGTAGTGTTAGTTTGGTCTACTTCATGAGCACTTATTGTTCTTTTGTATCTGTTCTTGGAGATATCATTATATAGTTTCAAGTCCTTGTGATACGATGGAGGGGCCAAGAACACAGGGGGTAACAAGAATGATACATAACATACTACAGACCATCCAATGGGGAGTTGATAATATACCTTATTACCGCATACAAAGTAAGTATTATGCGAGGCTGTAAAAGTGCTGTTGTTGGCACCTTCAATGGTTAGAACTACAGTACATTCACTCCTTCCTACTGAAATTCTTCCAACACTACTAATACACAAATCTGCTTTAGCTCTAGTAACAGAAATCACAAATTGTTCATTGTTTGCAAAATTTCTTATATTTGTGAAAACATATGGTGTTGAAATATTGTCCGGTTGATACTCTTCCCATTCCCATTTGGTCCCTTTGGCTTGAGGATAACCATCGTTATCTTTGTAGCATACTTTATTAAGGCAAAAAAGAAGCCCGCCTACTGTACGTCTTCCAGATGCAAACAAAAGCGCATACCAAGCTTGACATGAACCATTATAGGAAAACGCCAGAGGAATAAAAGGTGTTCCTCATTTCTTTTGGTGTGGAGGTATCATCCCACATACCCAACAATTGGTAGTTTTCGTAGCATTGTGTGTATGATGCAACCTCTGGATGAATGTTTTATTTAAATAAGATTGTCGATGTTTCTGCTCATGGTAGGCAAGTGTATAGTAATGGTGTTCCACTGGAGCTGGAGTAGTGGCAACAAAAAGCTGTCGAGCAGGAGCCACTTTCTCAACAAACCAGGTGATTATCGCCAGAACCACCAGGGCAACAACAAACCTTACAGCACAAATGATTCTTTTGTTATTCATTTCAGCAACAGTGATAATTGATCTTTCTAAAACTCGTTGAAAACAATCGTTGGAGCTCTTATCCCTTGGGCAGCTGCTGATTTCTTCACCACGGGCCAAGACGGGTGATCCCCCTCTTGCCCCATTGGCTCTCCGTTTCACTAACGCAGGTCGGTAGCTCAACCAGTCTTTTCTAACACTGCAGATTCTTTCCTCGGTCTCCAGTGGTATTGCGATGCTCCAGGAAACGTGTGTTCGGGAAGACTTCCGCAGATTTGTCAGGTGAGATAGCTTGACCTATCTCCGTCTCCAGAATCTCTCGATGGTCGGTCACCACAGCAGGTTCCACCAAGGCAGGCGACACACGCTTACAGTGCGTGCTTTGGACTTAGTTTTTCTTGTTCGTCACTCGAACTGCTGTCCTTGTCGCAAGGAGCACTTGTTCCGGACCTCGCCACCTCGGTTACAGACTGTACGATCTGTCGAAGACCTTAACTATCACATGGTCGCCAGGACGGAGTTTGTGGGCCTTACCTGTAGATCTATCAGGAACCGTTTCTCGAACCTGTTGATGAATAGAAACCAAACTGTCGGTTAACTGTGCCAAATAATCATTCAACAGAACACAAGGAACATCATGTATGGGGCGTGACTTAGGAACTCCACAAATATTCATTGGTCTCCCAAAGACCGCTTCATACGGGGTGAGACCAGATAGCGAATATGGCACCGATCTTATGGACAACAATGCCAAGGGTAATGCATTTGGCCACTTCAAGGACGTAGAAGCCAGTATTTTCGCCAACTTGATTTTAAAGTAGCATTGTATCTTTCCACTAATCCTACTGATTGCGGGTGGAAGACTGTATGGAACTTCTGTTTGATCCCTAATCCTTTCAGGACA
The DNA here is from genome assembly GCF_964261635.1 of Lissotriton helveticus. Lineage (NCBI taxonomy): Eukaryota > Metazoa > Chordata > Amphibia > Caudata > Salamandridae > Lissotriton > Lissotriton helveticus. Next base: position 664,135,433 of record NC_136068.1, on the reverse strand, counting down.
TACTCAACAATTTGCCCAATACAATGAGGTCCGTTGTCACTCCACAAAAGTTTACAAAAAACATATCTAGGGAAAAACTCCTTTAGAAGCACCTTAGCTGTAGTAAGAGCTGTATTATCCTTTGTAGGGTATGCCTCTATCTATTTGCTGAAGGCACATACCACCACTAGGACATATGTTAGATTGTTGCAGCGTTCAAGATGGATGTAATCCATCTGCAAAACTTCAAAGGGTGCGGTTGGTGTAGCAAACCCTCCTGTAGGAGTCTGTGTCCCTTTTCCAGGATTATACTGCCAATAGATCAAACAGGACTGTACTACTCTTTTAGCTGTGCTGGCAATTTCAGGATGCTCCCAAACTTGTGTAAGCAATTTAGTTATTGCTAGAGCTCCAACATGTGCCAGCCCATGTGCCATTTGAACCATAGGTTGTAAATAGGCTGCAGGCAATTTCCACTTATTCATTTCTTTGTTACGCCAACAGCCCTCATCGTCTAACATTCCTTCTTTAGACCATTGTTCAAGTTCTTCCACAGAGGCAGATCTCTGTATAACCAATACTTCCTCTCTAGTGTCATGCCAACGCTCAGCTTGAGACTTCAGTACGTACATGGAAGTAGTGCTTCGCTGCATCGCAGTCTCACGGGCTACGCGGTCTGCAAGGGCATTGCCTAGTCCTAGTTTGTCAATGATTTTCTTGTGCGGGCTACACTTCATAATGGCAACTTTCTTTGGGTATGTGAGTGCAGTCAAGAGATTATGCACTAATTCTCCGTGCAGTATCTGCATCCCGTGGGATGTAAGAAAGCCTCTTTCCTTCCAGAGTAGGCCAAAATCATTGACCACTCCAAAAGCAGAGCGGCTATCCGTGTAAATGTTCACACACAAGTCAGTGCTAAGTTCACACGCTCGTGTCAAAGCTATTAGTAAAGCTGCTTGAGCCGGCTTCTGAGGTATGCGAGTTGTTTCCACTACTGTCTCAAGTGTGGTAATTGCATAAGCAGCTGAAGTCAGCCATCTGGTAACTTCAAACAGGACCCATCAACTCACAGTTCCCCATCTACATCTGGAAGGGGCGTATCTTCCAAATCGATGCGACCATTTTTCTGTTCCTCAGTAAGGAATATATAATTGTGAGGCTCCTTTGACTGAGACTGAGTCGCAGGATATGGCAACAAAGTGGCTGGGTTCAGTGTTGTGCACCTCTTCAAGGTAATATGAGGTACTAACAATGTCAATTCATATCCTGTCAGGCGAGCACTAGTTAAGTGTTGTGTCTTAGTCTGATTCAAAAGGGCATCTACTGCATGGGGTACTAGCACTAACAGTTTGTGTGACAAAACTATCCCTTCACTCTGACGTATGGACACAGCTGTTGCTGCAACTGAACGAAAACACTCAGGCAATGCATGAGCAACAGGATTGAGTACTGCTGAAAAGTGTGCACAAAGACGCTGCTTGTCACCGTGTGTCAGTACTAAAACTGACAATGCACACCCATCTTTCTCGTGCACATAGAGTTTAAAAATCTTTGTGTAATCTGGTGTGCCTAACACTGGTGCAGAGCAAAGAGCTTGTCTTAACTGACGAAAAGCATTTTGACATTCATCTGTCCATGGAAAGGGGATCGGAGTGTTTTTAGTCAAAAGCGCTAGCAGGGGTTTAACAATGTGTGAAAAACCCAATATCCATTGCCTACAAAACAAAGTCAAACCAATGAATACACTGACATCTTTCTGTGTGGAAGGTACTGGGGTGTCTAAAATTGCTTGAATGCGATCTGGTGTCAATGCACAGCCCTCCTTAGACAGAAGGTGACCTAAATAGGTTACCTTCGGTCTACAATATTGCAATTTTTTTTCATGATACTTTATGGTGGTGTGTAGCAAGAAAAGAAAGCAAAGACAAAGTAGATTTCTCACACTGCTGAATGAATGTGAATGTGAATGTATGTGTCTTGTAAAGCGCACTGCTGCCCTGAGGCGTTGTGGCGCTGTAGACCGCTGGGAAACCCGTCCTGGCTATCCCTGTGAGATGGTCCCTACTGGGTATCTCCAAGGTGAAACCAGGCATCCCCGGCGAATGTGGGGGGCCGTTGTAGAGATGAGGCAAGTTAATGCCCAGAGTTACAGAGTGTGATCCCTGGTTTGAGTAGGCACTGAGGCGAGAATTATCGAGTCTGCTGACCCTGGTCCATGTCCCTGCCGCGTCGGGAATTTAACCCTGGTCCCGGGCCGTTCTCTGCTTCCGGGTCTGCCGCCTCTAACTAGTGAGCCACACCACTCCACTCCCAGGTGTAACAGCTGCCAACAAGATGTCATCAACATATTGTATGAGAGCCACTCCTTCAGACAAGGTAAAGGAATCGAGTTGTCTTTTTAATGATTGACTATAAATACTCGGGCTCTCAGTGTACCCTTGAGGAACTCTACAAAATCTGTATGATCGATTATTCAAAGTGAAACCAAACCAATATCGGCTATCAGGATGAATAGGAATCAAGAAGAAAGCATTCTTCAAATCGATTACAGAAAATGTAGTTGCTGTTTGAGGGACCAGAGTAAGTAGTATTGTTATGTCAGAAACCACAGGGTACTGCGGTACTACAATCTTGTTGACTTCTCTCAAATCACGGATAAATCTGTAAATCCTAGTGTCAGTATCTTTTTTCAAAATAGGAAGAATCAAACTAATGCAAACATTGTAAGGAACTTCTTCCGCAACCCCCACTTTAATCAAATCATGAACAATGCATGTAAGTGCTTCTTCTCCTTTAGAAATGTTATACTGAGGCAGCCTTGGCAAAGAAGCACCCTCCTTGTCACTATTATGCACCACCCTCCTTGTCACTATTATGCACTGGCGGAATAACCATTTGCCCTACATCGGTGTCTGAAGTAGCCCACAAAGTACTATGGAGTGAGGCTAGTGCAATGTCCTCTTTAACAATACAATATCTCTCAATCACAGGGTATTTGTCATTCAAAATAACTGGTACTCCTTCCAGAGAACATCGTATCGTAGCCCTGAAATATTTAAGCATATCAAGACCCACAATATTGTCTGGTGTGTTTGGAGAAAGTAAAAACGGACATGGAGCAGTAAACTTATCAACATGAAATGCGAGTGGTTGTGACAATGGGCTAATGGAAGTTATTCCATCGAAACCTATCGATGTAATGGGTAAGCCAGACAGGAGAGCCCTTGGAACCAATTGTTTAGACAAGGCGCTACGAATAGCTCCTGTATCAACCAGAAACTGATCAGTAGAACCCAAAACATGTGCTGTAACATAGTGACCCCTCTGCTCTACTGGAACTTCAACTGATTCCTTACCCCGTCCTAGGCAATCCTATGCATAAGCAGAATCTTGCAAATCAGACGGCACATAGTCGGACATTTGATATTCGTACATTCTATCAAAAGCATTAGACCCATCCTGCCCACGTGTAGTTGCATCAAACCTAGCGCAATCATTCATGCTTCCTCTAGGCCCTGAATATCCTGAACGATTTCTCATTTGTCCCCGACCACGTGAACCCTGCAGAACACGCAGTACTGGACAGTCAGAAAGCCAATGTCCAAATTTCTTGCAGTACGCACACTGATCAACAGACAAATTCGAACGAGTATAAGGAGGAAAATACGAACCATAAGATCCACGTCCGCCTCTATCATTACCTCTAGAAGGTGGGCCATAAGCTTGAGCTAACATAACCTTTGTTTTCAACTCTTTAGACTTTTTATCCTCATTATTTTTAGCTTCTAATTCTTGTCGCTCATAATACTGAGCCATAGTTAGGCGAGAAATCAGAGAAGAAGTAGTCCATGAACTCTCATTGGCCTTCAGGCGACTAGCTATTCCTGGCAAAAGGTTTGCGACAAATTTATTGAAAAACAGATGCCTACCCGTGTCATCTGTCAATGACTGGCCACTAAAATAGTTAAAGGCCTCTTCAAAACGTGTAAAGAAATCTGAAACCGATTCATCTGCCTTTTGCTTGCATGATGCTAATGTAGTCCAATCTATCTTTTTAGGGGGAATAATTGTCTTTAACTTAACTAATATAGCTGCCGGAAGATTTAAAATTAACTGACACGGTTTCTGTGCAGGTTCTCTATCTTCATCTAACTGCTCTAAATCTTTCCATAATGCTCCAAATGTCGCATGGTCATCAACTTTACGTACAGTTCTACACATATCAGGCAGTAATATTAGTCCAAAAAACAAATCAATATCAGGCAAAGTCATAGTACAAGAGCTAATGGCACCCTCAACTTCCTCATAAAAGGCTGCTAGATTCTTTCGCTCTCAGGCAATGCATTTTTAAGGGCCACAACTTCTGCTCTATTCCAAGGAGTGTAAACCCAATTATAAATAAAATACCCCTTAGCATCTACAGAAGTCTTATCATCATTTGTACCCGTCCCCTTAGGAGGAACATATAAAGGCGCGGCTTCCCGCATGCGTTTCACATTAATTACAACATTCTTATCTGTTTCAGGAGTAGAAAATCATGCCATGCTGACGTGGGATGTTTGTGCAGCTGCAACTGCTGCCTTTTTCTCCTCTCGCAAACGGGCTGCTTCAACACGCAGTTTAACCAAGCGTCTGATCGTGTCAGCCACCTGGGAGGAGACAAAAAGAACTTCACGTCGTTTTTTACAATCAGCTGCTACATCATCAGGCTCTGTTTCTACCGAATATTTTCTAAACCGTTCGATAATCTCTGCGGCAAATGTATCGGTAAAATATATTTGCTCCCTTTCCTGCCAATCTTTTATACTATCTAAGAGTTCAGAAGCAGTGGCAGTACTACGAACGGCTTTATGCGCAGCAGATCTAATCTGAGATGCACGTTGAACAGATAACATCGAGGGAGTGTCTCTAGCTTTTTCCTGGTCTGTAGGAGAGTCTTCATCTGACTCATAAGGAGCAGAAGTAAGAGTATACGGAGGTGGACAACGATCTAATAAGAGAGAATCATCTTGGGGTTTATTAAGAATAGGATAACGAGGTCTATGAACAGCGTATTGGACATTTACCTGTAAATGACGCTCCCTATCTTCCCTCTCTTTAATTTCCCTATTTTTCATTTCCAATGCTTTCGCATGGATACTCTTTCGCTGTTCATTTTCATGTTCTTCAAAGGCCGCCTGGATAACAACGCACACGAATGCAAAGATCTCTTCAGCATCGTAAAAAAACTCTCCAACCCCAGCGCCAACGCCAACGACATCCTGTCCTCACAAGAACTGGACGACTTACTGGCCATCTTCTTCCACCGCAAGATCGCTGACATCCACGACAGCTTCAACACCACGACCACCCTGACTACGTCAGACTCCACCTCCCCTGCGAACACCACCAGCGCCAACCGCCTGACCTCCTGGTCCAACATCAACAACGACGAGACACGCAAGGTCATGAACTCCATCCACTCAGGATCTCCGTCAGACCCATGCCCACACCACGTATTCAACAAAGCAGACGCAGCCATCGCACCCCAACTACGGAAGGTCATCAACATCTCCTTCGTAACAGCGACATTCCCGGAAAGCTGTAGGCAGACCAAAATCAACACCCTCCTCAAGAAGCCCAAGGCGGACCCCAAGGACCTCAAGAACTTCCGGCCCATCTACCTGCTCCCGTTCCCGATGAAGAACATCGAGAAAATCGTCAACATGCAACTGGCCCACCACCTCGAAGACAACAAAATCTTGGACCCATCCCAGTCCGGATTCAGACAAAACCACAGCACCGAGACAGCCCTCATCGCCGCCACAGACGACATCAGGCGCCAACTAGACAATGGCCTCCTGGACCTGTCAGCCGCCTTCGACACAATCTGCCATCTCACTCTAAAGACATGCCTCCAAGAAGCCGGAATCCAAGAGAAGGTCCTTGACTGAACCACGTCCTTCCTCTCCGCCAGAACCCAGAGCGCCCACCTCCCACCCTTCCGATCCGAAGCCACCGACATCATCTGCGGCATCCCCCAAGGCTCATCGCTCAGCCCGACGCTGTTCAATGTCTACATGGCCCCCCTCACACAAGTGGCCTTCAATCACGACCTCAACATCATCTCCTACGCCGACGACACCTAGCTCACCCTCTCCCTCACCAAGGACCCACACACTGCCAAAACAAAGCTCCACGAGGGAATGAAGGCCCTAGCCGACTGGATGAGAAGCAGCCGTCTGAAACTGAACTCGGACAAGACAGAGGTCCTCATCCTCAGACCCACCCCCTCATCCTGGGACGACTCCTGGTGGCCGACCACACTGGGAACAGCACTGACACCCACCGACCATGCACGCAACCTAGGATTCATCCTCGACTCTTCCCTCTCCATGTCTAAGCAGGTCAACGCCGTCTACTCCTCCTGCTACAACATCCTCCGCACGCTCTGCAGGATCTACAAGTGGATCCCGACCCAAACAAGAAGAACGGTGACACAGGCCCTCGTCAGCAGCAGACTGCACTCTATGATGGAATCCCAGCCAAACACCTAGGACGACTACAACGCATCCAAAACGCCTGCGCCCGACTGATCGTCAACGTCCCCCGCCGCAGCCACATCACCCCCTACCTGAGAGACCTACACTGGCTCGTCGTCGACAAGAGGATCACCTTCAAGCTCCTCACCCACGCACACAAAGCACTCCACAACACCGGACCAGCCTACTTGAACAGCAGACTCAGCTTCTACACCGCCACATGCCAGCTCTGCTCCGCCAGCCTCGCCCTCGCCGCTGTTCCACGCATCCAACAAACGACCTCGGGCAGCAGATCCTTCTCCTACCTCACCACCAAGACCTGGAACACCCTCCCTACCCACCTACGGCAGACCCAAGAAGGCTCCTCAAGACCTGGCTGTTCAAACAATAGTGGCACCCCCTACCCTCAGCGCCTTGAGACCCTCACGGGTGAGTAGCGCGCTTTACAAGTACTCTGATTGATTGATTAATTTTCAATCAAGGCTTGCTCACGCTTCATTCGTTCACGCACTTCTTTCTCCCACATTCGTGCAGTCAAACATATCTTGCCTAGCCTTTCGCTTAAACATCCGTTGCTCCACATACTGAATCTTTCACAAATCAAATGACCCATGCATAGGCCAACGCAACTCAGGATCTTTACTAGTATATTTATTCCATAACGTGCTGTACATTATGAAAGAAATACCATACCATACTTAACATACATGTCCCTGTTAGGCGTCCCCTCCGGGGGGGGGGGGGCGGTTGTGCTTCATCAAGTTTCAAATTGGTACCACTACTAAAGCAACATATCCTACGAAGTGTGCTGGAAACAGGCATGCCAAAAAAATAATGCAGAATATGCAGTATTTATTAATCAAAGTAGCGCCTAAGGTACTCTTCGTACGTTGCGCAGTTCAAACAAATTAAAATAGAGAGAAAAATCTCCTCATTACCTGCCTATATGCTGCCTATATGTATTGCAATACATATATAATTGTCAAACAGATACAAATATTGGCCAATGTTACAAACAAAGCCGCAGCAAGTGTTACTAAACTACCTTACCAATCAAAGGCGTCAAACCAACAGCAAGTGCCGCAGAACAGCTCTTACCAATCAAATGGTGTCCAGGTTCCTACTGCCAAGTTCTCAAATTGACCAAATGGTCACTGCACGGCGAATCAACAGAAGAGATCTCAGTCGAGGACCCTCGCCACCTGGATGGTCAGATCAGAAAGAAAGGAAAACCGCCGCGGGTGCCAAGACTCAGGTCTCCTCAGGCAGCGATCGCGTCCAATAGCGAGATTCCAATCCTTCGTCTCGACCAGTCCTTCGGGCAACCGAGTCGCCGATGAGCCCCGCGTTGGAAGCACCAATTTGTGGTGGTGAGCCTTAGCAAGGCCTACTAGTGCTAGGGGTTCTCCCTTCTCTGTACAGAGTCCTAAGACCAATAGGAAGAAGTTGGCACAGAAACTGGAATAGAAAAGACAGAGTTTATTAAACCTCATGAGGTGGAACTACATTCACACAGCACCCTTTGGTAATGCATGAAGTAGCACACTGACTGGAAGGAGCTTGGTCCTTTTATACCCACACAGGGGCTCAAATGAAGGTGGTACAAGTACAGAATGCTGGTTTTAGGTACATATAAGGTCATACAGAAAGTGCAGGGTCGATAAGTAGGAGGAGCTAACAGTGGCTAGTTTCTAGTAAACATATCCTGACAGATATGGATTGACAACAGCTGCAAGCTCAATTGAGCATGTGCGGAGCAGAGAAGGCTAAATATATCTCGTCTCTAGACAGATTTCAAGAGCAGAGAACTGCAAGGTAGGACAGAGCACATGGTGAGCACATGGTAGCACATGGCAAACAAAATGGCTGCCAGAAATACAAAATGGATTCTACTAAACAGTCAAGATAATCTCTAAATACAGAATGGCTTCTGCTAACGCTGACCCAGTCACTACTAAATTACAACAATCCTGCTACTATACTGCCTTTACCTGATTGTGTTGGGATGAAAATGAAGAAGGAAATGACTGTCTCGATGTCACTTAACTACGGGCTAAGCCACGTTCTGACATTGTTGATGAGTCATTACCTGAGTCTGCCAAATCCTATTTGTGGATGGCTCATGCTTAAGGTCTCATGAGGGAAATCTGAGGACAGCCTATGCGGGCTATACAGTTTCAGAAGTGGTGAAAGCTGCTTGGCTTAAAGGAGTATTCTCCAGACATGTGGCTGTATTGATTGCCCTAACATGTGCATGCTGTGTTTTAGAGCATCTGAGAATGACAATATTCACTGATAGCCAAAATGGGGGCAGTGTTGTGGTGAAGTGCTACCTGCTGACTCTTCCTCCTTAGGCTCCTTCAGTTCCTTCGGCTCCTTGACTGATCAAATGTCACCTTACCTGTCACCCTGTCCACTCCTCTATTTTACGGAGTCTGAATCTTGCTCATGAGGCGCACTGTCACTTTAAGGTTCCACTATCCCTGTCTTCTCCAGCCAATCACTTGACTTGGTCATCTGACCTGTTCTCCTTCAAAGAGGAAGAGATGGAAGGAATGGTGTGCTCGTCACAGACTCGCTTACACAGTGTTCATGCATCGCAGGGTGATGAACATGGAGTCCAATCTTTCTTTGTGGCGCCAGGACTAGGAGAGCTGTGGACCCATATCGAGGCGGAATCGGGAGCCCAGCAGATGGAAGGAAAGCCTGCCAAGTACGAGGAAAAGGGGGAACCGGACCCGCTCTGGCAAGACGCTGAAGCCCGATACGACCTAGGAGGGTCGTGGCTTCAAAAGGTATGGGCCAACTGGGGGCCGTGTGGGATAAGAGGAAATCGGGAGGAAAGGACGGGCAGACTGTTAAACAAGTACAAGCTGGGGCCAGTAATTAGGGGCAAAGCCTCAAAAAGGCGTAAAGAACTCCTAGGAAGAAAGCGGTGTGCATCACTGGTGCCGGTCGAGTGCTTGGTCCTTAACTCCCTTTCCCTATATCAAATTACCATAGAGTGAAGTCTGTATCAAGGGACCTCTGGTTTTCATGTGTTACAAGACCTCCACCTGAGGAATGTATTATTGAACTAAAACTCCTGTTTTGCCAACTATTCCCTATCTCCTTGGCTCCTTCTCCACTACGCCACATGTGTAGTTCATGACTTCATACAGTTATCGTCTCAGAGGGGTTCCATGACCTTATCAATCTCACCATTCCACAATAGATACACTGTGAGAAAACTGTTAGAAGTCTTCTAGATACCTCAAGAGATTGTGGTTGTTAAATGCTCAGCCCCCTGTAAGGGAAATTATTTTGTTTCAGTTGGGAACCATTAGTCCATGATTAATTTACAGTCAATTAATTAATATAAATTAACAACTAATTATTTTTTAATAAAACATAAATTACTTCCCATCCTTTACCCCTATGAACCCAACAACCCGAACCTACATTTAATTGCACAATTTCCATAATCAATTAACATACAATTAATAATTAATTACAAAGAAATTACTTCCCACAATTAACACTATAAAATCTCAATGAAATATTAATAAATAAAATAATCATGAACCCACAACCCGCTACGGAACTAAAAATACACACATTTTAATTGAAATAACTGAATACATGTTTTAAAAAACATAAACAGTACTTATGCAAAGGAACATACATCACATACATTTAAAATATGAACTAAAATACATATCACTAATTAAGAAATAGATATTTTAAGCAACAATATTTTTGCAAGCGATATTAATGACTTCTAGATTTAAAAATCTATATTTCTTACCTTAAATTCAATACTCTTGACCATGATATTCTTGCAGCAATATTTCTGTGTCACGATAATTCCAACTCGATATTTGTGGAAGTTGACATTTCGAACTCAATATTCTGTATTTATACCATCTTCAAGTGCTTATTTAATGTCAAAAACCCACCAGCCTTTACTAAAATAATTGCCCTGAATAATAAGTGGGTGCACTGGAAGATGGAATGCAGAACTGGCTGCCACAGCAAAGGGAGAAATGCAACACACAATAATTTAACAGATCAGGAGGAGCACTTCAGATGGAGTGTCAATTAGCACACTTAAGCAGATAAAGTTTGTAGGAAATGGGCTTGGTATACAGTGTACCAAAAAGAGGCACACTGTGTCGAAGGTCCAGATCACCCTTATTGGCTTAAAGGTTTAAATGAATAATCCCAAACGCTCTCTTCTGTGGTATTGTGGGCGAGAAGTTTAGGCATATCAAATGATAGTATTAAGCATTTGTTGAACACACAGAGTCAATAAATGAGACACACACTCAAGAAGGAACTTGAGACCAATTTAGAAAAATAATAACTTTGCAATTAGGTATTTTTCAAGATATCACATTTTGCAGGTTAGTAAAAATGTTATACAAATGCATTTTAGCGTGGAATTTGGGTCAAAGTTAAATAAATGTGACGCAACCTTTCATTTACGCTCACAAACCCGATCCTCACCCGTTCCCACACCATTTCAACTCTCTCAGGTGATAGATCTTTGTCACCATATTTTGATCAAAAGAGCTATTTCATCATCACAAATAAATCTCAAATGCAATTCCAAATTGTATTCAATAATGAGAGTTGTAAGTCGTTTAAAGTTTTTTTTTTCTAATTGGGCTTAGTTATTCTGATTCTTTATTCACTAGTCAAACATCAATCAGGTTATAGAATTAATAATAACCCTAGGCGGTAAAATCCACTCTGCTTGCAGAGTTTGCAGATTTATGGTAACTGCGTTCCGCGTAGAACACTGTGTATCGGAGTGTTTCCCTTGTTTGGTCTTTCAAAATGCATTTTCGTGCGTGCAGTAGCGACTTACCAGGATCCCTCCGTTCGCCGCCAAGTTTCCCTATCCGTTCTCGAGCGACACAAGTTTTTGGAAGCCGGCCGCGTGATCCAGCGAGAGTGTGCCATCGTGAACACGTCATTTGGACGCCCCATCGGACATCCAACGGAAGTTTGGTGAAGCTCGCAAAGCCAAACACGCAAAATTTGCAATCTGGAGAAGAATATCTCTCGAGCAGCATAAACACTTTTTGAAAATGATGATTTGGATGAAATAAACTCCTCAGATTGACATTTTGCTCTACTTTTTTGTGCAAGGAGTCCTTTTTCTTTTTTTACTTTTTTTTTGGAGAGGAAGGAAGAGCCCCAAAGTCTCCAAATTCCTGTTCCTGTCCAGCAGGCTCCTTCCAATGCTTTGTGGATATCCTGTTGACTTTTCATTTGGATTTGGAGCTGGAAGGACCACTCTTTGTGTCTGCTGCATCATATATCATTGGATTTGGGGACTTTTGGATTTGACGTTGGTGTTGATTGTTTGATGGAGCATTGCAGTTGCTGCAACTACAATGTTTGTACTTTTCATCATTTATTTTTGTTTTTATTGTGGGTAGCCAGTAGGCCCAGAGCTAGTTATGGGAGCATGAAATAAATGTTTCTGTGGTGTGTGTTGAATTTATTTTGAACAACATTTAGGGCATGGATGGCATTGGATTGAATTGCAAAATGTGTATTTTTTGGGGTATTTCACTTTTTTGGTGTGTGTTAAATAAATGTGTTTGGTGTGTGTGTGGGGTGTAGATGTTGTGTAACTTGCATACCTCGTATAGCCCTGTGGTTTTATGTTTTCGCATTTTATTAAAGCTGTGTTGTTTAGCATGCCTCCTTTGCCTGGCTATTATAGGCCCATTTCAGTTCATTGTTTTCCAGGCCTACTGCTTGTTGTGACTGTGAATGACCATGTGTCTGGTGGCCATTTTGTAGTGGTAGTTTAGTAGTGTGCTGCTTTTGCCATATAGGCCTGCATGTCTTTTCTTTGTCCCTCTTGGCTTACTGCTTCCATCCCCTTGGCCTGCTGCAGCTCCCTGAATGACGTGATGTTCAAATTAATGCCAAGCAGGTTCCACTTCCATTACATTCGTATTTTTGTTTTTGTTCTTCTTCTTTCCTATCCTTCCTGAGTGTACACAGTATACCATGAAAGCCCTTGTTGTCAAAGTCTCACAAATGGCTACACTGTTATGTTTTTTTTATAACTTAAAATGAGTTAATACAATGTAATAACATAACAAAAACAAGTGTGATCACGACACATTAAGGTATATATTATATTTGTTTGTTTGTACTAGTAGTAATAGAACCACAACAACAAATTCAACATTTTACTGATGTTCTTTTCGCTTCTATGTTTTTAGGTGAACAAAAAGTCTGAGGAGTAGGTGTCATCATCATCACCAATTGTACTGCCAGACAGAAGTCCTGCTGTGCACAACATCACGTGACGTGTGACCACAGACATCTCTGCAACTTATGCACCTGCATCCTGCTGACATCGGAAAAAGATGGCCCCAAAGAAATGTAATAGGTCCTCCAGTACCAAGAAAGTTGCCAATGAGAAGAAGGAACAGAAGAAGGAAGTGGCACTTCCATTTACCAAGACTGGTGTGCCACCCGATATGTTTTTGGGGAAACAAAAAATTATGCCTGCATCAGCTTACGCCTGCATCAGCAGTGTCCGGGAACCAAGCTGGGAGTAGCACCTCCACATCAGAGGGCCCACCCCACCCACCTAGGCCCAAGCCCATGAGTGTCGCAGAGGTAGCCAGTCTACTTGTACAAACACCAAAGAGCAGTGATGTTGAAATGTCATTATCGCAAAGTAGTACCCAATCAACGCAGGCGGAAGCTCTGCAGATACATGGGCAACAACAGTTGGAATAACAGTTGCAACAACAGCCACAACAACAGCTGCAACAACAGCCCACAATAGTAGTTGTTCCTCCCGAAGTAGGGGTAGTTCAGGAAATCGAGCTTCCTGCAGACGAAGAAGAGCAAGCCACTCTTTCAAAAGATCCATTGTCTTCCAGATGCCCAGCGAGGAAAAGGAGGGTTAGTCAACTTCTTCTTCAAGCCCCCCTTTTGATGAAATAGATACCACTTGGAACCCACCAGCTCAGCCTGAGAGTGAGGCACGCCAAGCGACATGGCTAAGGAAAAGGAAGGTGCCAGAAAGCCTTAGAGTTACTTAGGAAAATGTAGAAGAGGAACATGATGATGAGCCAGTCATCATGAAGATCACTCCCGCCCCAGTGGAGATGGAGACCGACATTATTACTATCCCATCTCAAATTGCTTTGAGGGATGTGGCACAGATACCACCAACACAGGTAACACCAACACGATCTCCAGCAGGGACCTACATCCAGCTCAACCACCACTTCAGTAGGTAGTGGTACTATAACTTCACAGAGTCAAATTCCAGGCACACCCTCAAGTTATTCAGGCATTGCAACAAGTAGCACCCCCAGCAGCAGAAGAAAGTTCACCTCTCCAGTTTGGGACTTCTTTTCGATCAGCAGTAAGGAGGAGAACGTTCTTATATGCTCAATTTGTTGCTATGGTGTTAGTCGGGGTAATCTTGGTACAAACTATGCAACCGGAGGCCACAAAACCCATCTGAAATACCCCACATGATCCAGTGGGAGGCACACCTACTTAGTATACAAAAAAGAACAACTTAGAGAAATATATCTGAAGCAGGTGTTTTTCCTGATCGATGGACATCGATCAGGAAAAAACTTAAATTGAATAGGATACATAGATATACGCCTCTGCAAAACAATCAACTCCTGCCAGAAATCTTTCACGATGGCTAATTGGAAGCTTGGAGGGAGAAAGCTATCAGACATTTCAGGGACCTAATAAGGGCTAACAAAATTATGAGGTTTGATACAATTAAGGAAAAATTCGGGGTGGTAAACAATTACTTTTTCAAATTCTTACAAATTCATCATCCTCCTTTTACAGCACTAAAGGTTACACTTGTTATGCTGCTACTGTCTGATAATATTACCATGATGTAGGTGACAGTCAGCACATAGTTGACAACTAGCACAGTTTGAATTCACATTTGCATGTTCCGTTGCGCACTCCTCTCACTAATTTTAAATAGATATCAGCTAATTCACAAGTGCACTGCTTTTTCCATATTTCTTAGCCAATATTTTCCTTTCAACACCCCTACATTTATCCATAGCACTGTAGTCTCTCTCTTTCTCAAACCGGTTTCGTTTTTCTCCTGCACTGCGCATTCTGTTGCCTTCTTGGATTCCGATACATATTCCCTTTTTCATTCCACAGAAAAATACTCCTGAGGAGGAGCACATGTTCGAAATGCATTGGGTATATATTTTCAATGTAATGACCTGTTAAAACTTTTTGACATCCGTCAAAACGTCTTCACCATCTTTGGATTGTTTAAATACTGATTGAATAACCATTATTGCAATTTCATATGATGTAATATGAACGTATACATTCAGGAATGAATTTCGATTTTTGGAAAATACTACTAGTTTCGCTGAATTTATGAAAAATGATTCTTATTGCTTAGGAGTGCTTCAGATTTTAACCCTTCCCGGGGAAGGGCACCTTCATATGCTTTCAGTTTCTCACCTCTATGAATAGGAGGAGATCATCTTTAGCACCCTACTTCTTTCACCTTTTGAAAGAAGATTCACCTGACTATTTACCTAGGAGTGCGACGGTTCCTTGCTTCATTACTATCTTGGGAATCTAACCAATCATCACCATACAGCCATTGCTGTGCCTAAGTTTAAACATCAATCACAGGTAAGAGAAGAAGTTTGGGGGAGGCATAATTAATAATTGAAATTAATTCATTAATTTACGCACCCACACCCTTGAGTCGAGTTGCAGAATGCATAGACTAGGAGGAGGGACTGACAGTACTAGTAGGACAAGTCACTCAGTGAGGGTACTGCATCTATCTGTTCGTATGTTTCAAAAAATCTGCATATTATTCAAATCAAACACTGGCTGAGGCCCTACAGCAGCAAAGGAAACAGTGTGAGGTAAAAGAGTAACCTCTCACAAAACATTTACATCATATGTAAAGTTTAAGTATACTTATAATTTAATCCCCTAACAAAAATAAACTATGTAAAAAAAAATCCAACAACACCTAACCCACCCCTCCCTCTAACCCCAACCAATGTCCAAAAAGAATAGTCCAACCAATGTCCGTTCAAAAATAAAATTGTTCATATAAGTTATAACCCCAACTTTTCCCCCATATGAGCCCAATGCCCATCCTCCAAAAAATGAATAAAAAAGGGGAAATCCATTTTGATCTATCTATCGGCTGGCTCGCAGTCACCAGTTAACCACCAGGACCTCCTGCTTCAGTCACTTTACCTGATCCTCTAGACACTCCATTTGGAGGAGCATGCAGTGCTTAAAAGCTTGGCAATTGCATCCACAGGGGGGCAGCTGTACTGGATGTAGTGCAGTGGGCGGCTTCCAGACCGCAGCGCCGTACCACTCGAGGGGCCTGAGTCGGGCCCGGGACATTGGAGGAGGCTGCAGCTGCTGCCGCCTCCTCCTCCACCAGAGCCCCCAGCTGCTGATATTCATTTTGGATGGCCTCCAGCTTCCTGCACCGGTGCATGGCTGCCAACTCCTTCCTGTCCGGTTTAGATGATTTTGTTGGTTCGGAAGGAGTAGCTATATCAAGAAAAAAATAATATTGTTGTAACCAATATACTCTTAGCAAAACAGTAAGACAAATAAATTCTAAACATAGTGGCACAGTAGCACTAGGAAGCACAGTACTTAACATTTGTGGTATCTATCCTCCCACTTCCTCTCCCTTTAACATTTGTGGGAGTTTCAGGCATTGTACTAGCACTATGGACTCACTTGAGTAGTACACCAGTCTTCTTCTTCTCTCTTGTTTAGCTAAATTAAGTAACCTTGTTGTAGCCAGCATGCCAGCTCAGTCAGCTTGCACCCAAGACACATACTCATCTAGTGACGCAGACTCACTTTAGTTTTATTTACTACTGTCTGAAATGTGGGCAAGCTGACTACTACACAATCATCTTATTGTTCTATTTTGGGTGGCACTGGCCATACTCTGTTACAACAAGGGCAACTGCTCAATTTCCCTTTCACCCTGCCCTGACTACTATACTACAACAAGGTAGATGATATCTGATCCACATGATCATTGCTTATATATGGGACAACATGAGGTACTTTGTTTTGATTGGTTGTGTAACCATGCAGCCGATAGCCCACCCATGGCAGGCTGACACAGTCAAAAATAAATTAACATAGGTAGGGAGTGGGCCTCATAGTCAGAGGGAGGCACTTGATAATAACATATATACACAATGTATATGCTATGCTTGCAAACTACTGTGAGTCAAGGGAGTATTCTGAAAATACAACTTCTATTCTCCTTGGCTTTGCTTCTCTGGTGCAGTTTCTTTTTCTTTTACATTCTCTTCAAAGCCTCTTCATCCAGTGACAGTCTCCACCTATGCTATCTATGATGAATACCATCTAGGCATCCATCCATTCAAAGTACACATGTCTATCATTCTTCTTAATCTCTCAACAAACCTTAATTTTTAAACCACCATCCATGTGTCCTTCCTTCTTTGCTTGCCTTTGAGTTTGACCCATGAAACACCCCGGAGGATTCTTGCTATCCACCCATACAGTTTCACCCACCCACCCAGGCATGCCTCTTTTCTTTCACCTTCCACCCATACTTCAACCACCCATGGATCTGATTCCTATCAGCCACCTATGCACGCATTCCACGCAGCCTTCTCTGGCATTCATATATATTACATCTCGCCCATCCTTCCTCCTTCCATACTTCTTTCCCGTTTCGTTCAACCCATCCATCAAGGTCCTTTGATCTGACTCTTAGGCTTCTCCATAAAACATTCACAGCTGAGTTGAAGTCAAATAGAAGAGGCCATTAGTTACTCAACTATTCCCGCCGCTAATGCTATTGCTCTAATGCTTAGTAAAGGGTGTCTTCTTCAACCGTTGTTCACAGCAACTTAGTCTATCTCAACTTACACTACACTCTTGCAGCTAGTGTGTATCTACTGTAAATAAGTAAGAAATATAAGTATAACTTACCACCGCCCGCCACTGCTGCTGGCTCATCCACCCCTGTGGCAGCTGCTGCATCCACTGCTCCCTCCTGGCTGGCGTTACCCGCCCCGCCGCTGGCCCTGGCACTGGTGATCATGGATGGTACACCTAGAAAAAACATGACCCATTTTTTAGATGTCATATACACCTCCCCCTATTTTCCACTAGCAATATTGAAAACAAAAGTAAAAATACATACATATACCACATACATCCCAACAAATCAGGTACTAGGGTAAAGTAGACACTACTAGTAGTAGTATGGCCTATCCTATCAAAAATAGTAAAATATTTGGTTGGGCATTTTGTTGGTGGGAATTGTCGAAAGCCTCTCAAGATTAAGGAGACAAGAAGAGGCCAACCCAAAGGACTAGAATCAGTGGCTAGAGCTATTGGTGAATCTGAGTTTTAATAAAATCTTTTAAATAAAGAGTGGCAAACTGGGCAAGTTTAGCTACACTTGTAACAACAAGAGAGTCAGGGAAGCAAAGGAGACACTCCTATACCCCTGCAATAATCATACATAAACAACAAAGGAGCGTCACTAATGAAGTGACTGTAGGACAAAACAGGTTAGTTTGTCAGCAAGTGTACTGGTACAGAAGAAACCATGCTAGGTTCTTAAAAAGGGTAAAGTAGACACTACTAGTAGTAGTATGGCCTATCCTATCAAAAATAGTAAAATATTTGGTTGGGCATTTTGTTGGTGGGAATTGTCGAAAGCCTCTCAAGATTAAGGAGACAAGAAGAGGCCAACCCAAAGGACTAGAATCAGTGGCTAGAGCTATTGGTGAATCTGAGTTTTAATAAAATCTTTTAAATAAAGAGTGGCAAACTGGGCAAGTTTAGCTACACTTGTAACAACAAGAGAGTCAGGGAAGCAAAGGAGACACTCCTATACCCCTGCAATAATCATACATAAACAACAAAGGAGCGTCACTAATGAAGTGACTGTAGGACAAAACAGGTTAGTTTGTCAGCAAGTGTACTGGTACAGAAGAAACCATGCTAGGTTCTTAAAAAGGCCCTCACTCACCACTAGTTGGTGACATGCTTCATCATTTGGCTTCACCGGGAGTGGCCGAATGCACGGTTTCTTCTGTACCAGTACACTTGCTGACAAACTAACCTGTTTTGTCCTACAGTCACTACATTAGTGACGCTCCTTTGTTGTTTATGTACAAGTTTAGCTACAGACAGACTAATAATAGTAGTTTTACAGAGAGTCATATCAGAGGCAGTTAGAGGCAGGGATGAGAAGAATTTCAAAACAGATAGTCTAGATCGAAGAAGATTTGGTAAAATATAGAATTAGGAAACAGAAATAATAGTTCAGAAAAAATAAGGTGCAGTAAAAGTTATGGAAATATAATTATTAATATTAACAACAAGAAGACTTACTGGGGCCAGCAGCAGAGCTCTCGATAGAGGGGCGGCCCTGGTCCTGGCATGCTCCGGCTTCTCCAGCTGACTTCCACCCCGTCTTCTTGCCCCTGGGTACTGATCATGTAAGATATAATAAAGAAAGAGACAAACATTGATGATTGGTGTGAAAGAAATAAAATATTTTAAAAAACACTTCCAAAAACATTTTAGGAAACAACAATTGCAATAAAATTGACCTATCTAATCTGGACGACTGGTAGTATCGCGGAATTTGCGGATCTTCTTGTTATTATATTTATGAACACTAATCCAGTGTTCCATTCTGATCCCAGAATACTACGCCTAAGTACCAACTGACCTTGTCCACCTATTCAGACGGATCAACAATTGTTCACTAAGTCTGAATTTCCATATATTTTAGTCCTGAAAAATGCATAGATGGATGACACATGCATACAGTTTTTGCATACACCGAATCGTTGGTTGGTTGATTGCTGCTGATGTTCTGCTAAGTCTATTAATCCTTCACTAAACAAACTACAAAACTACAAAAGTTTCTACTAAGGACTGGAGTAAGCATCACTCAACAGCGCGTGACGTGACGGAGGATGCGTCATGCAGACTCTTAAAAATTACCAACTAATAATAACAGCTAGATTCATCCAGCCTAAAACAGCTCGCAAAGGGCCAGATTCTGAGAATCTGGTCCTTTGCGAGCGCTATTTTTGCATTTGGGATTCATTATCCCAAATGCAAAAATCGCATTTTTAGAAATCGCTAAATTGCGAATAATTGCATTTAAGGAATCTCTATTTGAAATGATATTCACAATAACAGTAACACAATCTAGAGACCACACAATACTACTAGTATTAGCTACTCACCAAGCCCCACGACCTCGACACCTACCCGGCCCAGCAGGTCCTGCTCCTGGTCTAATATGTCTGACCACCTGTGGGTCAGCTGGTTATGGGTACACCGTACCCAGTGCAGCGAAACACTCACCGGCGCACCCTCGTCCACCGACGGTGACACTCCTGGGTAGCATACCCAGAGCCAGGCCTGCCGAATGCTGCCAAAGTCAAGTGGAGGTGGCGCTGAACAGAAAAAAATAAGGGCGCCCACCTCTGCCTCGCTGAAAAGGGACCGGGCCTGCAACCCTGCCGGGCGCAGTCTGCCGCAAGGCAGGCGGCTCTTTGGTACCCTTTCCCTTAGGCATGGTCCTGAGGTAGGCGGGGCGGAAAAGAAAATTTAGCAGTAAAAAATAAAGTTAGGGGAAGAAGTAGGAGAGTAAAGAAGGAAGTAATATAAAACAGTAGAAAAGTTTAATAAAACGCAGTAAAAGTAGAAATAAAAAGCAACATATAGACTTAGGGACAGAGAGGGATAGATAATAAATAAAAAAGATCAGAAAAACAGGGTAAAATGCAAAGGATTGAAAAGATTGGTGAGAGATTGGAAAACAGGACCCAGAAACATGCAAAAGATAGGAAAACAAGATGGCCACGCCCATTGGTGACTGCATGGTGAAGTTCACACAATATTTCCCCCAAACACGTCATCCGCGTTGCTGAATGTCAAAAACATCTCGCGAGCATGCACGAGACAACGCAAGCTTCTGAAAACAAGCAACTCAGCATGCTCGCGTAGCGTTGAAGGAGCAAGGATTCTAAGAAAAGAAACTTGCTTGAATCAACCCCACGCTAACAAGTAAAAGAAGAAAATAATAGAAACTTGAAATAAAATGTAATATACACAGACATTCATAGGGGGGAAGGCTTTCTGCTTGCTTAAATAACAAAGTATAATTTGCTGCGTAACTGAAATCTCACTTGAAACTGAAAATTGCTTCATGCATGTGTGAACCGTCCTGCATAAGTAACCACGTGATTAACGCATGTGAGAGGAAACTCTCACAAATGCGCAAAGAGTTGCTAACTACAGGTCATGAAGTAGTCGCTACTAACGCTTCGCTTAACAAAAAAAAGGAATAACACAGGATAGAGTAGAAGTGGGTGGTAAACAGTGATAATCACATATTTGAGAAAATAACCTCTGTTTATGATTCTTTTATCAATAGTGTGTATTTGGGCCTGATGTGCTAAGCCGAAAAAAAAGATGGCAGGTGAGACGTAACGCAAGTTGAGTCTGCGCATTAGACTCCCGGAATGACCTGCTGACCGGGACATTGATCGGCTGCCAAGATCCAAGGATGTGTGCTTGTGAAAAGTTCCTCAACTGAAGAAATGATCTAAAATGTGTATCTATCTATTTCATGAATGCATGTGAAAGAATGTGTTCTGAAACATTTAATAAATTAAGTGGGATGGGTT
Organism: Lissotriton helveticus; assembly: GCF_964261635.1. Classification (NCBI taxonomy): domain Eukaryota; kingdom Metazoa; phylum Chordata; class Amphibia; order Caudata; family Salamandridae; genus Lissotriton; species Lissotriton helveticus. Next base: position 664,114,201 of record NC_136068.1, on the reverse strand, counting down.
TACTAAACAAAGAATTAGTTAAGAATTTTGGGATGACCAAATGAGGTGTTAACAATTCCCATACCCCTGTCCAATCATAGTTCTTGATTCGCAGACATTTGCAACCTTTGAGGGTGGTACATGCAAATTTAAATAGTATAATTTGAGTGAGTTAAGATTTAGATAGAGAGAGCTGCTACAAAGAGTCGTTGATGCTGAGTGAGGAGTCGGCGAGAACTGCTACTGGGAAGAACAGATTGAGAAGATACAATGCTTAAGACAGCCTGACTAGATTGAAGATTTGCAGAAGAATATCGAGGAGGGAGAGAGTGTAAGAGTGGAATGTGCTCTGGCGCGTAGAGTTCTAGAGAAGTGTAGTAAGTGTAAACCTATCCTACACCTATTCCACAGTCTTTGTCTCCTGACTTTATCTGGTGACGTCCACTAACCCTTCTTGCCAGGGGTCGGGTTTCCGATTTCACTATTATGTAAATAGAATTTTGTCTTGAATTTAATATTTCATTGCACATTATGAGACACTATGTCCTTTTGTCTCTTCATCTATCACTCCTATTGCGTTGAGATTGTTGGATGCATTTGTGTATGTTATTAGATAAAATAATTTTTTCTCTCCCATGAAAGTTGATGGAGTTTGCACTGTGAATCTGTTCAAATGAGCGTTCATTATGGATTTAATAATTAACATAAAATCTATTGAATCTTACTAGGAGTCTGTGATCATTTTACCCCATCAAAACAGTCAGGAAATTGCATTTGGCGATGCAGCGCGCACAACGAAATTCGCTTAATTTATTTCTACATCAGTTGTATCATACAATAGACATAATAGATGACACACACTGCAGTAGATGCTTGTCACTTGCAAATTGTTTTGCATCTGTCCTTGGAGTGCCATGGAATAAAGCGATATTGGGGATACATCTTTGATGTGGTGGGTGTGATGACGGACATGCAATTGGAGCGCATCACCCTTACTATATTGCTGGTATATGTCAAGGATGTCCCTCTGGATAGCCAGAAATTAATTTAATCGCTATTATTGCAACGGGTTTGCAAGGCTGGGGTTCCATGCAATCCCCTGAATGGAAGAGTGGCTTGAGGGAAACATCCTTTACCACGCAACTTTTACCACGCAGTGCCTTTACAACGCAGGTTTTACAACAAAAACCATTACGACGCATTGCACTGGGGGCGCTCTAGGATAGGGAATAGTTTTAATTTACTATCCAACATCTTCCCTACTATCCACGGGGACTGGAGTTGGAATAGTAAATTAAACTATTCACTATCCTGCACCCCCCAAAGCAATGCGTTGTAAAGGCTTGCGTTGTAAAACTTGCATTGTAACAGCATGCGTGGTAAAAGCATGCGTTGTAACAATCTACATCCGTGGCTTAAGTATGCAGTGTATTGCCAGAGCCAGCTACAGACATACTAGGATTTAACAGTTGGTTCAATCACACCCTAAGTATAGCAGGGGTCCGCTCAAGGATTATCTGCATCTGCTGATGCAGGATGAGACTCAGGCCCCTTTCCATGTGGTTGAATAACACATGCCCCCTGCTAGGAGGTGCTACTTTTTTGGAGATGACTGTAAAAGGTAGTCCCCAGGTTATTGGTGACTCCTTAAAGATGTGAGTGTTGGTCTGTTATTGCTTCTAAGAATTTGGTATGCTCTAGAAAACCCCCTTGTTCTTCCCTCCCTCTATTTCAAACTAAACCGATTCACCTTTAGTATCTCTTCATTTCTTAAAATTTTATTGAAAGTAATTGTTAAATATAAATATGTGGTAATGGATATGGTAGTAAGCCAATGGGTTTTCATATGCAATAGAATTGATAGCTGTACATTATATTGCTTTTGTTGTCATGCTCCTGTCCTACTGATATTGTCAATGTGTCCTGCATTGTATTCTCAATTTACAGAAGTAAAAAAAAAAGCAATTTGCATTGTTTTGATCTAACCATTACATTTTAACAGGTTGTTACTATTTCATTGCATTGTCTTTGTCTACTGTTAAGTGTTTTTATGTGTTGCATTGTTTTCCTTAATAACCAGTAGATGTTGCCAGCATAACCCTGTTGACACAATTTCCCCACAATTGGAGTACAATTTGAAATTATTTAAAACTCGAGGAAGTCAGACATTTACGAATGCCTTAAAAAGTTTCCTAACTCATCATGGAGTTACTGCTTGACCACATCCAAACTAAGTTCCCCACAGAGGCTAGGAAGCAAGAGAAATCCTGCCATGAGTGGCATGCACATACCAAGGAGTACGCATTCTGCTGGCCTGAGGGGGGACTTTCAGTTCCAACATAATAGAACACACAAGAATACACATTCAGACCAAATATGTAGGTCAATAGAGGGTTGGAAGAATTGTGCTGTTAAACCCATGGCCCAACTTCAGGGTGGCCCCAACTTGCAATCTACACGACTATAGGGTGAGCGACATTAAGGAAGAAGGTTCTAGTTTTTCAGGATCCGACAGCAAGGGTGAGAGTGCAGGGCGGATTCCACCAACCCATAGGGAAAACAGAGAAAAAGTGCCAGAGGTCACCAAGGTGGACAAATACATGCTCACATCACTGTGTGCCCTGACCTGCACTGAGCAGGGTCTAGTGGTTATGATATTAATAAGCCAGACACCATATCACTTTATGGTGGATACAGGGTCAGCAAGGTAATGATTCTGTGAAAGAGCAGACCTGTATCAAATATCACTGCCAAAATACAAGGAATCTATGGTTTGGTGGCTGAGGTCTCCCTCACAGAACTACTCGAGCTGGAGATAGAGAAGAATAGGATAAGATAACAATTGTTGTAATATCTTTTTTCCCTGACGAGTATACTGGAACCAGACTTACTGTCCAAACTAAGAATGTCCATCTAGTTCACTGAGAACTATATCCAGCTCTTCCCCTGGTACCTCCCTCCTAGAGCACAAGCCAGCAAAGTGCTCCCGTGCCACACGGATGCCACACAGGATGATCCCAATCCATCCAAACCCCTTTAAGGGGGTACTCCTGGAATATAGAAGAAGCTTCTAAGGGCTAAGCAAATTAGCTCAACAGTGGGCAGGTCACGTACACCACCTCTTTGCAGAAACTGCCAAAACGATGGCATGTCAAGTGGACAAGGAGCGGGAGGATCAAGACCATGACACGCACATACCTACTGAATCCCCGAGGTTAGGTGCGGAGTCGGCTCAAGGCCAAAGCATAGCAACCAGACTACGAGCACCTCCAGGGGTACTTAGAGTAGCCTCTGTCACCACCCTGGTGAGTGAGGAAGTGGGGCAGATGAAATGGCCCCATGCCTTGTGGTAGGTTCCCCGCACCAGAGGCCCCCTACCTGCTACCAAATATGGTACCCAGATGAGTGACCTCTGTGGGAGATTTGGTATGCCTGACTAATGGAACGGTACCCCAAGGAGGTTTACCAACCTGTCACATGGAAAGAATCCAGTGGCCTAAGGTGGGCAGGTCACCATTCATACCGACCACGCAGTGACCCCCTTGGAAAGTCCAAGAACCGGGTGAGACAGCCCTCAAGATGGCTGGGGTGGCAACAAGATTGCAAGGGTTATCTGGCTTGAAAAAGACTCATTTACAGAACCCCAGAGCAAGAGCATTCCAACAGAGTACTAGGACCAGAGGGCACAGGACTAACGTTTGTCACCTAAAAACTTATCCCAAGCAGAAAGGATTAATCCCAGGACAGCCCTACAGAACACCCATCTACAAACCCAAGTCCAGAACAAGCAAAGATGCCTACAATTATCCTAAGAGAAAACAGGCAACAGCTGCCATACCACAGCACAGGCTTGCTGGTTGGTTGTGCACAAGGCATCAGCTGCCGCAGATAAGGAGCCCAGCCTAGCAAAAGACCAGTGCCTCAAGCCACGGCAGGGAGGGGTGACTGCCTGGGGAGGCAATGCCCATCTACAATCACAGAATGCAAGCACGAGTTAAAAACCACCACCTCAACATGACATATCCTCTCCAAACCCTTTCCAGATAAATGTCCTTATTTGCATTTGCGAACAACTGTTAGGGCAGTGGTACAGTATATCTATATGTAATCTGCACTAGAGTTTGTCCTCCAGGTGCCCTCAAGGGCCTGGTCCTCTTTCTGCTATTGATCCCCCTGAGTGGGGTTGGCTGGCCACACCCCTAAAAGGGAGACAGTTTCACAAGAGGGCAAGCCAGCCCGTCGCTGGTGCATAAAAACCCAGCACCCTGGTCCACTTGTCAAATCCAGCCTTGGACAAGCTATGTAGGTCCCAACAGCCCTGGGATTCCCACCAAATGGAGGCCCCCTTACAGCTCCAAAATGAGGCAGACACTCCAGTGTCGGGAGCCCGGTTTGACACAAACCTAGGACAAATATGTCCTGAAATCTTTGAAGCAAGCAACCACATGGCACCCAGTCCGTAGAGAAAATCCATCAAAGCCATGAACATTACCCACATTGGGCCAAACCCGACAAGTCCTAACTGCACCCCTGAATCTTGCCGAAAGCACAGCAAATAAGCACAATACCAGTCACCCCCTGGCATATCCACACAGGGGACCACGAACAACTCCAAGACTTTCTCCAGTATACGACGTTAAAAGAATATATGACGTTGCAATGCATGCTTTTACAGTGCAGCCGTTACATCACAACTACCATTACATCACATGAATTTACCAAACACTGCCATCACAATGCATTTTTAAAAACTACCATTACAACACATTCCATTATAACACACACCATTACAACACATACCATTACAACGCATAATACTTTTAAGGCAACGGTAGGGTAAGTGTTGGATAGTGTAGGGGTGTAAATTACTATTCTCACTTCAGTGAGTGCAACAGCAGGCTAAGTGTTGGATAGTGTAAGGGTAAACATTACCATTCCCACTCCAGTTAGCGCAACAGTAGGGAAAGTGTTGGATAGTTCAGGGGTAAAAATTACTATTCACATGTACTCCAAAACCCATACCCCCCCCAAAACTATAAAAATCTCCAGTACTTACCTTATAATGCGCTGTAATGGCATGCGTTGTAATGGTATGCGTTGTAATGGAATGCATTGTAGTGACATGCGTTGTAATGGCATGCATTGTAATGGCATGCATTGTAAAGGCAGGTGCATTGTAACAGTTGTGTTGTAAAGGTAGCTTGTTGTAATGACTGCGTTGTAATGGATGTTTCCCACTTTAAAAGCAGTGTCACCCAAAATCATAAGAAAAGGTACAATAGAACACGCACAAAGAAGCCCAAAAGCCCAAATGTAGCCCAGAACACCCCAACCTTCCAGAAAAAGATCATAAACTAAACACTTAATTCCATTAGGGAGAACCTCATCACACTCCACGTGCAGAGACCAGAGGGACAAACATGTACCATTGGAAAAATTGCCATTATCCACAAAGCTCCTGAAATAATTCCCCATCCTCTTCCCTTAACATTGCATGACGTGGGGAACAACCATTACAACGCGGGTTTTACCACGCGTTGCTTTTACATCGCATGTATTACAACGCATGTGATGTTACAACGCGTGGTAAAACCACGCATACCATAACATCGCATATACCATTACATCGCATGCGCTTTTACAACGCATGCGATGTAATGTGTAATGGCGGCGGCGGGGGCGGCTATTCACAACGACGTGAACTCAGCAGGAAGGAGGAAGCAGGATCCGTAGGCGACGTTGGAGAGGAGACAGGTAAGGGGTTTTGCGCATGGGGTGGGGGTTACTTATGTAGGGTTTAGGGCAGTTTTAAAGTAGTGTGGTAATGTTTGTTTGTGTTTTTTTAAAACGTTATAGTGTGTGTTGTGGTGTAGTGTTTATGTAGTGTAGTGATTTAGGTTTTAGGGTAGTGTAGTGTTGTAGTGTATGTTTATTGTAGTGTATTAGGGTTTAGGGTAGTGTAGGGGTGGGAGTAGTGTGGGTAGCGTAGTACTGTTTTAAGGTTTAGGCAGTGTAGGGGTGGGAGTAGTGTGGGTAGCGTAGTAGTGTTTTAGGGTTTAGGGTAGTGTAGGGGTGGGAGTAGTGTGGGTAGCGTAGTAGTGTTTTAGGGTTTAGGGTAGTGTAGAGGTGGGAGTAGTGTGGGTAGCGTAGTAGTGTTTTAGGGTTTAGGGTAGTGTAAGGGTGGGAGTAGTGTGGGTAGCGTAGTAGTGTTTTAGGCTTTAGGGTAGTTTAAGGGTGGGAGTAGTGTGGGTAGAGTAGTAGTGTTTTAGGGTTTAGGGTAGTGTAGGTGTGGGAGTAGTGTGGGTAGCGTAGTAGTGTTTTAGGTTTTAGGGTAGTGTAGGGGTGGGAGTAGTGGGGGTAGCATAGTAGTGTTTTAGGGTTTAGGGTAGTGTAGGGGTGGGAGTAGTGTGGGTAGCGTAGTAGTGTTTTAGGGTTTAGGGTAGTGTAGGGGTGGGAGTAGTGTGGGTAGCGTAGTAGTGTTTTAGGGTTTAGGGTAGTGTAAGGTTGGGAGTAGTGTGGGTAGCGTAGTAGTGTTTTAGGGTTTAGGGTAGTGTAGGGGTGGGAGTAGTGTGGGTAGCGTAGTAGTGTTTTAGGGTTTAGGGTAGTGTAAGGGTGGGAGTAGTGTGGGTAGCGTAGTAGTGTTTTAGGGTTTAGGGTAGTGTAAGGGTGGGAGTAGTGTGGGTAGCGTAGTAGTGTTTTAGGGTTTAGGGTAGTGTAAGGGTGGGAGTAGTGTGGGTAGTGTGGGTAGTGTAGTAGTGTGGTAGTGTTTTTGGGTTGGGGTAGTGTAAGGGTGGGAGTAGTTTGTTGTGTAGGTGTAGAGATAGAGATGTAACTTACCTTGCATACTTTTATCATAAGTATAGCTTTACCATGCATGCCTTTGCGTTGTAATGGCATGCGTGGTAAAAGCATACTCGTGGTAAAAGTATGCGATGTAATGGCATGCGATGTCATTGTCATCACGTTGTAATACCCGCATTGTAATGGTATGCGTGGTATTAGAATGCGATGTAATGACATACATCCCATGACGTACATGCATGTTAAAAGGATACCCCATGCACTGATCAAATGACACATACCCACACACATATGTTTAAAGGAAGAAGCCTGCTAAGTACAGTACTCTCCCCTGCCATAGCGGAAGGAACAAAGAACCCACAAAATAACCCCCCAGCTACCTAACTCCACCATTCCCTAAAGTACTGCCACCTCCTTCTAGTACCCCACCTAAACATTTTGCACATAGTAAAGCTACAGAATATACCCCTAAAATGGAAGCACAGGAATTTCCCGAAAAGTGTATAAGATATCTGTCTTTTCCAAGGTAACCGATGATGCACAGCTCTTACCCAACAGTACTGCATTCAAGCTGCATGTGCACCGTCATTAAAGCAGCCTACCTTCCCTTTAGCCAAAGCTCCCAACAGGACTTCAATGAGCCCCAATTGCTCAAGGACACAGTGGGCAAGCTGCCTTCGTGGACACTTTTTATCAACAGAATCATTTATGTACTGCACCAAACCAAGACACATTGAGGCACCCAGATGACAGACATCTTCCCTGGAGACGATCCTAAGACCTACAAATGTTTCCAAAGTTATGTATTTATGCATTTCTGTACACTCTATGTCTAGCCTGGGTGCTTTCACGCCCCTCCAAAGCCAGAAATCTTCTTAGTTTCATGGAGCCTACCTGTACATTCTATCAGTGCTTGCATATGGACCTCTTCCACCTCACTTACACTTACACTGACCTGAATGCTAGCATCCCACATGCACTACCCAGCACACTCCTACACAACACAAGGTATAAGCACCTGACCACCGTAGGCACCCAAACCACAAACAGATTATGTCACATATGTTTGTTGATGCCGCATGCCATAGGCACAGAGTGACTCTAGTTATCCTAAGAGATAGCCCTCACAAAATCAAAATATCTTATTCACATGTACCTATGTAGGATTAGGACAAAGATACAACTCAATAGAGTAGAGCCCCATGGAGCAGTAGTGAGGATAACCTGGTATGAAACCAACCCCAAAGCACTGTACCTTTTTACCAAACCTAGAGACATTCAAACCAAGCTAGACTTGATGTGCAAAAGGGGCACTATAGGAGAGGACAATGTTTGGCCCCAAGACATTATTGTAAAAAGGTTCTTAAAGGTATCAAAACCATCACACCAAAGCACAAAAGTTTCGGCTTCCACCTCCATCTGTGGTTCCAGGGTGGTCCTTACCATTTTTAGAGCAGTCTTTCTTAATGACAAACAGTCCCCTGATATAGAATTCCAGTGCAGGGCAATTTACCTTGATGACACTAGGAGAAATGAGTTCCATGGGACGGGCAAACCTCTTGCCAGGAAACCTGGTATACCAAGGTAAATAGGTACACATTATTGGAAGGGAAGGGGCCACCACTAATTATACAGAATTTTACATTCTTTGTGTTCAAGAGGCAAAGGAACAATACCGCCTGGTGCCGTTGAAAATTGTGAAGCAATATTGCACTTCACAGACCTTCAATGGGGCACCTCCACATTGATGGATTACAACTGGAAATGCAGAGAAAGTGCCTATGCACAGTCCATCCCCGGAGGGCAGGGCCTCTGTGCCCTCATGACCATACACACCCCAACCCTGGTCTTCCCTGGAGAAGGTCTGTCTGAGATGTTCCAACATCACATACAGAAGAAAACAACTGTGTTACATCAGGCTCTGAGAACAAGAAGTGCTGACTATTTTGGCTGGCTTAATACATGGAGATTCTGGGAGAATTTTGACTTTTTTTCTGACACTCAGGTGAATGCAGGAGTGTCTATACCTTTTTTCATCATACAAATAAAGTAAAATTACAACTGGTTACATAAAACCAGGTAGGAACTACTGAAGATGATTAACAACACTGAACTCAGCTGAAATTCTATCTAGGAAGATCTAAAAGCCATCCATCTCATGGTGATGCAACATCGGTATGTGTTGTACTTAATTACCGTGATGGAGGTTGGGTGTGTGCGAAGATTGGTGCTTCCTGTTGCATGTTAATTCCTGGAAATGATCTTGAAAACAAAACATTTGCTTTTGCTATCCAAGCACTGCAAGCAGAGGTATCCCTGAGCAGGACTGGTTTCATATTTTTTTTCCTGGCTCCCCTGGTGGGTGAACAAAGTGTGCATGTCACTGCTTCCGGTTCTCATTTTTGAACTACTATTGTGTTGTTTCCTACAAGTGGGGATTTCCAGCTGTGAAAACAAAGTCCACAAATTAGGTAGTATGAAAAGAGCTATAGAAATTATAGCAGACACCATAGAAACACACCCAGCCTCGAATAATGTGACTGTCATGACATATGAGAGAAACGATGTAGTTGTAAATGCAACTGGGGTGGGGTTGTTAATATCAGTGAATGCGATGGCAATGTACACCATAATGTAGGTACATGTAACAATGTCAATAAAAGTAAATACAACGTCAATGTACGCCATGAAAAAAGTACACATAATAATGAGAATTTTGATAAATGCGATATCAATGACAGCCATGTTGTAAGTACACATAACAACAAACTCCTATCATTGCTGTTGAAATCACCCAAGATGACCACCCCATCAACCCCGAGTTAGAGATATGTGGTCAGACAGGCCTTGTGATCAAAATCCAAGCCTACCGATTGATAGGTCACAGGTGGAGTCACATTTAGCCTGAAGACAAATGCACGACCAGCTAAAACCCAGAATATTCTCACAGATAGGCAGCTACACCACAGAGAGGAGACTGGCCCCAGTAAAACATGTTTGGCAAAAGGTGTGCATTCCCTAAATACCACAATGTCAGATGCCACATGTAGTTATGAACACTCAGCCAATGAGAACACAGCACACACACCACATGCAATGATCACGTGATCCCATGCAAGACATCTGGACACATACACACTGGCCCACATTAAGTCTCCACAAGCCAAGTGCAACCTGTACCACCTAATCAGATGGTTGAATTTATAGTTCATGACTAAGCCCGGATTTACATGCTCTATAAGAATGTGTAATCAGTTTATTGTACTTCAAGAACTGTATTTAATGCCAGATAAAACATCTGTACACTGAGACAGTCCTCAGACACAACTCTGTTGCTGCTATACCGCCTGCTGAATTTAATGAATTTTGTCAAGGTAAATTCATATCCGAGAAACAGTAATAACTATATAGAAACATAACTGCATAGAAAGTGTATACATGTATAAGGAAGATAATACATTGAGATTTAAATTTGTATTGTATGAACTCTGATGACTTTCAAGTGCTGCTTTACTTGAATCAAATGTATTTGTGTTTTTATAACCACTTTTTATCACATTTTAATGTTATCTTTTCCTCAATTTTTCAATAGTCCACTTGTGGAAAAAATAGTTATGATAATATGTACATACTCTGATAGATAAATAAAACAGGGCCCCATAAGCATCTAATCAAAGAACGTATGTGAAAACTATGCAATGGTCTTTAAATATATATAAATATATGTTTAGCCTTCAAAAATATATACATTTGTTAAGCAGACCTAAAGAATATCTATATATTTTAATAGCCATAGTTAATATACATATTTGCACAAAGAAATACACATTGCTAGATACATACAAATAACTGATGTATTAATGTTTTTATACACAGGGATATGCTATAGATTAGTGTTTGAGTTTTTTAGTATATGAAGGAAATATGTGATATTTTTTGTGATAGATGTTTTGTTATGGAATATTGTAATGGTTTTAATTAACTAGTGTTTGAGTATAGTGGTTATGTAGGAAAAGAGAAAACTCTTGGGTAGTCTTCTGAAGAGAAGATTGTTATACATGTACCTTATGTTTGAGGGTAAAAAAATCCATTGTTTGGCTGCTTGAACACAAAAAGATGTACCACCTATATTTTCATTCTTGTGTGGTGGGGTTTTAAGGTGAGGTGCCAATCTTGAGCGGAGGTTCCTTTGTTGAGTGTATTTGGTGATTGTATTCCTTATGAAAAGCGGTCCGTTTCCATATATTGCTTAGCGAGTCATAAAAAGCAGCTTGAAGATGGATCTTCTGGCAACAGGTACATATGCAGGGCCCTCAAGACAGGAGAGATGTGGGCTTGTGGCTTTAATTATAGGCGTAGTCTAGCAGCAGAGTTCTGAAACTGTTGTAGTCTTATCATAGTTGATACAGATGATCCATGGTGTAATCAAGTGTAGACAGTACAAGAGAGATAGTAGCCTGGACCTTGTGTGGCAATTCCAGGTGTGGTAAGATGCGTCACAGAGTTTTCATAGTAATGAAGCTTGATCTTGCTAATTTGTCCACTTGAGCATTCACTGAGTCCATGGTAATTCCAAAGTTTCATACATCCTAAGATACTTTAGAAGGCAGACCCAGATCATCAGGCCACACGCAGAGTGGGACATAATTTTTTCATATTGCCACATATGAATATTTCAATTTTGGAAGCATTCAATTTGAGATGGCTCTATGTCATGCAATGATCAACGGCTCTGAGGCAACTAAAAATATGTGTCTATCACCTATCGCTCTCATGTGTCACAATCCCTTTCACACCTATCTATATCTCTGAAACTGGTCACCTGATCTCCAACACAGCAGTAGTGAGAATGTAAATAGAAAATAAAATTCATCAATGGCCTAAAGCAGAGAAGGCCACAACGAGTATGGTGTAATAACACATCTGGACAATAAAGAACTCAAGGAAACGGAGTAAATACTGCTCCAGACCTCCACCATTGCACAATGTCCATTGCCTTTACATACTATTTCCACTCCCACATTGGCCTGTCTGTAATCCTTACTTTCTGGACCATTCAACAACAAACAAACAATATGAAAAATACACAAAGGAACAAAAATAGAGGTGTCTGCAATCCCTCAAACATTATGCAAATTACTACACTTATCATGTTGGACAATATGACAACTAGGGATAAATAATGTTTCAAAAATGGAGAATAAACATTTAGAAGGGATAATATTTTAGTTGTTAATGTTATTGCTGCCTTGTACAGAAGATGATTAACATCCATATGCTGAACTATATCACTAAATGAGGAGATAATGTACCTTTCCTAAAGGCTATTGACCTGAAAGATTGCTATTTATTTATTTGTAATGGATTATGATCACAGGTAAGCATGGGCGGATTTTACGAATTGGCAATCCGCGAACTTGCGTATTTACGGATTCGCAATCCGCAAAATCCGCGAACTCTCGCGAATTTGCGAATTTTTTTTGTGTTCGCAAGGATTTCTGCCAGTTCGCGAGGGTTCAGTACCAGTTCGCAATTGCGAACTTACTTGTCGGCTCGCAACGGCCACGACTATGTTGTTTCTACATCTGGTTCATCATCACAGGTTCACAGCACCCTACGTTTCACCACTGCCACCCTCTGGTACACCCATGCCACCCTCTGGTACATCACTGCCACCCTCTGGTTGGTTTATCACTGTAGATTATGGGGGTGAAAAAAAGCAAGCACACCTGCCCTGCTTCAACTGACATGAATTAATTTGGGGTTGATTAATGTGTCACTGAATTTAAACTTCCAGTCTGGCTGGCACCTGCTTCCTTATCTGTAATTTGCTGATCTCTGAAGGGGCCCCTCAGGAAGCACTACAGGGAATGGTTACTAATGATAAGATTGAACTTTTGCACCTGCTGAGTGCTTTCAGTTTTGTCTGTAATTGCTTTCTGTTGCAGCGTAATTTTTTTAACAGGACCTTTGTTGTATACTTGTAGCTAGTCTCTGAGCCTGCTGTGAGGGTCAGAGCAGGGTCATAGAATAGTTGCAAATAGGCAAATGAACTCTGAAGGGGCCCCTCAGGAAGCACTACAGGGAATGGTTACTAATGATAAGATTGAACTTTTGCACCTGCTGAGTGCTTTCAGTTTTGCAAAAATCCAAATATCCAGCAGCATCCACAAAAGTAATCCTTCCAGGTCAAGATCCAAATCAAAGTGACCAGCACATGAAGAAAGCACTGGGAGGAGCCTGGTGGACAGGAACAGGAAGTTGGAGACTGTGGGGCACTTCCTTCCTCCCACCCCCACCCCCCAAAATGGACTCCTTGCAAAGAAAAAGTGCAGGCAAATGTCAACCTGAGGAGTTATTCTGATAAAAATCATAATTTTCAAGGTTTATGCTGCCTGCTGGTGGATTTCTTGTGCGAAATTGCAAATTTTGCAATCTCGCAATTGCGAGATTGTCGCTGCCCGCCGCATCTACGTGTTCGCAAGTATTTACTCCCGCGAAATTGTATAGTATTCTAGTTGGCAAGTGCGACCAAGCAAAAAATTCGCTTCGCACGAATTTTACGAATTTTCGGCAAGTTCGCGAGAGTTCGTGGATTGCGAATTTACCGAAAATCCTCAAAATCCGCGAGCGGAACGGATTTTACGCCCATGCTTAATCAAAGGTTCCTCAGACATACCAGGGACGGAAAAACATATAAAACAAGTCTTGGCAATGCCAACAGGTCTATCTGTTTATGAAAAATTAAAGCACATATTTATTGATCAGTGATTTCCTATGTTTGGATGCCCAGACAGTTAACTAGGTGAATGTAAAAATGAGTGTAAGGATAGGTGAATGGAGCAAAGAATTTGAGGATGAATTGATAACTATGTAAGTGACTTGGTGCCTAGATGGATGGATAAAAGAGAGCACAGCGATGAGTATTCATTCAGTTGCCTTGTGTTAGAAATTTGGGCCACATATATCAAAAATCCATTCTGCATTACTTATGTAGTGATTTTTAGATCATTGCTATTTGAGGAATGCAAAATGATATGTAAGAAAATAGCGATGACCTAATAGCCATTCCTAAACTTTCCCAATCACAATTAGGTAATCGCTATTAGGTAATACTACTCCATTCGTTCTTATGGTCCCAAAGGCCCATATGTGCCACTGGTTTTGTATTACCAAATTTGTGATTAACTAATTGGTAATCGCAAATTAGGTAATCCACAACCAAAGGTGTCTATGGGCCTAAGGCCCCCCCGGAGTACCCCACAAACAAATGTACACTTGTTAAGGACACACATGCCCCAGGGGAATGTGTGCGCTTTATAGCACTTTGAAAAATGCATTTTTGTCCTTTTTTTAAAAATTGCACATGGTTACCATCGACAGTTTGTATTTAAAAAATGCTTGGTACATGTGCTCATCAGGACCACTGCTGCATGATGCATTTGCGGACCAAGCGTGCGTCACAGCCCTCACAGCACATCAGAAACCTTCAAAGTGGAAGGCATCCTTGACAGGTGCTTTGCACTGCTCCTCAGGACCACCGCTGCTCGGTGCAATGCCCCCCAGCCCGGATTTAGGGTACATTTCTCAGATGGACTAACTTGATCTCCGTAGCTAGCTCGTTCTCCATCGTGGTTGGCCTCAACTTGTGACTTTGTCCCATTATGGGATGGACAGATAACCACAGTTGAAGCTTTGTGTTTTTAAACACTATTTTTACCTAAGTCTTTAAAACTGCATATCTCATATTCTACCAGTTGGATTTATGTCATTTTGGTAGCATACAATTAATTACATTTTACTCTATTTTTCCAAGTGGGATTATCTAAGAAGGACTGCCCTGGAGCCATATTAAATAAAAATGTGGCTTTTGCTGAAATCCCATTGTCCTTTCGCAGGATCGCAACACAAACAAAAAATAAACTAAATGGCAGGTACCACTGACTTTATAAAGTAAACCCCGGGGTGGGCCAGGGACGGAGGTAAAAATATATTTTTTTATTTTGGGAGGGGTGTGCATAGGGCCTTCCTCCCAAGCGAGTTTTGACCCCAAAAAGCCCATCCCCACAACCCACCAAATTTCCCCCATGGTATGCTATATTTACAAAATGGGAGAAGACAAGAGGTTACCCTGACATAGGGGTCCATTAGGATGGTGGACGGATCGCCACTGCCATGCAGGCGGTGGCGATCCATCCGCCATCCACTACCTTTTTACCCCCCGCCATACTACAATGGCGGGGGGAACCGTGGCGGATGGCAAGACCGTCCACCGCTTTTCTGTCGCGGTCGAAGGCCTGATATGGTGGCGGTGTCTATCAGACACCGCCAGCCATATTAGGATGGCCTGAGGGGTATGCCTTTCCGTGGGGGCAATGCCGCCACAAAAAGTCATACGGTTCCTGCTTTGGTGGCCCGTTGCGGGCCCCCAGGGTGAAGGGGTGTGGGGGGTGCACATGGGGGGTACCTATGGTACCCCCCTGCATTTCACAACACAACATGGCAGGCACCGCTCGCTGTGAAAGGCACAACATGCACTTTTTACATTGCGACGGCCGTTGATTTAAGCACCGTCCACCGCAATGTAAAAAATGCGGGATGCACCCGCCACAGTGGCGGGTGCATCCTAATTGGGGGCACGGTCCCTCCGCCCTTGTGGCGGACGGTACCTGTCCCAGACAGGATGGCGGACGGACTTTGTCCGTCCGCCATCCTAATAGACATCTAAGAGTGCAAAGGCACTGGGAACCCCATCTCCTGGGACTGATGCATATATTTAAAAGGGAAGAAGGCACATGGCCTGCTCCATTTATGTGTTCAGGTGATCCCATAACCGGAGACAGTTTTCCTGCCTGCGAGAGCACAAGCAGGGGAAAAAAGGTGCAGTCCCATCTGGCAGGAGCTTTACAAATGCTCCTGATGGGTGTGAGTGCACATTTTTTCTATGCTATGCTCTTGCCGGCAGAGAGAGGTTGTTCCTGCCTAGCAGGAGCATAGACAATGGACCTGCTCCAGTTAGGCTGGAGAAGTGCTGGATCATGCTGTACCAAGGAAGGGTGCATGCAGCAAGCCACGGGTCTGGGGGTACCCTGGGGTTCCCCTGCAACTCCCAACATTCTGTTTTGGGATGCCTAAATGTTTATCAGTGCACCCACCTGTGGTCTTAGGTATGGGATTCATGGAACCACTATTGGCTTGAGAAAAGTGGAATGGGGTACCCAGGTCCACCTCCCCTTAAAGAAAATATGGCACCAGGGGATGGGGTTCTGGGGCCTGTAAATGATCAGGAGGATTTCTGCATACTACCCTTCACAGTATTATTAAAAATAAAGAAAACGAATTGCTGGCAAATGCCAGCATCCTATAAAGGTGCCAGAAGGTGAGCTAGCTGGACCACTGGGGGCTCTAGAACTTCCCCATGGCCCCATTAAAAAATAAGCAAGAATTGCCCCACAATGTCCTCTGGGATTTTAACATTATATGTTGTGATGCATGTCATGCCCTTAGAAGAGGCACAGGCACCACCAAACATTTTGCTTAATCTGGCAGGAGGCTGTAGAGAGTACAGCAGCTCCCAAGCAACATTAAATTAAATAAAATCAATAATTCTCCTGAGTCATTTAACTGAGTCATTTAATACATGAACCCAGGAGAACTTAATATATTTTTCTACAACATTCTTAACCTGAGTTCTATGCTTTTCAACTAAAATGCAAGACCCTCTTCTTGTTATTTTATTATTGCGTTTTGAAAAATGTTAACATTAGAACTCAGAGACATGTTGGTTTTATCTTTTAAACAACATGATTCTGAGTCTTTCTTTAAACCGTTTCAACCCACACATTGGAATAATAAGGATTATGTTAAAAGAAAGACTCAGAGACATGTTGAATTTTTTTTACTAATCCTTTATTAAACATTTTTTTAATTCTCACTATTATTAAACAATTCATTGTGTGAATTACTGAACTATACATTTGATTGAAAATATTGGTGATTTTGAAAGAAATAGGATTGATCTGGTTTATATATATCATTATGCTTATCCCTTGGTAAAGCCAATTGGCCAACTTTTTTTATTTCAAAGTTATGACTCTTTACCAAAGTCAGTATTTCCGCCTGACTTTTTCCAGGACCTTTAAGACCAACTGCTTGCTCCATATGCCAGAAGGCCATGCACGTTGCCTGACCACTAAAGGAGATGCTATATTTTGTCAAAGGAAAACACATTCTCATATGATTATGGTGCCCAGGGCACCAGACACACCAAACTTAGGTGCTAAAAGTTAGGGGTTAACTGGCACAATTCAGAGGGCCAGTAAATCCTTTCAGGGGCTCCTTATAATTCATAGAATGATTAATAAAATAACTACGAGGTCTGAGCAACCATGCTCTACTAACAGAATACACATCATTATGAACCCTCACTGGCTTAGGGTGTGTTCGAACTGCAGTTGTCACCTGAGTAGTCAGAGAGCCTGTATCCATACACTGAATGCACAAATGCATGCAAAACTGTTATCTTAACTGACTACTTGGTCTTAGCATTATGCTATCCTTGTGTGTGGGTAGAGCTCTGGAGCTATTCTTAGAAATGCAAGGTCCTGAACCTCATTTGCGGCCTGGGAGGGTGCACAAAGTGTGCCCTCAAAGCAGGTAATGACTCCTGTCCATACCTAGGGTGAAACACATAAAATAGTGATGGCAGCTTATAGATTGTTTTAATCATTTATAGTGCCAGCACTTTTTCTCTCTGTCAAGGTCAGAGTGGTGTAGTAAAACCTTTTGTATGAAGCTATCCGTTATTTCATCTCCAGAACTTTTCAGTTACATTATGTGCATGTTTAGTGCCTATATCTGCAGTGAGAGTATGGCACATGTATGATAGTAGGACTCTCTGTGTGGTCACAGTCTGAGCACTGGACCAGTACAATCTATATTAGATGGCTCCTGGTTTAGCACGGCAGACAATGGAAAGTATCTAACATTTCCCTAGACAGTGGATGTGCATTGACTGCCTTCCTGTGACGCGAGGATGGGATCCCAGGCACATTAAGATGGATAAAGGACTGTGTTCCGGCTTTCAAAGTGAGGAAGCTTTTGGTATGCCCTTGGATAATACTTCAAGAAGGCTGATTCAAAATCAAGGTTGTAGGAACAACTGAATCACTACCATTTACATTTTGTGCAACTCCATGTTACTATAACTATATATGGGATAAGATGTATTCAGTCCCTTTATTATGACTCTCTGATCACCCATCTCAGTCTTATAGTAGACTTAGGGCCTTATTACAACTACGTTGGACTGCCATAGTCATGGTTGTGGTCCGAGGACCACCAGAGTGGCTGTCCACCCACCATATTCTGATTTTTTGTGGTCAGACTGCTACAGGACCACTCAGACCACCGTGTTCTGAGGCAGCAATATGCTGGCAGGTCCACTGCGGCACCACCAAGCTTGTTACGAATTGCCTCTCCACCATCATTTCCATGGCTTTAAGCCCACCATGGAAGGGAAGGCGGTTAGACCCCCTATTTCCTCTGGAGCTGGGACTGCCTGCAGGGAGGCAGATGTTGTTCCACCCTGTATTTGTGCAGCACCAAGTTCTTGCACAGAATGGACTGCACAAACCTGGTGCATTCCATGCCTTGCAGGAACATACTGCAGTGTTCCCATCGCGCTGCCTTTCCAAGGCTCACATAGAGTGGCACCGCCAAAGTAGGACAGCCCGACCTGGATTCCAGTCAGAATTCAGCAGGAGGTTTGACTACGGGTTTGGCGGTGTTGCATCAGAGCGCTGGAAAGGCTGCCCGCTGCAACACCGCCAAACTCATAATAAGGCCCTCATGCTGCAGGGAGTACTGCCATTGCCTTACACATCTTAGAGTAGAGTATTACTATACCTGTGGTATACATTGGTGGCTTAATTTCACTATTATAGCCCATTTATCTTATAATGAATACATGAGGGACAGACACAATATATTATGCTGTCGTCTTAGGTCCACAAATGCTCTCTGGGTAAAGTTGTAGACTTGCTTCTGTATGGATATTCCGAAATATTTGGCAAATGGCTGGGTTTTTTTTCATTCAGAGAAGATTCCAGTAGTAAAGCTACAAGTCTGTAGCTCTTGGCGATTTTCAAGAGTACTCACTTGATAACGGTCTCTGCACATGTGTCAATGTATGTGTGTACAATCAGCCAGTGGAAATGTGAAAGAACGTTTTATTACAACTGTTCTTTTTCAATATGGGCAAAATTTTTCCCCAAGTAAAAGATTCCTTTTGTTCCCTTTCAATCATCTGAGGTGTGGTGTTCCTTTCATACCACATACAATTAGCATGCCCATGACTGGCGTGAATTTACACATGTTTTTGGGGTGGGAAACTCTGTGGCAATTATTGGTGAAGACCAATACACTCCCAAACGTAGGGGTGTTGAACAGGTTTTGATGGCGAACCAACTCCGAATGGACTACAAATCATCGTGTCTTTGTAAATGTATTCGCACAGACATTCTACCACACTGGCATTTTTCATATCTTAGCAGAATCCATTTAGAAAGGCACAAAACAAATATCATTTGTTTTATTAGGTAGGGATGGGATTTGCCCTACAAGTGATTGTTTTTGTGCATGATACTTTTGAGAATTAAGCAATTGTGTTACAGTGGAAAGTACCTTCATTCTAGTGCATTTAACAATAATTGTACTTGTTACATTTCGTCAATAAGTAAGCTTCCAAGTGGAGGCAGGGATCTACTTAACATGTAAATGAGTTATCTTGCAAGGGTATTGATTTGGTGAAAATGAATCACATCTAGTACATTTGTTGTCCATTTCTAATAGTCTTTTCAGATATTTTCGATTTAGTACTTAAACATTTTTTAGTTCATATGTGTTAAGAAGGGTGTACTTTGAAAAGACAGATTGTATTGTTTCATATAAGCTGACTTTGGACTACTTAGGTGGCGATCACCTGAACTATTGGTCTTTTAAATGTGGATAAAAGAACAGAAAGTGCTACACCGCCAATAAAAATGTTTTACCATTTCCAAGGTATTTTAAAAGAGAAGCAATGGATTACAAAAGCCCGGGAAAGTAAATACTTGCACAGGGTGTGCTGCACCAGCAAGATAAATTATTTGCACTGGAATGCTTTCCAGAGGAGTACCAGGATTTCAGTTTTGAGACACGGATGTTGTAACTGTCACTGGAGAAAACAATGCCCCACAGAAAAATTGTCTTCAGGCTTAATATCCTAAGTAATATCATAAAAGGGAAACCAGTTATGGGAACTGGGGAGCAGTTCCTACAGAATCTTTGGTATACAAAGCATTTTTGGTGATTTTAAGAATTAGCCTGCCTTTAGAACTATTGGAGACAATCGTAGTTATCAAATCATGCATTTTACATTGCCTCGAGAGGTTCACATTGAACAGAAGCTAATCAAAGTTTTATTGGAAATACCAAATACGATCAAAGCCAAAACAGAAAACATCATACCCTGGAGACGATGAAACTGCCACTTACGATATTTTGTTTCAGAAAAGACAATAAATTGTTTATAACCATTTCTTCTAAGGCATTTATGGAAAATGTGAAAGGGGTATTATCACGAGATTTACCCTGTACCCACGTTAAGTGTGCCAAGTCGCGGGTGAGCATGTACTGACGAATAAAGAAAGGTTTGGAGTTAAATGTATTGATTTCAGGAGCGAATCATACAAAATGCTGCTGTTTCAGTATGACAATGTGTACAGCCAGAGACCGCATTCCCCTATGGGTCAGAGTAGCATATACAGCAATGACAGCTGTGACAGGAGATATTGGTTTATTTTCTCATGTGCAACAAGCAACATATGCAACACAAGTAACTAGCAGGACACTGACAGTTTTTCCATCAAGGGCTGTGTGTTCAAAAGAGAAGATGTCCGTAGCACAGACTGGGAAGCATCGGTAGCGCCACTCTGCCTGCAGAGAGCAGACGAGAAGACAGCGCTCCAGCATCAAGAGAGGCGAGGCCAGGCTGCATTATAAGAGAGGTCACAGACTCAGGGCCATAATAACAATGGGAGGGAGGAGAAGAGAAAAGAGAGATACGAGAAGAAGGGGTGCGAGGGAGGGAATGCGGATGAAGGAGGCAGGGACAGTATGGGATATGTGTGTTGGTTTAAAGTGAGAAATCAACACCCCCCTTGGGTCCATCGGAGAGGACCTGCAGATCATGTGTGAGGGCATTGCATTTCAATGCCATGGGAACCCTGTGCAACCCTCTGACCTTCTCCCTGCTGGGTGCCACCCATTCTGCCCAGCTCCACTACAATATTGCTGCATACCAATATAACAAGCCCAGAAGGCAAGTAGCCTTCCAGTTCATGGCTAAAGTTCTCTTGGTTATAATCAGGGCTAAGTCCATAAACTGATTAGTGGCACCTCCCTTCTTCCTTCGCCTATACAGCCCCAACAGGCTCACCTCTATAGTGTGTAGGTCCCCCTTCCCATGACTGTCAGCAAGGCATGTTCACCCCCCCTCCCACAGTAACTGTGCCTCCGGGCAGTTCCAAAACATATGCACCATATCCTCAGCATCCGATCCATACATAGGGCATGTGAACCCACTCCCATATACCTACTGTATTTGCGCAGGCGTAAAGCACGCTCTGTGTAAAATGCTGTGTTGAATGTATTAGAATTTTGCGTTACAGGAAAGTCTGCATGACTATATGAGCAGCCCCTCCCACTCTTTCTGCCTGAGTTTGCATCCATTATATCATTCCCAGTGCGACCTAGTGGAATGCATCAACGCCAGCAGGGCAGAGGCTATCACATGAATGAACTACGTAATAAGATGTCTACCATCCCTCATCAAGTGGAAAGCATGTAATATTGGATGAGTGTCCGGCTCAGTGCTATACCAGAGCTGTTAAAGTTCAGCCATCAGTGCTCTGTGTGCTATGAAATGACTCACAGGCAGGCCACAATCTTTGCAGAGTTGTTCCATTGGCAGGAGGGCACCATCCCAGGACAGGGTGCCCAGAGTGTCCACCCCTTCTCTTTCCCAAATCTCCATGTCCTCCCTCCCATGGAGTTCCCTGAATGGTCGAAGGGATCCAACACAGTTCTATGTGTAAGTTGTCAAGGCCTGGGTCATTCAGAGGCTCCAAATATAGATATTGTAGGCAACGGTCAGAAGCTTATCAGTATGTGGTGGGAGTTTACTGGATGGTAGCTGTGGCTCATGAATGCCTTGTGCAGTTCGAGCCTGCGCAGGAGGGCCCAACTCAATCAGGTTTCAACGAGCCCGCCAGTGTGAGGGCCACTGTAACTGACCTGCCAGATAGTAATGTTCAAAAACAGGGGCTCCCATACCCCCCTTATCATCTGGGAGCTGAAGCTTCTGTAAGGCAACTTGCCTGCATCCCTTATTCCAAATAAATGAGTGCAATTGAATGCCAAATAGAAAAGGAAAAAGAAACAAAAGGAAAGAATGAGACAAAAGAGAAAAGAAGATAACTACGCCATATCTTGTACCAAAGCCCAACTCGATTTAAAAATTGGTTTAACAAAGAATGGAAAAGGCCTTCCAAGATACTTATCCATATTCTTATTATAAGTCAGTTTGAATAATGTCCAAAAAACAGTCTATAATCATGTTATTTCATAAGCACCGCAACTTTCCAAGGTACACTTTATTATCAAATTGATATCCAAAAATGTATTACCACTTCAAATCAAAACCAAATCCTGAAAAAAGAAAAGCAAATTGGCATTTGTGGATAACACAATAAATCCGAGAGAGCCGCAGAAAAATCACACCAAATGGCCATGCATGTACCCCCCAAAACCAAACAAACTAAAAAAAAGTGCAATAGCAGGAAATAAGTAAATTCCCCGTGTTGACCAGTGACCTGAAAAGACCACCAACTTCGCATGTGATGTGCCAGGAAACCCCTCTGGGTAGCTGTGTGCCTTATGAATTTTAATTTAAAAAAAAGATATTTTGTACAATATTAAAAAAGAAATAGAAGAAAAATTAAACCATGCATAATTGTTAACGCTCATTCTAGTGCATACCATATCACTGTGTTGAAGGAAAAGATTTCAAATTGTAATAATAGTAGATGCAACATTTTTCAAAAAATCAAAGTGAGTAGTTTAGTCGTCCAAGTTGAAATAATAGCAGAAACATCCAAAACAAACATGAAGGACCCCCGGATATTAAACCAAATAAATCACAAGTAATCCTCAACAAAACTAAATTGTAAAGATTTGCCATGCAATGTTCAATAGGAAACACCACACTCCGTTATCATAGATTCAAGCAAGCACAAAATAAAAAAAGCTCTCACACACCCACAAAAGTCATCACCATTACACCTCGCGCAAGGCTTAATAAAACACATCTTAAAAATTGTCAGCTCCAGACTCAGAAAACACCTGACAAAAAGGTACCCCTCTACCTCTACAGCATTCATCGAAGATGTGCTGTGCGCAACAAAACAAACAACAATAAAGTGCTCCTTTAAATCTGGAGAATCAAAATTTGCCTGGCTTAGTAACGGTAAGTTTCAATTCTATTAAGGACACGGAGGCGAGGATTATGCTTTTCTCTCTTCGCTGTTTATTCCACAAAAACACATAGCAGCCAGAAAAGCATCAAATGTGAAGAAAAATGTAATTTATATCCCAACATTGGGTTATTATGAACAACATCATAGGCGAAAACTACATTAGAAACTACACATTCCATCAGTCCATAACACGTTAGTCCTTCTATAGCGTCCACAATCCTAAGGTAGGGCGTCCATCTTGTGTTCCCTTCCTCTTTCTTCGTGCGAGTCACGCCCAAGTCTCAACGGTCCTGCTTTGCACCATCATTACCTAGCGGGAAAAACGCAACAGCGTGAGCGTTGTCAAACTCGCTAGAATTCTGAGAACAAAAATCATAACATGCACTACGACAAATGACTGAAATTCAAGCAGAAACAGTTTACTTACATCAATACGGGAGGGATCTCCGCAGGAGGTATGGGTGGGATAATCCTCGCTTCCGTGTCCTTAATAGAATTGAAACTTACCGTTACTAAGCTAGGCAAATTTCGATTCTATGTCAGGACCGGAGGCATCGGATTATGCTTGTTCAAAGCTTATCCACCACCAAACTCGCAATATCCACCACCGGTTTGAAATAAAACCTTTTGAAGGTGGAATCTGAGGACCAATCCGCTGCCCACATTAGGTCCTCCAAACGTGCCCCCAAAGAAAAAGCTTTCGAGGCCATGGCCCCTCTAACTGAATGAGCTCCGAATTTTTTAGTATCAATACCAGCTTCTTGTAGCACCCACCGCTCCCAACGGGCTATAGTGGGGGAAGATACAGCCTTGTATGGCTTCCTCAGAGCAATCAGGAGCTGTCGTTCACCCGGAGGGCGATGTTCTACAGTGACGTACTCATACGTCCTTAGGCATTGAACAACACACAGTTTGGGGACGTCTGCAAAGGCCGGATAAGAAATAGACCTTGTCGCGGACTTTATGCGGCGGCCTACGGTAAAGGTAACCCCATCCGGGGAAAACACTCTCACCGAGATATCCAGAGCGCGCACATCAGAAACCCTACGACACGACACCAAACAGAGGAGCATAGCCAACTTGGCCGACAACTCCTTTAAAGAAAGGTATTTGTTATGTTGCCATGAAAGAAAAAGATTCAGTACCACATTGACGTCCCACAGGACGGAATATCGCGGATCCGGGGGTAAAGAAAGCCTCACTCCCCTAAGGAGTCTACAGACAAGGGGGTGTTCCCCAACCGGGGCACCATCCAACTTCTCATGAGCCGCCGAGATTGCAAAACGCATCGCGTTGATAGTCCGGTAGGCTAAACCGTCCGCTGCCAACTCCGCCAGGAAATTCAGGATGGGAACGACGCCTGCGACCATGGGATCCAAGTCCCGTCGAAGACACCAACGAACCCACCTGGTCCAAGCTGACCGAATCCTCTTTGCAGTACTACCTGCCCAGGCCTTGGACAAAAGGTTTTCACCCGACTCCGAAAGGCCTGGGAGCGACCAGCATCTCCGGAAAGCCTCCATGCCATGAGGCGGAGAGAACCCTGCACAAGGAGGTGATGATGGTCCCCGTCCGGATTGAGGAGAAGACGAGGGAGCCGGGGGAGTAGGATTGGAGAATCCCAGGAAAGTTCCGAGAAGTACTGGAAACCATACTTGCGACCTCCACACGGGCGTCACCATCACCACTTCCGCCATCTGCCGGCGCAGTTGGGCCGCCGCTCGCACCACAATTGAAAAAGGCGGGAAGGCATAAGGCCGCTCCTGACTCCAATTTTGGAGAAACGCATCCGTGGCCTCCGGCAGAGGATCCGGCCTCCAGCTGAAGAACCTCGGTAGCTGGAAGTCCAAGCGGGACGCAAACAGGTCTATTGAAAAAGGACCCCACATTGTTGCCAACCATTGGAACACTCGAACATCCAGCTTCCAAAGGCTGCAGTCCCGCAGGTAACGTGAGTGCCAATCCGCTACCTGGTTGGCTTGTCCCGGAAGGTACTCCGCCGTCACCGAGACATGATGGGCCAGACAATAATCCCAAAAGTCCTTCGCCAGATCTGCTAGAGCCCGTGATCGCGGACCACCCAGATGGTTTACATATCGGACTGCCGAGACGTTGTCCATTCTCAAAAGAACACATGACTTCGCTGAATCCCTGGTCCAGCAACGGACAGCAAAGGATCCTGCCAGAAGTTCCAGGCAGTTGATGTGAAGCATTTGTTCGTCGAATGACCAAGCGCCGCCTGTGGAGAAATCCCCGCAGCGGGCGCCCCAGCCTGACCTGCTGGCGTCCGATTCTATCACCAAGTCCGGCACAGACCCGAAAATCTCTCGACCGTTCCACGCCTGCATATGGGCGAGCCACCAGGCCATTTCTTCCTTCACCTCCTCTGAAAGAGGTACCAGGTGGTCGTAGGACAAGCCTTTCCGTAAATGATGCGCCTTGAGCCGTTGAAGGGCCCGGTAGTGAAGGGGTCCCGGAAAGATTGCCTGAATGGAGGACGAGAGAAGTCCTACCACCCTGGCAATCTGACGTAGGGAAGTATGCGACTTGGAGATCGTTTGCCGCAGCTCGTGTTTGATCTTGGCCATCTTCCTGGATGGAAGACTGAGGGATGTTTGCAAAGAATCCACGACAAACCCCAAGAACACTATTTTCTGGGAGGGAGAGAAGACAGACTTTTCTTTGTTGATGATGAACCCCAGTCCCTGTAACAAGGAGATCGTTTGATCGAGTTGAAGTACCAACCTGGAGGGACTCTGGGCCATCAGGAGGATGTCTTCTAGATATACAATCAACCGAATCCCCTGGCTCAGAAGGACTTCCACCGCTGGATGTAACAGCTTGGTGAAGCACCAAGGGGCTGAGGAAAGCCCGAATGGAAGGGCTGTGAACTCGAAGACTTGATCCTTCCAGAGAAACTGAAGGAAACGACGGTTAGGAGGATGGATGGGCACCACCAAATACGCATCTTTGAGGTCCAGGCGGACCATCCAGTCGTTCGGAAGCAATACGTCCCGCAGTAGATGGATGCCATTCATCTTGAAATGGTAGTAAACCAACCAGCCGTTGAAATCTTTGAGATTGATTACGGCCTTCTGCCCCCGTCCTTTTCTCCACTAAGAAAATGTTGCTGAGGAATCCGTAAGGGTGTCGCGTTGATCGACAAATGGCCCCTTTGCGCAGTAGCGCCGAGACTTTTCGTCGATCAACTGCGCATCTGACTGGGAAAAAACTATGGGTCGAGGCGCCCTTAGTTGGCGCGGCTGATCGTAGAACTCTATACAGAAACCACGCACGGTCCGTAGAACCCATGCATTCGCCGTAATATCTGCCCAAGCCTCTGGAAAATATGTCAGCCTTCCCCTGGTCTGCAGGAATCACACTCACCGTGGGAATTGTTGCCTCCTGCGTCATTCCTGAAGCCTCCGCGTCCTCGGAAACGTTGGCCCCTGGTCGGGTAGAAATTGGTGTAATTTGCAGAGGTGTTGTATTGGCCTCTGCCGGAGCCCTGCCCTTTGTTGGGTTGATTTTGACCGCCACGGCCGGTCGTGAGGCCCCTACCACGACCAGCCCCTCGGGAAAAACACTGCTGGATAACCCTTTTTAAGTGGACTGGGCTTTGTCCAAAGAGGTGAACGTTGACACAAACTTCCCTAGCTCTTTGATAAATGGTTCTCCAAATAGACCACCCTGCGCCACGGCGCCCGCCTCTGAAGAGGCCAAATCCCCCAATTTGGGGTCCAGTTTGATGAGCATGGAACGTCGGCGCTCCGTCGAAAGGGCGCAGTTGGCGTTCCCTAAAAATATGAACGCCCTCTGCGCCCTGTTCGACAGCACCTCTGGGGATATGGGAGTGCCCGACACCTTGGCCTCCTCCGCCATGTCCAAGATCTTTGTGATCGGACCTATTGCGTCCAACAACTTGTCCTGGCATGAGGGATAGTGCTTTGACCCTGACCTGAGCGGACGCTGTTGGACTTTGTGCAGAGCTGGCTGTCCCTTGACTCGGCGCTTTGAACCAACTCCGGACCCGCTGCGCGGGTCCCGCTTCGTCGAGGGAGTCTCCGGGGGACGTCTCATCTGTGTGGCGGCTGGGAAGGGTTGGGGCTTCACACAGGGCTGCAAGCATCACTGCAGGGACTCCATATCCCAGGAGTCCCTGACTGGCCAATTGATTACAAATGGCCTGCTCTCCCTGTTTGCCCCGCCCCCTCCGCACTGGCTGATCTTAAAAACTACTTGCTCCCTCGCATTCACGGGATAGTGCTTGGACCCTGACCTGAGCGGACCCTGTTGGACTTTGTGCAGAGCTGGCTGTCCCTTGACTCAGCGCTTTGAACCAACTCCGGACCCGCTGCGCGGGTCCCGCTTCGTCGAGGGAGTCTCCGGGGGACGTCTCATCTGTGTGGCGGCTGGGGAGCGTTGGGGCTTCACACAGGGCTGCGAGCATACCTGCAGGGACTCCATACCCCAGGAGTCCCTGACTGGCCAATTGATCACACCTGGCCTGCTCTCCCTGTTTGCCCCGCCCCCTCCGCACTGGCTGATCTTAAAAACTGCTTGCTCCCTCGCATTCACGGGATAGTGCTTTGACCCTGACCTGAGCGGACCCTGCTGGACTTTGTGCAGAGCTGGCTGTCCCTTGACACGGCGCTTTGAACCAACTCTGCGCCGGACCCGCTGCGCGGGTCCCGCTTCATCGAGGGAGTCTCCGGGGGATGTCTCATCTGTGTGGCGGCTGGGGAGCATTGGGGCTTCACACAGGGCTGCGAGCATAACTGCAGGGACTCTATATCCCAGGAGTCCCTGACTGGACAATTGATTACACCTGGCCTGCTCTCCCTGTTTGCCCCGCCCCCTCGGCGGCGCTTAACCTATAATGGAAGAACTTACTGCCGCTGCGCGGGAGCATCCCGGGAAAAGCCCGGGACCAGGGCGGGACCGTCTGTGGCCGTCAGAGGCCGGAAGAGACTGGACTGGGCCAAGGCTCTTGGTTGCCCGCTGTAGAAAGAGGTTGTTTATTTTGTTGTGATAATTTTGCACTGCTGAGGTTCCTGGAGTGCCGTGAAACTAGAAGTATGGTTGAGGCAGGCAGAAAACAATTGACTGGAACTTTAGATAACTTCATTGTGCGTATCAACTCCTTAATTAATCAAGGCGTTGTACTTATGGAAAGAAGGGTTTCCCAGGAATTAGCAATAGCTAGAAGATCATCTTTAGGTCTTTTTGGCTCCGCCCGCACACCTGATACTTCATTACTTATACCTAACCCAGTACAGGTCCTCGCTGTTATCCATGATAAAGACCATAGTCAACCAAGCATTCCAGACCCACCACCCCTCGATCCTCAGGTTGAGATTCACGACCCAACAGAGGCTAGCCTGGAGCACAACCAGCTTAATTCTCAGGTTGATCTTCTGGTAGTGTCTACACATGAACAAAGGAGGGGGAAGAGGGAGGGGGCAATCCCTAAACGAAAGCAAACTAATGCTAATATCACTGGAGCTAAGAAAGCTCGTGTTGACCCTCCAAGGAAAACTAGTAATGATTTAAATGAGAAGGGAGGATCTGTAGAGCCGAGAGTCTTGGGTATTGAACCCATTGGGGAGAAAACTGGGGCGGTAGTAGCTCATTTAGAGGCTGCCAGCCTACCCCTTGCTATTATCGATGATACGATCCTGGATGATTCCATGGTGGACATCCTTGAAGATAGCATCATTTCTGATACGTTAAGGGTGGATGCAACTGGGATGACTAATAGGGAGGAGGAGCCCATAGGCTGCACTATAACTAAAATCATTAAAACTTTACTTGCTCCTCTAGAAGCCAGGCTTCATGGCATCGAAAAAATCCTCCATGACATACATAAGGACATAAGGTTTCATGATAGTTGCTTTGCTAACAGGGTCACTAACGACATCGCTCCAGCCAGTAAATCTCGACCCGCGGCTAAGCCCACAGCTGGGGTAAAAAATAAAACGCCAAAGAATCCGACATCAAACCCCCCCAATCACCCGATTAACAAAGTTAGCACCCAAACCCCAATAGCAAACAAGTCTAGTGATCAAGTTGACCCAAACAACCCTGCCATCCCCACTCTAAAAATTGGTCCTGCACCAACCCAAAAGAACCTGACACG
Source organism: Lissotriton helveticus (assembly GCF_964261635.1). NCBI lineage: Eukaryota > Metazoa > Chordata > Amphibia > Caudata > Salamandridae > Lissotriton > Lissotriton helveticus. The sequence continues at coordinate 664,084,705 of NC_136068.1, read as the reverse complement.
GAGAAACATTCATCTACCGCCAGATGCCTCTTCTTACGTGATTATCCTGACGGGGGTAATAGAACTGGTCCCCCCTAATACAGAAACTTTTCAGGCACTCAAAAACAAGGTATGCCACTGGTTAACGAACAATCACCCTTTACCACCAAACCTTCGTAGTAATATCCTAATGGTGGCGAGAACGCCTTGGGTAGGACATAATAAGAAAAGAATTCAGGGAGACTGTATTGTAGTGACCTTTGAGGATCCTCGTATGGCGGATTATATCTGTCGGGGGAATCCTCGTAATGATAATAAAGGTACCTCGGTTACGGCCAGGCTCCTTGCTTATTTTTACATGCCCAATGAACAGCAGGATTGTAGATGGAGTTGGCTTAAAGATTCGAACCACCATAGAGGAGAAATAAGCCAAGAGACACCTAGGGAAAGGAACATCTATAATTGGGATAGGGGTGGTGAGGAGAGGTGGATCTTAGCCCAGAGACGAGGAGGCAGACATAGCCGTGACATTAGTTATCACGTAGATAGGTTTAGGGGCAGTGGGATGAATGTCGGTCACGCTTACAACCATGCCCAAATCTCCCATCCCTTAGATAATCTTTATAACATCCCATTGTCAAACCAGTATGATTGCCTGTCCGATTTGGGCTGGGTTGATTGACAAGAGGCGGGAACAGTACTAGGAACCGGTAAAGGAAACAAGACCAACCCCGTTTCCCCTGCAAACTTAGGTGTGGATATTAGGGTACTGCCTAATATCGCCTGTGAGCTTGGGAATAATAAAGATTTAGAAAATAGCCCAGTTAGCCAACCAGTGGGTAGGGTTGTCTCCAGAGACAATAGATATATCAAGATAGGAACATGGAACATCGCAGGGTTAAGAAACAAAGTAGATGACCCCATTTGGAGGGAATTTTTGGAACGGCAGATATCATCGCCTTGCAGGAGACGTGGGACACCAATAACACATTTACTATTGATGGATACACCACCTATTCTCTTCCCGCGGTCCCTACTACTAGAGGAAGAGCTAGGAGAGGGCTGGTAACTCTAGTGGCAGCTAATATTTTAGGAAAACATACGGTGATTGATTCTGGCTCCCCCTATTGTTTGGTAGTTAAAATCGTCTGCAAAGGGGCTTATAATGTTTTGATTGTCAACTTTTATAACTCATTTGATAGAGCTACCCCCACCAGTAATTTAACAGCTTTACACTCCTTTTTAGTAGACTATAGGGAGTTGTCTGAAAATGAATGTTATATAATACTATTGGGGGATTTTAATATCCATAGATGCCCAGATAAATGACCGTCCAATGATCCCTTTGCTCCCATCGAATAGGTCGACTCTCATTTTGAGCATACGGAGCAGGGGACCTTATTGGAATACATTTTAGCTGAAAATGGCTTAATGTTACCCATGGGGGATGAGGTGAACATACCAACTTTTAAGGGAAATGGTGGTGGGTCAACCATTGACTTTATTTTTACAAGCCTAACATTAGGGAACAACCTGGTAGATTATTTCCCTGTCTGGTTTCATTTTAGTGACCATAATCCCGTTTTTTTGCGTGTTGGAGGTATTTTTAGTAGATCCGGGACGCAACTGAACGGGGTCGATAAACAAGATATTCGGGCCACAGATCAGGCACGGAGAATTAAATGGTGTAAAATCATTCCTGAGGATTTTCTAGGCAATCTCTTAAATAGTAGGGGGGGTGGAGTTGCATACATGTATGGACAAGGAAGCAGGGGATAGCGAGGTAGTGGAGGCATTCCAAAAGGTCTGCCAGCAGATATTGTCTGACTTAACGCATCCCGGAAAAGCTAAAGAATTAGGGCCAGTTGGCTGGTTCAATCATAATTGCTCAGTAGCCAACCGCAAACTGAAGGAGGCCCTGAAATGTAAGCCTGTTGACAGAAAATGTGTGGCGCTTTTAAGGAAAGCTTACAAAGCAGCAGTTGAACAGAGGAGGCGGGAGATTAGGGAAGATGCTTGGGCAGAACTGACCTCTATTGGTGTTATAAAAAACAGCGCTAAATTTTGGGCAGTGATAAATCACCCTACTTTGTAGATTCAAGTAATAATGTTTTAGACTGTGGTATACAGGAGGATAAGTGGTTCTCCCTTTTTAAGTCAGTTTGCGAACATGTGTCCTAGGGGTTGACGATTTAACCTTAAGGGTTACTCGTCAATACACTTTAGTAGAAACTGAGGCTGAGGTAACAGAAGCCATCTGTAAAATGACAAGCAACAAGGCCCCCGGCCCTGATGGCATACCAGCCGATCTCTTTAAGTCTAACATAGCAATATGGTCTAAAGATTTATCCAATGTTTTTAATAGAATTTCTAAAACTGGCATCCCAACGACTTGGTCACAGTCGGTAATTGTACCCATCTTCAAAAAAGGTAATAGGGGAGGGCCAAGTAATTACCGTCCAATCTCCCTTATAGATTCTGCGGTGAAGGTCCTGGGCAAAGTGTTTCTGTGTAAATTATCTGATTGGCTCGAGGACACAAACTCTCTGTCAGCTTTACAGTACGGGTTCCGAAAGGGGCGCAGTACCATTGATCAGTGCCTTAACCTCCAATTATTGATTGGGAAATATACCTTAGTGAAGCAAGGCTGCTTGTACATAGCGTTTATGGACCTGTCCTCGGCCTTTGACCGGGTAAACAGGTCCAAGCTATGGGATCTGCTTTTAAAGATGGGACTTGACGAAAACATAGTATACTTTATAGCCGATCTTCATAGGGACCTCACAGCCATGGTAAGATATAACCGTAAGGGGAATTGCACGGGGAAGATTGGTATAACTAATGGGGTCAGACAAGGCTGCATTTTAGCTCCTTTATTATTTACACTATATATTAATGAGCTAGCTAGTGTCTTGCGTGCAGCCTGTAAGGATATCCCAAAGGCGGGTAAGTTCTGTCTTCCCGCGTTATTATATGCAGATGATGCCGCACTTATAGCGCGTATACCAGTAGGTCCACAAAGTCTGTTAAATGCTTTCTATGAGTTTATGTCCTCTTTGGATCTTAGCGTTAACTATACCAAATCTCACGTCATGGCTGTGGGTACAAAGGGCGGGCACAGGAAGCTTATGTCACCTCATTGTAATGGGAATAAGTTAACTAGGGTAACCAAATTCCCATACCTTGGGGTTGTTTTCGATGAAAGTTCCACCTGGCTTCCTCAACTGTCCGAGAAAAGAAATGCGTTTGTACGGTCCACCTCTGCTGTTCTGGGTTTTTCCCGCAAACTGGGAATAAAGCCGTTACAAGCAGTGTTAAAAGTCTATGACGCAAAATGTGTGTCCATAGCTATGTATGGTGCAGATCTATGGGGTTTTAAGAACGTTAAGCTGTTACAGGTCGCAGAGGAGTAGGACAAATTCTTAAAGTCTATCTTATCTGTACCACAATCGACTCCAGGTTTTATAGTTCACCAAGAATGTGGGGTGGGATATTTAGAAGATCGGATTGCCATCGCGCCCCTTTTAAAGTGGATTATGGTCTGGCTGAATCCAGAAGTGGATGTGAATCACGAGATTCTGGCGGATTGTCTTAAACTAGAACATTGGCAGTCCATTCCGTGGTTAAGCAATGTCAGAAAGGTTGCAGTCTTACTGGGGCGGCCAGAAATATTTGAGGAACCATCTAAACTGGTCAAAGGAGACATAAATTGGGTCAAGTCAGCCTTTAAACGGCACAGAGAGATGGATAGAGAGGGCTTTGAAGTGAGTAAGCCTACTGTGAGAGCCCACCAGTTAACTGTAATATCAGACAATGACCTAGAGTTATATCTGAAGATTGTTAATAATGCAAACCACAGATATTTATTAACCAAGTTTAGATTAAATAAAATTCATCTACTTATTTCAGGGCGCCCCTGTTGGACTAAGGCCACAGATCTGAAACTATGCACTTGCGATGGTTTCTCTATAATGGACACTGCTCACTTCATGTTCTTTTGTGTTTTTTTTAAGGATATACGGAAAAAATTCATTGTACCCCTTTTGAAGGATAAAGGGTTCAAACAAGTGAAACCTGCCTTATTATATCTCCAACTGTTGACCAATACGTGGGAAATTTTTAATATTGCTACTTTTTTAAATATAGCAATGAGACTGAGGAAAAAATTGGTTAGTTTTAGATAATATTCTTTTTATAGTGTCAAATTTTGAATTTTTAATTGAGATGAAATGTGTAGGTTTTTAAACTCATTCATGAAATTGTTATTTAAATCGAATTGTTTGTGTTACATTTCTTTCCTTAGTCGATGTGCTGTTATTGTTAGTTAGCCATATTGCGTTTGAATGTTCTTTCCCTTTTTTGGACCCATGTATACTTTTGTGGTTTTTGTTATGAACCGAATAAAGTATTTTGATTGACTGAGCGCCAGGAGCGGTCAATCCCCTTGCGGGGGTCTTTGACAAACTTTGCCATAAATGTGGCCATTTTCCCGTCCAACTCTGGGGTCATGGCGACCTTTCCCTCCAACGTAGGACGGGGACACTCTCCCCTCAGACAACTCCGCAGCCTCCTTCTCAAAAGTCTTGCGGAGGCGTCCCGCCACAAACTGCGCGACCTTGTCCCCAGGAGCCCAAACGGCCGACCTCGGATGAATGATGTCATCCGGGTCGAGCATGCCCGAAGTATCCTTGGGTAACTCAGCCGCAGAGCTGGATGGTCGCCAAGACCGCACCGAGTCCTCGTCGTCATCCGTGTCTGCGGGGGAGTTCCCCCCCCGGGAAGGAAAGGGCTGTCTCAGTCGATGTTGAAGGTCCTGAGGTCGGGAGTGGCGCAGGGGCAGGTGCGGTCGCCTTATATATTTATATATTTACAAGCTTATATAGCGCTGGAATCGACTCCAGCTGGAGTATCTCTGCGCTTTTGGGCCAGTTTTACAAATACAGAAGAGAATACTGATATGGATTAAATCTCATTTTTAAATAGAACAGTTTTGAGGAGTTTTCTAAATTGTAAATGAGAGGTACAGAGTCTGAGAGTTAGGGGAAGTCGATTCCATAGATTTGGTCCTGCTACGGACAGTGCTCTACCTCCGTGTCTGATCTTTTTGACACGAGGTACCACCAGTAGATGACTTGTGCTGGATCTGAGTGGCCTAGACGGGATGTAGGGGATGAATTTCTGTTGCAGATAGGTAGGGCCTTGTCCATTTATGTTTTTATGTATTATACAACAAATTTTAAATGTTATTCTTTGTCGTATGGAGAGCCAATGAAGTTGATGTAGGAGAGGTTTGGATGCTGTTCTTGGAGGGGCATTCAGGACTAGGCGCGCCGCTGTGTTCTGGACTACCTGAAGTCTGGCCAATACTCCCTCGTTGGCAGATAGGAGCAGGCCATTACAGTAGTCGATACGACTCAGAACAAGGGTTTGCACTAAGGTCTCCCTAAACGTGTCTGGCAACAAAGGAAAATTTTTTCGCAACATGCTGATGACATGAAAACATGAACCTGCGACAAGGTTGGTATGTTGCTTTAAAGACAGTTCCTGATCGAGGCGGATCCCCAGGTTTTTCACGACCAGTTTGGGTTCTGGGACCACACCGAGATCGGAAGGCCACCAGTCCGGGGCCCATAGAAGCTTGGCTTCGCCAAATAGCATAACTTCTGTTTTGCTAACGTTGCACTGTAGATAGTTAGTGGACATCCACTGTGCAACGGCCTTCATACCAGCGGAGAAGGAGTTTTTTGTCTCAGCGGTGAGAAAAGCCAGAAAAGCGTCCAGTAGGCGCTCAAAGGAATCCTTATCTACACCTTGCGCTCCCCCGGAGCCTCCATCTCTACAAACCTTCTTAGGCGCCGGTGGTTTCCCTGGGTCTTGCACGGGCGTCCCTACAGGCACTGGCGCTAACTTTGCGCACTCCTCCACTATGCGGGCGGAGAGTCTGTCCTCCATAGACCCCACTATCTCTTGCACACATCTATAGATTGACTGATCCACTGCTGCATAAAACTCATCATCCTCTAGGTACTGATAAGCCTCTTCCTCTTCAACGAAATACCCCTCTGCCAATATCAACCTGTCTACAAGTGAAAAATAAAGGTAGGCTGAGGGTATATTGGCTCTCACTGGGCCAGAATATGGGCCAACCGGAGGTTAGCAAAGCTATTGGAGCCGGTGGAACTGGGCAATCCCAGAGGCAGCACCCGCCTCTTCAGTGCGCAGACCCTCTCCAAGAGACCGGGTCCACGCCGCCTCCCTGCGCGCTCGGAAGACAGAGAGTAAGGAAAAACCCCACAGTACGGTAAAACCACTAATGGCGCCAAATTCCGCCCGCAGGCGTCAACGCGGTTCAGACCTTTAATACAGACCCCGGTCGGGGCGTTCACTGTAGGCAAATACAACCCTGGAAGGGCGTTAAGGGTTAGGCGGCAGACGGGGCTCCGGCGCGGCTCCTTTCCCCAGCGCGGTTCCTGTCAGCGAGACGAAACCGCGCTAGGACAAACAAGACGCGACGGCTCCCTCTAGCGGGTTAATCAACACCGCTGTGCATACGGGGACATCGCGTAAGGGGCGAAAACGTCCCCGCGATCCAGGGCTCTGAAAAGCAATAAAAAGTGTAACCTTCTACCAACAAGAAGTCGCACAGAGCCTCCAAACATATCTAAACATCACACGTCATAAATGAATAACTGTACACATCGCAACTAATCTCCACAAATAATTTCTGTGAGAGAGAAGAATAAAGGCACTTAACTGGCTGCGAAGCAGCGAAGAAAGAGGAAGGGAACACAAGATGGACGCCCTACCCTAGGATTGTGGACACTATAGAAGGACTAACGTGTTATAGACTGATGGAATATGTAGTTTCTAATGTAGTTTTTGCTTATGATGTTGTTCATAATAACCCAATGTTGGGATATAAATGACATTTTTCTTCACATTTGATGCTTTTCTGGCTGCTATGTGTTTTTATGGAATAAACAGCGAAGAGAGAAAAGCATAATCCGAAGCCTCCGGTCCTGACATAGAATTTGAGATTTCATATATCCTGCGGAAAACTGTACATAATTAAGTAAATCTTAGTATGTAAGTGGTGTAGACCGAATCTTCCATAATCAACATTTGGACTATTAGTAAAGCAAACAACTATAATTTGAAAACAGGGATAATTAAAACACAATAGGCCTGATTAAGATGTCGGTCAGAGGCTTACAGAGAAACATCCTTGGTTTGAAATCCAATGACCGTATTTCAATGATGGCGATCGGAGTCTAAACCGGACGGTCAATCCGTCTGCTTTCCGACAGGTTCAAGGAGCCCGTCGGCCAGTCGGAACCTCAGACAAATCCTTTATGGACAGCGTTTTTGCAGTCAGAATGAATATGTCAGTTTCCAACAGGCTTTCCATATCGGTTTTTCGACATGGGAAGCATGCTATAAAGCAAATATCTGTGCCCCAAGCAGGGCTTACCTCATTTTGCGGCCTCCGAATGTGGGCTGGGCGACACTTATGATGCACCCCCGTAAATCCTTGCACCATGGTGTTGGAATTTACTGTAACTCCGATTTCCCTGTGGGAGCTTATGCTGCGGCTGGTTTCTGACCACTGCACAAGATCCTATGAAGAAATGGGAGTTTGTGAATGCACCATGTGGGGTCGCATCGTAATTGCCATTTTGGACCGCTGACCCGAGGTCTGTTGGTTCCAAAATCACAGAGATGGCGGTCAAAGGCTATTCCAACCGACATCATAATCAGACCCAACGTATTTAACAACTCATTTTCTTTAGTCTTTTATCTGCTAGATGCATTTTATTTGTGTTTCTAATGTACTGTTGTAGTCTTTTCTTACTTATGACTTCTTTATCATGGTTTGCAAATAGACCATTGTTGTAATACAGTGAATATTGTCTTAGGAACGTATAGACACAAAAATTATCTACGGTTGATTTTATATAAATACCAATGAAATATGTTAGAAGAAAAAAACATTTGGTTGGAAAGCTTGGTGGAAACCATGGTTTAATGTAACACTGACAGCGTCGGGGTGAGATGCACTGTTGGGAACCTTGGTGGGGGGAAGATGGCGGCCGAGTAGGAAGCTCGGTCGGAGGGCTCCCGGTGCACCCGTGATTTACCGTAGCAGCGGTTGGGAAAAAGCTCAAGCTAGCATGCAGCTGTGAAAATAGACGCACGGAATGCACGGATGATGTGTGGAATATATTGCGGTGTATAACAAATAAGTGTTCAAGACGGAGCCTCTACCTGCGAGCTGTGCCTGGTATGGTGATTTTTCTGGGCCTTCCCTCTCTTTCTTGGAACGGCGGAGAGACCTAAAGAAAATGAGACAATGGATTGTGTCTTATAAAAGGGATCTCAATCTGGTAGACATCTGGAAAAGCAAAGGAGAAAAATCACAACCGTTCACGCTGTACAACAAAAAACTGGGACATAAATCCAGGATCGACTTCTTTTTGGTCAGCAACGAAATATCTAAGAAAGTGAAAAGAGTATCTCACCTACCAGCTCACTTGTCAGATCACTCAGCAGTACAACTAGAACTACAAATCACAGAAAACATAACTGAAAGGAGATTCACAATCGAAAGAACTTTGCTGGAAGACGAAGAAATTATAAAGGAGCTGGAAACTGAGACAAATATCTTCTTTGAGTTAAATGCGTCAGGTACCACAGAACAGATAACGTGGGATACTTTTAAAGCTGTCATAAGGGGTAAACTCTTGAGTTTAGGGGCACATAAAAACAAACAAGTAAAACAAGAGATCTCAGACTTGGAATCAGAGATTAGCTCCTTAGACATCGCTATATTCACTGAACAAGAGGAGGAAAAGAAACAAGATCTTCTTAACAAAAGACAGACGCAAAAAGATCAAATTTATCAAATTTTGGAAGAGAGGTTACAGAAAAAATGGGATTCTAGCAAACTGGCAAAACATGAGTTTGGTGAAGGTTGCGGCAAATGGTTGGCATGGAAGCTTAAATCAGATCTAGCTAAAAATAAAGTGGAAAGTATTATTCCGGACGATCAAACAATTCCCACCTCTGATGAAAACATTATCAAGTATGAATTTTGGAAATTTTTTAAGGATCTATACACGGAAGATATAAATCCCTCAGATCAAATGATTAATTCTTACCTGGAAGATGCATCACTTCTAAAACTTGCAGAGAACGAAAGAGAGGCTCTGGATAAAGAAGTGCAAGAAGAAGAAGTGGCAGATGCCATTAAAAGTTTGAAGAAGGGGAAAGCAGCGGGGCCGGATGCCTTGCCAAACGAATTATATATGAAACTGAAAAACTCCATACTCCCTCATATAACTAAAATAATCAACCTAATTTTAACACAACAGAAAACTATACCAGACTCTTGGAATGATGCCATAGTCACAATCATTTTGAAACCCGGTAAGAACCCTCTTAAATGTGAGTCATATCGTCCAATATCATTACTAAACGCGGACTATAAAATTTTTACTAAAATAATGGCAGCTCGACTAGGGAAAGTACTATCAAAATTACTACATCAAGATCAAAAAGGTTTCATTAAAGGAAGATATTTACATGAAGTAACACAAGAGCTCCTAACTGCAATAGACATCGCAACAAATGAGAAAATTCCACTTACCATACTTGCTGTTGATGCCGCTAAGGCTTTTGATAGGGTCAATTGGGCCTTTCTTGAGAAGGTTATGGTCAAGAACAATTTCGGACCTCACTTTATCAGCATGGTAGACCAGATTTATAAAGATCCAAGATCCAAGGTCCTAATTAATGGTAGCTTAACAGAAAATATAAAGATAACCAGAGGAACGAGACAGGGTTGTCCACTCTCCCCTTTGCTATTCAATTTATATATTGAACCACTGGCAAATAAGCTAAGAAACAATAACAAAATCACTCCATTCAAATATGGCACATGGGAGAAAAAAATCGCTCTTTACGCGGACGACCTAATGATTTTTACTGATAATTATCTAAAAGCTAAAGCAAGAATCGAGAAAACTTTAAAGACTTTCGGGAGAATTTCAGGAAATCTGGTGAATCAAACGAAGACAGAGCTCATGACATGGAATACAACCTTTCAAAGCAATTATATGAAAAACGAAATAAGGTACTTAGGAATTCTAATAAATCATGATATAGCGAAGATTGCAAACAGAAACCTAAATAAAGTTGCCGGAGACGTAAGAAAACTGCTTGAGACATGGAGTTCTCTACCGTTGAGCTTGATTGGGAGATCGAATATAATCAAGATGACCGTCTTACCAAAGTTTACCTTCCTATTTAATGCGATACCAATGGAATTTGGAAAGACGGAATTAGCTCGAGCACAGAGAAACATAACAAGCTTCATATGGGCAGCAAAAGGATCGAGGATTGCATGGAAAAAGATCAGGAGGAGTAAGAAAGATGGTGGGTTGGCCAGCCCAGACTTGGTGGAGTACTGCAGAGCTTTCCAATTTAAAAATATTAAAGTATTACTAAAAAACCACAAACACTATCCTACTTATTTTAAAGTAATTACAAAATTGGAGGACCATGCATTGTTTAAGTTCGGACACCCCAAATACTTCAAAAAAATAAAGCTCAAGATACTAAGAGATGCAGCAAAGATGTGGACACAAATAAGAGGCATTCTAAAAATATCGTACTATAGCAAGTGGGCTCCTATCTGGGAATCTCCTGGAACCCCAGAATGCTTAAAAGACACTCTCGCACTGGCATTAAAAAGAGCCGACATCAAATACTGGGGACAAATACTAAATGGTCCAAACTTAAAAACATGGCTAGAACTGCAAGAAATGACAAACAATACTCTATCTAAATTTAAATACTATCAAATGTTAAGCTGGTCTAGAACTTTACCCAGTATAAATGGTAATGAAAAACTGGAAGATGACATGATTAAAACAGCACGATTACCAAAAGAAGTAGCAAAGTGGTACTGGGCTTTGATAATGGCCAATGATATCAACGTCAATATGGAAACCCAAATTTGGGGGAAAGACATTGTAATTACAGATTTGGACTTAATTTGGGAAAAATCAGTAGATAAATGCTGGTCCAACTTGAAATCCGCGGCTCTGAAGAGGAATTATTTGTATACAATCCATAGGGCGTACTGGACACCAAAGAAACTCTCCAAATTTAAAAATGCTGGAATAAAGAAATGCCCCAAATGTGGAGAGGAAAAATCAGACGACATCCACATGTTTAAAAACTGCCCTGAATTGAAAGAGTTTTGGGATCAAGTCGGTAAGACCCTGAGCACTATCCTGTCCAAACAAATAACTGTGAGTATTACTCTTACTCTTTTTGGGATTTTAGACTCAGGTAATCAAGGGGGGCTTACTAAAGAACAGGAAAATCTCCTCTTTGTGTTAATAGTTCTTGCAAGGAGAGAAATTTGTATCAAATGGATAGGATCCTCATGCCCAACTCATGCAGAATGGCTGAACTCGGCAATAAGAATTAACAAACTTGATAAGTTAAGAAATATAAGCAAAAGATTTAAGTTCTGGGATAGTTTTGAAACTTTCTTAAACCCCAAATAAGAATTTAACTTAAGTCCTATGATTAAAGCGATACATCTTCTGGTGGACAAGTATGGTACTTGCCGAGTAGCCAAGTTGGCTAGCTCCCCTCGATCCAAGCCAGAAGCATTGTTATGTAACGAGTAAAGGAAACTCCTCAAAACCAACAAGAGGTCAAAACTCCCCAGCCAAGATAGATCAAGGGGCAGTGTCGGAAAAGAGCAAAGAGGCAAACACCTGATACTCCGTATGCATACAGTAATCGCAAGATGAGGACAAAATAAAAAAAAAAAACACTGACAGCGTCGCCTCACTGGTTAAATAGAAGTGCAGAGGGAAAAAAAATGATATTTTTCTGTTCCTATGGGTGGGCTGGCCAGAGCAGGGGACAGGGGAGGAGCATTAAGCACACTCTATCTGTGCATGACTGTTTGGTCAGCAGTCTTTGACCAGCCAAACAGTCATGTGCACTTTCCATGTTCTCAACCCAGGCTGTATTACAATATGATGAACAATCACAGGATTCCTGTCCTAGCCTGAGCTCCTAATCATGGAGTGCTGCCCAATCCCAGCACTGCATTGCAGTGTTGTGATTGGCTTAGGGAAACCTGGGTGCTTTCTTTGACAGAGAGGCTGCGGCTAGTGACGCAACCAGCACGTACGTTTTTTTTCTCTTTTTTTTCTTTCTTTTTTAATTTTTTACTGCCCCACGCAGCTGAACACTGGCCTACAATTTATTTTTGTGGTATGGTTAAATGAAACAGAGTTATCTGATGTCAAAATTCTAAAGGCCATTTAAGGCCCTCAAAATCACAGAAAATGTTATTACAACTGTTCCTGCCCAATATGGCCAATATTTTCTCCAAAGAGAAAGTTTCCTTTTGACGCCTTTCAATCTGAGGTGTGATGCTCCTGTCATACCACAAAAAAACTGAATCATTCCCTTGACTAGCGTGAATTTACACATGTATTTGGAGTGGGGGACTTAGTGGTAATTGTGGGTGAAGGCCAATAGACTTTCAAGGGTTGTGGTGGCGAACAGATTTTGCTGGTGAACCAACTCAGAAAGGCCTACAAATCAGCCTGTCTTAGTAAAATTATTCACACAGACATTCCACCACACTGGCAATATTATTATGTTAGCAGACTGTATTTAGAAAGGCACAAACCAAACTATCATTTATTTTATTAGTTAGGAATGGGATTTGCCCTACCAGTGATTGTTTTCGTGCAACTAACTTGTGTTTGGGGAGTGATACTTTTGAGAATGAACCAATTGTGCTACAGTGGAATGTATCCTCATTCTGGTGTATTTAACAATAGTTTTACTGCCATTTGATATCCGGGGACTTTATTTTATTATTAAGCCTCCTACCCTCTATACAGCTCGTTTCTCCCACTCATTCAATCATATCTCCTTCTGCCCTGTGCCTATTACATTTTGTCAACAAGGAAGCTTCTAAGTGGAGGCAGGGAGCAACTTAACGCATGAATGAGCTCTCTTGCAAGGTTATTGATTTGGTGAAAATAAATCACATGCAGCGTATTTGTTGTCCATTTCTAATAGTCTCCTCAGATATTTTCTATTAATTACCTAAGTGTTTTTTTAATTCATGTGTGTTAAGAAGGGTGCAATGAAGTAAGACAGGTAGCATTGTTTCCTATCAGCAGTATTTGGTCCCCTTAGATGGATACTGAGATATTGATATTTTAGTTGTAGGATCAAGAACAGAATGTACCACACCTCCAATGAAAACGTTTTACCATTTCCAATTCCTTCTAAAAGACAAACATTAGAATCCAAAAGCCCGGGAAAGTTAACATTTGCACAGGGTGTGACGCACCAGCAAGAGAAATTATTTGCATTGGAATGCTTCCCGGAGGAGGACCAGGATTTAAGTTTTGAGAACCGGATGTTGTAGCTGACACTGGAGAAAAAAATGCCCCACAGAAATATCTTCAGGCTTGATATCCTAAGTAATAACATACGAGGGAAACCAGTTATGGGAACTGGGGTAGCAGTTCTTACCGAATTTCTGGTATACAAAGCAATTTTGGAGATTTTTAGGACTTAAACTGCCTTTAGAAGTGTTGGAGACAATAGTAGGTATCAAATCATGCATTTTAGATTGCCTTGGGAGGTTCACATAGGAAGCTAATCAAAAGATATATTGGAAATACCAAATACGATAAAAACCAAAACGGAAAAGTAGGCATTTCCCGTAATACTCTCAAATTGTGCATCTCTTTACTGAAGAAGATGCAGCAGCCTCTTACCATATTTTATTCAGACAAGGCTAGATATTGCATCAATTTATCATCCATTTCTTCTAAAGCATTAATGGAAAATATGAAAGGGGTATTATCAAGAGATTTTCCCTCTACCCAAGTTAAGTATGCCGAGTTGAGGGTGAGCATGTACAGAAGAGTAAAGGAAGGTTTGGAATTTCCCTTTTATGTTTGTAACCAAATGTACTGATTTTAAGAGCGAATTGTACAAAATGCTACTATTTCAGTACAACAACATGTACAGACAGAGACCACATTTGCCAGTTGTGACAGGAGATATTGGTTCCTATTCTCATGTGTAACAAGCAACATATGCAATACAAGTATCTAGCAGGACACTGACAGTTTTTCCATCAAGAGCTAGGTGTTCAAAGGAGCAGATGCCCATAGCACAGGGCTAAGTCAATAAATCGATTAGAAGGTATCTCTCTTCTTCCTTCGCACACACAGCCCCAACCGGCCCACCTCTATAGTGTATATGTCCTCCCTTCCTGTATGTAGGAATGTAAGATCTGCTTTTATGGGTACAACCACTGTTTGGCTGGTGCTATGCTGTTTTTGAGTAGTCTGACTGGGATCCTGCTAATCGGGACACCAGTCTCTCTATTTTCTCCCCCCCAAATTGATATGGTAATTGCCTAGGTACATTCCAGATTGCATATAGGGGTACCCTTATAAGTCCCCAGTATAGGTAGCCCATGGGTCCCCCATGGGCTGAAGCATGCATTAAGCCACCCATGATGGACCACTCAAACTGTAACTAAAGGCCTGCCATTGCAGTCTGTGTAAGCTGGAACAAGCACCAATAAAGAAAGATATAGATGTCTCTAAATTTAAGGTTACTGCACTTAAAACATATAAGTCCCCCTAAAGCAGGCCTTTTCAATCCTAAAGGCAGGGTGCTCAGTTCTAAGGGGCCTATTAGGATGGCGGACGGACCTGCGTCCGTCCGCCACCCCAGAGGTGGAGGGACCGTCCACAGGGGCAGCGGCGGTCCCTCCGTGCATATTAGGATGTGACCGCCACCCTGGCGGTCACATCCTGTATTTTTAACATTGCGGTGGGTGCTGCTTGAAGCAGCACCTGCTGCAAGGTTAAAAATGCATGTTTAACATTTATATGCACAAAGCGGCAGGCACTGCGCGGTGCCTGCCGCTTTGTGCATGTAAATGCTGGGGGTACCATAGGTACCCCCCATGTGCACCCCCACCTCCCGACACCCTGGGGGCCCGCAACAGGCCCCCAAACACAAAAGACCACATGCTTTTCCACGGCGGAAAACCCGCCATGGAAAAGCATGTTTCCCCATGAATCGTAATATGGCTGGCGGTGTCTGATAGACACCGCCACAATATTAGAGCTTTTCCGCCGTGGGACCGCGGTGGAAAAGCGGCAGACGGTCTCCCCATCTGCAGATGACCCCCCTGCCATCCTAATCTGGCGGGGGGTCTTTTCTCTCACCGCAGTGGTGAATCCGCATCCTCCGGGCCGGCAGTGGCTTCCGCCGGCACGGAGGATGCGGATTCACCGCAATCCTAATCAGGCCCTAAGTGTGAGGGTGTCCCTGCATGAGCAGGACAACCCTACAGCCTTCAAAGTCCATTCTCCCATGTTGTAAGTGAGACAACCATATGACATATAGAAGATCATCTCAAAACTGGCTGGAACGAAGCCTATCATGTTTGGTATAAAATATGTTAAAATCATACCCCTACACCGTGGTGTGGAAAGTACGATTCCAAGCACTGTAAATGCCCTTCGTTAGGTCATCAGTGTTGCTGGTACCAGTCTTCTAGACACAGATTGCACAACATATCTGCTGCTGAGCAGAGACACAAATTCTTCCCTCCTGCTACTGAGCCAAGCTTGAGCAGGGGAAGGCAGAACAATAGATATCCTGTCACAGGGAGGTATGACCACCTCCCAGACAGGATTTAGTGTATTGTGGCCTGGTGGGAGCACTTGCCAAAGCCACTCAGTCTGCTTGAGGGGCACATTTGGTGCCCTCCTTGCTTAGCCCAGTTCAAACCAGCTCTCGCTCTGGTGCAAAACTGGTCAAAGGACATGGGAGTATCCTCCTAACTGTCCAAACCCCTCCACTGGGAGGGAACGATAAATCATCCCAACCCTTTCCTTAGGGTATTTAAGGGCTCACCTGAATGTGGGTCACTAGATTCATCACACAATCATTTCAGACATCACTTCAAATTTGCTCCGGGCACAAGGCTAAAACCGGGAAGACTCCTGCTGCTCCTGATCTCTTCACCTGCTCGTCTGCTGCAATGTCTGTGCCTATGATCCATACAGGAAACCTTCCAAGGCCTGTGGACATTCAAGACACCTGAAGGAATCTCCCTTGTAATGAGGGAGCCACTTCCCTGCATCTGTAGGCAGCGCAACTAGGTGGGCTGGTCTGCTGATCCTGGGCTCCCATGGACCCTAAAAGGCTCAGTAACAGAGGTGGTGGTTCTGCACATCCCTTGAGGTCTGCTGTGTCCTCTCACCAAGTTTTAGGCCAGTATCCATCATCAGAGCTGCAGGAACCGAACCACTGCTCACTGCATTGACTTGCTGTTGCAAAGGCTTATTGGCTTCCTTCCATCAAGAATTCCAAGCTCCAAGTAGACCCCACTTCAAGCACCTACAGTGACCAAGATCTTTGTCCTCACCACATCACTTGCACCATGTACCTGCTTCTTTGGTGAGCTGCTAGAGGTCCTCTTGCGACTCCAGTGCCTGGGGGTCTTTTTGTGAGCCATCTTTGATTTTATTTGGGCATCCCTGATTGCTTTGGGCCTGCCCTTTCTCCCCTGCTTGTGGTGAGTCCCCTGGGCCTTGCTGGTACTGACATTGCACATTCTTCGACTTCCATGTTGGTTGCAGTTGCCAAGGCTTGTTGCTGCTCCTGCCGGGCACTTACACCTCAACTCATGACTTCCAATAAAGGACAGCTCGTGTACAGATCCTGGTCTTTCACAGCATCACCTGGTCCACACAGCTGCAGTTTCAAGGTCACCTCAAGCTCTCCTGCAATACCCGACATCGATGGGCATTCGTCTTCCGGGTCACTCCTGAGTGGCATGGACTCAAAGTATTGTGTTCATTGTTTATATCACCGGGAAGAAGATATCTGTATGTATTAGTGAGTGTCTTATAATAAATACATATTTTTATAAAGACCTTGTGTGGTCCTTTTTTATTTAATCTATACCAATAAGATTGTATTCTGGTAAAACAAGCAGTTTCCACTCCTTCTGTACTATGCCTGAAGGCTGCTCTTGACAACTAAAACTTGGAGAGCTTTTTAAGGTTGTCTAAGACCACTAAAATCACCATATGGGTTGTCTGGATCACTGCAAGTTGACCCATTATCATATATTGAGTCAGCCTCTCATAGCATGTCTGTCAGCAAGGCGTCCGCAACCACCCCTCACATTAACTGTGCCTCTGGGCAGTTCCAAAATATATGCACAATTTCCGCAGCATCCACATCATATTTAGGGCAAGTACCTATTGTATTTGTGTTGGCATAAGGTACGCGCTGTATAAAATGCTGTGTTGAATGTACTGGAATTTTGCATTTTGGGAAAGTCTGCATTGATATATGAGCACCTCCTCCCACTCTTTCTGCCTAGATTTGCAGCAAATATGCCATTCTCAATGCTACCTAGTGGAATACATCAACTCCTGAAGGGCAGGGGCCATTGCATGTGTAAATCACGTAATAACATGCCCACCACCAACCTTCATGTGGAGTGCATTTATTTATTTATTTAAAGGCTTGTATAGCGCTGGAATTCGACTCCCGAAGGAGTATCTCCGCGCATAGTTCGCCTCCGGCTACAAGACAATGCTCTAAAGATATTACAAAGATTTAGGGTGCCTGGAACAGGAGTGTCTTCAATAACTTTCTAAAATTTAGGAAGTTGTTACATTGTCTCAGAGTGAGGGGTAATTTATTCCACAGACTAGGGCCCAGGAATGATAGTACTCGACCTCCCATTCGTGCTTTTTTAATTGGTGGAATCTGCAGCAAGAACAGATTACTGGAGCGAAGAGTACGACCTGGTTTGTACGGAAGAAATTACAGGTACAGAGGGCCTGAACCATGGATGCTTTTATAGATGGTGCAGCAAGTTTTAAATTTAATCAGTTGTTGGATAGGAAGCCAGTGGAATTTATCCAAGAGGGGGCGAGATGGAGTTCTTGGCGGAGCATTAAGAACCAGCCTGGCCGCGGTGTTTTCGGCCACTTGCAGCCTCCTAAGCACGTTGTCATTCACTGATAGAAGTAGACCATTGCAGTAGTCCAGGCGGTTAACTACAAGGGCTTGGACAAGGGTCTTTCTAAAGGTGTCGGGAAAAAAGGGGAACACGCGTCTCAGGAGTCCAATTACCTGAAAACAGGATCCGGTCGTCTGATTCACGTGTTCCTTTAAAGAGAGACCCCGGTCCAGGCGCACGCCGAGATTTTTCACTGTCTGTTTGGGACTGGGGACAGGCCCCAAGTCCAAAGGCCACCAATCGGGTGCCCACAGGAGTGGGGCCTCCCCAAACAGCATGACCTCGGTTTTCCCCACATTGCATTGTAGGAAATTGGAGGCCATCCAGCGGGATACTGCTTTCTTCCCCTCCGCAAAAGAATGTTTAATTGCAGGAGTAAGAGTCTGAAATGGGAATAAAAGCTGGGTGTCATCGGCATACGACACCGGAATAAATCCATATGCTCTCACCAAGTCAGCCAGGGGGCTACATACACGTTAAAAAGTGTAGGGCTCAGACACAAGCCTTGTGGAACCCCCTTAGTAAGATCCACCGGCGAAGAGCGAAAGGAGCCCAGGTTGACACTTTGTGAATGACCTGATAGAAAGCTCTCGAACCATTGCAGAGCCAAACCTCCTACCCCAACCTCCTGCAGATGGTTGAGCAGTATTTCATGCGATATGGTGTCGAAGGCTGGAAATAGATCCAACAGCCCTAGAATCATGGAGCCCCCCTTATCTTGCGACATTCTGATGGAATCTGTCACAGAGAGGAGCGCCGATTCAGTGCTGTAGTTGGGTCTAAATCCTGATTGGGAGTGGTTCAGACCTCCCGACACCTCGATGAAATTTGGCAGGTAGGTGTTAACATGCTTCTCAGTCATCTTGCTGAGATGAGGCAGAAGGGAAATGGGGCGGAGGTTGGATAAGTCTGACCATGGGAGAGCAGCGTTCTTGCGAATGGGATTTACAGTGGCCCTCTTCCATTCTAAAGGTACTCGACCCTCCATGAGAGAAAGATTCATTAATGTCTGAATCATGGGGCAGAGTAGGTGGCTCAGGGAGATAAATGACTTGGCGGGCAGGAGATCTAATGGAGATCCCGTTTTGATTTTGCCCATCAATGAGAGAACCTCACTCGTACTGACTATAGGGAAAGCAGTGAGTGTGCCCGTGCCAGAGGTGATGGAATGTGAGGGGAAGGGGAGAGGGCTGCTCTCATGGTTAGAAGCCTTAACAATTTTATCATAGATCTGCTCTATTTTGTTTTTAAAAAAGGAGGAAATATCATCGCACAATGATTGCGAGAAGGCATCAGAGCTTTCACACGCCAGGGGTTTGATAAAATCCTGTAAAATCCGGAAGAGAACCTTGGAGGAATTCCCGGCTTCGGCCAGTTGAGAAGTGAGATGGTTCTTCCTAGCTAGCCTGATGTTTTTATAATATAGGGACAAGGTATCAGAAGGTTTTTTTTTGCTTTCCTTGGTGCGTTTTTCCTCCAGAGTTTTTCTAGTCTCCTACAGCCTTGTTTTTCTAATCTGAGTTGCTTAGTATACCATGTCTCCTGACGAGAAGCAGGGTGCTGTTTATACAGTTTCAGGGGGGGCGAGTGCATCAATCGCCGTTAGGAAAGCCATGTTAAACTTGGCCAAGGAGGACTCAACATTGTCCGAGGTAGTGAAGGAGGGTTCTACTAATACCTTCTGGAGATCGCCCAATGTCACTTTGTGCCATTGTCTGCGCCAGAAGGAAGGAAAGGGGGGCGCTTATTAGGTTTATCCAGACCTAGCAAAGAGAATTCAATAATATAATGGTCTGTGCAGTTTACTTGGATCGGGAGTTGACAGACTATTTTAGAACAGCTAGTGAAAATCATGTCTAGGGTGTGGCCAGCCAGATGGGTAGGGCCATTATTTTGTTTAGTAAGCCCTAGCATGGAAAGGTCTGAAAAGAGAGATGAAGCCTCTGGAAGGGTAGGCACGTCGCCATGTATGTAAAAATCTCCTAGGAGAAAAAAATCTTCCTCGGCTTTAAGATGGGGGGCCAGAAATTCAATGAGGGAAAGCGTGAAACCAGCACTTGGGCCTGGAAGACGATAAACCAGGGCCCCCTTCCAGTGGGCCTTGGATGAGGAACTAATTCTAAAGACCATAATTTCCATCAGGGGGCTGCTCTTTTGTTCTAAGATGGAGACATTCAGCCCCTCTCTATGAACAATAGCAATACCCTCTCCGGTGTTACCCGGACGATCAAGCCTTAATATTTTAAATCCTACCGGAATGCCCAAAGTAATTGCATGGGCAGTGTGAGGTTTTAACCATGTTTCAGTCAGGAAGCAGATCTCGGGCTGTGCCGTAGAGATCAAATCCCAGATTTCGGTGCAATATTTGGGTAAAGAGCGTGTGTTACATAGGAAGCTCTTCCATCCACTTGGTTGGGGTGTTTCCCCCTTAGGGCATCCAGTGGCAATAACATTGGATGAGTGTCCTGCTCCATGTCCATGCTATACCAAAGCCATTGTAGTTCAGCTGTCAGTGTTTTGTGTGCAAGGGAATAATTTTCAGGCAGGCCAGGAGCTTCACAGAGTTGTTCCAATGGCAGGAGGGTGCCATCCCAGAACAGAGTGCCAAGCGTGTCCATCCCCTCCCTCTCCAAAAGGTTCACCTCCTCCCTCCCATGGAGTTCCCTGAATGGCGAAAGGGATTCAACACAGATTTCCAGTGTGTAAGGTGTCAAGGCCGGGGTCAGTCAGAGACTCCTAATATAGGTCTTGTAGGCAATGGTCAGAAGCTTATTAGCATGTGATGGGAGTTTACCAGATGGTAGTAGTAGCTCATGAATCCTTTGTGCAGTTCGATCCTGAGCAGGAGGACCAGGCAGCGTGAGGGCCACTTTAACTGCGTCTCCAGATAGTAATGTTCAAAATCTGGGGCTCCCCTTATCAACTGGAGATAAAGCTTCCTTAAGGCAACTCATCTGCGTCAATTATTCCAAATGACCCCAGCATGCGATGCAGGTTACGGAACGTATAGTGTGGCACATGGAATGACAGTTTATGAAAGAAGTAAACAATTCTAGGAAGCATCACCATCTTGGCAAGAGACACAAAATGAAAGGAAAGAATTAGACAAAGGAGAAAAGAAGTTAATTACCCCACATCTAGTACCAAAGCCCAACTCAATTCCAAAAATGATTTAACAAAGAATAAAACAGGCCTCACATGATACTTATCCATATTCTTACTATAAGTCGATTTAAGTGTTGTCCAAAATCCAGTCTATAATCATGTTATTTTATAAGCACCGCAACTTCCAAGGTACACTATATTATCAAATTGATAGCCAAAAATGTATTACCACCTAAAATCAAAACCAAATGCAGAAAAAAGGAAAGCAAAACGGCAAATCCTATTTAGTATGCGCACACTGGCTGGCGCATCCTGCATTTTTCACATTGCGGCGGGCGGTGCTGAATGCAGCACCCGCAGCAATGGGAAAAATGCATGTGAAAATAACTTTAATGTAATTTAATATAATTGCATGAATGCACAATTTATTTCAAAATGAAATTGTTAGTGCTGTAGTATGTTTTACCTTTGGTTCTAAATTTGTATTAAATGTACAACATTAGTTTACATTAAGATTTAACATAAAAAGTAAAAATGTTTATACACTTGGAAAAAGTTTGTTACAATTTTTAGGTTAAATATTATTGTAAATAGTTTTATATTTATTTTAGCTACAGATCTAAAGAAAAATGATAAAGAATTAAAAATTACATTTTGAAATAGACTGAAGTAAAACAATTCTTTTTTTCTTCTTTTATAATTAAAACATGTAGGCATTTAAATATTTGAAAGCATATTTATTATACATTAATAATTAGTAAAAGTAAAGCATATAAAGTATTTAAAAGTAATTTAAGTACTGAATCACATGTTTTTTACATTAATTTTAAAATTTAAAAGGCTGTTAAAATATATTCATAAGAAATAAGAATATGTAATTTAAAAAATTAAGCGCCTAATTACGAATGAAGTCGTCAGGAAGGGCATCCAAAACCCTTCCAGATTCGGATCTTCCTACCGACACGTACTCTTCTTCGGTTTTCCCCACGATGCATTATGAGGCCCAAAACCCATTACTTATTGATCAACTCTGTTTTTCCAATTCTGGCAGGTTATTTACAACAAAACACCTGAATCACTGAATGGAGCCCTCTGCAGCTACTTCCGAGTCCTAATCCTACCACCCAAGTACGATGCATACTTCCTATATGCCGAATCCATCACTACAATAAAAAAAGGTTTATTATACTCCAAATCGCGCCACAACACGATTCCTGTGACCGAGACTGTGTAGCAATGCATACCATCGTGCATATCATCCCTCTACTCTATGTCTATGATGAATACTACAACCCCAACTGAAGCGGTCTTTGCATACGGTAAGTTAGACAACTACCCCTGCAGAATAATGCAACAGCCCCTGTGAAATACAATACAAGAGAAAGCAGAGGTGCAACTACAGTCAAATTTATGGGGGGGAATACTTCAGCAATGTCCAGGCACTTTTCGGGGAAGGGGGTTAATATTTCCAGCAATGTGCCCCAAATGGGGGTGGGGGGGGCTAACACTCCCAGCAATGTTGAGTGAATTGGTGGAGTTGTGGGTCAAACACTCCCAGCAAGTTTGAGCCACGTTTTAGGGAGTTGGAGGGCAAACACTCCCAGCAATAGAGCCCCAATTGGGGGATTTGGGGGGTCTAACACTCCCAGCAATGTAGCCCCAATTGGAGGATTTGGGGGCTAACACTCCCTGCAATGCAGCATCAATATGGGGACTAGGAGGGCTAACACTCCCAGCAATGTAGACCCAATTGGGGGACTTATGTGGGCTGACACTCCCAACAATGTATCCCAAATTGGGGGATTTGAGGGCTGACACTCCCAGCAATGTAGACCCATGTGGAGTATTTGGGGGGCTAACACTCTCAGCAATGTATACTTGAGAAATGTTACTGGTGCACATGCAAAGTGCCTCAATACCTACAGTTGGAGTACAAGCTGCAAACAATTCCCAAAAAACAAAGCCAAAGGTCACTTTGCAGGAAACGTATTCTCACACTGGAAGCAAAAGTAACTGGCAACTCCAAGGAATGGACAGAGTGGAGATGCTGGTGGTCTAGGGATTGTTGAAAAATAAACAAAGCCTCATCATCTAGTAAATGGTCCTTTAGAACTGGATGCTGAAGCAAAGACAGCAAACCAGCCACCCGCAGCAACTCAAGACCATTTTATGTGTAAGGGGAAGTTGTCTCACCTGGGCAGACACACATGATAGGTGGCTGAAATACCATAGAGCCCTACGGGCGTTGAGTTTGTTCACACAGTGTTCTGTATAGGCTTGGATTGGCAATGTGGGCAATTGGGCATTGGTGGATGGACCAATGCACCAGGTCATCTATGGGCCACAGTTTTTGAGCCTTTGTAAACCACACCAAGAGACTGACTCACTTCCCTAGTCCCCACCAGGCCACTGCAAAGTAGTGCCAGTATGTTTCTGGCCATTCACCAGCTGTGCTGCAAATTGAGGCTGTGGGCCAGGCTTTGGAGCATACTGCATATTGCCCTCAGGCTCTTGGCAGTGTTTAATGGGTAAAATGGGAGTCCGTATGGACCCAAACAAGGGCTACCCTTGCCAAACCAGATTATAGTTTCAAAAATTTAGACAATGCAAATACTTCTGGAACTGGTTGTACTGTTCCAGTGTCATGGGTGTTTGCTTACAGTGCAATATGTTTTCATTAGCACAACTAGAGACATCATCCCAATGAGTTCATCTCCCTTGGTGTCCCATATCTCGGATATTCAAACTCAGAATGCCAGTAATACCCATGCAGGTGTAGTCTACTGGAAGTGTGGGGATGCGTTTTTGGAGTAGTCTGACCCCAGGTGGCACAACAACACACATCCTTGACTTTTCACTTAAGGGGGCTATAGTCCTCTAAGCAATGGACTGCCATACAAAGTTCTGGCATCATGACATTTCAATATAAGCAGTCACCACCTACATCCCAGGGTAGTATACAAGGGCAAGAATGGCAACAACTACCTGCAAAGAGTTAATCACCACTTATGCCCACAAACAACTCAGACAAGGCAAGGCTAGGTGGAGGCAACTTGTCCTGTGATGCCAATAGGTTTTTCATAAGCCAGTTCACTCAAAGCAGCCTTTAAAACAATCATTCATAAACATTGATTGGCAGGAATCAAGTTGCAGCAAACACATACTACATCTTCATATTTCCTCTTGCAACTGTTTTTGCCTACTTACATAACATAATCTACAAATGTGTACATTTCAACATTCCCTCATGGCCTGCATGAACTCTACTTGTGCAGGTATGACCCCTCTCACATCTACCCCAAGTACATGCTCATCTCTCAAAACTATCCTACACACACACGCACGTTATAAGCCCTCTCTGGTGCAGCTAGCCGGTAAAGCATGTCTGCTCCACAAGCTCCAGCCTTGTGCTCAAACTCTGTAAGCACCTGCTGAGGTCTTTTTTTGGGAATTCCAGAGAGACTGGGCGCACGCCTTGGTAACCGCTAAATGATGGCAAGCAAGAGTAAAATGGTGTAGGCAATAGGGCGAGTGGTAATACCTCACAACCACTCAGAAAGGCCAGAAAACTGGTCTATAATGAATATGAACAACTGTGCCCCTGCACTAACACAAATGTGTGCAGCTTCAAAATAGTATATGATTGTTTACATGTAATAGTGACATATAGCACATCAATCTAAACAGTTGGTGGAGATACGTAATTCAGTGACAATTCATCTATTGAGACGGGTAAGTCAATCAATATTTTGTATTTAGAGTGTCCATTTTCTGTTTATTGTTCCATTTCAAAAAGCCAACACGTGTTTCATCGCAAGGAACAAATGCGAATCTTCAGGGCTAAACAAAAGATACAAAGTCTGTTTTTACTATACATGTTTTGTTTGTAATATTTATGCAGAAAAACGGGTGACTCATGGTGTCACCCTGGTGAGCAAGGCATGTGCAGAAGGTGGTAATGTGACTTAGTGTCTGTGTGAAGAACAGTCATTGCTAAAGTGACATAAGTGACATGGTGGTGTGTGTGGTGCCAAACGATATTTTTCTGGAACATAGTGACTAGTGTAACGGGTAGATCAACAGTAGAACAAAACTGGCCGGTTCAAAAAAGTGAAGTGATGAGACAGGTGGTATGTGGTATAGAAAGGACGGTATCCCAATTGACTCATAGGTGACATAAGTGAACGTAATTGAATCGCATATGAAATTGACGATAGTGTTATATAATTGTGGTTGTCAATTAGCTGGTGCGTAGAGAGTGTGGTATTTTAGATTATTTCTATTCTAAAGTGCGCACTTTTTTCAAATCTGTTCTGTGAGGGTAGACTAAAGATTTGACATACCAGACATACCTGGAAAATGTGGCTTTCAGGACAGGATGTGCTGGTTCAGATAGGACACAAGAAAGGGCGCGAGAGGACCGGTCAGGACGTGAACTATGTTGATTGTTAGTGAGAGGATTTCAAAACGATAAATGGGAGAGAAGCGGAGGAAAAATTGTAAACGTGAGATTACTGAGAGCTTAGGAATAGAAAACAAAGTGAAAAGCACGCTGGGCATTAGGTTTAAACTTAGGAAGACAAGGGGATTGTATCCGATAAAACAATTTAAGAGGAAAATGAGGGATATGGATTGATGCAGTACTAGTGTCAGACAAAAACCAAGAGGTTTAAAAGCCAAAAAGGCCAGTGGGGGTAAAAACACACAGAGCTACATGCAATTTCAAGCCAATGGCTATGCGGCAGGGTGCTGTTTAAGCATGATAAAAAATATATATATAATTGTATATACTAGAACTCACCAGGAAAACCAAAATTGTGTTTATTTGGCTTCTATGCACTAGGGGTATCTACCACGGTAGGGGCAGAAAACCACGTATCGCGTTATTAGGACAAAAGTTTCTAATGTGTGGATAAACACATCTGCAAGAAAAACAAGATATACAGCGCATTGAAAAAGGACTGGAATACTCTTTTGACAATACAACCAGGTAGAGAGGGCGCATGGGGGTAAAGGAAATCCTACCTTAGTTTTAGGCAGGTTGAGTAGAGACCGGGAGGAGAGAGGTCTTCGTGGTTGTAGGGCGGGTGCGCTCGTGACCAACAAAGTACCTTGTCCTTTGGGGAAAGTGAAAAGGCGGGTGTAAAACTCTATGTACTGTAGAGGATACAGATCATTTTCATACTCCGACGCCACATTATATGGAGTCGCAATAATTCTGGGGGCAACATGCGCTTACCTGGCGGACGAACTTCTCCCTCTTGGAGTTTCCCGGCGCCGTGTTTTGTAAACGGACACGTGACCGGAAGTGAGATTCATTTAAATACCGTTCGCGTGTTGGTGAGTTCAAGAGACTAGAACGTAGTCCTAGAGCTCTATGGAGATGAGAGTGGCCGAAAAAAGAAGAGTTACTACCCCGAGTAGTAGAGTAGAAGGAAAATTTGAAAATAGGCTCGAAGAATAAGGTATTTAAGTACGGCTAGCGAGCATCCGGCTAGCGCGGGAATGAAGTGTGGAAAAACACTTATTCTTCATATGAAAAAATATATATAATTCCTATTTCTCGTTACTAGGCTAATGTTGAAAACACTACAATACATGGCGTGTTTCTAACACACTATTTTGGAAAATGTGAAATAACAAAAAGGAGGTAAAGGGTTTAACTCATGCGAGGCCCAACCAGGACCTCATTCATAAACCGTCAAGGATTCGATGGGATAATAATATATGTAACTAAATACCCAGCTAGGTGAATACAGGCATCATCATGCAGGTGTGTCTACATGTCAAGATAATATAATATTATTATTACTATTATCGAAGGTCTCAGTGTAGAGACGTGAGCGAAATGCTTAGCATTTTACTACCCGGGTATGGGAAAAATAGGGGTCATTCATACCGATAGATTGCGATTTTCGAATTGTTTCATCGCACAAAGGATCAGGAATTGGTCCTGACTACGTGATTGTCGTTAGATGGAGCAACTGTTTACTCCTATGAACAAGTAAGTACACACACTGGTTCAGAACACAAAATGAGAACAACAACATAGTATACATACAATACAATAGGTTATATCAATACATGTTCAGTTTTAGAGTTCTTAAGGGGGAAAGAGAAAGACAGCAACACAAATATACTTGGGAGCAGGTAGTTACTTTAGTTGCCCAGAAAAAATTGCAGTTCTGGGTCATAATTTAAACCGCACTCTATACTACGAAGGCGCATAATCCAAGTCGCTTCCTTACGTCTTAGAAGTAGTTCACGGTTACCACCTCTCACATGGATGGGCACGGTTTCTATTCCATAGAAAGAAACCTGAAAGTCGTCTGTATTGGGTTGACACTTGGCTATATGAAGTGCCACGGGGTATTTTGGATCCTGTTTCAAGATTGCTCTCATATGTTCGGAGATTCTTTCTTTCAAAGCTCGTATTGTACTACCAACGTACTTCTTACCACAATGACATTCGATGATGTAAATTACATATTTGGTGGTGCAATTTATGTTGGTTCTGATCTCGTATGACTCTTCTGAGGGGCCCGTGAAGTGTTTGGTCTTGTGTTTGGCCCATTTGCACATTGGGCATAATCCACATTTAAAGAAACCATTACCCCGTTGGGTTAGCCATGTCGGATTTCTATCTAACCGTGGCACTGTGGGACTGAGCCTGTTTCTCAGGGTCCTCCCTTTGCGAAATGTGATTTGAGGGGTGGTCGGGATCATTTCCTTTAATGTAGAATCATCTCCTAACAGCTTCCAGTGTTTGGTCAAGCTGGTTCTGATCGAGTTGTGTAGAGCATTGTATTCTGTGATCATTCTTACTGTATTCTCTTTCTTAGTCTGGGGGTCTTTAGTTTTCAGCGTTTCCTCTCTCTTTATTCTGTTTAGTTTGGATTTTG
Organism: Lissotriton helveticus; assembly: GCF_964261635.1. Classification (NCBI taxonomy): domain Eukaryota; kingdom Metazoa; phylum Chordata; class Amphibia; order Caudata; family Salamandridae; genus Lissotriton; species Lissotriton helveticus. The sequence goes on along the minus strand of NC_136068.1, from coordinate 664,056,592 downwards.
CTTTCGACAAAATTGCTTTTGGGTAACCACGTTTGGTAAATCTCAGATTCATGTCATTGATTGTTTTATCCAGTTCCCCATCATCGCTACAGTTTCGTCTTGCACGAAGAAACTCGCCAAAGGGTATAGATTTGATCTGATGGAAGGGATGAAAACTATCTGCTCTTAGAATTGCATTACAGGATGTGGGTTTTCTGTACAGTTTGCTCTGTAGGGTGTTGTTGATTACATAGAATTCTAAGTCTAGAAATTCAATGTGCGATCTACTTTGTTTCATAGTGAAACTGAGTCCCCAAAGATTGTTGTTCAGAAAGTCAAAAAAACTTTGTAGTAGAGCATCAGTTCCGGTCCATAGTAAAATGCAGTCGTCTATGTAGCGACCCCAGAACAGAATGGAATCTGTGAATTGACTACCGGATGTGACCCAGAGATGGTCTGCTTCAAATGCTCCCATAAAGAGATTAGCGAAGGAGGGTGAGAATTTTGAACCCATGGCTACTCCGCGTTTTTGCTGGTACCATTTCTTATTAAACATGAAAAAGTTGTTGTCCAAGATCAAACTCATCATAGAAATAAGCATTTGTGTGTGTGACCAGAGAGAGGCTGGCCGTTTGGACAATACTTTGGTGATTGCTTCAATACCCAGTTTTGGGTTAATGCTGGTATAGAGAGCAACCACATCCATAGTAACTAGTGTGGTACCTGGTTGCCATTCTAAATCTCCTAGCAGGCTGAGAATATGTTTGGAGTCTTGAATATATGAAGGGAGATTTCTGACAAGTGGGCCCAGAAATAGATCAACATATTCTGCTAATCTCTCAGTTGGACCTCCAATCCCTGATACTATTGGTCTGCCAGGGGGAAATGGGAGATCCTTGTGAATTTTAGGTAGTGTGTAAAGCCATGGATACGTTGGCTTCAGTACTTTCAGGTACATGTATTCTTCTTCATTGAGGAGACCATCCTCTTTCCATTTGAGTAGATAGTCGTTGACCGTCTTTGTGAGCACTCCCATGGGGTTGGATGCAATAGGTTCATAGCACGAGAGGTCTGCTAATTGGGTCAGTATTTCATTGTTGTAGTCTTCTGCGTTCATTACCACAATGTTTCCTCCTTTATCTGCCTCACGAATAATGATGGAGGGATTCAGCGTCAGTACAGATAAGGCGTTACGCTCTCCTTTGGTTAGGTTGTCTTTAAATATGAATGTTTCTTGTAATTTTTTGGTGTTGATCTTGTTGAGGTCTTCTAACACATGTCTATGAAAATTGTCAATGCTGTTACCGCCTGGTAAAGTAGGAGTCCATGTGGACTTGGATTTGAGACCACTGGCTACCCCTAAATCCATATCTATGTTAAGTTCTTCTAAAAGTTGCCCCATTTCCATAGGGCTATCTTCTCGTTCAGTGATAGACAATAGTAGATGGACTGCTTGTATATCTTTTATTGTATATTCAACATTATCACTCAATACATCAGGAATGTTTTTGATATTTTTCTTAGTAGGAACTTTACCTGCAAAGTATTTTTTGATTTTTAGGTTGCGGACAAATTTGAAGAGATCTATTTTAGTTTGACAGATATCCCCGGTGGAGTAAGGGTTAAAACTCAAACCTTTTGAGAGTAAATTAGTCATATCAGAGGTGAGGGGGAAGGAGGATAGGTTGATAACCTGTACTTCCGTATTGGTATTGTCTAGTTCTGTGTTCTCCCTGATCTGAGTTTTCTGCGATATTCGTCGTTTGCCCCCCCTGGTCCCTCTGTGGGTTTTGGAGGTGTAGGACCTCTTCGGGATGGCGCCCTGTTCCCTTTGCGAATGCGTTCCATTTCCACTAAAAAAGGACTGCTGTTTGCGTCTAGATTATCTTCACTTTCTGTCTCTGGTTCGCTAGTACCCACAGTGTTTAAGGATGTGGTACTTGATGAGATGGAGCCTGGGGCAGATGTGTTGCCCTCTGGTTTCTTGGATTTGGTCGAGGGAATCAGGGCATCATATTTTCGATCGAAGGTGAACACTCTACCGTTACGGTAGTCACCATCGTCTCTTTTAATTTGTCTTGCTTTTCTATTTTTAATTTCTTCCTGATGTTTAAGTAAAACCTCATCCAGAATGGTGTAGTTTTTTACAGTTGGTTCTGGCAAGTTGAGGTCTTTTATCTCTTGTTCAAGAACAGCAATTTCACCCTGTAGTTTCAGAGTTTTGCGGTCTGCACTTTCTATAAGAATGTCCATAAGGACAAAAGAATTGTTATTAACAGAGTCTTCCCATTTTTTCATAAGATCTACATCCAGATTATCATAGGTCGGAAAGATCTGAGAGCGTAAGCCTCTGGGGATTTGCTTAAGGCGCATATATTGCTTTAAGGTAGTGGCATCCCACCATCGTGAGTTCTCTTGCATCTTCAATTTTTCAAGTCTTTTGAATTTTTCTTTGAGCCCCTCCACCCGAGGGGGACCAGAGATAGCTGCTGCTGTGTGTGTCGGCATGCCTTTAGCTAAATTTTCAAAGAGGTCTGCGGTGTGCTCAAACTCTTCCAACCCAAATTTTACAATCTTCTACTGGCGCTGCCCTTCTTACATCCACAATTACATTCACAGCACCACTCTTCACCACTATGTACACAATAACTCTCACATACATGACATGTATACAATGTACTGTACTCATCACCTCCTCATCAGACATCAAACTTAACATCTTAAATGGACCACTCTCCTGACCAGTTGCAGCCTCAGTAATGTTTGGACTGCACTCATATCATAATGTGGAGCATCACAGCCCACTGTGATATGCAGCCTTAACACATCACCACATCTCTTCACAAGACCCTTACATCGCACAATGAATATGACTTCAGTCATTTGCATATCACCATGCACCCATCATACTCTGCGTGAGTTCAACACATAGTCATTTCTAAAACAAATGCATCCACAGATTCAAACACAATAAACATCAACTGGACAACACCTCACATTTCACCGTACAGCCCCCTAAATTATACATCTGGTGAATACCCTTCATAGAAAAAAACGAAAATAGAACAAGGACTGTTAAGTGGGACCGTCTCTGTCCCTGAGTATATATATCAGAAACAACCTAGACGGACCCAGAACTGGTAGCTCTGTAATGCTTGTAGTGCCAGGCACCACTAGGGTTTGTTAGAAGAACCCTCACCCACCAACCTAGTTGATGGCATGCCTCATTATCGGGTTCCCAGATGAGTAGCCGAATGCTACCCAGCTGTGCTTTAACGCCTGAGTACAGCGGAGCTGGACTTTTGGTGTGTGTGGTGAAGTGGTGAAAATTAAAAATATCTCTGGCGATTCGTATTGATTGATTATTCATTCCCAGAGACCCAGGGTATACTAAAAACAGAGATTTGGATAATCTATAAAGACTGGTAACTGGTCTTTAGAATCCTGTTGGTCAACATATTTCAGCCTTGTTAAAAAATGATAAAGCTTTCTTCAGTACCACATTAACGTGAGAAGGTGATAAAAAGTGATAGTGGTAAGAATTATGCCACATGTTTTTGATTTTTCAGCACACGCCCTAAGCTGTGCTGTGCATGCTGTGGTGCGACCTTACTTACGGGTCTACTGCTAGAGATTACCTGTAAGGAGAAATAACAAGTAATAGAGACAAGCAAGAGATACATTTAGTCATAGTTCATGCTGGTAAATTTCTTCAGGAAGTTTGTCACTTGTTCATTTTGTACGTTGGTTCAAGGCACTCAGTGTCACTTACTCGTGTGTCAGCATTCATACCCGTTCCATTCAAAACAACTGTTCAATAAGCCTGTCATAAACTTTATTCGACAATTAAGTCATAAAAGCATACATAAAACATTTTTCAATATGAAAAAAGAAACAATACAAACAATGCAATACATATATAAATATTTAAAATTAGATTAAACTACTATAGACTATTGCCGAATCTCAATCTTAACGATTTCATAAAATTCAAAAATCAAAAGGAAATCCATCATTTTTATACCGAACAGGGAATAATGCACATAGCTCAAATAAAAAGAAAACGTACCACGTAATTACACATAGTTAATGCTGGTGTATATCTAATAATCAGAGCCCTTCCACCATTGATCGCATACGGATGATCCAAGCCCATTTCAAAAATTTAGCCATAGCAATTGCAATTGGGGGGCTAGGGTCGGTGCATAGGATTCTTAGGGCCTCTGCATGCCTACGTGTGCCAAGCAATTTACAAATTGGCTTAACCCACTTGGCTCTGGGGGCAGTATACAAGGGACAGAAAAAGAGGAGGTGACTTACTGTCTCTCGTTCCTCCCCACACTTAGGACATTTATCCATGCCATTTTTGCCTGCCCATTTAGCTGTAAAAGACCTTACTGGGAGGGAGCCTACTCTAAGTTGAAAATAGAGTTTTCTGTCCTGCTGTTTCTCTATGGCATCCCAATATAATTCCAGTTTCGGTTGGGCCTTGAACTCCAGAAAGCGACCTGTTAAGTGTGAGGAAAGACCATTTGTACAGACATCTGCATTTACCATCTTCCAATAATTTTCTTTCAAGGTTTTCTTGTTCAATAAGCACTTAGACATGCATGTGTCATTTTTGTATACAAGCATGCTTCAGGTTGTAGAGTATTAATGACCGTTACTCCTCCAGCGATAGATATGCCCATAAAAGATTGCATTTGGATCACTTTAACACAAACTATTGTTACTATGTTTTTGAACAAGCACTGCTAAGTAATGATATTTAACGTTAGTCGCTGCACCACATGCCGCATGCAGCAACTCTCTCTCTCTTTTTAGTGCACCACCTATTATCACAAGACAAATGGGGGTGGGGTCGCACACTACTCGCACACCGGCGGTGTCGCCCCTAAGGACTCTGGTCAATGTAGTAAAGTGTTCGCGATGCATCATCTTTCGATCTTCTGCTATCTTCGCTGTCTTCGCCATCCCTGGACACGTGTTTCGGGGTATTACCCCTCATCAGCAGGGATAGGCCGTGTACTGGGGTCGCCGATGGCTGCCAATATCTGCCAGGTATAGTACCACTCAGGCGCGTAGGTGCGGGATCCCAGGCTCGTCAGCCCGCTGCTCAAGGGAGCTTTAAAGTTACAAATTGGGGTGGGGTCGCACACTACTCGCACACCGGCGGTGTCGCCCCTAAGGACTCTGGTCAATGTAGTAAAGTGTTTGCGATGCATCATCTTTCGATCTTCTGCTATCTTCGCTGTCTTCGCCATCCCTGGACACGTGTTTCGGGGTATTACCCCTCATCAGCAGGGATAGGCCGTGTACTGGGGTTGCCGATGGCTGCCAATATCTGCCAGGTATAGTACCACTCAGGCGCGTATGTGCGGGATCCCAGGCTCATCAGCCCGCTGCTCAAGGGAGCTTTAAAGTTACAAATGGGGGTGGGGTCGCACACTACTCGCACACCGGCGGTGTCGCCCCTAAGGACTCTGGTCAATGTAGTAAAGTGTTCGCGATGCATCATCTTTCGATCTTCTGCTATCTTCGCTGTCTTCGCCATCCCTGGACACGTGTTTCGGGGTATTACCCCTCATCAGCAGGGATAGGCCGTGTACTGGGGTTGCCGATGGCTGCCAATATCTGCCAGGTATAGTACCACTCAGGCGCGTAGGTGCGGGATCCCAGGCTCGTCAGCCCGCTGCTCAAGGGAGCTTTAAAGTTACAAATGGGGGTGGGGTCGCACACTACTCGCACACCTGCGGTGTCGCCCCTAAGGACTCTGGTCAATGTAGTAAAGTGTTCGCGATGCATCATCTTTCGATCTTCTGCTATCTTCGCTGTCTTCGCCATCCCTGGACACTTGTTTCGGGGTATTACCCCTCATCAGCAGGGATAGGCCGTGTACTGGGGTTGCCGATGGCTGCCAATATCTGCCAGGTATAGTACCACTCAGGCGCGTAGGTGCGGGATCCCAGGCTCGTCAGCCCGCTGCTCAAGGGAGCTTTAAAGTTACAAATGGGGGTGGGGTCGCACACTACTCGCACACCGGCGGTGTCGCCCCTAAGGACTCTGGTCAATGTAGTAAAGTGTTCGCGATGCATCATCTTTCGATCTTCTGCTATCTTCGCTGTCTTCGCCATCCCTGGACACGTGTTTCGGGGTATTACCCCTCATCAGCAGGGATAGGCCGTGTACTGGGGTTGCCGATGGCTGCCAATATCTGCCAGGTATAGTACCACTCAGGCGCGTAGGTGCGGGATCCCAGGCTCGTCAGCCCGCTGCTCAAGGGAGCTTTAAAGTTACAAATGGGGGTGGGGTCGCACACTACTCGCACACCGGCGGTGTCGCCCCTAAGGACTTTGGTCAATGTAGTAAAGTGTTTGCGATGCATCATCTTTCGATCTTCTGCTATCTTCGCTGTCTTCGCCATCCCTGGACACGTGTTTCGGGGTATTACCCCTCATCAGCAGGGATAGGCCGTGTACTGGGGTTGCTGATGGCTGCCAATATCTGCCAGGTATAGTACCACTCAGGCGCGTAGGTGCGGGATCCCAGGCTCGTCAGCCCGCTGCTCAAGGGAGCTTTAAAGTTACAAATGGGGGTGGGGTCGCACACTACTCGCACACCGGCGGTGTCGCCCCTAAGGACTCTGGTCAATGTAGTAAAGTGTTCGCGATGCATCATCTTTCGATCTTCTGCTATCTTCGCTGTCTTCGCCATCCCTGGACACGTGTTTCAGAGTATTACCCCTCATCAGCAGGGATAGGCCGTGTACTGGGGTTGCCGATGGCTGCCAATATCTGCCAGGTATAGTACCACTCAGGCGCGTAGGTGCGGGATCCCTGGCTCGTCAGCCCGCTGCTCAAGGGAGCTTTAAAGTTACAAATGGGGGTGGGGTCGCACACTACTCGCACACCGGCGGTGTCGCCCCTAAGGACTCTGGTCAATGTAGTAAAGTGTTCGCGATGCATCATCTTTCGATCTTCTGCGATCTTCGCTGTCTTCGCCATCCCTGGACACGTGTTTCGGGGTATTACCCCTCATCAGCAGGGATAGGCCGTGTACTGGGGTTGCCGATGGCTGCCAATATCTGCCAGTTATAGTACCACTCAGGCGCGTAGGTGTGGGATCCCAGGCTCGTCAGCCCGCTGCTCAAGGGAGCTTTAAAGTTACAAATGGGGGTGGGGTCGCACACTACTCACACACCGGCGGTGTCGCCCCTAAGGACTCTGGTCAATGTAGTAAAGTGTTCGCGATGCATCATCTTTCGATCTTCTGCTATCTTCGCTGTCTTCGCCATCCCTGGACACGTGTTTCGGGGTATTACCCCTCATCAGCAGGGATAGGCCGTGTACTGGGGTTGCCGATGGCTGCCAATATCTGCCAGGTATAGTACCACTCAGGCGCGTAGGTGCGGGATCCCAGGCTCGTCAGCCCGCTGCTCAAGGGAGCTTTAAAGTTACAAATGGGGGTGGGGTCGCACACTACTCGCACACCGGCGGTGTCGCCCCTAAGGACTCTGGTCAATGTAGTAAAGTGTTCGCGATGCATCATCTTTCGATCTTCTGCTATCTTCGCTGTCTTCGCCATCCCTGGACACGTGTTTCGGGGTATTACCCCATATCAGCAGGGATAGGCCGTGTACTGGGGTTGCCGATGGCTGCCAATATCTGCCAGGTATAGTACCACTCAGGCGCGTAGGTGCGGGATCCCAGGCTCGAAGATAGTCCATGTAAGTCACTGAGCCACCAGACTCACACAGCAATTGGCATTGGAGTAACAGTACCTAATACTCTACAACCTGAAGCATGATGCATGTCTAAGTGCTTATTGAACAGTTCTTTGCATGGAACTGGTATCAATGCTGACAGGCAAGTAAGTGACACTGAGTGTCTTGAACCACTGCAGAAAATGAACGGCCACGGACCCTGGGAGTAGCTAGGAGTGTGGAGATGGTAGTGGTGGTTGTGGACTCCGATGCAGTAGATTCAGTCCCTGGGTCATCCACCACCCCAAGGGAGTCATCACTGTAGCTGGAGTTGTCTTCAGATCCTGCAGATATTACGTCTGAAAGGCCCTCAGTGTGGCTCCACTTACCGTCCGTGCCACTGGGTCCCTTCTACTCAGACGCAGAAATAGACCCAGTTTAGCAAACTGCTCCCCCTTCATTCATGGCACTGCCTCCTCTGCTGGCCCGGGCTGATGCTGTGAAAAAGAATGAAAAAGATTCACACAAGTCATCCATATCTACTTGACTCATGGGCTTGATAAATTTTGATACATGGCACTTGTTAGTCTGAAATTTAACCATTGCTCCCTCACACGTGATGTTATCTGCAACATTGGGAGTATCAACATCAAAAACCACAACCGCAATGTCAACTACTTCACTATGTAGCAGGTTATGTATTGTCTTTTGCTCCTGACAGTCTTCTGTCATGACATACCTGTCTCATCTCCTGCAAGGGAGTTTAGAGCTCACATTGGAAATAAGATTCACACATTGGAAGGAAGACATGATATCCATTCTACAATCTCTAGTCATCAACTTTGGAACCATTGGCTCTAATGTTACTGGTCAAATGACTCCCTTGTCAAACTTTAAGCTGGCATAGTCATTGTGTGAGTCATATCACACAGATAACAGTGATTGTGCTCATTGTTCCTGTAACTTAGGTACTCCTTTGTCGGATCACAGATATGACTCCTATTGTGGAGACACTAAGGCAGTAGGTGTAGCTAGAGTGAGAGGTATGTGGCACACTGTCTTGTGCCATCTATGCACAGTGTCATGAAAACGAATTAGAATGTTGTGCACATTGTAAACAGCTCACCACTTTTATATGTGGACAATGGCCAACACACTTCCAAGTCCGATGACTACATATTCACAGTGCTTCAGGTGGAACACCATGCTACTGGCCCATCTGGGTGCATTGTGTGTACAGATTATTAGTACTGAACCTCTATTGTTCATGAGTCCAGCCAACACTGTGTACCAATCCTGGCTAGATTGCAGAAGTCCCCATTTGTATGGGCCAAGTCCGAAAGTCCCTCACTTCTTTTCGACATATTGCACACTTTGTACAGCTTACATTGCTCTTGTTTTCAATCTTATTTGGTAACGTACTCCAAAATGATGCACATTTGACATCTCTAAATCTGAAATTTATGCATCATGCACAGTGTTTACAAAGCCATCAAGTATGAATAGACAAGAACATTTACACACATGTCAACCATTGTGAATGTGTATCTAACATCATACCTTACAATTTCAGACATGTTTCCACCAGTGACACCCTGTGTTTGACAATGAATTGCCTGTGTTGTCACTGTGACAGAGTCAGACACACAGACTCACTCTTTCGAATGGAGTGAACAGAATCTTCCACACAATCATGTGAAAGGCCAGTGTGACAAGTGACTGGAGTTAGCATACCTGCAATTGGCCCACAGGATACCTCTGATTACACTGAGCACATTGGCTGGGACCTAACATTGGCACACTGACCAATACAAACTCACCAAGGCCTCAACAGTGACGTCACCTGCTGCTGGGATGTATTATATGGGCATTTCCCACTTGAGTGCTCCAATAACAACATATTTCACAGATTTGTTGAAACCATGTTGAGAACAGGTCATACATTAGTCATTGTGCTGGCACATGTCAAGCAATTGCATTACTCGTGAAGGTCATCCCTGTGGTGTGTGATTTGTGCTGATAGCATGTGCTGATCGCATGAGCATGGCACAACTGTCACTACCCTGAACATAACTTCCTCATATGTCTCTGATGAAAGGGGCATAATCCTTGTGTATATGATTCTTTTAAAACTAAACAGTGGTTTTGTCTGACTTCCGACCTGTAAAAGGGCCAGCTGGCTAAGATACATACTAAATGCATGTTTAAAGAAAGCTGTGCGACAAGGCATATTCTCACCCTCTCCTTGATGCTGTGTGGCTTTCAACTTCCTATCCAGGTCACTGAAGACCACCGCTAGTATGCGGAGCATGTGGGGGGTCGCGGTTCGATACCCGCCCGTCTTGCCTGGAGCTGAAAGGACCAGCTGGACTTCAGTGATCTTGGTCCAGCCACAAAGGTCCTGTAACCTCTTTACAGATACTCCAAGTTACCGACGGAGTGCACCTTCGGGGCAATGATCCTCCGCACCTTGGCCGTCTCATGGGAGTTGACCTGTAAGGATGACATGGTGACAGACACTCAGTTCACAAGCGGCATGTTTCTGAATCAAACACTTGTACTCATAGGTCATGGCCAGATTAGCAACGATGTCTAAGGGGTAGGCAAGTGGCATTATATACAGTTGTCCAGTGTTCAATGGTTACTCTCCCATGAGAACAGTGATAAGATGTTTACCTCAGGACACACGCTTATACAGCAGTGTACCTCCTCAGAACAATTATCTACACACCTTTAAACTTACATGCTTGCCTATGAGATTTCTAATGCTAGAAGTGAATGGTAATTGCACATGTCTAATGAAAATACAGTGTAGGCATCACTCATCTGCTCATCTGGTTTGCCATTGAGCTGGCTGTAAAGTAACAGGAGGGTGTCGAGCAAGACCTGGTTCTCCTCCTCGGTGAAAGCTGGGGCCCTGAGAACTGTACGAGCCATGGAAGCCAGAGGATTGGACAAAGCAACAGCGAGGCGGGGAGGTGCAGGAATGATGCAAGTAGTGCAGGCAAGTGGAGTCTCTAGGGAACAGACAGACTTATATCTAAACTGCACAGGTGGTCTTCATTCCATGCAGCCAAAGCGATAGGTCTGCGTCGGTCGCATTTCTCGAATCGGTCCAATGCATTACATTGCCTGCAGACGACACATCTACCGCGAAGTCAGAATAGATATCATTCGACCATGAGTGATTTTGATACATTGGCAATGGGAGGCTACCGAGTCAGTTTCCATGCGATACAGACACAATCTGAAAGCCTTGTCTGTATCCATAACAACAATAAGCCAATGGATGTGTCGACTGGTCATGTTGCGCTGAGCACATCCTTTAACAGAAACCTGAGTCGGTCACCATAACAACCGGCAGATAATGGATGCGTATAAATCGGTTAGGATACGGCCACTGTGTCTTTTGACTAGAAACCCGAGTCGATCACTATAATAACTGGCAGCCAATGTATGCGTAGAAATCAGTTAGATGTGGCTACTGATTCCTTTGAATACAAACCTGATTTGATCATGATAACAACTGACAGCCAATGAATGCGTAAGAATCAGTTAGGATGCGGCGACCACGTCCCTTGAATATACACCCGCTTCTGTAACCATAACAACTTGAAGCCTAGGGCTCTGTCCGAATCGGTTAGAAAATGGCTACCATGTCCTTTGGATATACACCGCATCTTTCACCATAACAACTTCAAGCCTATGGCTCTGTCTGATTTGGTTAGGATACGGCTACGGCGTCCTTTGAATAATCGGTTGGCAGGGCAGACACTTCTATAATTGATGTATGTTTGTGCATTACATGTCTGGAGGCCGATTTTTCATGCTGAAGTGGACATATAAATGACTAGCTCACACTCCCATGAGGACCTAACCTTGAACCGAACCTTGAGGTGCATATGACACACTGATTGTGAGGCTAATACCAATATGAAACCAAACTACTCCATTTAGCTCCTTTGGCTTGGTCACAGTCCCAATGAGTGTTTGGGGGGATATACAAGTGCCTTCTTTTTATATTCATCGTATTTCCGGACTGTGTGACCCAGTGGTCAATCTGTGTGATTTGTGTCTGTAAATGTTTATTAAAAAAGTCATGGATAATGCATTTACCTTGGAATGAGTAGCCTGTCCCAAACACTGTTCCCAAAAGCTGCGCGCATGTGCGCGCGCTCAACTCGGTTAACTGGAGCGCGCGGTGCTGTGCGTGGAGCGCGCACACACACAGCACATCCCAGGAAACACCCATTTTTCACGCAACTCGCAGTTTAAAAGCAGCGGTGTGAAAAACGAGTGTTTCCTAGTTGCGGAGGGCAGCGGAATAGACCAAGTCCAACAAAAGACTAGGGAGCGGCAGGTAAGAGTTGCGGCAGCCTGTTTTCATTTGCTTTCTTCTTTTGAATGAGGAGCCTGGCTGTGGGGCATAATGAGTGCTTTGTTTAAGTATTCATTTTAATTGCAGCGCCGTCATGAGCTGCGATTAACATGAATACTTTAAACAAAAGCACGCAATCTGCCCAGAGCCGCTAAGTGTGTTTATGGCTCATACTTACAATGTGAATGAATACAGCGAACGGTACGTGGAGTAGTATAGATTCCAGCCTCATTATCTGGCTGCCGTCAGCAGCACTAAAATTCCCAGAAAAAAAATATTAAAATATTTACAGGAACCTTGGCTGAATGTATAGGTTTTGCATTCCCTCAAGAGCGCTTCGAAAAGCACACGTAGCCGGACGCGAGGTCTTTGTGTCTACAGATAAATCTAATTGAATTTAATTCAGTGCTAAAAAAATCTACGATGCAGAATCTATAGTGTTGGCTGCATAAGAAGATAATTAATTGGCAGAAGGCCCACTTGAAACTGGTAGTAGATTAATCTCTGATTGAAACTAAGGACAAGTGCATCACAGCGCAAACCTGGAGGGATCCGTGCTTGCAGCTTGCACTTGTTGGACACTGGAAATAAGTCTAATGCGCACTAATGCTGCTTGGAGCAGGGCGACATGTCACAGCAGACACAATAGCAGAGGTGAAGACTGATTTAGGGGCCAAAGTCAGAGAGCAGACCCCCAAAAAGAGACATATCTATAGTAGAGGAAGGCAGGGTCAGAAAATAGAATGGAAAATAGACCTGGGCACAAAATAAGAGATACAGAAAGACAACCATAACAAAATACGGATTCCCCCCCCCCACTCAGCACACATACGCCTCTATCACCAGCCAACACTCGACATTTCCTTCTACCCCAGGAAGTTAAATCTGTTGTGTATTAAACAATACCAAAGCATTTCTCTGCGCTGGGTCTGAAAGCTAGGTCGGCATCACAAATGACAGCGCTAGTATATGTTTCATACAGTCTGTGATCTCCGTTTACATTAGGGTAGAATTCTTTTTGGACATGTTAATGCGATGTAGGGTAATGCAGAATCATACTGTAGTTGTCTGCTGTGTCCTAGGCATTGCCTCTGAATGTCTCAGTCCATGATTTTCTGCTACCTGTGTTTTCTAGTTACTTGTGGAATAGGTGACGTTGTGGTTCCTTCCATGTTGCTGTAAAGAAGGGAAATAGCACGGAGCCCAATATAGCCCCTTGAGTGTCTGAAATCCCCTGGATTTTGACTGGTCGACTCTTGACTCTCTCATCAGATCTTTCCTTGTGCAAATGGTGTTCCCTTTTGCATGCCCGCTGTCAGTTGTTTGAAGCCAGAAGTGTACAGGAGACATAAATAGGTGTATTTTCCCATGCAATATCTCGCACATTATGAGCAATTAATTGTTTAACAGTTTTCTCCATTCACACGCTTACTTTATTCTGACCATTGTCTATCACAGGCTTTCTGGTTTGAGGATACAGTGGCTCATAAGAGGCCGAACTCTGTCTTTTGCTGTCTCAAATTTCACATCACACATGACGCAAGTAATTTGATAAGGCCCCTCCATTTGAGTCCAATGGAAGTGTGTTCTAGAAAATCATCAGAAGAAAGTAAAATGTTGAAATAATTATTCAAGTTCTGCACTGTCATATTTTGCCCTCTTATTTTCTCACGTTTTAATCAGCCTAGGATGAGCAATAAACTTTGTTACATTTATTGTACATGCACTTGTGTTAATCCATTTTCAGCACTATGCTTGTATTCCATACAATGCATAATATTTATTTGTCAGTTTGATTGAAGTGCTTTTTTTACTGTCATTTTCAATGGCATACTGGTCTCCAGTTTGTTATTTTGTTTATATTATAATCACACTGTTATATGAAGAGCATATTTCTGCATCCAACAAATCCAAATAGGGTTTTAATGTTAATGAGATGCGAGGAGTTCTAAAACTAAATGTGAATTCTGTCGAGAGTCCAATGGTTGTAGGTCGAGCCTGGGCAGCTCATGCGCTGCTCTGCGAGACATGCTGTATTAAGCACACACCGTCTTTGTAGACTTGCTGAATTTCCCTTTTTAATAGAGCTGGGCTGCGGGGTGATTGTGTGATTTTGTTGAAGTTTTCTTGTTAATTGCAGCTTCAGACGGGAGCTGCGATAAACCTGAAAACTTTAACAAAGGCCCACAATCACCCGCCAGCTGCGCTTTATTAAGAAAAGATATGCAGCAACTCTACAAACATGGTGTGTAAGACACATGCCATGTTTGTAGACTTGCTGAATTTCTTGTCTTAATAGAGCGCAGCTGTGGGGTGATTGACACTTTTGAAACTTTTCTGTGCTTGTCATCCAGATGTAAGATACAACAAGTAACATCATACCTGCAACAAGTCGGACTATTGGCATTGCAATTTGTTGCTAGTTACATAAGATAAATAAGCAGCAACTATGGCTTGTGTGAAATATTGAAAAAAGCCCCGATGACACCATAACAATGATGCTGCCCCTGACGTTCAAAAAGAGAAGGGAAGCAAGTCTTAGTGTTGAGAATATTCCCGACAGATGGATCAGTCATTTACATACTTGCAGCTGCCATCTGCTCAGACCTGCATCTTGGTAAGATTAAAAATCTTGGAAAGGCCTAACCAGCCTTCCACCCTTCTTAGTTCATTCAGGTGAGCACGGTTACATAGAGCACATGTTTAGAAATGACAAGATGGCGAAAAAGGTTCCTTATAGAACCCCAACATTGATATGCAGAGACGCTACTTCTGAAGCATTGCCATATCATACTAGCTGTCTTCTCTGACATATCTTTTGACCTTTTTTCTTCCACTCCCCAGCTGCTCTCACCATCTCCTTCTCTTCATTTTCCTCTTCCTCATTTCTGTCCTGCTCCATGTTTACCCACTTTCCCCGTCCCCATCCCATTCTTGTCTCCATTTCCCTCTCGCTGCCTGTTCTTTGCTTTCTCTCTGACCGGTTTTCCATTCTCTGTTCTCCCTCCCAGTTCTCCAAACCCTCTGGCTGCCTTTCTCTTTCCATCCCTCTCTTACCAATTTCTCCATTACCCCTTATCTATTTCTCATCATTGCGCCCTGACTTTTTTCTCCTTTAGTCCTCTCTCCCCCTTTCTTCGCCACTAAATCCTGTTTCTCACTAGTCTCCTTTTCTTTTTCCTTCTGGCTCCTATGTTACAATTTTGAAAAAACATACCTTTATCCCTGAATATTAGAAGGAAGCACATTTAGAATTTGGACAAGTGTGCCTCTGCAGTGTCAGTGACCTGGACATCAAAAAGCTGGGATCAGATCATTCATTCAAATATGTTCTGATCAGGGGTCCCAGAAATAAGTTTGGCCCAGGGCCCTCAAAATCCTTATGATGTCCCTGCGCATTTGTTAGAGTTTTCATATTAACCGCAGCACCCATCATGAGCTGTAATTAACACGAAAACCTTAACAAATGTACACAATTAACCAGCAGCCCAGCCCTATTAAGAAAAGAAATGCAGCAACATAGCTGCCATGGTTTCAAATTGCAATGTGGAACGTTTCCATAATTTGTCTCTAATAGTGCCATTTGAACAGGGCCGGCTTTAGTGGCGCCTGGTGTGACAATGTTTGTTGGCACGCCAATGACCACCTCAGCTACGGATACCCTCATTACCAACATTTAACAGTGCCCCTCAAGCCCATAACCCCTCTCTCTTTCATATTTATTTTGTTTATTAGGGCCACTCATACCAGTGTAAGGTGTAAAGCAATTTACATCGCATACACATTACACAGAGTGTGCAAATCAATGTATAGGAATTGTTACATCAGACAGGAATAGAATTTGTAGGAGGCACAAGTCATCCATACTGGTAGACAGTATAGTTTAAAAGTTCTTGGTCTGAAGAAGCATACACTGAGAATTTAAAATGTAACACCATAGCTTTACTGATAAGAATTGACTACTACCCATGTGAAACCGTTTTGCAACATTAGGATAATGAAAGACTGGGGGGAATATTCATAATGTTCTAATCTATACCTTAGAGTTTGCATGCAGCTCTTTGATACTTAATAGCTCACTGTTCTATATTAGGATTTAAACGTATAAACTGCAGGTGGAAATACACCATCTTTTCAGTTATTTAAGCAAAAGTTTGGAGTGATATTTGGCTCTGCACACGTGCGCATTCTGGTTCCTGGTGCACAAAGCCATGGCTGCAGCGCACAGAGACCCTACACTGCTGCACACAGAGGAAAATAATTAGAGGGAACATTGGTCCCAGACTTAACTAGGTGATGGTGTTATATGCCACTCCAAAATAGTTAATGGTTCATGTATGTGATTGAATGTGTTCTGCAGACATGACAACATGACAGTGTCCACCCTAAGAAGTAGTGCACAGAATTTACATTGTGAGACGCTGTCTTTGTTTGTTGTCTCACAGATCTGGCATTACATGATCCTATTGTGGATACATTAGAACCATGTAATTGTTCTCCCAAACCTATATCTGGGCTTATTTGATGTGAATGTGTTGAATATGTGATGCTTGATTAACATGAATGTTGACAGATACTAGTGAAATCCACACTACGGCAGTCTAATTGCTGGGCCACCATACCTTGGTAACATATCTGGCAAAGATCATAATGCAGTGATATGTATATAAGGTCAACCTTATCCATTGAATGTGTATTTCCATTGTTATCTAGTCTCATTGGTGGTCATATATCATGTTCTTTTTCGTATCGTAGACGACCTCCAGTGTACAGGCTCTTTTCTGACCTCGAGACCATGGAAGAATGGGATACATAAGAAAATACAGTTTCAAAAGGCCATTAATTGCAGAGTTTTCTGAGCAGTTGTCACCTCATTTGCATCCTAGGCACACATATCCAACTACACTGACCCCCAAGGTGAAGGTGATGGCAGCATCATTTTATTTCTGTGCCACGGGTTCAATCCAATAAACAGTGGCACCATCAGGTGGAATGTCCTGAGCAATGTTCAGCCATGTCATTCGGGATGTGTTGGAGGAGTTGCTACATTACTTGGACCAGCACATTAAGTTCCTGACACCTGTAGAGTTGATGGACAACAAGGGGGGAATCTATGCCTTGGGACAGATACCCAATATCATTGGCTCTATTGATGCCACCCACGTTGCATTGATCCCACCGCAAGGAAATGAGCAAACCTATTGTAATCGAAAACATTACCACACTATCAATGTCCAGGTGGTATGTTTGGCTGACAGGTCAATCTCCCACATCTGCTCATGTTTTCCTGGCTAATCACTTGATGCTTACATCCTGAGAAACTGCGTCATCCCCCATTAGCTGTCTCAGCTGCAACCTGACAAGGCCTGGCTTATTGGTAAGTAATGTTGCATGTGTATGTTGTGGTGTGTGTTGATTGAATGTCAGATAGTGCTCTGTTGTCAGACAACTCAAGTCTTTTCTGTGTTCAATGTTGGAGACTCTGGATGCCCCAACCAGCCCCAGTTGTTGACTCCACTCCTTAACCCTGTCACCCCTGCAGAAGTGTGGTCAAATGAGGCCCATGGTAGGACCAGGCTAGTTGTGGAGCGGACTTTTGGGCTACTGAAGACCAGGTTCTAATGTCTGGATCGCACAGGAGCAGCCCTCCAATATGCCCCATCGAAGGTGTGTAAGATAATCACAGCTTCCTGCATGCTCCACAACCTGCCTAAAAGGAAGAAAGTACTTTTCATTCTTGATGATGGAGCCTAGCAGCGCCTGGCGAGGGAGGATCCAGGACTGGGACATGTTGACAGTGGTGATGAGGAGATGGGCTTGAATTTCTGACAACAGCCCATCCACAACTTTTCCACATGAATGTAAGTATGCAATGAGAAGAAGTGACAAACACCAATTGTGTGTTGCTGGTGTACAATGTATATGTATGGGGGTGAGTGTCTGAAAAGTTTCAGCACTCCGTACATCATCTCCTTGTGTTTGCAGTTTATGATAATTGTCATGCTCTTTTTATATGAAATGGCTCCATTTAACATGTACATGGCTAATGTGCATCCTAGCTAGTGATCACACAGACATTTTTGTACTTTTGATGACATTCTTAACAAAATTGGGTCACCTTATTCCTGAGTTCCTGACTTCTATGTTTCTCCTTACCAGGGTACTTTGCCTTGTCATCTGCAGATTTTTGGCCTCACCAGACTCATAATACAGTGACATACTCCAACACTGAACTGTTGCGGCAATCCCTGGAACATACTAATGTTTGACCTGATGGTCATTATTTTGACTTTTGGGCTTTTTGACACTGTGTGATGTAATCTGATTTTGTGTTAAGGCACCGAGTTGTATCTGGAGAATAAACTTGTGTTCCATATTGAGGTGTGCCTTGTCTGTTATCACACATTCAAGGATGTTTTGAAACAAAAACGGACCATGATTAGCTGGTTTGCTAACAATGAGTGTTGATTATGGTGGCAAATGGTGATAGTTTAGTAGACAATAAACTTCCATTGAATCAGTCAAATGGTCTATGGGTTGTGTGAGAATCTGGTTGTGTCTATCTAGCATGCTGTGATAAGGTACACTTACTCACAAGCCATTAGTTAACATTTTAGAAGTGATTTGTTACCAATGTTGTTGACACTTTCTTCTTTGTGATTTTGCGCATCATTTCAATCTGTATATTTTGGATTCACAGTCCTGACATGAGCAAGTATTTTCTGAAAAGTGATTTATTTTATTGCATGACGTTAGGAGATCATTACACACAATCGTGGAGTGCTCAACAAAAAAACTATAAAAATGCAGATAGGAGATGAAAGTGTTTGTAGATGAAGTCTTCAAAAGTAAATCCACAGTTATTTGAGTCCAAAGTCCAACTTAGACACTCCATCCAAGGTGAGACAGTTCAGTGACAGTCAACAAAGTGAACTCTTGGTACACAATGGAGGACATCAGGGGAAGGTTTGTCCCTTCCTGGGTGTGATGCATTGCCATCTGTCTCTCAGGGATTCTTCCTCTGGCAAATCTTCCCACATTTTGTGGGGGGACCCTCAGGTGCAGGCAGCTGTGGTGCGGGGGACTCTCTGCCAGACTCCACGTCCCTTCCTGTGACTTTTGCAGGCACCGGATGTTGTCGGCACACAGGGAGGTGTGGAGATGTTGTTAGCGATCTGGCAGAGGCAGATCACAATGTCCCGGTGCACAGCAATAGTTTAATAAACGTTTGACAAGAAAGTGTCCAGACATTGGTTTTGAGCTGCCTGCAGCTGTTCAATGTTCCTGAGGATCCAGAGGACCTGGCCAAATTCCCTATGCTCACCCACGTGGGAGAGGCTTTGGTGCTTCTTATCAGCAGCACCAGCTTCTTGACAGCATAGATCTCCACAGCCCCTCCCACCACCCCTACCTACCTGAGCAGGACCTGGTAGTGGTATAGTCAACAATGAGCCTCCTTCCTCATTGACAGATTTGTTGTTGTCCGCCAACTCCAGAGTGCCCTGTGTTGCTGTTCTGTCAGTGATGCCTGTAGCTGCTGTGTGCATCATAGTAAGGGTCAGCTGGTTGTTGTAAGCTGAGGCGGTTGTGGTCGCAGAAGATCCTGCTACAGCTGCTGCTGATGCTGTGGTCTGACCCAAACATGATGGGCCACATCGAACGTCGTCATCCGAAGATTGTTAAGAGACATCAATGCCCAAGAGCTCCTGGTCGAACAGAATCTTGGACTGGCTGCCCTGATTGGTTCTGGGGATGTTCCCAGCTCGCTCTAAGGGGACTTAAATGACACAATGATTGATGTGAATATCCACTGCCCCTCAAATCATGCCCATTTAAAGGTTACTGAACCTGATGTTGAGTTAATGTGCATAGATTTTCCTCCTTCATCCATGATGCTAGCCTATATTTTTGAAGGACAATGTCATTCTGACAAGATGGGGATTCATGAACATGTCCAGCTATGTGCATAAATGGACGTGGAGTTTAGTTGACATTACATGTCCAAAGACATTGAATGGTTAATGACATCCTGTGAATGACACAGGTGGGTTGGTGTTATCCACATCTGTCCTTTACAGGGCAACATAGCTGCTCTTTATCTCCCAGTCTTGGTATTTTTCACGCATTTGTACTAGGCTTAGTCCATGTCTTTAGCAGTCCCTTAGGTGCTTCTTGTTCTCATCTCATTATACACAAGTGAATTGCTGTGAGGAGAAAAATGAGTGACTGCTTAGCTTTGTGCCTACACAGTTAATGCATTTTGTATATTTACTCCATAGTCAGATGAGATCATAAACTCTGCTTTTTGACATTTTGTGGAAAACTGATTTAATGAGCTGAACTTTGAGTGATTAGGCTCCATTTGTGACACTTACACTCCTCCTCCCACCCAGCATAATCAATCAATCAATCAATCAATCAATCAGAGGTTTATAATGATCACTACTCACCGGTGAGGGTGTCAAAGTGTTAGGGGGGTACAGCCCTGGATCAGTCGAAAAGCCAGGTCATGAGGTCCTTCCTGAAAATGTGTTGGGTCGGGAGCGTCTGATGTCTGAGGTCTGAGGTGGAGAAGTGTGGCTCAATGGTTAGAGTGGCAGACCTTGATGCAGAGCTCTGGCCCGGGACTAGGGTTCGATTCCCACCTCGGCGCGTCGCGGGCTCAAATTCCCCAGACCAGATATTCTCGCCTCAGTGCCTATTCTAATCATGGGTCCCACGCTGCAAATCTAGGCAATAGCTTGCTTAATCTCCACAACGACCCCAACAGCGCGAGGATGCCTGGTTTCACCATAGGGGTGCCCAGGAGTGGACACTTCACAAGGAAAACCAGGAAGGGTTCCTTAGCGGTATGAGTACAAGCACCCGGAGACCCGGTCCGGGCAGCTGCGCGCTATACAAGTACAAAAACATATACAACATTCACTGGGAGCTTGTTCAAGGTTTTGGCTGCGATGTAGGAGAAGGCTCCCCTGCCTGCTCTGTTTCTGCGGATGTGGGGGATCTCTGCCAAGGCAAGGTCGACAGAGC
Organism: Lissotriton helveticus; assembly: GCF_964261635.1. Taxonomy (NCBI): domain Eukaryota; kingdom Metazoa; phylum Chordata; class Amphibia; order Caudata; family Salamandridae; genus Lissotriton; species Lissotriton helveticus. The sequence goes on along the minus strand of NC_136068.1, from coordinate 664,035,503 downwards.
GGAGGCTCCTCCTGGATACGTGGAAGGAGGCTCTCTAATTGAGTTATTCGGCTCCGATGTTGTGGAGGGATTTGTAGGCTTGGGAGATGAGTTTGAAAGTAACCCTCTTCTCAACGGGGAGCCAGAGGAGATCTCGTAGGTTTTGGGTCATGTGTTTGTGACGCGGAGTCCCAAGGATGAGTCTGGATGCGGAATTCTGGATGGTTTGGAGTTTATATAGGAGAATTCTGTTGATTCCAGTGTAGAGGGCATTGCCGTAGTCCAGTCTGCTGGTTATGAGTACGTGGGTGACGGTCTTTCTGCATTCAGGGGGGGTTCCATTTGCAGGTCTTGCAGAGGATGCGCAGGCAGTTGAAACTGGTGGAAGCAACAGTGTTGATCTGGCGGGTCATGGAGAGGGAGGAGTTGAGGATGATGCTGAGGTTTTGTGTGTGGTCTGTAGGAGTGGGTGGCCTCCCAAGGGTGGGAGGCCACCAGGTGTTGTCCCAAATGGAGGTGGAGGGTCCGAGGATGAAGACCTTGTTTTTCACGGGGTTGAGCCTCAAGCAGCTGTCTTTCATCCAGGCTGTAACGTCCCTAATTCCTTCCTGGAAGCAGAGCCTGGTGTTCTCAGGATTTTTTCGTGAGCGAGAGGATGAGCTGGGTGTCGTTGGTGTAGGATACTATTCTGAACCATGCTGTCTGACGGAGGCGGCAAGGGGGCCATGTATATGGTGAAGAGAGTGGGACTGAGCGATAATCCATGGGGTCCTCTGCAGTTGACCTCTGTGAGTTTGGAGAGGAAAGGGGGGAGTCTGACCCTCTGGGTTCTGCCAGAAAGAAAGGATAGGATCCAGTTGAGGGCGGCTCCTTGAATCCCTGCATCATGAAATCTGGCTGCGAGTGTGCGGTGTGAGACGATGTTGAAGGCTGTGGAGAAGTCTAGAAGGATGAGGGCCACGGTGTGTCCCTGGTCGAGTAGCATGTGGATGTCATCCGTGGCAGTGAGCAGGGTGGTCTCTGTGCTGTGGTTGCTGCGGAATCCAGACTGGGCGGCATGTAGGATGGAGTTCTCTTCTATGAAGGCAGTCAGCTGGCTGTTTACGAGTCTCTCTGTGACTTTCGCCTCGAAGGGGAGGAGAGAGATGGGCCAGCAGTTTTTCAGTTCCGTTGGGTCGGCCGAGGGTTTTCTTGAGGAGGGGTTTAACCTCCGCCCGCTTCCAGTCATCTGGGAAGGTGCCGGATCTGGAAGAGGCATTGCTGGTCCATTATAGTTCGGGTGCGATGGCAGAAGCGGCCCTGTGGAAAATGTGTGGTGGGAAGGGTCTGTAGGGGCTCCTGAGTGGGTTTTCTTCATGGCCGTGGTGATGTGTTCGATGGTAGCAGGGTTCCAGGTCATGATGGTTGGCTTCTTGGCGGAGGTGGGGAGGGGGGTTGTGTCCAGCGTCCGTTCACTGAAGTTGTCATAAAGGGCCTTGATCTTCAGAGGGAAGTAGGAACTGAGCTTCTTGCAGAGTTCCTGGGAAGGTCTGATGTCCATGGCTTCACTGGGAGGTTTAGTGAGATGCTGTATGACGTTGGACAGTTCTTTTACATTGGTCGCTTTGGTGAGGACTTCGTTAGTGATGAAGGTCCTTTTGGTGTCTTATGCGATGGTGGTATTTTCTCTGGGTGCCTGCAGGAGCATCTGGCTTCTCGTAGTTCTGTGGTGAACCAGGTGGCCTTCAGGGGGTGTTGCTTGGCTGGGTGGCAGAGGGGTGCGAGCCTGTCGGTGCAGCAGGTGATCCAGCAGTGAAATTCTTTGGCTGCGGAGTTGGTGTCGGTCGTGGCACTGAGGGGGTCTTGGAGGAGCGTGGTGATGAGGTGTTCTTCTGTGACCTTGCTCCAGTTCCTTTGTGGCGGGTGCAGGGCGGGCTTGGGTGCGATGGTGGTGTTGAAGGTGAAGTGTACGCAGTGGTGGTCCGTCCACAGGGGCTGGAGCAGATGTTAGCACATCCTGTGAAGAAGGGGTCATGGGTGTGTCCAGCTCTCTGGATGGGCATGTCGAAGAGCTACTTCAGTCCGAGGTCGGCGAGGTTGTCAAGGAGAGTGGTGGAGTTGGGGTCACTGAGGTTGTCAAAATGGAAGTTCAGGTCTCTGAGTAGGATGTAGTCCATGAAGGTGATGGCGTGGGATGCGACAAGCTCAGCGATGGCAGCTGCGGACTGGGTGCGAGGTCCCGTGGGTCTGTAGGTGAGGGTGCCGCTTAGCCTGGTCCTGGGCCTGGCGTGGATCTGGAAGTGGAGGTATTCTTTGTTGGAGTGGGGGACACTCGTGCTGGAGGTGGAGAGTCAGAGGGAAGCCTTGTGTGCAATGGAGAGTCCTCCTCCTGGGCGCTGGGGGTGGTCCTTTCTCTGGATCTTGTACCCATCGGGGATGGCAGTGGTGATGTTGGGGCTGGACGTGCCATAGGTCCAGGTTTCCGTGAAGAAGGCAACGTCGGGAGAAAGTGCGTCGATCATGTCCCAGATCTCTACGGCATGTCAGTGTAGGCAGTGCATGTTGTGGAGGATGCATGTCACGACTACAGCGCTGCGTGTGTCCGATGGGGTGTTGGAGGTAGGGGGCGGCGCTGTCCATGGTGACGGAACTTTGGTAGAATCTGCAGGAGAACTGTCCGTTGGTGGAGTTCAGTGAGGATCTTTCGCAGTCGGTGTGTCTCCCAGGATTAAGTGCGTGGAAGGTGGTGGAAGAAGTGTGGCTCACTGGTTTGAAGCGGCAGACCCTGAAGCAGAGGTCGGCCCGGGACCAGGGTTCAATTCCCGACGCGGCAGGGTCTTGGTTCAATGTCCGTGGACTCGATAATTCTCGCCTAGGTGCCTACGCTAACCATGGGTCCCACTCTGCAACTCTGGGCAATAGCTTGCTTAATCTCCACAATGGCCCTAGCAGCGCCGGGGATGCCTGGATTCACCTTGGGGGTGCCCTCTCACAGGGAAAGCCAGGACGGGTTCCCCAGCGGTATACAGCACCAGGACGCCATGTAACGAGGTAACAGTGCGCTTTACAAGTATACATACAGTACATTACATATCAGTGGGGTCTTGGAGATCCAGGGTTGCTGGCGCTGGCCACGGTTGGGACGCAGACAAGCGCAGACGGCCTTGCCTTTGGCGCAACGGCAGTGCAGCAGCCTCCCTTAAGTAGGGGAGGGGGGAGGCAGGAAGGCAGAAACAGCGATCGGGAGGTGGGCGGGTGCCAATGGAAGAGGGCAATTACCCTGTGCAAGACAGGGGACAGTGACTCAAGGGGCCAGTGCCAGAAGTCAAGGGATGGCAAGTGGGACTAGCACTGGGACTAAGCTAAAAATTCAAATAAAGTAAAAATAAGCGCAGCGGCAAGCAGGTAGGGTAGCGGGTCAAGAGCGGTCTCAAACTCTGCTCTCCTAGTTTGGCGTCGGAAATGGCAAGGCGGTGCTGCGTGGAGGGAGAGCGGTTACACAGGCCCAGAGGTCAGGGCAATTGCTCACCAGGCCACCTGGAAGAACTTTCTCCAGACAATGCTGGGAAGTGTACTTGCAAGATGGTTGTCACTGGGGGCTGTTGTTTGTAGCACAAAGGCAAATTTGTTAGTTATGATTGGTTCACATCCCCTCACTGTCTGGTAGCCATAGGCCCAGATGAGCTGTTTGCTTTGGGTGGGAGGAGGAGTGTTTACACTGACTTCGTCTCCCATCAGCCACTGTCCTACATACACCTTCCCACCCAGTGCAAACAGCCCAACTGGACTTGAGCATACCTCACAGTGTGTCAGAATGTACCTACAGGAAGCCGGTCACTGGGCACTGGTGTCTGACTCCAATCATGGCCCTTTGCTCCAAACACAATTCCCTAGTTTCAGCATTTTTGCAATGACCAGATCTCCCAGTAGATCCAGTACACAGCCTCTTTCCACCGTGCACAAAAAGCACGCCTGGAACTATGGTTTTCTGAGAGTGAATGGATATATGCTGACAAAGATGGCTGACCCTGGTACCTGGTGTTTTGAGCACAAGGCCCTGTTGGTAGTTGTTGAGAAGTCAGACACCAGTGCTCCATGTCATGCAACCTGCTAGTACATTTTGAAACACTGTGGGTAAGCTTAGTTTCTATTGAGCTGTGTATGCTTTGTGGGAAGGTGTATTTTGGAAAGGGCCTTATGTGAGCTGTAGCCATTACAAATGCCCCTCCTTTGGCCTTTGGCATTTAAAAACCACCTTGGGTTGGGCGTGAACAGGTTACATTTACAAGAAGACATTCACTTTAATTTGCTGAATTCCATGAACCCGGTTTTGCTTCCCTAACTCCCACAATTTTAACTGATTGGAAGGTGAGGGAGCTATTCCTCCTTGTGTCTGATATGGTCCCACAAATTTGGATTCAAATTTGCAGCACCAAAGCGCTCTAATTGGCTGGCCATAACAGCTTGAAAATATGTTACAGCTACATTCATGGGATACAGAGAATAGGTTAGTGTATCCTGAAAAATAAAATTGAAAGCCATATAAGGGATAAGGGTGAGCACACTCTGACCATCAAGTTCATGCATCCCAAATGAACTTCCTCTATATTTAGATTATAAAAAATGCTGATTTTGTAGCTGGCTTTATAAAAACCAATGACGGACTTCTGGTTCCCTACACAATTTCCCAAGTTCTTCAGGTTTCTGGTTGATAACTGCCAACCCAGTGCCATCTTCAGGGGCATGGGGCAAAGAACCCAGAGCAAATAGAAAATACAGAGTTTGACCTAAAGCAACGCTCTCCAGGAATCCATGCTTCCATTTTGGATGCAAAGGTGCATTTATGAGCTAAGAAAATAGAGCTAAATGCATAATTACTCATTTTGCATAATTGTATGTAATCACAGAATTTTTGGATAATTTTGTATATTTACTTTGCACATAAGTACGCAAGTTGCACCCACCCCTAGTTATCACACATTGCATCCGGTGAATGAGTGATTTAACTAAAGTTGGGGACACCTCCTATATGATGTCGCCAACAAATGGACCATAGAGATTCTGAGACCATTCTTTGATCATTGTCCCTGCATGCCCTTAATTCAGATCTCGTGTCAACTTATTTGTCTTGGTGGAGTGATGGTGCAATTCTAATGAATCATTATCATTTATGCCCAAGAAGGGGAAGCATTGCCTACTCTACCTCTCCACACTGCTCAAACGTATGGTTTGAGCTCTCTGATAAACTAATATGATATGCACTGATTTCTAATGTCTCCAGTTTTCCTTTTCAATGCTGGATTATTTGTAAGGCTTGATTCCTGCTGTTCCCTCCGTTTGACTTTGCAGCCCAGTATCATAGTTAACAATGACCCACATACCCACTCCTTCAAGATCAGATATCCCATCTCCAACCTTTTCTGCATCATCTGCATTTGTGTTGAGTGCATTCTCTACCAGCAATGCCCACGGTCATATGCTTTTTTGTTGTTTTATTGTTTTGCTTTCTATTTCTCTGTCATCTCTTAATGTTGGGCCTTCGAAACTGGCATTATCTGGTGGTTCATGCTCTTTTTGAAAATGGCATGGTATCACCAATTCTATGTTTGCACTTTGCCTATTACACATTGGTTTCCGCACATTCTAAATTCACTCATGTTCCTATTCCTTGTACTGTTATCAGTGTTTAAAATACAATAAAGATGTTTGGCAGAATGATAATGGTAATAAATCTCTTAGATGTTAACAGAGGACCGAATTACATGGTTACCCTGATGTGTGCTTCCTGCATGGCCATTGCAGTTTCCCTTAAGTTAGCCTACAAATGCATGTTCTAGGACTCATTTTCTTGTGCACATGTTGTTCCATAAAGATGCTTGCTTTTGTGCCACACAGAACCTGCATATGTTTTCATGCTCTGTTCTTTTCCTGGGATTTAGTCTGAACATTCTAGGCAAGGTCAAACAACAATGTCCGTTGTTATTCTTTTTGGTTAGACACTACCACCTTGATATAACACAATACTGCAACTGTAGCTTATGAGAACATATGTCTTGTCATATGGATGAGCACTGAGTGTCTAAAAAACGCGCTTGGAATGAGAGTTCAGAGCCAAGATCACTGCTTCAGCTAAGATGTAGAATGTCCATCTGTGTATGTTAAGGTATGGGGCCCACCACTAATCCCAGAGATAATTGATATATTATCATTTAGCTTTAGTTGGAAGTGGAGGGGGTTAGGTTACTCTGTCTTATATCGTGACAGGACTTTTTTCTAGTATATGGTTCAATAGCCATGGTAATAGTGTTTCTGATATGTATTTGTTATCTAATTGTGGCACAAATACTGCATTTTAGGACATGATAGTATGAATAAAGATTTTAAACTTCCTTCATATCTTTTCGTTATCTTATTGTGGACGAGTACAGTGAGAGAGCAAAAGGGTGTGTCCTGTTAACACGATCCCTGAGAGGGTGGAAAGTGTTTTGTTCTGTGGTGCCAACTCACTTGTTTCTCTGGTAAGGTTAGGAGGGCAAGTGAGGCTCTATAGGTAGTTAGACTTGGGGTTATAGGTTCTGAGGTGGTATGTTGCCTCAGTCCTTATAAGCTGATGTTCTATGGTACCAACCATAGTTCAGTTCCTGAACAGAATCCTTGCAACATGGCACCCAATGTTTGGTCAGGTACTTACTTGTGGGAACCCTGAGTACTGCTTGTGCTCTTCCACAATGCACTCACACCTTTACCCGGAGACGTCCATGGTGTTAGGGATTTGTCCTCCACAGTTATTAATTCTGTTGGTTTTTCAAGCTTAAATTCTAAAAGGTTTATACTCACATTATGCTATACTTTGAATTCTTTAATAATTAGTAATGGTGCAGCCCATTTTTATTTCTGTTAACTGCCATCTGGCAGTAACTCAGGACTTTTTACAACATGGAGTCCCTAATGCAGGTGATCCTGTATTTTTTGTTGTAGAAGCAGATGAAGCATTCCACTTCAAAGGTTTTTATTCCTGGGTCACATTTCCTGCTGTGAATACTAATGATAATACTTTTCATGAATATACTAAGCCTCCTGCACATAATTCATTTTGCCCATGTCAACATTGAGCACCAGACTTGGTTTAATGTTGCCCTCCCCCCTGTTCTTGGGAATGTCTGAATGGATCCTAAAAGTAATGAATGGACGGTATGGCCGGTATTAGCGGGCTATATCCAAGATCCTAATATGTCTAATATCAATTTATTGTGTCACATGCTTTGGATAATATTCCAGTCGTTCTATATCAATGTCTTATGCAATATATTTCCCATGCTTTTCTAGCTGGTCCAGCTAGACCTGCCACACAATGACAGGCTCCTGCAATTGTTAATTCAGTTATGGGCAAAAGACACATGAACCATAAAGAAATACCATTTTTGATTTCCAAAGCAATTGACCAACTTGGATCTCTGCTTCCCCTTCCTGGATTACAAGAGAAGCACAGCATTTTGACTATGTGTCTACCCAATGTACTGGTTCCCGCTCTGGCTGACTGCAAAACCTGGGATACTATTTTTGTAATAGTTTACAATCTGTCATGGCAATCCCTTGATGCCCATTCTACTGAATCTCCTCAACCAAAAACAGAGTGAACATGGGGCAGGTCCTGCCCTAGATTGGCAGATAAAACTTTGTCTATATGCCAGCAGCTTGCCGCAGTGGCAGTGGTGGACCGTGAAAGCGAATTGCCTGTAAATATTGCTAATGTATACACATCTCTAGGACGTAATAGTTTGGGGACCAGATCCTCCATACCACTGCTTAGCAAGCCTAGTTTTGAGAAGGATGCCATACCCAACAAACAGTGACTTTCCTGAAACAAATGGGATAAAAACAAAAAATAAGACAACGTGGAGGTTCTCCATCACTGGAGCCCCCCGAAAGATGATACGATCTTCATGACTGCACTAGGACTCCTGAGAGGTATCAGTCTTCTGATACATGTTCTCACAGTGGAGGGCAATCTGACCGCAGACAAGAAGACCATGTGAAATAAAATGGGAGACACAATGCTCATCTGACATAAAAATAAAGAAGGATTATAGACCTCCTCCATATAAACCCCCTTTTCAGAAAAATTAAGCTGCAGTATTAACCATAAAATATGCCACAGGCAGTGAGAGCCCGCCTCCTGGACAATAGTTGGGCAGTGACTCTCCTCAACAGCGCAGTAAAATTCAACATAGTACGCTGGACTCTCCGCCAATTCCTGCAGCGAATTCAACTGGTACTTTTATTATGGTTGAAACGGAGAATACCCACGTAGCCCCTCTGGACAGATTATACCACTTAGATATTCAAATTGAAGGTAACTTCAAACATACCATTAAATCCATATTTTGGGACAACTTGACTGACTCTTATGAGATTATCTTGGCGGAGGTCAATTGGCCCCACCTTTTCGTCTTGCCTGCTCACAGGATGAGGAAATCATTCTCTCTTTATTCTGGAACCCCGCCCAGCCTGCTTTTGCATCTGAATAGGCCCTTGCATTTGCCCCTGCTCTTCATCTTAATCATGCAGGTTGGCATAAAGATTCCCCTTCCTATGTCATTCCTATTTTGTCTACACCTCAAGTAGAACCACAGTATCCTAATAAACATAATGCAAATGCACCCATTAAAGACATTCTTTCCCAGCTAGAGTACCAGGGAGTAAATAAACCCTTTGTCTCTCCAATTAATAATCCTCTTTTTCCTGTTCTGAAATCTAATCCCTCATATTGCATTGTCTTAGATTATAGAAATGTAATAGTCATACTTACACATTTGCTGTGCAAAATACTCACAGCACAGCACTCATTAATAATGTAGTCCATAAAAGGCACAAAACCACTTTGGATCTTTACAGTCTGACTTACTTGAAATACACCACCTACGTACTTGCGTTAATAGCACAAATTTGGTCATCTATGTTTTCCAGGGTGCAATTAGATTTAAATATGTCATCTTTAATGAAGTAGAAATGTTAACTATAGCATATAAGTTGCATTTATATTCACCAGTAGAAATGTGCTTTGCTTCTCCTGAGAAAATTCTGATTGCTGTACAAATGGCCATTCTTAAAGAACGGCTACTTGCTCAAGGTAAACACAATATTGTTGTTTCTCCGGTGCCACACTTAGAGGCTGCAATAAAATCAAGTGATCCCAAAGTGAAGGCCCTCAATCTGTGATGGATACAGTGGCCTACATCCTTAACAGCAGTGGATGTCGACTTCGTCTTTGACCATTCCGTGCAGATGCAAGATTTTTTGCAATATGAGCATGTTTATACCATACCTTCTTCATTTCTGCCTCATGATAAATATAAATATATTATTTATACTGACGGTACCACACAACCTGCTATAGGTTCTAAACAGCAGTATTCTGCAGCATGCACCATTGGCACTACATTGGATGCCATTTCTGACCCGCAAACAAGTCACACACAGCCTCTAGGAGACTCTGGCACTTGAAAATATGTATCCTACATCCCCCACACTTATTGTGTGTGATGTGTATTATTGTGTTCAATCTTTTAATGATAATTTGTATTTATGGCAGCAAAACTAATTTTGTGATTCCAAGGGTAGCACAATCAAGCACAAACTGCTTTGAGTAGGGTGGTCTACTCTCAAAGATAGGTTGCGACAAACTCTTGTTATACCTACATTGAGTCATAGATGTGTGGGAGCACAAGTTGTAGGGAATTCTCTGGCTGAGAAAACCATCAAATCTGCAGCAGTCACAGCTCAAATATCAACAGTAGCACACCAAAAGTTCTATCGATAATTATATTTTGGCTGCCGTAAATGCGGTTAAAAACAGCACCCCTTTACCAATGGGCTTTCCTTCTAAATATTCTTATCAAGTAAATGATCAAAAACTTCCTTTTGTATCTATTCCTGGAGTTGGTGATTGTGTGACTTCCAACACAAACGCAGACATAATTTAATTGTAGCCGCACATGAAGGTGTAGCTTCCATACATGCTGGAGTAGCTGCCACCAGGAGCGAACTGTGCAGGTAATAGCAGTGGTGTTGGAAGGATGTCAATGACGATGAAGGAAAATTAAATGTAAAAAAAGAAAAACACTTACCATTTCCATTTCAACAGCTTTATTCGACAATTTTCAGTCATAAAAGCATGCACAAAAATACAAATGGAATAAGTTATATAAATCAGCTGTCAATAGAGAATCATATATTAAGTAAATATAAATGAAGCTTCTTCTTTTTCACTATTTATACATTTCATAGATAAAAGATTAAAATAGGCACCCCAAAGCAGACTTCCTTTAGAGGTTCATAGTCGTTTGTCTAGAAAGTAAGGTGAGACCACTTATCATAAGACATTAAAATCTCCTAAGAGAATCTCATAAAAACAGTTAAAATATATACAAAGCACATCACAATCTTCTATGTGATTAACAATCAATTTGTACCTTCTTACATGTAACTAATTGTAGGTCATAGCAAATGGGTCTCACTATCAGAACCTGTACAACTTGATCGGATTATAATCACTTTGGATCACACTAATTTTAAAGCTCGCTCTGGAGTATTAAGTGTGCCCTTAATGCCCATGACCACCCTAAAAGTGTTGCCATGGCTATTGCAATACGCAGTGAGGTGTCAGTCCGCAGAATACGTTCTGCTTCGGTTGCCCGTCTAGTGCCCAGGAGCTTACAAATTGGGAGCAACCAGACACGATGCGAACACAGACAAAAAGGAGATGACCCAAGGATTCGTTACAGGACTTACATCCCGGGCATATCGATACTGCTTGAGTGGTCCATTTTACAGTAAATGATCTCACTGGGAGTGAGCCCACCCTAAACTGGATATACAATTTATGGTCTAAGAGTTTAGTAATTAAGTCCCAGTAAGATTCCAGCTTCGGAGTGGCTTTATGTTCCAAGAATCAGCTTGTGAGGGTGGATAACTCACTTTGCCTAATGTTATTATCCTGGAACCATTCCCATTACTTGGCCTTCAACACCTCCTTAGTTGGAAAGTTTGATTTTTCGGGATCCGCCCATATCAAAGCCATACCTATATTGGACAGAAGATCTCTGACCGCCCATAGCCATTTAATACGATGTGAGACATCAGCCCTTATTATTTCTAAGAAACCTTTCACATAACCTGCGAGCTCTGGTGTAGTCCAGAGTCTCCTCCAGTAAAGGAGGGGACGAAGTTTGGCTACAGCTGCAATTGTTTTTTTTCCTAGGTCAATTAGTAGTGGGCATGTTGAGGTACTCTGTGGCAATCTAATGATTTTTCTTAAGAACTTATTTTCCGAAGTGGTAAGGGTTACAAGGTTCTCACATTCCCAGAGTTCCAAGCCATATAGGGCTGATTAACAGCGTTCACATTATAAATTTCTAAAACAGGGCTAATGCACTTGGTGTGCGATAATTTATATTCCTGGTGCAGGATCCCTGATATCTGCCTGTGTTTGAGGGAAGCTATTTCTACCTGATGGTCCCACTTCATGATATCTTGGAAGTTCACCCCTAGATAGGTGAACTCCTTAACCAATTCTAATGGCCTATCATTCATACAAATGCCCCCTTGTAGGCCCTATGTGCATTAAATGCCATTAGCTTTATCTTTGACACATTGACCTCCAAGCCCCTCTGCAAGCAAAAACACTCAAAAGTTTTGAGGGCTTTCTGAAGCCCGCTATGGATCTTGGACAGGATCAATGTGTCATCGGCAAACATCAATTTAGGCATCTTATCACCTGTAATCAACTATCCCATTAACGTATAGTGAGAATGTCGTAGGGGCTATAACACAGCCTTGTCTCACGCCTCATTCTACTGGGAATAATTCAGCAACCTCCCCCTGCCTGCTCCTTCTAATTTGTGCACTGTTATCCTCATGTAATCTAATAACCAAAGTCAGTAGCTCCGATGGGAGCCCTAGCTCTTGTAGGGTTAGCCATAGCTTCGTGCGGGGAACGAGGTCGAATGGCACCTTGAGATCTACATAGGCGGCATAGAGGCTTCCCTTTCCTAATGTCACAATCTTCCAGTGTATCAAAACAAATCGAAACACCTGGTTGATGGTGCTAAGGAACACTCGAAATCCAGCTTGCAAGGGCGACAGAACTCCAAACTCCTCAATCCAATCCTGCACTCTATTAAGCACCAACCTCCCAATTATTTTCTGGAGACAATCAATTAGGCTGATAGGCCTGTAATTCGCCGGACTTGATTTGTCCCCTGTCTTGCAAACAGGGATGATCTCCGCACTCTTTTAAGAGTTGGGTATAGAGCACTTTGGGAGATGGCATTCGATAACAAGAGAATGTTACAGCACCATCTGTCTTTTTCATATAGAAAGATGTCTCCTGGGATGCCATCAGGCCCTGGTGCCTTTCCTGCCAATACAGAAGTGCGGTCTCTACCTCAGCCTTAGTAAATGTTGCATTCAGATATAAGACACTTATAATTTCACCCCCTCCTTTGGGTTGGGTTGAGGCATATTGGGGTTTAAAGTAATTCACCCAGTCAGATTGTGATACGTGATTTTGGGGATGCTCAGCCTGTTCCCCGGTGGACCTTTGTAAATGTTCCAGAATTGTTTGGGGTTTTTATGGCACAAGCATCCCTTAATTCCTGCTATCTTTTATCGTCCCACAATTTCTTGGCTTTTGACTGGGTACCCTTATAAAATGACCTCGCTTCATAGACCTTTATGGGGTCGCCCCCTTTGATGGCTTCACCTAGGGCCTGGCGTGCCTCCCGATAATCTGTATTATACCATTGCCCCTCCTTCGGGATGGGTGTCTTGGGATTCCTTCCCTGCTTAAAAAAATAAGTGCGTAGGAGTTTAAAAAATATATTATGTATACATGTTGATTTCTCTAGATCTCCTCTTTCCTCTACACAGGCCTCTAATTATTTTATAGCGTGATCCATACTCTGAAGGATATTATCTGATAAGGCTGGCAACTCTATTAGCCTTACCCACTCAAGCCACCTTAGATCGTTAGTTGGAACAACCTCGCCTAGGTGATGCCTATTTCTAGAGTGTGAACTCGTCATTTTACAATTCAAATCCAAGGTTCCACACAGAGGGTTAGGGTCACTTTCCAGCCTGTCTATGATCTTAATGTCCACCACCAGATGCCATAGACCCAGACTCACCTGAACATAGTCTATTCTTCTAGCATAATAGCCATTGTTAAAGGTATTAGCTCCAAGTCTGTCTGATTTAGTACGCCCATTTAAAGCCCGTAAACCCTGTTCCATTCAGATGTTGTTTATTTGAATGATCACATCTGAACATTTCCTTACAGGATTTAACTCTAGCGATGGAACACCCCATTTACTCTCTTCTAGTTCTGTCCAGTAACCATCCTCCGTGGTGAGGGGTTCAAACATTGTATTAAAATCCTCCGCTATTAGTGTGTTTGTAACACCTGATTGCATGTCAAGGAGGTGTTCGAGAGCCGCTAAAACTCTCGACCTTTTCCCTCTTGTTCCCCTGACATAGATGTTATATATATCTATTATTAATAGATCACACTTGGTCAACCTAATTGCCTGTATGTCTTGGCTCTGGGTTGACAGAACCTTAAAATTGGACTCGAGCTCTTGCCGCAACCAAATAGTTAGTACTCCCGAGGGCCTCCCTTTTGGTCCCTTAGTTACAGCTACAAAATAATTAAAAAACCCAACACAAAACTGGGATGATTCTGCCCAAATTTCTTGAAAGAGGCATATATCATATGCCTCTATAAATGTATGCCACTCTGGTGAACCCATCTTGGTACTAAGCCCTGCAATATTCCAAATCAAAATTCAGACGAGGGAAGGCCTAGTATCTGAACCTCTGGCATCTTAAAGATCGGTACTCCGAACCTAGTACATTCCCTTATTATGGGAGAACACTACTCAAGCGGTGAAAAGGATTGATATATGCCCTATCACATGCGGTTTATTGCTTAAATTGCAGCTCCTGTACCTGGCTGTACCATGCGGGTGTTATTATTTTTATTACCTATCCAGTCCAGGCGTGACATCTATTCCACTTACCAGACCATTATATCCCGCACATTATAGACAGATTGAGCTGCTGCTACATGAGTGATCATTCACCCCTTCCTTTGACCACGCTTACATTGCGATTTATTTTTAGATTGAGAATTTAGTCAACCCACTACGTGGACAACTAGTGTTTGGGATTAGCATATCCTGGATTCAATTCTAAATATTCACTGTTTCTTGCCCTGACGAAGTCCCCTTAGGGACGAAACGTGTTGGCTGAGGCTTCTTAACGATTTCTAATAATAAAAGAACTTTTTCTAAATTATCTTATTTGCTACGGACTTTTTTCTGGTGCACCATCCTTCACCCATGCAACTTGGTATCTGCCCAGACAGTGGAGCTTCTGTGCGGCTAGCCTCGGATGTGATTTGCACATCCACTTAAACACTTCCTACTGCGAAACTTGAGTGCGAACCTCAGTCAGCCGCATTTTTCTTCTTCTGACATTGTACTGGTAAAATAACCATTCCCAGTACGCCTTCTGCTTGTGGAGGTGGAACCAAAGCCTTCTTGGGCAACGATACCCGCTTTAAAGGTGCCTCCTTAGTAGCTGTAATTCTATACCCTATAAGTGCCCTAGGTATTTCTTTTAACCCAAGTTAATCATTATTATTGGGTGTAGAACATCCCTGCGATCTGGGGGGTTTCTGAGTGGTCATGATATCGTAACTAGGAGGGGAGCATCTAAATTGGATTTTCGAATTCTCCGGCGGGCTTGTACGGAACTCCAGCGTGAAAAGGTTCTCAACAAGATCTCTACTTTTTATGATAAGTTCAATACAGTCATAAGAGTGACTAGGGGAGGAAATCCTACGCGCAGCTGTTATATCATCACTAATCACCGAACGGCAACCTCTAACGTACCTTATCCAATGGATAGCTATGTTAGTTAGAGAGTCCCTATTCCCTTTGCCGCCATTAGAATCACATTTTGGGACATTTACCATGTAGATTTTGGAGGAATTAGGTGTGTAATGTTTCCACTTTCTACTGAACCCCGTTCAAGATCCTGGATTCGAAGAGCCCCCATATGAGTAGGCTTTGCATCCAATGGGCAGGTGCTTTATCATGCCTGGGTGTATACTATATGATGTAATACTATTGTTGGCTGCGGTAGGGGCTGAGCGCCTCAACGTTGTAGGGATTGCCACATTGGAGCTCTTCATGGCGGGGACTGGTTTTTGGTTTGGATTTGCCCCTCTTACTGCTTTATTACCGGTTAGACCCGAGATGGTCGGGGGACCCGAAGAATCTGTACATATAGGACCAGAAGGGAGTTCCGAGTCTCTAGCGCCCTGTGAACTACCCTTTCCTTTTGGCGCTACCTCTGATGCTAAAGTTTTGACCATAATTAGTATCTCCTCTAGTGTGCCCTTTATAGCCCGCACCTCAGCTCTCAGTGTGGTAACTTCTTGGGACATTTATTGCCATTCTAAGTGTAAGTCTGGGGCAATAGCTTGTTCTTGTGGGAGTGGATTTGTTTCAGTTTGTACTAGCCTTAGACTATCCTCTCCTTCCTTATTCAGCCTTTGCATGTCTCCGAGTGGTTGGAATCTGTTTGTGCAGATAACTATTGGGTCTATATGGGCTACATAATCAACATCAGGGGAGAACCCGTCATGCTCAATTACAGTCTGTAAGGTATCACTGGGTTCCTGCACCCCTTTGTTCATGTTAGTTGTTTGTTTCTTTCTCGGCTTACAGAATATGTCCGGAATAGCAGGCTTCACTTGCTTCGTGGATAACTTCTCTTTTTGGTTAGTTTTGTTGCTGCTATTTACATGGTTCAGGGGTGTTGATTCTAAAATGACCTCACACTCACTGATAAGAGTGTCAATTCGGTCCATGACGCAATGGTTTGCTGCAGAGTTACGTGTTTTTCTTGCCTTCTCCTAGTGTCACGTCTACCCCCCCCCGCCCCCCTTACACCCCTTCCCACTCTCTTCCAGTTCCCCGGCAGGTCAAAATAGGGGCCTAGACCTTTGTTTTTTTACCCTGTTCTATTGTTCATGGTTCAAATGCATTCTTCTTTTTCTTCAGCCACTGTCTTTCCAACAAATAAAAATCATATCCATAAAGTAACAATGCTCACTGGTGATTTGTTACTAGTAATTATTTTAAATATTGTTGCCATGGAACAAAGTCTACAGAAAAAACATATGCGTGGCAATGATGTATCAGGGTTAATTTAACTGGAACAGAGGGTCTGATTGTGTGGCCGCTCTCACCGGAAGAAATACATAATTTACTCGATTTGAGTTTCAGAAGCAAAGTCTATTTATATATATGATCTTTATGAGTGTTTAATTATCTGGCGTTTACATAGCATCCATTCCTTCGTTTGGAAATGACCTCATTGGTTTGTTTTTCTTTTACAGTTGAATGTTTCTTCGTTCCTGGCAGACAGGGAAACCATTGTTGCTGCCAGGGTACGTCTCTTGCCTGCAGCGAAAATCTTTAGACTTTGATTTTGGTTAGGATTCTATGTCAGCGATAATCAGAATTCAGAGCGCACTTAGCTGTAGTATTTTTCTGAAAACCAGTGTGTGCCACTGAAGCAGACTCTCAGTAAATTATACCTCATGGTTTGGGATTCAATGGTTTAGGATAGCTAATATATTGTTTTTTGCAGATTTCATTTAGCGCAAACTCGACCCAAAGGTATGAGAGTGGTTTACATGAGCACAGTTACTTTACACAAAGACATATTCATTTTTTGTAGGCATTGAGAGACTAAGTGATTTGCTCAGGATAAAAGGATGTTGAACCAACGTCAAGACTAGAAACCCTTTTCCCCAGGTACAAAGTTGACAGCTCTGGCCGTTACTCCACACACTCTGCCCTTAAACAAAACGTCCTTTAGTGAGAGAAATCCACCAGTGCTATAAAACATTCCATTAACACCCCTCAAACTGATCCTAAGAGATGGCTGATGAACATATAACAGCTAGGGCTCGAGCTAGACAAAAGCAGGAAAAATATAGGCAGAGAGTATAACCTCGGAGCATTTTTCAACTTTTTCTAATCCATAAACATTGCCAAGGGAATGCCTCATAAGCTGCGTAACGCATTGGTTTACAGGTTTAAGAAAGTAATTTGACACTTTCGTGGGGATTACCCGTACATTCATACAGTGTTAAGTTGACATGGGCTTATTAGAAGTTTAAACGCCATTTTTCCTTTCCTGCTCTGCTTTGCACTCGACACGCACTTGCGCTGTTGTTTAGAGAACACCGAGTATTTTGCTTCTCATGAGAATAACTTGTTTTGCTGCATTTCTAAACTGCTTTGATAGTTTAGTCTGTACAGTGTGAGCCGAGACCGTCAAGGTTATCTTAGACACGGTGACTTTTGTTCTAACTGATCAGCGCACGTTCTAGCCATTAAACATATGCCGCTTTGGCCACCTCTGATATTGGCGCGTTTAATAATGCACAGCGTAGGCATGATCACACACACTTGGAGAACATTAGTATGCTGAGAGCTTGTGCAGAATCTGATGTGATTCACTTCTGCTAAATACCAGAGGTATGGGGCCGCCTATGTAAGCCTCTGAGACCTTCTATTAGTTATAAAATAACCTACAAGCAAGGGAGGGTGAAATCTAGGTATATGTAAAACCTGTTTCCATTTAGCATTATAACATGCTTTCTCCCTTTGTATTCTATGGAATAGTAACAATGCTGACAATCTTGTTTCTCATAATGTGTCTGCTTGTATTAGCTAAGGTACTGCGCCTGAGATCATGGCGTTAGAAATAAACATTTCAAACTAGCACGTGTCTCCAATTACTCCCTGTTTTGGACTGGTATGATAGTATAACGAAAGAGTGTTCCTGTTTTCCATCTTACTTGAGGTATCCTAAGTCGCATGTTCTGGGTTGACTAATAATTGGTGTATTTGCTATAGGACGAGGAACCAATGAGTCACTGATGCTAGTCTGGTAGGGGATTTTGGGTACTAAGGTGAGTTTTGGCACACCCTAATTCACTAACAGCCAGATTCATTAAGCGAAGCGAAATGCGCTCGCAAAAGGGCCATATTCTGAGAATCTGGCCCTTTGCGAGTGCAATTTTTGCATTTGGGATTCATCATCCCAAATGCAAAAATCGCTAATAAAGAATTTGCAAATTTGCGGGGATTAGCATTTAAGGAATCTCTATTAGAGATTCCTTAAATGCCATTCATGAAACATTTAAAAAATGCGAATTCGCAATATTTGGCCACTATTTACCATGAAGTCAGACTTCGTGGTAAATAGCGAAAAAAATAGAAAAAAGCACTTTAGTGCATTATTCTCTGTTGCATGTTACACACACACATGTCCTTTGGACATGTGTGTGCGCGCAACGCCTGTGTAATGTTGCATTTCATGGGTGTTCAAGGTGTCCTTTGGACACCCCTGGCACCCTTGAAATCGCATCCTTATTTGCGATTAGCAAATTGCTAATCGCAAATAAGGAATAACTCCCCATTCATTCCTATGGGCCTATTTTTTCAATAGAACGGGGAAAGGGGTTATATGCACGACTGCACCTATCGTTTGTCTCGCCTTATCAATTTTTTGGTGACACGGATCGGAGATTCTTTTACCCCTCAATCTCCATGAACAGAAAAGAAAACTTTTATGCTCTAATTTGTAATTCAACAAAGCTGATCCAGCACACAAAACAAATATTATAAAAAATCTAAACAATGATATACGAATTTCAGTTTCGACACAATGATTATTCAGTAGCAGAGTCGTTGGATGTATTTTTTGATGTTCAATCTTTATTGAATTCTTCGAAACATGTAGCCAACGCGTTTCGTCCTCCACGGACTTCTTCAGGGCTACAAACAATGTACATACATACACAAAATTAATATATGTACAATATATATACACTAAATTACAATTTTAAAACAATTTATTACAATTCTACATATTTACAAAGAGTGCTAAAGGACGATCCTTATAACAGTCTCTTAAAAGACTAAAGAACACACCTATTTATGACCTATTGTCCTCGTATTTTATATACACAATTTACATTTATTACAAAGAACACTTACAAGTATTAGAGAAGCCTATGTAGACTTTCATGAACTAAGCTCTGCTACTTTCTTCTTGTTAACTTTTATCTTTACTTAGAGGAATCTTGTTTAAAAGAGAACAAGTTATAAAAGGATTTGGGCTTGTCAACTTCACATTCTGCTTATATTCCTGGTGGGTGTATACATGATATCAGTGCCTATTCATCAAGTCCTGACTGTGCTAAGAACTTTAAAAAGAAGACTGATTGCTACACGTGAGCTTACCAAAAAATCATGAGCTTCTCATCAATGTGTAGATAATCCTTATTTTCAATTGGGTGGTAGTTTAAGATGGCAGTTCTAAACAGGTCAAGAAATGAAACTTATTTCAGCATTACACATTCTTTTTTATACATTGGGGTTGGTTAGTTGTCAAAAGCAAAGGATAAGCATACCTTTTCTTAGTATGTCAAAGTTCTTTGTAGATTCTAGTTATTCGAGGTAAATTTGCCAATATGATAATAGTCTAGAGAAAGGATGCAAGAGAAGCTGTCACTATAAGCAAAAAGAGTTTAAACAATTTTTATACTTTTTTGCTATGTAGCTGCTCAAATTATATGGCATTATGATCAGAAGCTGCTAGATTTAATTTCACAGTATACTGTAGTTATTTTGTCCATTTAATGCTAGCCAAGGTGAGACTTCAGCACAAAATATTGGTTACACTTCGTGTTTAAAGAGGTTGTTGTGCTGCAATATTTACAAATGTTGCAGTTCAGAGTTCAGAGTTCCTCTAAGTAAAGATAAAAGTTAACAAGAAGAAAGTAGCAGAGCTTAGTTCATGAAAGTCTACATAGGCTTCTCTAATACTTGTAAGTGTTCTTTGTAATAAATGTAAATTGTGTATATAAAATACGAGGACAATAGGTCATAAATAGGTGTGTTCTTTAGTCTTTTTAGAGACTGTTATAAGGATCGTCCTTTAGCACTCTTTGTAAATATGTAGAATTGTAATAAATTGTTTTTAAATTGTAATTTAGTGTATATATATTGTACATATATTAATTTTGTGTATGTATGTACATTGTTTGTAGCCCTGAAGAAGTCCGTGGAGGACGAAACGCGTTGGCTACATGTTTCGAAGAATTCAATAAAGATTGAACATCAAAAAATACATCCAACGACTCTGCTACTGAATAATCATTGTGTCGAAACTGAAATTCGTCTATCATTGTTTAGATTTTTTATAATATTTGTTTTGTGTGCTGGATCAGCTTTGTTGCATTCCTATGGGCCTGTAGGCCCATACGAATGCATGGGGAGTTATTCTCTATTTGCGATTAGCAATTTGCTAATCGCAAATAAGGAACATGTAGGAATCGCAATATTTATTGCAATTCCTACATGAATCCCGTTTTGCAAGTCCTTAATAGCGATTCCTTATGAATCGCTATTAAAGACTCGCAAAACGGGTCTTTTTATGAATCTACCAGTAAGGTCCGAAGTTTCTGTGCACAGTTCTGTATAGGAACAGAAATCCCTACAACATGGTGCCCAACGTGGTTTTGTCGTATTTACAAGACGCTTGAGTAGTGCTTTTATCAGTCCATAACGCCCTCACTATTGTTTCTGGTTAAAAGTGGTGACGGATAAACCTACCTATAGTTACATAGGTCTTTTCAAGCTTGAATCTTTTGAATTACTAGCCAGTTGTGCTATATTGTATTGCATTGTACTACTTCTGTCTGTGTCGTAATGGCTGAAAATGAGATACCGCAGCACAGTCGCATTGCGGTCCGCAATCATTTGCAAGCTTATAATGTCGGCTTGGACGGCATGGCAGTAATTTTTGTGGTGAGTGCTGAGGTAGCATTCCCTTTTGAGATTTTCTACTCATGGGTGTCGTTTCCTGCTGTGGATGTGGCTACTCAGGTGTTTCACACTTATACTCACACTGCTGTGGAATATGTTCCTTAAAGGATGCAGGAAGTTCCAATTTCTGCTTGGCTGCACCGAGCTTGGTTGAATGGCGCCTTTCCCCATGTTTTAACGGCGATTAGAATAGGTCCTTTGTCCATTCCAGGCTCTTCTTGGCCTGTTTTGGCTCGAATTACCCTGCATCCTTGTGCGGGGCAATCCCCGTTGCGAACTTGCGGCTCCTCTATAACTCTGCTATCGAGGTTATTAGGGCCCTTGTCCAACAAATAACCCGCAATTTCCAGGGCGGGGCCCCTGGTGTTGCAAGGGCTTCTAGCTGGACTGAGCGGAATGAAGCTTAGTCCTGTGATGGTTAATGCAGTTATGGGCAAGCGTCCCCAAGATAAGGATGGCTTGCAGAGAAGTTTGCACAATGTAAATAACAAGGACCCCCTGTTCAGAATAAATGATTCTTAGGGCAGGGACATAAACTGTGTGAATATCGAAACATAATCTTAACAAAACACAAGGGAAGGTAAATTCATAAAGGGACAACAAGGTTAAAAAAACTCTTTCATTTAATAAGCAATCATGTTAAAAACAAACATTAAACATTATACACACTAATAAAGCATACATTTAAACAATTAATAAAAAACAATTTATGCAATTTCAATACAATACATTCACATAAAGGTAAAAAGCAAAATGGTGACAATCAATATTTTCCGACGCGCGTTTCGGCGTTACAAGAGACGCCTTCTTCAGGAGACCCAATTTCTATATGTTGATTGTAGTTGTTATAGCCTTATCTGGCGACCAGGTTTACTTGAAGCTATAGGGGCCACTTGCTCATGAAGTTGGATAGCTGTCGCCCGTATATGTTTCAATTAATAGCGTCACCTTTCTATTTTAAAATGCACTTGATTGGTTTCCGTAACATTCTTGAAAGCTGCCTACATATCTAATAAACCACTTGGGTGTGTTTACTTAGATCATTGCAGTCCTTTTTCCTTTGATACTGCGTATAAGTATATCTTAGTTGCAGTTGATTCTTGCACACGCTTTGTTTGGGTCTGGCCACACTGCAGCGCTGATTCGCAAACTGTCATAAGAGACTTGCGTGTCTTTGTGGGAATTTTTGTCTGTGGCACCTTCCATTCAGACCAGGGTCCAGCGTTCGCCTCTAAGGCGTACAAGGATGCCATGAGTTCCTTGGGGGTCCAAGTCAAATTTTCGTCTCCATACCGACCTGAGGGTAATAGTGTTGTGGAGCGAATGAACCGTGATTTAAAGCAGTCATTGACAGCTAGGGTTATAGGCACTGGCAGGAACTGGCTAGTCCATCTCAGTAGCGTACAGCGTGCACTTAATAATCTCCCTAGAAGGTCTCTGGGTGGGCGGACCCCATACGAAATGGTCTTTGGTATCAAAATGTTCGTTCCGGACCTTGAAGGTCTAGATTATGCGGCAGCTGCTGCCCCTTTTGACGTAGATGAACATTGTCATGTTTTACAGAATCTACAAGAGACGAGAGACAGTCTTGCAAAGGAACACTTGCCCTCCACATCTGATGCTGCGTTGCAGATCCCGCTAGTTGGCTGGCTACTCCGCATCAGAGAACTGGTCCGAGAGAAGATCGAGAACAAGAAAGAATTTGGACCCTCGTATCGAGCTCCAGTTCCTGTGCTTGCCGTGCAGGGCACAAGAACAGTCATTTTACCACCACTTCCAGGTCATGAAGAAAAAAGGTACATCTCCTTTGACAATGACAAACTACACAGAGTGGCGTATACTTCTTAGCATGATACCTGCGGTCTCCTGTCCTGCACTTCAGAGGAATCCTGTTTTGGTCCCGGCTCCTAGGAACAGGCCTGATGTGGTATTGGAGATGCCTGCAATTTTGAGTCCTTTATTGAATACCATTCCTGATTCTCATCTTGATGATACTGAGTATACTTACCCCACTGACTTGTCATTGCCCGAAATACAAACCTGTGTGGCTAATGAGTCCAGATTTTCTTTTGACACTAACTCTACCACATCGAAATCCCTTAGGAAAATGTCTGTTTTTGCTCACTGGTTTAAGAAACATTTTTGATCCCACCTTGGGCTTACATCTGGATTGGCCCTTTTTTCAATTTTTTTTGTACATGTCAATTGGATTTGTGGTGTATTTTTTCCGTCTTGTGAATGGACACTACGTTGAAGAAAGAACTGTGATTAGACCAATTAATGGAACATTGGCACCCCACTCTTCATCTCACATCCACAGGTTACGGAGAGACTTGTCCTTTGTGAATATTACAGCTTGGCCTGTTTTAGATGGGATTGTATGGGACGGTGTTAAGTTTCAGATTTATGGACCTACGGAGGTTATAAATGTCCCAAATGTACTGAGAGTTTCTATGGGGGATGTTATTAAGCAAAATATTTGTTCTGATGATTGGGATGTTCAAGTCATAGAGGCTTTGTTTTCAGATTTGAAATACTATGCTGCCTTTGATGCTGAGGATTTATATTTAGATTCTGCTAATTATGGTGATTTGTGCTGTTACCAGCACTTTGGAAATCACTATCTGCACAAGGCAAACACAAGAAGGAATATAGTTAATTATACCCAATGGGAACATTGTCCTGTTCCTATAGAAGGGAGCTCTAGTGCTCTTTTAAAAAGATTCACGTACTTTACAGATTTCAATCAGTCAAATCCTAATGCATTTTATTTTAAGCTGACAGAAAAGTCCTCTTCCAAAGTTAGACTTACTCACACTAAATTGTTATATTCCAATTCCTTCCTTGACCACTATTGGGGACTATGAACTGTGGAAAGATACCATTGATCTTAAATCAGTTTGGGGTTCCAAAAGTTGGTACAAGGCACTGAGGCTTTGCACTGTGCATGTCTCATCCCAAACCGTATTTGGTTTTGGAATTCGACTATTTCTCAAACAACCTGCTTTGGATTGGCTACTACTTAAAAATTAAATGCACCTTCTTTTTCTGAATTAGACAATTATGCCGGCTGGGATAATTATACTACTTTATCCATTAAAGAATTTCAGACCACGTTGCTGAATTCTTCATTCAACATTTCCAGTTTGGATCCTAAAGGTTGGTTGCTTTGGCACAAAAGTGCTGATTCCTGTCAACATCGTTTTCTGAGTTTGACCCCTGGGTTTAGACAGGTTAGGGTGGATCCCCGGTTTTTGAGTGACCATTCAGGAACTACCTATTCTGTAGGAAAGCTGTGTCAGAGTTGGCTCAAACACTCTAGTTTGACATCAGTTAAGCTGTATTTGTCAAAACTGACAGACGATGTTGATCTGAATGACTTTGTGAAAGGTCCTGCAACTGGCAGATCCAAAAGATGGATTTATGATGTGTTTAAGGAGGTTTGGAAAATGTCTCAAATTTAGGCGGCTTCTCGGTTAAGGGCTATTGATCAAGCTAATTTAGAAAAAGTGCTTGCAGTTGTAGATAATAGCATTAACACACTTTCTTCCCGCATTTACACATTAGATAATATTGTTTCATCTGTGGTTGATATTATGTAAGAAGATGTGTCTGTTTGATTTCATGGACAAAATCAACTGCTTTGCATCATGCAGTTTGTGTGGACTTTGCAAACGTTAAAGGCAGGCCGAGTGCCTTGGGATTACATGAACACGTCCTCCTTGTTTGCTCCTTTCAATTTAACGGAAAAGCAACAGTTTATGTCAATGAAAGATGCCACGTTTTCTATGTTACACATTGAAAAGTTAGAACCTTTGCCTTTTTCTGTGGCCAAATATAATTCTGCTGTGTGGCTTATCCACGGATTGATCACACTCCCTTTCCCTCTTTTCAAGTTTGAAGCTTGCATGAAGCATTATGCCATAAGTAGATATGAACCGTTAGGCAGCGCTTATCTCCATGAAGCTTGGTCTCTGCCGTTTACATACAGATGCCTGAGGGAGGGTAACAAGGTTTATTTGAATGGTGAAGATTGCACAACGACACCTGACTGCTCATTATTTATTTATTTTATTTATTTTATTGAATTTGTATTGCGCACAGCTACCCGCAATGGGTTTCCCGGCGCCAGGGACAGACTGAAGAAAGAAATCAGATAGACGCAAGAGAGATCACAAAGGAGGGAAATCAAAACAGAAAAGTCTTCAACTTTTTACGGAAGGACAGAAGATTAGTTTCTGTTTTTAACGCCAATGGGAGAGCATTCCACATCTTTGGTCCAAGATATGCGAATGAGCGACCTCCCATTTTTGCCAGTCGGACTCTTGGAATCAAGAAATTGCCGTTGTTAGATGATCTTAAAAGACGGCCAGGTAAATAAGGCTGAACAAGATTATGCAGATAGGTAGGGGCAGAACCCTGACGGATCTTGAACAAAAAGCACAGTGTTTTGAAGGTCACACGATCTGAAATTCTCAGCCAGTGCAGGTCACGCAAGGCTTGCATTGCGGACGTTCTCCGAGGAACATTACGCAAGAGGCGAGCAGCTGAATTCTGTACCACTTGGAGTTTATAGATTGTTGCTTTATCCGCTCCAAGATAAAGCACGTTGCCATAGTCGATGCGAGACATCACAAGGGCCTGTACGACAGTTCTTCGGGTGGACTCAGGCAGCATCCATAGGATCTTCTGCAGCCATCGCAAGGTGTTAAAACAGACTGCAGCGACCTTGGTCACCTGCTGCCTCATCGAAAGTTTGTCATCAAGCAGCACTCCGAGGTTACGAGCGACAGGCACAGGGGTAGGCAGAGGACCCATGTCACATGGCCAATGTCTAGAGCCCCACAGATCTTTATGCTTGCCTAATATAATAACCTCCGTCTTCTCGCCATTTAACTTCAGCAGATGGTCTTGCATCCAGGCTGCAACGCGAGATAAGCCAACTTTGAGGGCAGAAATTTCCTGAACCCTGCTGTTAGAAAGGGAAAACACGATCTGCGTGTCGTCTGCATATGAATATATAGACAGACCGGCGTCCTCAACGATGGAAGCAAGAGGTCTGATGTAGATATTGAATAACAATGGGCTTAATATAGACCCTTGAGGGACGCCGTAAGCTGAAGAATGAATCGCAGATTCAGCCTTGTTTGAGAAAACCTGAAAGGTGCGCTCATTAAGAAATGAGGCCACCCAGGCAAGCGCAGATCCATCAACACCAAGGGAGCGGAGGGACTCCAAAAGGATGGAATGGGACACGGTATCGAATGCAGCGCTTAAATCAAGAAGAATAAGCGCAAAGGTCTCACCGCAATCAATACCGTGTCGGAGTCGCTCAGTCACCCCGAGGAGTGCGGATTCGGTGGAATAGTTAGCGCGAAAGCCTGATTGGGATGGATGGAGATACCCCACGTTTTCAACAAACTCATTAAGCTGGGTGTTAACATGGCGTTCCAATATTTTGGAACAAGCTGGCAGCAGGGATATAGGCCTAAAGTTGGCAAGGTTTGTAATGTCAGCACCAGATTTTTTTAGCAGAGGAACGACCATGGCATGTTTCCAATCCTGTGCCACCCGGGATTCAGTAAGAGAGATGTTTAGTAACCTCATTAAGAATCTCCGTGGTTCAAGGTCTAGTTGTTTTAGTATCTTCATGGGAACTGGGTACCGAGGGGAGCCAGACCTGATACTATTTAGACAGGACAGGAAAGAGGAATCATCAAATGGTAACCAGGTATGAATAAAGGCAATGGGAGAGAAAGAAACACTGCAGGGAGAGCCAGATTGAGGAGACTCAATTGGTAATGG
Source organism: Lissotriton helveticus (assembly GCF_964261635.1). Lineage (NCBI taxonomy): Eukaryota > Metazoa > Chordata > Amphibia > Caudata > Salamandridae > Lissotriton > Lissotriton helveticus. The sequence goes on along the minus strand of NC_136068.1, from coordinate 664,008,762 downwards.
AAGGGAGGCCAGAGATTGATGGATGCCCTCAACCTTGGATATGAAAAAATCCGCAATGGCATTACATTGTGTGCCATTCAAAGCCGGCAGGGAGGGAATAGTATCTGCTCCTGTAAGTTTCTTTACAGTGGCAAAAAGAGTCCGAGGACAATTTTGCGCTTGAGTAATAGTAGAAGCGATATAAGTGGCCTTAGCACGTTTGCAATTTGCATGATAGACTTTCAACTCATCTTTATAAGTCACCTTGCAAGGAGCAGAATATGAAATCCTCCACTTCCTCTCCAAGGCTTTGCATTTGGCATGTTGGATTTTCAACTCATCAGAAAACCAAGGTGCAGGGGGGCGTAGGGATCTGTGCTTGCTACTAGAGCGGGGGGCAAGAGCAGTCACGGCATCTGTCAGCCAGCAAGAAATGGGAATGTTCAGATCCTGGTCAGTCTTGACAGAAGCCGGAATCGACTCTGTCAAATGCAAATTAAAAGCAACCATGTCGAGCTTATCCCATCGGTAAGACGATTTGATTTCCTCCACATGAACTCTGGCCGAGAAAAGACCAGGAGGTAGCATAAAGTGTATCGCATAGTGATCAGACCAATGGAGCGGACGCGCCAATTGAGTGCAATCAAACGAAAAAGTGGAAATAATAGGGTCCAAAAGGTGGCCAGCGATATGAGTGGCCCCTGAATTACAGAGTTTGAGATTAAAAACCTCAAGATCAGATAAAAAAGATTTATTCAGGGGATTATTAGCGTCTTCCAAGTGGATATTTAAATCACCAAGAATAGTGAAATTGTTTGATTTCAATAATGTTGCTGAAAGGCAATCAACTAGTGAGGGAATCCACGAAGCTGCATTCCCGGGCGGCCGATAAATTAGCAGACCGGAAAGCGTCAGTTTGGGGTTAATCCTTAATTTAAATAATGCTGCCTCACTACCTGGAAGATGTACATGTTCCAGTTTACATTGGTAAATAGATTTAAAAATAATTGCGATTCCTCCGCCACCTTTACCGGAGGGTCTATCCTGATGCAGTGCAACATAGCTGGGAGGGATAGCTGTGGCAAGATCCGGACCCGAGCTAGCATGTAGCCAGGTCTCGGTCAGGAACAGTGCATCAGGAGATTCATCACTTATGAAATCATAAATGTGGAATTTGTTCTTGGGAAGCGATCTACAGTTTAAACTCCAAAAATGAAGAGGAGAAAGAGATGAGATACAGCCCTTAGTAGGCTTCCTTTTTCCTCGGTGATGCTTTAAATTTAATTGCGTCTTAGAAAGCTGCATTTTACCGGTGGAAAAACCGCAGCCAGCACATGTGAAGTAGTGAGAGGGCAGAGTACATAAAGTACAATAAGTGGAGATGGGGGAACGCAGTGAATGTAGTGCCGTAGAGGTGTAATGCACACGGCCCTCCCGAGTTAACGTACCGGAGAACATGTTGATAGAAGGCAGCCCGCTCTGCAGCCCGTCCTCAGCGCGGACGGGCGCAGACGGGCAGGACTCTGGCACGACTCCGGCCACGTGAGGACACGCCCGCTGCGCGAACCCGCTGCGCTAAGGGAGGAGCTTAAAATAGGTGTCCCTCGCCGGCACCTGCGCACTGAAGCGCGCGTAGGGAGTGTCTCCAGCACTAACACCCACCCTGCTCTAAGATGGCGGCACCAGAGATTCCACCCACTGATCCCGGACCCGCCAAGCGGCGGTGAAAAACGATTAAAATGCAGGTAAGGGGGCTAAAACCAGGGGATAACAAAGTAAAACAAAGTAAATACAAAACGGGCTTTAAAAACGATTCCAGGTCTGTGCGCGAAGCGCTCCTGCAGCAAATGCACTATCATTAGTGTGTAGGAATATTCAAATCCATGGCTCTTGTAACCAGAACGCGCCTAATCTGGCGTGTGTTTTAAAAGGCACACCTACACCTGCTATCACACCAACATTCACATTACTAGCAAATGGTAGTTATTTACTATTAAATAATGAAGACTGTTGTGGGATGGTCTCAGGAATTTCTTACATAGTTAAGGTTTCAGAGAGAGTAGTTTGTTGTTAAAATGTCTTGTTTCCTCCTCCACATGGGAAGCTGGATGTTTCCATCTGCCCGTCGATTCCGACCTTGAAGGCAGAGTTCAACAACCTGAGTTGAATCAGAGCTCTATTGTCCCAGAAAGAAGTTGCCCTCACATCTGGTTGTGAAACATTTGTCCTTCACGTGGCCAACACCCGCACAGAAGCACATGCTTAATTAAATACGGATTTGCCCTTGCATTTCGGGGAGTTAATTCACACTATCTTTAATGCTTTTTCGACCACGGGGCTGGCACACTTTTTTTAAATTGTTAGTAGTGGCCTTGTCACTTCCTTACAAACTATATTTGGTGTGTTCCCGGCATTTTTTCATTCAATTTCTTCCAGCCTCAATGGTGGATTTCCCTTAATGCTCGCTTTGGTGGCCGGAGTGCTTCTGTTACTTTTTTTATTTCAAAATGGATGCACATCCTGTTGTGCACGACAATATGTCCCGACTGTTGTTGCTGTGCAACCGAATGCTTAGCTATTATGGAGCGCTGCCTCTGGCTACATTGAGTGCGGCTTATGGATTATCATTTAGATTTTCCTTTTTCACATGCGTCCAGCCTGTCTTTCATTGCCTGAGCTGCGATTTTGACTGGTCCCTGGCTTTGAGTCTCGACAGTACGGTGCCTCCCAATACGGATTATGATCAGCTGATGAGCCCCTTAGTTTCTCATGAATTGCTTTGTTCTGGCAGAGGGATTATGGCCTTTGCAGCGATGCATGGAGTCTTGGGACGTTGGAATGTTTTTGCAGCGGCGCATGATTTCCTGGCACGCAGTTACATTGAAGAAAACACGAGTTGTCTTCTGATGGTACTAGAGGCTCCGATAATTGAGGAACATGTATGTTCTTTTCCATTAATGAATTGGATGGCTGAAATGTTTTCAGATGAGAACAATGACTTCCTATTGTAGGCTGTTGCAATGTATTGTGCATATACGCTGTTGGAGTGAGACAATTTTTTTCCTCTCTCTCTCTCTTCCATGACTGACGTCATGTGTTGAACAGCAGATTTTTTTTTTCTCTTGTTTCCCTTCGATTTTTGATAAAGTCCCGAGGGATGTATTGATTTGGAGGAACTATTTCCTAATTCGGAATTTGCTCCCGTTTTTTCTAGTGTGGCAAATTTGGAACTTGAGTCTGGCTCTCGAACTTGAACTCTGCATTCCTGATTTGACCCTATTACTTCCACGTGCTCCGATCAAGATAGGGTGTCGTGGGGATGACCCGCACATTCATACAGTGCTAAGTTGACATGGGCTTATTAGAAGTTTAAACACCATTTTTCCTTTCCTGCTCTGCTTTGCACACAACATGCACTTGCGCTGTTGTTTAGAGAACACTGAGTATTTTGCTTCACATAAGAATAACTTGTTTTGCTGCATTTCTAAACTGCTTTGATATTTTAGTCTGTACAGTGTGAGCCGAGACCGTCAAGGTTATCTTAGACACGGTGACTTTTGTTCTAACTGATCAGCGCACGTTCTAGCCATAACACATATGCAGCTGTGGCCACCTCTGATATTGGCACGTTTAATAAGGCATTCCGTAGGCATGATTACACACACTTGGAGAACATTCGTATGCTGAGAGCTTGTGCAGAATCTGATGTGATCCACTTCTGCTAAATACAAGAGGCATGGGGCCGCCTATGTAAGCCTATGAGACCTTCTATTAGTTATAAAATAACCTACTAGCAAGGGAGGCTGAAATCTAGGTATATGTAAAACCTGTTTCCATTTAGCATTATAACATGCTTTCTCCCTTGGTATTCTATGGAATAGTAACTATGCTGACAATCTTGTTTCTCATAATATGTCTGCTTGTATTAGCTAAGGTACTGCGCCTGAGATCACGGCGCTAGAAATAAACATTTCAAACTAGCTTGTGTCTCAAATTACTTCCTGTTTTGGACTGGTATGACAGTATAACGAAAGAGTGTTCCTGCTTTCCACCTTACTTGAGGTATCCTAAGTCGCAAGTTCTGGGTTGACTAATCAGTGGTGTATTTGCTATAGGACGAGGAACCAATGAGTCACTGATGCTAGTCTGGTAGGGGATTTTGGGTACTAAGGTGAGTTTTGGCACACCCTAATTCACTAAGGTCCTAAGTCTCTGTGCACAGTTCTGAATAGGAACAGAAATCCCTGCAACTACACACCCTGCATGACTGATTGTCAATATATAGAGATCTCAGTAGCAGGCCACTCCTCACAGAGGGAATATAGGGCCTCACTGCAATGACGGCCGGAGGAGAATCCGACCGCCATCACAGCTGGATGGAGAGTGCCCGATAAGTAGTTGGCAGTTCCACCTGTTATATTATACCGAGACCACTGGGTAGGCAATAGGAAACATGCATTTTTCCATTGCAGCTTGTGTTGTGGCCCGGAACAGGACCGCAGCCAAGCTACAGTAGAAAAAGGCATGTTTGCAAACATCCATGCACAGTGTGCAAGGCATCATGCGGTGTCCCACACACGCTACATGGATGTTAGGGAGGACACCACATGTGCCACCCCCTTGTCACATAGCAGTGGCTCATAGAGGATGGGGCGCAGCTCTGAATGATTTCATGTCAATGTACTGTCCAATGGCTACTACAGAGACATCAGTTGACTCAGGTTGATTCAGTCAGAGACTTTAGACATCAAGTCCTGCTAGAGATACCTCCAGCTGCTGCAGTTTGTGAGAGGCTGGCCTGGTGGTTGCGCCAAATCATGGCAGTGCTGCTCTCACCACCATATGGCTGCAGTGAACTTAAAATCCTGACCGTCATCATGACTGTCACTCCACTGGAATTGCCAAGGAAGTGATATTGCAATGGGCAGAACTGGACTCTGAGGAGAGGCAGATGGCCCAGGCGGCTTGGCCGGCCCACCTCCACGGTAAGCCCATTGCCATGGCTCGAGGTCTCACAAGTAAGTGAATGCAGGCGAGTGTGTTATGCAATCAATCAATCAATCAGTGGTTTATAGAGTGCGCTACTCACCCATGAGGGTCCCAAGGCACTTGGGGGAGCAGATCCGGGTCAGTTGAAGAGCCAGGTCTTGAGGTCCTTCCTGAATGTGTGAAGAGTTAGAGAGAATCTGATGTTGAATGGGAGCTCGTTCCAGGTCTTGACTGCGATGTTGGAGAAAACTCTCCCGCCGGTTTTGTTTCTGTGGATGCAGGGGACCTCTGCCAGGGCAAGGTCGGTGGAGCGGAGGGTCCTCTTGGGTACGTGGAAAAATACTTGGTCATTGAGGTATATGGGTCTGATGTTGTTGAGGGATTTGTAGGCATGGGTAAGGAGTTTGAAGGCGACCCTCTTCTCCACGGGAAGCCAGTGGAGGCTTCTTAGGTGTTGGGTCATGTGCTGGTGATGCGGTGTCCCTAAGACGATCCTGGCTGCGGCGTTCTGGAGGGTTTTGAGTTTGTGTAGAAGAGTTTTGTTGATTCCGGCATAGAGGGCTTTGCTGTAGTCTAGTCTGATGGTTAGGAGTGCGTGGGTGATGGTCTTTCTGCAGTCAGGGGGGATCCATTTGAAGGTCTTACGGAGGATGCGGAGGCAGTTGAAACTGGTGGATGCGACGGTGTTGATCTGGCGGTTCATGGAGAGGGAGGTGTCGAGGAATATGCAGAGGTTCCGAGCGTGGTCTGTCTGGGTGAGTGGGCTCCCGAGGGCGGAGGGCCACCAGGTGCTGGGCTAGGCTGAGGTGCAAGGACCGAGGATGAGGACTGCGATCTTCTCAGAGTTGAGCTTTAGGCAGCTATCCTTCATCCAGGCTGCTATGTTTCTGATTCCTTCCTGGAAGCAGAGTCAGGTGTTTTCTGGGTGAAGAAGAGGATGAACTGGGTGTCATCAGCGTAGGATACGATGCTAAGCCTGTGCTGTCTGAAGATGGCGGCAATGCGGGCCATGTAGCTGTTGAAGAGTGTCAGGCTTAGTGATGATCCTTGGGGTCAGATGATGTCAGTGGGATCAGAGAGGAAGGGGGGAGTCTGATCCTCTGGGTTCTGCTGGAAAGGTAGGATTGGATCCAGTCAAGGGCAGATCCCTGTATTTCTGAGTTGTGGAGTCTGGTGGCTAGCGTGTGATGTGAGACGGTGTCGAAGGCTGTGGCGAGGTCTAGGAGGATGAGGGCTGCAGTGTGTTCCTGGTCTAGCAGCATGCGTATGTTGTCAGTGGCAGCGAGGAGGGCGGTCTCGGTGCTGTGGTTGCTGCAGAAGCCAGACTTGGATGCATCTAGGATGGAGTTCTCTTCGATGAAGGTGGTCAGCTGGGCGTTCACGAGTCTTTCGGTGATTTTGGCTGCAAAGGGGAGGAGAGATGGGCTGGTATTTCTTCGTGTCAGTGAGGTCGGCCGTTGGTTTCTTGTGGAGGGGTTTCACCTCCGCATGCTTCCAGTCGTCTGGGCAGATGCCGGATATGAGAGAGTAGTTGATTGTCCATCCTTGTTCAGGTGCAATGACAGCGGCAGCCCTGTGGAAGATGTGAGGGGGGCTGGGATCCATTGGCTCTCCCAAGTGCATCTTCTTCATGGTTGAGGTGATGAGTTTGACGGACGCGGGGACCCAGGAGGTGATTATTGGCTTCTTGGCGGTGGTGGGTGGTGTGGTACTGTCTTCTGCTGGCTCGCTGAAGTTGTTAAGAGGGCCTTGATCTTCAAGTGGAAGTAGGAGCTGAGTTTGTCAAAGAGTTCCTGGGAGGTTGTAATGTCCGTGACTTTGCAGGTGGGTTTTGCGAAGTGATGAATGACATTTAACAGTTCCTTGACGTTGGATGCATTGGTCTTGACTTATACGCTGGTGGTAGTCCATCAGGGCGCTCTTGTGGTTGTTCCATGCTTCCGTGGTCTTCTGGTTCCTCCAGGTTTTCTCCAAGCATCTGCAGGAGCGTATGGCTTCTGGAGTTTGGCTGTGAACCAAGCAGCCTTCAGCCGGCGTTGTTTGGCAGTGCGGTAGAGAGGTGCCAGCTTGTCGGCACATCAGGAGACCCAGTGGTGGAATTCCCTGACTCCGGAGTTGGTGTCAGTCATGACGTTGGGAGGGTCTTGGAGGCGGGCGGAGTTCAGGTGTTCCTTGGTGACCCTACCCCAGTTCCTTAGTGTCAGGCGCGGGGCAGGCTTGGGTGCCGTGGTGGTGTTGAATGTGAAATGGATGCAGTGGTGGTCCATCCAGAAGGGTTGGGTGGTGTGGCTGAAGTGGATGTTTGATGCTCTTGCGAAGATGGGGTCGAGAGTGTAACCCACTCTGTGGGTGGGAGTGGTGACGTGCTCTTTCAGTCCTAGGTTCCCGAGGTTCTTGAGGAGTATGGTAGAGTCGGGTCCTGGCTGTTTTCGAGGTGGAAGTTCAGGTCCCCAAGCAGAATGTAGTCCATGGAGGTGATGGCGTGGGGTGCGGCGAGCTCAACGATGATGGTTGCGGGCTGGGAGCGGTGTCCTGGCGGTCTGTAGATGGGGTGCTGCGTAACGTGGTCCTGGGGCTGGTCTGGATCTGGAAATGGAGGTGTTCTGTGTTGGAGTGGGGGTCACTTATGCTGGATGTGGAGAGTCGGAGGGTGGTCATGTGTGCAATGGCGAGTCCTCCTCCCATGCGATGTGGGTGGTACTTTCTCTGGATCTTGTAGCCATCAGGGATTGCTAAGGCGATGTTGGGCCGGAGGTGGCGTTGGTCCAACTTTCTGTGGAGAATGCGATGATGGGCGAGAGGGTGTCGAGCAGGTGCCAGATCTCTATGGTGTGTCGGTGTAGGGAGCGCACGTTGAGAAGGATGCAAGTCAGTGTTTCAGTGGGTCATTCAGTAGGCGGCCATTCGGTGGCTGTGGGTGCCTTGTCGACGGTGAAGGATCTTCGCCAGTGTCTGCATGAGAACTGCCCATGGGTTGTGTTGGGCGAGGATCTTATGCAGTTGGTGTGGCCTCCGGGATTGAGAGCGCGGAGGGTGGCTGAGTCATAGAGGTGGAGACCAGGAAAACCATTTAGTAGGGGAGGGGGCAGGAGCAGAGGAGTGGGAGGCGGGAGCAGAGCTGAATAGGGGGGCGGGCCTCAGGAGCAGCAGCATTGGGAAAAGTAAGCACAGGGGACGAGGGTAAAACCACAAAATGCAGAGACAGTAACAGTTACAAAAATACAATAAAACAAAGGCAACAGTCAGGCACAAATAAGGATCAGCAGGGGGAAATAAAAGCAAAATACAGAGAATGTAATGGAGCAGCCTCGAACCCTGGAGAGAAAGGCCTCAGAGGTCAAGGAATCACGCGTGCTCCCCTGCAGTGGTTGCCATTTAGTAGGGGGAGGAGGGTGGGAGAAGAGGAGTGGGAGGCGGGAGCGGGGCTTAATCGGGGGGGGCGGGCCGCAGGGGCAGCAGCGGCGGGAAAATTAAGCATAGGGGACGCAGGTGAAACCGCAAAATACAGAGACAGTAACAGTTACCAAAATACGATAAACAAAGGCAATAGTCAGGCACAAATAAGGATCAGAAAGGAGAAATAACAGCAAAAAAAGAGTCGGTAATGGAGCAGCCTCGAACCCTGGAGAGAGAGGGCTCAAGACTCGGGTGATCCGGCTGAAGTGCGGCGCTGCTGGGTAGAGTGCTACCTTTGACCAGAGGTCAAGGAATCCTGCTCACTCCCCCGCAGCAGTCGCCATTTAGTAGGGGAGGGAGGCGCAAGCAGAGGAGTGGGAGGCGGGAGCTGGGCTGAATCGGGGGCAGGGCACCAGGAGAAGCAGCAGCAGGAAAAGTAAGCACAGGGGACGAGGGTGAAACCGCAAAATACAGAGACAGTAAGAGTTACAAAAATACAATAAACAAAGGCAACAGCCAGGCACAAATAATGATCAGCAGAGGGAAATATTAGCAAAATACAAAGAAGGTAATGGATCAGCCTCGAACCCTAGAGAGAGAAGGCTCAAGACTCAGGTGATCTGGCTGAAATGGGGGTCTGCTAACTAGAGTGCTACCTTGGACCAGAGGTCAAGGTATCATGGGCACTCCCCCGCAGCGGCTGCCATTTAGTAGGGGAGGGGGGTGGGAGCAGAGGTGTGGGAGGCGGGAGCGGGGCTGAATCAGGGGGGTGGGCTGCAGGGACAGCAGCAGTGGGAAAAGTAAGCACAGGGGACGCAGGTGAAACCGCAAAATACAGAGACAGTAACAGTTACAAAAATACAATAAACAAAGGCAACAGTCAGGCACAAATAAGGATCAGCAGGGGGAAATAAAAGCAAAATACAGAGAATGTAATGGAGCAGCCTCGAACCCTGGAGAGAAAGGCCTCAAGACTCGGGCGATCCAGCTGAAGTGCTGGACTGCTGGGGAAAGTGCTACCTTGGACCAGAGGTCAAGGAATCACGCGTGCTCCCCTGCAGTGGTCGCCATTTAGTAGGGGGAGGGGGGTGGGAGAAGAGGAGTGGGAGGCGGGAGCGGGGCTTAATCGGGGGGGGGCGGGCCGCAGGGGCAGCAGCGGCGGGAAAAGTAAGCATAGGGGACGCAGGTGAAACCGCAAAATACAGAGACAGTAACAGTTACCAAAATACGATAAACAAAGGCAATAGTCAGGCACAAATAAGGATCAGAAAGGGGAAATAACAGCAAAATACCGAGAAGGTAACAGAGTAGCCTCAAACCCTTGAGCGAGATGGCTCAAGACTCAGGCGATCCAGCTAAAGTGCGGCGCTGCTGGGGAGAGTGCTACCTTGGACCAGAGGTCAAGGAATCCTGCGCACTCCCCCGCAGCAGTCACTATTTAGTAGGGGAGGGGGCGGGAGCAGAGGAGTGGGGGGCGGGAGCTGGGCTGAATCGGGGGGGCGGGCCGCAAGGGCAGCAGCAGCAGGAAAAATAAGCACAGGGGATGCAGGTGAAACAGTCAAGCTCAAATAAGGATCAGTAGGGAGAAATAACAGGAAAATACCGAGAAGGTAACGGAGCAGCCTCAAACCCTTGAGAGAGAGTGCTCAAGACTCGGGCGATTCAGCTGAAGTGCAGCGCTGCTGGGGAGAGTACTATTTTTTATACTCTGTTGGACTGAGGTAAAATACAGGTCAGCATGAAGTAGATAAAAACACTGAGGTTTCCAGATTTTTATATAGGAGGATTTATTATTGGGGCAAGACCTTCTTAGAGTTTCTTGATGCTCAAATGGGTGTAATTTCTGATATGTATACCTTTCCATCATCTTCGTTGCTTGATTTTGAGTGCGAGAAAGTGTCATTCATAGTCATTGAAATGTCATTCATAATTACACTGAAATTATGAAAATGCCACAAATATCAATCTGAAAATCTTGCCAGCTATGCATGTATTGGAGATTTCCTCCATTAAATGGTGTTCCATCTTTCATGAAATCCCTTTGTAAATTCCTGCCAGGTGTAAATTAGTTGCATTTGGTTGGGAATAGAATTTACCTTTTTGAATGGGAGCACTAGGCGATCTAAGGAGCTTGGGTACATCCTCAGTAATAATTCTTTAAAAAATAGTGTAGCTCATTACTCCAGTAAATGCTGTGTGAATCTGACTCTAGCTGCTAGAATTATATTAAATGTTTTACATATTACAGACTCATTTTCCTATAGATAGGCAGCTAATATTTTCCTTAGGTTACAGTGACCCTGACAGCAGAGGTATTTTAAGAGTATAAGGGATAAAATAACACCTACTGAACATCATTTGGATACTGGAAGTCACAGAGGAGTCCCATACCCTTATAAGGTTTTGGAACTGTAAGGTGACTTGCAAAATACTTATCATGTATGGCAGAGTTTACTTTATTCTATTCATTGTATGGCCAGACCACCACCTTTCCCACAAGCCATAACACCTTTGTAGGTACCTCATATGAAAGAGATCATGTTTGCAAACATGAAGAATAAACATAAACCCTCTAGTGCAAAATATCACACATCAATTGCCTGTGGGATATTTGTTGCAAAAGATTTTTGAAATAGTTCAATATGTCAGTTAAAAAAAAACGTTGCAGTAGCTCAGAATGTGTAGAAACATATAGAAACATTCTAACTTTTCTTTAATTATCTAAGGAGAGCAAAAAATGTTCATACTCATTCTCGATGTAAACTAGAAAAACAGAGCACAAGAAAGAAAAACAGCATTTCACTTTGGTTGCATTAAACAGCTTCTGGTACCAGGCATTGTGACATCACAACTCAACTGCAATACCTTATTACAGTTTAGTTTTGAAAAGCAGCCTCATATTTATGGCTAAGGGGCTAAAATCCAGGGATTTCCAGATTTCATTTTATATGACAACGTGACTTCACATGTTGGTGCAGGCAGTATGAAAGCATGAACAAGTAAGAGTGCCTGCATTAAATCTTCTGCTCAACATGCCCAGTGCTTGTAAACCTACCTATAACTCCTCTCCTGTCTCCATTTGCTTTGGGTGCCTTTATTTAGGTTTAAGTGAAGATAAACTAATCTTTTCTTTCTCGTTCCTGACTGAGGGAGCTGAAGCACAGTAGTTGCTCACATAGTGACTGCCCTCGGAAGCCTTTAAGAGTCCTTCCATGCAAAAACCTCAAACTTCAGGTAAAACTGGTTCCTTATGCTAAGAGAGGGGCTAATACAGAGATAAAGATGTGCATTTGTGATTAAACTGTCTCCAATCACACAGGTTGTACTTTTGTAGGAAATAATAGTTGTGATCCATTGAAGCTTTTTAACAAAATGGTTCAAAATTGATGATATTGTATTAAATATTTGTGGTCCTCAGTGGAGTACCATATCAAATTAAATAAAAAAAACTTGAAACTTGATGCTGTGTTGGATGGGCATTTAATTGGGCACTTAAAGTTGTGTATGGTCATTTGAGGTGAAGTATTGACTTATGTTTGTGGCCATGAGCATTTATGTTTGTGCCAGGGCATTTGGGACTGTAACTTAACATATATTGTGATGATATGCCAATCCATAGTGGACGACCCTAGGGTACTTGATGAAATATCTGTGCTTGAAAAGATGCAGTTGGATATTTGAAGGTGTCCTTCAGCACAGCATGTGATATATATAGATAGTTTAAATGTAACATGTTAAAATAAAATAAATCACTGAATGTCACCAGTTGTAGATAGCTGAAGTAACTATAACCCACAATCCCACCACACACAGTGTTGTCATCAACAATGTAATTTCCGATATCATTGAAACTATCAATGAAGTCATAGAACATGTCACAAGTGATGGAATATGTGTGTTCACAAGCTGTGCATGGCGAGGACATCCCCATCCGGACTCCAATATGTTATTTTTTTATTTCAGGACCTAGGGACTAATTGGCACATTTATCAAGCTTTCACGCAGTGCAACACAGCATGCCACTTTCATGTGCTGAGCTGTGTGAAAGAGCAGGAGTATACTGTATTTAACATTATATGGCACATTCTGTCTTTTACTTGGTCTGGTGCACAATATGCTGCGTAGCGCCAAAGCAGGCACTCTTGTGCTGTGGTGCAAGGGTGCCTGCAATGGAGGCTGGATTGATTTTGTGCAGGCAGGGACACAGTCCTACACAAAAACAACCCTCAGAGGCATTTTCCTCTTTCTATGTGTGCTGCAGAATACAGAATACAACACACATCGAAGGAGTAAACAACAAGCAGAATTCAAAATATTTAACCTTGTTGTGTCTCAACTGGGGAGGCATATAATTGTGACACATTCCCAGGTCTACCAGTAATAGTAAATCTAGGAGTGCACCAAAAACCATGGGTGGATGTGTAATAACATCAATTGTCCACCCAAGGAATGCCTCCCTGGGGCAGAGTAACATAACACAGTGATTTATGCTGTGTTGCATTACACTAGATGTATCAAGCCATGCAGGGCCGCACAAGGTGGCCTTGTTGTAGAGGTGGGCCTTAGCCAGGCCTACCAGTGCTAGGGGTTCACCCTTCTCTGCACATCAGTCCTCAGACCAATAAACAGAAGTTGGCACGGAAACTGAAATACAAAAAAAAAACCATTTATTAAAACCTCATGAGGTGGAACTACATTCACACAACACCCTTCGGTGTGTATGAAGTAGCACACAGAGTAGAAGGACTATGGGTATTTTATACCAAAACAGGGGCTCAAAAGAAGGCTGTACAAACACACATAGGAGAGTTTACATACATAGATAGATGGGCAGGAATGCACAGTCAACAGTAAGGAGGAGCCAGAAGTTTGCTGACTCTGGTAAAACTAACCTGACAGTTACAGACTAGAACATGTGTATGAACAGTTACAGTTTCTTCTGGGCATGTGCAGAGTAGCAGAGTCTAAGTATAGCCAGTCTATAAGCAGATCAGAAGGGTCAATGACAGTAAAGAAGGACAGAGCACATGGCGAACACATGGCAGACAAGATTGCTGCCACAAACAAGATGGCTTCAGCTAAATACTAACATCGATCGCTGTTAATTTTCAACAGACGATCGCTGTGTATTTTCAACAGACGACCCTTTTAGCATTAGCTGAAGACATTTATGATTTAGGGTAATCTGAATATACATCTAACATATAGATTCGCATAATACTGTCAATTTCCTCATCTAGCATATGATGGGCCTTTGTTTTTGCAACATTCTTTTTAGCAGGTGTACAGGAAGTAATACAGGCGGAGCACAGCATTGGACCACATTGTATACGTACACAGCATGTAAATAAAATTACAAATACTATACATAGGATGGTTAATAGCTTCCAGTCCCAGGTAACAAATAGTGTCCAAAACCAGCTGGCAAAAGTCCATGTGCCAGTATCTGGGTGGATTTCAGCAGCAATTGCATGCAGCTTAGAGATAGCAGCAAAAACTGAAGGGGAATGATCTGATATCTAGACACAACAACTATTCCCGATGATGCGACATGCAGCACCTCGATCAGCCAAAATCACATCTAGGACCATACGATTTTGAAGCACCACAATCCTTGCAATTTGTAGCTCCTCTGTAATGTTCCCAAGTGCCACGGCTGTTTGGTTGGTAACAGCTTCCACAACACGAGTTAATCATCTGATTTTCCTGCTGTTTAATGCAGCACGAACAAAGAAGAACAAGCCCAAATTAAAATCAACATATTGCTGTAATGCAGTGTCAGTCCGGTCCACCTCCTCATTGCTTTTTGTCCTCTTATATCTGTTCTTGGAGATATCATTGAATAGTCTGTAGTCCTTGTGATACGATGCAGGTGCCAAGAATACAGGAGGTAACAGAAAGGACACATAGCATACTCCGGACCATCCAACAGGTAGATGGTAATATCCCTTGTTACCGCAAACAAAGTAGGTGTTATGTGAAGACATGAAACTGCTGTTATTTGCACCTTCAATGGTCAAAACTAGGAAACACTCACTTCTTCCTACTGGAATTCTTCCAACACTGCTTATACACAAAGTTGCTCTAGCTCTAGTGACATATATTACAAATGGTCCATTACCCTTGATAGTTCGCATATTTGGAAAAGCATAAGGTGTAGAAATAATTCCAGGTCGGTACTCCTCTCATTCCCATTTAGTCCCTTTAGCCTTGGGATTGCCATCTTCATCTGGGTAGCACACTTTATTAAGGTGATAATTTATCCTTCCCACAGTCATACTAGTAATATTTGCATCTTTGGAAGCGATTAAAAGGGCAAACCAGGCTTGACATGAACCTTTATGTGAGAAGGGAAGAGGGATGAAAGGTGTTCCTCCCTTCTTCTGGTGAGCAGGTATCATCCCACACACCCAGTCTTTTTCAACAATGCAGGATATTTCTGGGGTCTCAGTTGGTATCCAGATACAGCAGGGATCGTGTGGTCCGGGAAGACCTCCTCAGGTTTGTCAGGTGATATGGCTTGCCCTTTCTCCGTTTCCAGAATCTCTCAATGGTCGGTCAGCGCAACAGGTTCCACCAAGGTAGATGGCACCTTCTTACAGTGGGTGGAGTGCACCCAGTTCTTCCTGTTTGTTACTCGAACTGCAGTCCTCGTACCTAGGAGCACCTGCTCTGGTCCTTGCCACCTAGGCTCCAAGCTGCTCGACCTCTCAAAGACTCTGACCATCACTTGGTCATCAGGCCGTAGTTCGTGGGCCTCACCTGTGAATCTGTCAGGAAGAGCTTTTTGAACCAGTTGATGAATAGAAATCAAGCTGTCAGTCAACTGTGATAGGTAGTCACTCATCAAAATGCATGGTACATCAAATATGGGGCGTGGCTTAGGAATTCCCCAAATGTTCATAGGTCTTCCAAATACCACTTCATATGGTGTAAGCCCAGATCGTGAGTGTGGCACTAATCTAATGGACAACAATGCCAAAGGTAGCGCATCAGGCCATTTCAAAGACGTGGAAGCCTGTATTTTCGCTATCTTCAACTTTAGGGTAGCATTATACCTCTCCATCAGCCCTGCTGATTGTGTATGGAAGACTGCATGGAACTTCTGTTTGATCCCTAATCCTTTCAAGACGTACTCGACAACTTGCCCAATAAAATGGGATCTGTTATCACTCCATAAATGTTTGCAAACACCGAATCTAGGGAAGAATCCTTTTAAAAGCACCTTTGCTGTGGTGAGAGCTGTATTATACTTTGTAGGGTATACCTCTATCCATTTACTGTAGGCACATACCACTACTAACATACTTTAGGTTGATACAGCGCTCAAGCTGGATATAATCCATTTGCAAAACTTCAAAAGGTGCAGTTGGTGTAGCAAACCCTCCTGTAGGAGTTTGTGTCCCTTTACCAGGATTGTACTGCAAACAAATCAAGCAGGACTGTACTGTCTTTTTAGCCGTGCCGGCAATCTCTGGATGCTCCCAAACCTGTGTGAGCAAATTAGTCATCGCGGAGGCTCCAACATGTGCCGGCCCATGTGCCATATGAACCATAGGTTGTAAATAGGCTGTGGGCAGTTTCCCTTAAATTATCTCTTTATTTCGCCAACAGCCCTCATCATCCAATGTTCCCTCTTTAGACCATTGCTTAAGTTCTTCAGCAGAAGCATATGTAACACTTCTTGTCTAGCATCATGCCAACGTTCAGCCTGTGACCTCACTACGAACATAGATGTAGTACTTCGCTGCATCGCAGTCTCACAGGCTGTGTAATCTGCAAAGGCGTTGCCTTGTCCTATCTTATCATTCACTTTCTTGTATGCGCTACATTTAACAATTGCTATTTTCTTCCGGTATGTTAGGGCAGTCAAAAGATTATGCACCAATTTTCCATGCATTATTTGCATCCCGTGTGATGTGAGTAAGCCTCTTTCCTTCCAGAGTAACCCAAAATCATGAGCCACTCCAAAAGCATAGCGGCTATCTGTATAAATGTTCGCACACAAGTCAGTACTAAGTTCACATGCTTGTGTCAAAGCTATTAGTTCAGCTACCTGAGCTGACTTCTGTGGTATGCAAGCTGTTTCCACTACCATCTGAAGTGTTGTAATTGCATATGCAGCTGAGGTTGTACCATCTGGTAACTTCAAACAAGACCCATCAACCCATAGTTCCCCATCTACATTTGTGAGGGGTGTGTCTTGCAAATTGATGCAGGGCTTTGTCTGTTCCTCAGTAAGGAATATACAATCATAAGACTCCTGTGACTGAGGTTGAGTCTCGGGATACGGCAACAAAGTAGCTGGGTTCAAAGTTGAACATCGCTTCAAAGTAATGTGAGGGGCCAAGAGTGTCAATTGATATCCTGTCAAGCGAGCACTATTTAAGTGCTGCGTTTTGGTTTGGTTCAAAAGGGCATCAACTGCATGGGGTACTAACACCAACAATCTATTTGACAAGACTATCCCTTTACTCTGACCTATGGACACAGCTGCTGCTGCAACAGAACGGAAGCACCCAGGCAATGCACGAGCAACGGGATCAAGAACGGCTGAGAAATATGCGCAAGGACGCTGCTTGTCACCGTGTGTCTGTACTAAAACTGACAATGCACACCCATATCTCTCGTGTACATAGAGTGTAAAAGTCTTAGTGTAATCTGGATTGCCTAACACTGGTGCAGAACAAAGAGTTTGGCGTAACTGATGGGAAGCATTTTGGCATTTATTTGTCCATGGAAGGGGCATTGGAGTGTCTTTAGTCAGAAGTGGCAACAAAGGTTTAACAATGTATGAAAAGCCTAATATCCATTGCCTACAAAAAGAAGTAAGACCAATGAATGCATGGACATCTTTCTGAGTATGGGGCAGTGATGTGTCTAAAATTGCTTGAATACGATCTGGTGTAAGTGCACGCCCCTCCTTAGACAGAAGGTGACCTAAATAGGTAACCTTTGGTCTACAATATTGCAATTTCTTTTGTGATACTTTATGGGGGTGCATTGCAAGAAAGGAAAACAAAGACAAAGTACATTTTTCACACTGTTCAGGCGTATCAGCTCCCAACAAGATGTCATCGGCATATTGTATGAGAGCCACCCCCACAGGCAAAGAAAAGAATCAAGCTGTTTTTTCAGTGCTCCGCTGTAAATGCTAGGACTCTTAGTATACCTCTGAGGAACTCTACAAAATCTGAAAGATCGATTTTCAAAGTGAAACCGAACAAATATCGGGATGAATAGGGATTGAAAAGAAGGCATTCTTCAGATCAATCAAAGTGAAGGTACTAGCTGTCAGAGGAACCAAAGCAAGAAGTGCTGTGATATCAGAAACCACTGGGTATTGTGGTACTACAATCTTGTTAACTTCTCGCAAATCAATGATAAACTTGTAGATTTTAGTATCAGTATCTTTTTTCAGAATAGGAAGAATAGGGCTATTGCAAAAATTGTAAGGCACTTCTTTCACCACCCCCACTTTGATCAAATCATGAACAATGCGTACAAGCGCCTCTTCGACTTCTTGAGAAATTTTGTATTGAGGCAGTTGCAGCAATGAAGCTCCCACCTTTACACTAATGTGCACTGGTGGAATAACCATTTGCCCTACATCAGTGTCCGAAGTGGCCCACAAAGTACTAGGGAGTGAAGCTAATACAATATCGTCATTAACCAGACAAGATTTCTCAATCAGCGGAAAGTTGTCATTCAAAATAACACGGACACCTTCTGGGGAGCAACGTATCGTAGCCCTGAAATACTTGAGCATATCAAGACCCACAATATTGTCCGGTGTGCTAGGGGAAAGCAGAAATGGACACGGATCAGTAAATTTATAAACATGAAATGCAAGTGGTTGTGACAGTGGGCTAAGGGAAGGTGTCCCATTGAAACCTATCGATGTAATGGTTAAGCCATAGGGGAGCCCTTGGAACCAATTTTTTAGACAAGGCTCTACGAGTAGCTCCAGTATCAACCAGAAACCGATCAGTAGAATCCAAAACATGTGCTTGGACATAGGGACCCGTCTGATCTACTTAAACTTCAAATGATTCCTTACCTCATCCTAGGCAGTCCTATGCATAGGCAGAATCTTTCAAATCAGATGGTAAATAATCAGATATTTGATATTGGTTTCGTCTATCAAAGGTATTGAAATCATTCTGAGTACGCGTAACAGTATCAAACCTAGCTCGGTCATCCAAGCTTCCTCTAGGCCCTGAATACCCCGGACGATTTCTCGTTTGCCCTCGCCCAAGCAGATACTGCTGAGCATGCAATGCTGATCAATCAACAGCCCAATGTCCAATTTTCCTGCAATACGCGCACTGATCAGAAGACAAATTTGGGCGAGAATAAGTGGGTAAAGGCGATCCATAAGAGACACATCCACCTCTGCCACCACCTCTAGAAGGCGAACCATAAGCCTGAGCTAACATAACCTTTGTTTTCAATTCCTTAGTCTTCTTATCCTCATTACCCTTAGCTTCCGATTCCTGCCGTTCATAATACTGGTAACTGCAAACACAACAATGATGGACAGAATGTGGATCAATGTCACACATTCACCCCAGTCCAAAGATCTGGGCCCAATTCCATCGTTTTTCCACTCCACACCACCCTGGGTTAGACAATGGCGATATGCAAATCAGCGCTGACCCTGTGCCCCATGGGAACAGTCCAGTCCGAACTACAAAAGCCATGTCCTTCCCAGAACGGAAACAAGCATCCGAGGACCGGCCCGGTTTCGAGGTAACACCTCTCATCAGCCCGGCTAGCTTGATTCCAGTGGTGTGGAGTGCCTGGGACTCACGTCTGAGCATCCCCAGTACACTTAGAACGGTAACTGCAAACACAACAATGATGGACAGAATGTGGATCAATGTCACACATTCACCCCAGTCCAAAGATCTGGGCCCAATTCCATCGTTTTTCCACTCCACACCACCCTGGGTTAGACAATGGCGATATGCAAATCAGCGCTGACCCTGTGCCCCATGGGAACAGTCCAGTCCGAACTACAAAAGCCATGTCCTTCCCAGAACGGAAACAAGCATCCGAGGACCGGCCCGGTTTCGAGGTAACACCTCTCATCAGCCCGGCTAGCTTGATTCCAGTGGTGTGGAGTGCCTGGGACTCACGTCTGAGCATCCCCAGTACACTTAGAGCGGTAACTGCAAACACAACAATGATGGACAGAATGTGGATCAATGTCACACATTCACCCCAGTCCAAAGATCTGGGCCCAATTCCATCGTTCCTCGGATGCTTGTTTCCGTTCTGGGAAGGACATGGCTTTTGTAGTTCGGACTGGACTGTTCCCATGGGGCACAGGGTCAGCGCTGATTTGCTTATCGCCATTGTCCAACCCAGGGTGGTGTGGAGTGGAAAAACGGTGGATTTGGGCCCAGATCTTTGGACTGGGGTGAATGTGTGACATTGATCCACATTCTGTCCATCATTGTTGTGTTTGCAGTTCATAATACTGGGCCATAGTCAAAAGAGAGACTGGGGAAGAGGTAGTCCATGAACTCTCACTGGCCTTAAGGCTTCTAGCTATTCCTGGCAACATGTTTTTGACAAATCTGCTACATTTCAGACCGATTCATCTGCCTTTTGATTACAAGTTGCTCTTATAGTCCAGTCTATCTTTTTAGGAGGAATGATTGTTTTCAAATTAACTCGTATAGCTTTAGGAAGGTCTAAAATCAGCTGGAGAGGTTTCTTTGCTGGTTCCCTTTCTATATCTATCTGTTCTAATTCTTTCCAAACATCCCCAAACGCCGTAGGGGCATCAACTCTATGAATAGTTCTCCACATATCAGGGGGTAATATCAATCCAAAAACATATTGATATCAGACAGAGTCATGGTACAGAAACTAATGGCTCCTTCAACTTCCTCATTAAAAGCGGCTTGATTTTTCCATGGATCGGGAAAAGCAGCTTTAATAGTCATAACATCCGGTCTACTCCAAGGAGTGTAAACCCAATTATAAACAAAATAACCCTTTGCATCAGTGGAATCCTCATTATCATCTGTTACCACACCCTTAGGAGAGATATACTGCTAAGGGTATGTGCATGGGTTTCACATGAACTACAACATCCTTTTCTGTCTCTGAAGAATTAACCAGCGTCGTGACAGTCTGAGAAGTTTGTGCAGCTGCCGCAGCTGATTTGTTCTCCTCTCACAAATGGGAGGCATCGGCTCACAATTTAACCACGTGTCTAATTAAGTCAGCCACCTGAGGGAGGAGAAAAAGACCATCACACAATTGTTTAGAATTCTGTGCTATATCATCAGGCTCTAACTCTGTGGAATGCTTCCTAAACCGTTCGATTACTTCTGCAGTAAATGCTTCTGTAAAATATATTTGCCCTCTCTCCTGTCATTGTTGCACATCATCTAAAAGATCATGTGCAGAAATAGTACGACACGCTGCTTTACGTGCAGCAGGTCTAAGGCCAGCCGTGGGATCAGCGGTCAACATAGAGCGGGTTTCTGGCAACTTCTCCTGATCCATAGAATGATCATCACTATCAGAGTCATGGGCAGGAGCAGAGGGAAAAGTATGTGGGGGCGGAGAACGGTCCAGCAAAATTGAATAATCCTGTGGTTTATTAAGGAGAGGGTAGAGGGGGAACCGAACAGGGTATTGGCCATTTACCTGTAACCAACACTCCCTATCCTCTCTCTCCTTTATCTCCTTCATTTCTTTATTTTTCAATTCTAGTGCTTTCGCATGAATACGTTTACATTGTTCTTTATCTATCAAAGTTTGCTCTCTTCTCATTTGTTCACACACTTCATTCTCCCACATTCGTACACAGTCAAACATGTCTTGCCTAGTTTTCCGCTTAAACATACATTGTTCACACATACTGAATCTTTCTAAGATCAAATGACCCATGCATAGGCCAATGCAACTCAGGATCCTTACTAGTATATTTATTCCATAACATTGCTATACATTATATAAGAAATACCATGTTTAATATGCATATCCCTATTAGGCGTCCCCTCCGGGGGAGCCGGTTGATTTCTGTCAAGTTCCAAACTGGTGCCACTACAGAAGCAACACATTCTATGAAGTGTTCTAAGAACAGGCATGTCAAAAATAGTGCAAGATATGCAGTATTATACTCAAAGTAGCTCTTGAAGTACGATGTGCCGTTCAAATTTTATAAAAAATAGAGAATAATCTCTCTTTACCTGCCTATATTTTTTTTAAACAAAATTTTATTGATTTTCGTTTTTCTTCACAGCATATAGGCACACACAATAACATATCCGTGCATTGTACATCATGTGGTAGTCCAAACAGCATATTCTGGCAGTGCTCCTGCTACATATTACAACAGTCCATTGACTTTCATTACAGGCAGCTTCAATATCTACCCCTTGCTTCATGATTTAACCTTTACTAAGTCAAACTGAGGATATCGTGATAGCATACCGACTCACCCACAACAATGCAGAGCTTTTGCACACCCTTATATTACTGTCATGTCTGGACATAGCATACTTAAAAACCCCCCACAACTATAGCTCATCCACCCCCACCCTCTGATCCTGCATATGTACATAGAAAAACTCTCCAAAGTCGCTCGTCAGCACCGGCTCAAAATTTTACGCACTTCCATCTCGCTTCTACAGATACCCAGTGTCATGCCACTCTAACCTATAGGTGTAGTCACCAACTTAGGCATTACTGAGATCATTTTCTAAGGTTATGTCCAAAGATATACATGCCTCCAACATAATGTCCCAGTCCATTGCAATCAGGGTCTTGCGCAGGCCCCTGGTGCAGCGCTCTCTGCGATACCCTACCGCGTCAGTTCGCTGTGCCATGTGTGGATAGTAGGTGGCGTCTTTGACATCCACTGCATGGTGATCGCTCGCACTGCCAATAGGAGCGCCAGGTTTTCAAATCTATACTGCATTTAATACTTAGAAGTTCCTCTCCGGAGTCCAAGGATACAGCTCCCAACTGTAGCACCTATGTCCCTCCTTGTGATTTCCACCGTGTGTCCCCGGATCAAGTCCCAGTATCTACCGATCCGCGGGCAGGACCAGATCATGTGTGCTAGATCTGCTCCCTCCAGCTGGCACCTAGGGCAATGGTTGGCGAATTATCGGGTACATCCTGTCTTGCCTACGTAGTGTAAGGAACACCCTGTGCAGGATCATAGTTTGAATATATTTAAAGCGTGCATTCCGTGATACCCGTTTAGGGTGTTCCAACACTTTCTCCCATTCCTTATCCGCAAACACCCTATCCATGTTCCCCTCCCAGGAAGTGCAGAGCAGTGTCAGATCAACTTGTGTATGTGTGCGTAGACCTACACATAACCACCTAATGAGATGACGTCCCCTACCCATGTAGTACAATGTTTTGACTAGGTCATTAGTGGGGGGCTCCTGTCTCTGTGGGGCCCAGTTCTTTCAGACATATTGTAGCAGTGTGGCATGTAAGAGGTACACATGATCTGGTGCTCCCGTTTCCCGAACAAAATTATCGTGGTCTAGTAACATCCCCTCACCGAAGAGGTCTGCAACTGTAGTCACTGCCACGTCCATCCAGGGTGTAAGCCTACGCATCGACAGGTGTCTGCCCTGTAAGGGAATACCAAGCAAAGGGATGATCCCGACATAGGTTGGGGCCCCGGTATACTGCAGCGCCGCCCTCCAACATCGCAGCGCTGTGTGCAGAATTGGGGGGAGGTCCTGCGGTATCCCGCTATGCGGCAATAAAAGGGTGTGTAGCGCCCCATCTATATCTCGCTCTGTCACCCCTACTTGCTGCAGGTTACGTCCTGCTGTCCAAAAGGATAACCACTGTAATTGACAGGCATAAAAATACACCCTAAGATCAGGTACCACTAGACCCCCATCAGATGTGCTACGCTGTAACTTCTTTAGGCTAATCCTCCGCCTACCAGATCCCCAAATAAGTTCAACGAGCAAAATGTTCATCAATTTGAAAGTACTGTTCAGAAGCATAAGTGGTATACTCGAGAAATAATAGAGTAGTCGCGGAAGGACTACTATTTTGGCAATGGCTGCCCTGCCTGCCACTGACAAAGGAAGCGATGTCCAGAAGTGAATGCTGGACTGTATGGCTCTCAGAGCTGGGTTCAGGTTGCCCTCTAGCATATCTGCTTGGGTCCTATATACATGTATGCCTAAGTACTTAAACGTATGGGGAGCAACCTTAAACCTCAGCGCGCCAAATCGAAAGTCCGACATAGGTGCCTTCTCTTTAAAGAAGAAAACCATCGATTTTGCTGCGTTAATAGCGAGACCGGACAGTCTTTCAAAGGAGGCAACTAGCACAGCCATAGCGCCATAGGTGAGCGGAGGTCGCGCAAGTACAGTATGATATCATCGGCATATGCTGATAGCAAATGCATGGTGTCGCCCACAGTGATCCCCAAATCGGTCAGTTCTGCCCTGATCTTTAATGCCAAGGGTTCAAGTGCCAGTATGAAAATAAGTGGTGAGTGCGGGCACCCCTGTCTCGTACCCCTATGTATGTGGTATTCCGCTGAGATATGCCCTCCCATCCGCGCTCTGGCTGTGGGAGCATTGTATAGGAGTCGGATCCAATCAATGTACTCCTCTGGCAACCCAAATCTTGCTAGGCCCTAAATATATATTCCCATTTGATCGTGTTGAACGCCTGGCGCATATCTAACGAGACACAGCCCGCATAGTCTGTATGGCTCGGGGCCTCTGCAAGAAGGTGGTGCAGCTTTCTAGTGTTCAGGGATGTACTGCGCGCTGGCAAAAAGCCCATCTGGTGTATATGAATCAGTTTGTGTAGTGTTGGCAGGAGTCTGTTGGCCAGAACTTTACTAAGTATTTTGTACTCCGTCATCAGTAATGATAGGGGCTGGTAGCTAGCCATATCTGTAGGGTCCCTGCCCGGTTTCGGGAGTGACACCACTATCGCCTGCGCTGTGGTGAGGGGCAACTAACCCTCCTTCAATGCATCCTTATATAGGATTTCCAATTGGGGTACAAGGAGATCCACATAAGAAGTATAAAATTCAGCTGGTAGGCCATCCAACCCAGGGGTTTTGTTGCGGGGAAGGCCCTTACTGGCAGCCCTAATTTCTGACTGAGTTATTGGGCGCAGCAAATCTTTCCAAGCATTCACCGACAGTTGGGAGCACTGAATTACAGATAAAAATGTGTCTATATCCGTACCTACTTCCTCCTCAGGTGCACTGTAAAGCCTAGCGTAATATTGCCTGAATGCCTCATTGATTTCTACCTGGGTAGCCGCTATGCCTCCCGTGACAGTGGTAACCTCATTAATCACAAGATTAGGGGGGTCATCCCGCAGTAGTTTCACCAACAATGTGCCCGCCTTGTCTGCATCTGTGTGGGTCAATTGAGTGTATCTTTGATGGTAAATGACTCAGAGGGACTCAAATACTTTGGCCTGTCTGATTCTAGCTTCCTGTAAGGGGGCGCATTTATCCTCGTCCAGCATAGCTTTCTGCTCTAATCTACTGAGCTTCTCCTCTATATCTATCAAAGACTTATGTATTACTGGCCTTGCCCCTACTGTTGCCCCTATGGCCTTCCCACGGATCACTGTTTTAAAGGCGTCCCACTCGATCAGTCTGGTGGACGCTGTGTTGCTGTTGTCAGCAAATACTGCTGGATGGTGTCCGACATGGTAGTGCGGAACACCGAATCCTCTAGCATTTGAGGCCACAACCGCCATGTTGGCACAGGGGTGGGCACCCTTCCCCATCCAAGCACCATCTCTAATGGACTGTGCTCAGAGAAGGACTTTGCCAGATATGTAGTAGTCAGTACCTGCATTGCAATAGTATTGGAGCAGTACATCCTGTCGATTTGTGTGTGTAACATGTGTACTGGGGAGTAGAAGGGATATTCTCTGTGTGATGGGTGCCTCATCCTCCACACGTCACATAACCCCCAGCCATCCGCCCATTCACAGAATGCATTCGCTTGTTTACAGACCCCCGTCCCATGCAGAGGAGGGTGTGACCTATCCAGCAATACATTCATCACAGTATTACAATCCCCCCGGATGATCCATGGATAGCTTTCCCACCCCACTAGGGCAGCTGACAACTTACATAGGAACCTATCCTGGTCCGAGTTTGGGGCATATATTGAGCCCAGCACTACTGGTTGGCCGACCAGGGTGCCCCTGGCCAAGACGTACCGGCCTTGCTGATCTGTTCTCTGCTCTACTGGCACGAATGGCACTCCATGTCTGACCCAGATCGTAGCACCCAGTGCATACCCCGAGCATGTGGTTGAAAACACCTGCTCTCTCCATTTCTTACGCAGCTTCCCCACTTCCAACTCAATCAAATGGGACTCTTGCAGGTACACTATCTGCGCCTTGTGCCTCAATAACTGTGCATGTACTCTATGCCACTTCTGAACTGACCCCAGACCCCTCACATTCCACGTTATTATGGTAAACTTGATCTGTATCTGCATCACGTGTCTGGACGTGGCTACGGTATAGGCAGCGATACTAGTGTAGTGCTGTGCCAAAGCAAGAAAATGCACCCCGCAGGACCATTACCCCCCCCCAACAATTCCCAATACACGGTCCGGTTGTAGAACTATACCGCACCACCCAACTAAACAAGAAACATAGTAACTCGTGTAACATCTATGCAAAGCTTTCGCATATTGGGGTACATGGCCAAACCTACCCATGCAGTGCTTCCTCTTGCTCCGATTTACCCTGGAATACAAACGGCCCCCGGGTCTTGGTTACAAGTGATACAATGCCTGTATAACACATGTGTTGGTAAAAAGAAAAAAAATTATAATAACACAGCCATATACATTACTCTCCAGTTGCGAGTACATGACACTGTTCACACAGGTTAGGAAATCAGTCCATCCGCAGTCTGTGGTGTTACTGAGGGAAACAGGACCACACTCCCATCCGAGTCTGATTTCTGGGTGTCTACCTCAGATGTGGTCTGGTCGCCGATCTGCGCCATAGTCTGGAAGGAGGAGACCGTTAAGATCGCCATCTCCTTTTCGCACAGCATCTTTTGAGTAGTCGGACGGAGTTGCGTATTCCTTTTGCGTAATCATTTTGAAACGCGGCGTCCCACCACGTGGACATTTTGTATCGTGGATGTCGAGGTCTGGGAGTTAGCCATCGATTGCCTCCCCAGCTCCTTCACCTCCAACTATTCCTCCATGTCACCTGGGATCTAAAAATAAAAACATTTTCCATTCAGAAATTATCCTCAACCGCGCCGGGAAGAGAAGGGTGTATTGCAGGTTCAATTCTCGTAGCTTTCTCTAGACCGACAAAAAGGAGGAGTGCTGTTTTTGCACTAGAACTGTGTAATCTGAGTACAAAGAGACCTTGGTATTCTCAAAATTAATTTGGGGTATCTCTCTTGACTTCTGCAGCAGCGCGTCCCGATCTCTGTAGTTTAACAGTTTAATTATGAGTGGCCTCGGTGGGGCCCCCGGTTTCGGACGGCCCGTGGGGATCCTGTGTGCACGTTGAATGCAGAAGTGGTCAGAAAGGCCCTCCGAAGTTGCATGCTCCCTGAGCTAGTTCTCCATATATCGGGCTGTGTTAGCCCCCTCGCTTCTCTCCAGCAGACATATGACACAGATGTTGTTCTTCCACGCTCTCCCTTCCGCATCCTCCACGTGGTCCATGAGGGTGGCTACCTGGGACTGGAGTTGCTTGATATCGGCTGTGTTTTGGGTTTGCTGAGGGGACAAGACCTTTAGTTCCACTGCATGGTCTTTTACCTTATCTGCAAGGTTAGCGTGATCCGCCAGGAGCAACGACAGGCCAGATGTTAGAGCGCCTATTTGTGTATCTATGGCCTTCCTAGAGGTTGTCCGCCATCTCCGTTGTGTTGGTAGGTGGTACGCAACTGGCCTGCTGGGAGCCGCCTGATAATAGTACAGTTTCAGGGACATGGTCGGATCCCGCCTCACCCTCAAGTTGTTTGCCCTTCACTCATCCCACCTCAGCGTGTGCGGATGCCCTGCCCCTTGCACTTGAGGCGGACTGACCGTGTGGCTCTCCCTAACTCCGTAGGGGAAGCTCCTGTGCTGCTTGGCTGCCCCTACTGCACCGTGATCCCAACTGTCTGCCCACGGTGCAGCCCGTTGTGCACTCCACCATACACCGGTCTGTAGCCTTCCGGTCCCCTCCTCCTTATGTAGTGCCTCAAACGACAGCCTCTTGCCACAGCCACACTGCGCAGCCCAGACATACAGTTCTGATACTTTTGTGGGGGGTAAGGAGGGTGGGGGCACTCCAGGTGTCCCACGCTATATTAACACTCCAGGGTCTGCATCAATGTCCGTTATGGCCTCTCAACTAGTCTTGCACAGCGCCATACAGCCAGTCTCACTGGCGTCCACAAGCGTGCCTCGGTGTACTGACACAGGCACCCATGCAAGCACACAGCGGCAGTACTGTCTGGGGGGGGCACCCGGGGCACTTCGCAGGGATCTCCTCCCCCGTGGCGCCACTCACCTACAGCTTCCTGTTGTTTTTTTGGTCTCACCCCCACAGTTGTGTGTTCCAGGGGAGGCAGCACCAGATTCCCAGCGCTAACGTGATCGCGCTCAAGGACCCACGCTCCAGACCAGCCCACCGGAGACGCGCCGGGCGCGTCCTGTGATCTGTGCCCCTCCGGTGTCAATTCGCAGCACCGCCTGTCTCTCTGCAGCACCGCCAAGGGCCTCCAGTCGCTGAGCCTCGTTGGATCTTCCAGCGCAGTCCAACCCCTGTCGGATCCCACTGCGTCCACGGTCGGGGCCGTCCCAGGCTTCCCGTCTCCCCGCAGGCCTCAACAGCGGGAATACGCTCGTTCCATGACCCAGACCTCTCCGGCAGCCAAATAGCGCCTCGAGGATGAGCACCAGCTAGCTTCTGCCGCGCCTGATTTCGGCGAGCGGCAGAGACCTCGGGATGCGGCACTCTCACAGGATAACTACTGCCCGGGTCCGGAGCTCCCTCAGTAGGCGACCGCCATGTTCAGCAGCTGGCCACGCTCTCATTACCTGCCTATATAAATTGCAATTTATATATATCCAAATCCAAAACATCGGCCAATGCATATACAATTCCAAAGCGTAGTATCAAATGACCTTACCAAGCACAAATCTCCAGATTCCAACGGCCAAGTCCTGAATCGACCAAATGGTAACTGCGCGACGAACATCAGAAAAGATCTCAGTCGAGGACCGGCACCACCTGGAGGGTCAGATCAGAAAGAGAGGGAAAGCACCGTGGGTGCCAAGACGCGGGTCTCCTCGGGCAGTGATCATCTGCAGCGAGATTACAATCCTTAGTTTCGGCCACTCCTACAGGCATCCAAGTCGCCGATGAACCCCACTGGTTGGGCGCCAATCTGTAGAGGTGAGCCTCAGCCAGGCCTACCAGTGCTAGGGGTTCGCCCTTCTCTGCACATAAGTCCTCAGACCATAAATAAAAGTTGGTATAGAAACTGAAATACCAAATAAACGTTTATTGAAACCTCTTGAGGTGGATCTACATTCACACAACACCCTTCGGTAGTGATGAAGTAGCACACGGAGTAGAAGGACTATGGGTCTTTTATACCCACACAGGGGCTCCAAAGGAGGCGGTACACACACATATAGGAGAGTTTACATACATAGATGGTCATACAGGAATGCATAGTCAACAATAAGGAGGAGCTAGCAGTTAGCTGACTCTGGTAAAAATAACCTTACTGTTACTGACTAGAACATGTGTATGAACAGTTACAGCTTCTTCTGCACATGTGCAGAGTAGCAGAGTCTAAGTATAGCCAGTCTATAAGCAGAGCACAAGGGTCAACAACAGTAAAGAAGGACAGAGGACATGGCGAGCACATGGCAGACAAGATGGCTGTTGGAAACAAGATGGCTTCAGCTAAATGCTGGGTAAAGCGATAGTAATATAACCCATAGACCGAGTTGAGGTCTGGGTGTACATGTGTTTTCAACAACAATATCTCAATCGGATTCAGTAAGAGGGGCAAGTAAAAATATATGCACAAGACATTATGAGAACGCGGAAAAAAAGGGGAGAGAGTCTTTGGATTTCAGTTTTTAGAAAGTGCACTTAGCATCATATATTTAAGAACACGATTTCATACAGGACAGTTAAAGCAGCACTGTAGGCATAAAATGCGGTGGCAACCTCTCTATGCAATCCATTTAATATCTACATTTTGAAAAGCTAGGTCTTTGTCAATACCTCTGCATTCAGAATACCTTTTGCACCAGAAAACATAGCAGTGCCCAACAATCCATACTGTAAGCATCTTGAAGGGATGTCTGGAAGTAATGAAAAGATGTCTTTACCTGAAGTAGTCAGTTGGTAAAATGAGAGGTATCTAAAATGGTGGACAAGATGCTGTTTTTTAAAAAGTAGAAAATTGCTTGGCTGTTTAAGAACATGAACACTCAAAAATAGGATGCAGGTTACCTTCTTTAAAAAACATGTTTGTTATTGGTTATTAAAAAATGTTTGAAAGGTACAATATATAGGATAAGGTCATATTTTGCAAAAGTCAACCACACCTGTTATTTGCATTTGTAACCTTCTTTGCTGAACTTTAAAATATGGTGAACATGTGACCTGTTAGTTTAGTTGAATATTCCATGAACTGTTACTATGGAAACTGGCATTAAGCCAAATGGGGGAAGGGTTGAAACTTAACTGTGGATTTAAAATGTGAAATTGTAATTTATATATAAGTGATATAGTAATAAAGAATAATTTCCCAATTCAGTACTATTTTTCGAAGTGGTGTGTTGTTAAAAATAGTGGTATTTGTATTTGTATTATATTTTCCAACTCCCATATGGATTTGTGGCTCCATTTCATTGGTGTGTGGTGGAGTCACAACTCCCAAAAATTCCAGAGCCAGTTTGTTCATTTTTAGAATTCAGTTGGTAAGGGTTAATATGTCTAACCAATAGAAATGTGTTTTACAATTTGAAATAATGTAGGAAGCAATGTGATTTGTTACTTACATTTATTTGTGTAGAGAAAGAGAGGGACAGTTTTCCATTACTGGTTTAACCTTGTTCAGAGTGGTGCATTGCATTGATTGTGTGCATAAGAAAATCTTTTATGAGTTTGTGATATTTCATATTATGAAAATACATTTGGAAGGTGAGTTATACATTTGTAATTTGTAGTATGTGTTAGGTTTATTTTTATTTTCTAAAAATTATTCACAAACTGTGGTTTGAAACATAATATCAAATGTAGAGATGTGTATTGCATTTGTTTTATTGTAGTTAAATGTTGTTTCAAATAGATTCTGTATAGTAATATATGTATATTGGAAGATGGATTAGTGAGTATGGTTGTTTGTTTTAGTGTGTGGATATGTACATTTGTAGTATACCAATCATTTTAGGTGTTGCTTTCGAATTGGAAGTTGAGTCTGTCAAGTTTTAAGGTATGCATGGATTTCTGTCTCAAGTATGTCTCTACTTGGATATGTATTTTCATGTGTCATACATTTGAAGGTACATGATGTATAACAAAGAAGTGTTGTTACTTTTTATGTGGTAGGTTCAAGACTGTGAGTAGTAGTAAATGGTGAAGATGCAGCATAATAGTGTGGTTTAAAATATGTTGACATAAGGTATTAGTGATTAGGTTTCTTTTTTAAAGTCTCTAGAGAGGTACTTTTAAAATAAGCCACACAATTGTTGATGTTTGCTTGACATTTGAAGTTTGTTCTGTGAATTCTTAAGGTGTGGATAGTATTATGGTACTGACATATGCATGCATGCTTTTAGGAATATTGTGAGACTTTTAGCAAAGACATATGAAGGGTTACTGCTTTGTACTTGGGTAGGTGTAACATTATAAGTAGTTGTAGAATGGTAAAGCAGCAGCACAAAAGTGAGGTCTGAGATATGTTTGTAGAGATATAATGTATTAGAGTAATTAGTATGATATGTAGAAAGGTATATTTCATATATACCACATAATTTTCACTGTCTGTTTGTAATTTGAAATGTATTTATACAGTCCATGTGTGTGTGTTAGCCATTGTGCAGTAACAGGATGACATTGGGGATTAAACCTTGTGCGAGGATAGGAGAGGTGAAGTATAACCCCGGATATCATTCTCATAATTTATTCATAGGTGCTATGGATGATGTCTTAGCAATATCAATTGGGAAAACCCTACCCTCTGCATGGAACCAGGTGAAAGGTTTGGTCCATAAAAGGTGTCAGTCCTTATAAGGCATTCAGTCCCTATAAGGCAGTATGTCCTTATTAGGAATTATGTCCTTATAATGCTTGTTCATATGAAATGAAGGGGAGATGATGTAGGGAAAGAGTATGATGTTCTCTGGGCCTATATAGGGTACCAATATGAAATATAACACTATGTACTACTCTAATCCCCTACTCATGCAATTACCAATGCTCCAATCATTAGCTATACACTGGTTCAATCACCCAGTCCTCCAATCAACCTGCCGCAATCTATGCACTTCTCTAATCACTTAACCAGTACCCATGCACTTATAAAATCACTAAGGCACTACCTATGCACTTATGCAATCACCCAGACTCTACCATAGTACTCCCCCAATTACCCAGGTAGTAATCTTTGTTCTCATGAAATCACCCAGCACTATCCCTGCTCTGCTTCAATCACCCAGCCGATACCCCTGCAGTCCTTCGATCACCCAGCCACTACACATGCACTTATATAATTATCCAGGTACTACCTTTCCACTCTTCCAATCACAATGGCAATATCCCTGTAATTAGTAACCACTCACCCAGTGCCCATGCATTTATACAATCACCCAGGCAATACCTTCACACTCCTTCAATCACTCAGGCAGTACCACAATACTACTGCAATCAACCAGGTAGTACTGATGCACCTATAAAATCACCCAGGCATTTCCTATGTACTTCTGTAATACCTCAGACATTACTTCTGCACTCATGCAATCTCCCAGGCATTACCTATGTAATCCTCTAATCCCTCAGCCATTACTCTTGCACTCATGCAATCACTAATGAATTAGCGATACACTGATTCAATTACCCAGGTACTACCCTTGTACTCCTCCAAATGACCAGTCAGGATCTATGCAATCCTCTAAGCACTGAGCTAGTACCCATGCACTTAATAAAATCACCCAGGCAGTTCCTATGTACTCCTGTAGTCCCCAGGATACTACCCCTCAACTCATGCAATCACCCAGACATTATGTATGTACTCCTCTAATCACTCAGGCAGTTCCAATATACCCCTGTACTCCCCAATATTACCCCTCAACCCATGCAATCACCCAGACATTACCTATGTACTCCTCTAATCCATCACCCATTACCTCTGCACTCATGCACTCACTAATGCATTAGCTATACACTGGCTCAATCACCCAGGCAACACACTTGCAGTCCTCCAATCACCCTGTCAGGATCTATGCACTCCTCCCATCACTTAGCCAATACCCAAGCACTTTGAAAATCACTTTGGCACTACCTATGCACTTTTGAAATCACCCAGGCACTACCCTAGTACTCCTCCAATCACCCAGGTAGTACCATTGTTCTCTTGCAATCACCCAGGCACTAACCCTGGACTCCTTCAATCACCCTGCCACAATGCCTGCAGTACTTCAATGAGCCAGCCACTACCCATGCACTTATATAATTATCCAGGCACTACCTTTCTACTCTTCCAATGACTCTGGCACTGTCCCTGTAATTAAGTATCTACTCAGCCAGTGCCCATGGATTTATAAAATCACCCAGGCACTACCTTTACACTCCTTCAATCTCTCAGGCAGTGGCAGAATACTACTGCAATCAACCAGACACTACATATGTACTCCTCTAAACACCCTGGTAGTTCCTATGTATTTCTGTAATCCTCCAGATATTACACCTCAACTCATGCAATCACCCAGATATTACCTATGTACTCCTCTAAGCCCCAAGACATTACCTACGCACTCATGCAATCACCAATGCATTAGCTCTATACTGTTTCAATCACCCAGGCAATACCCTTGCACTCCTCCAATCATCCTTTCAGGACCTATGCACTCCTCCAATCACTTAGCCAGATCCCATGCACTAATGAAATCTCCCAGGCACTGCCTTTACACTCCTCCAATCACTGAGGCACTACCACAATAGTACTCTAATCACAAAGGCAGTAGCAATGCACTTATAAAATCACCCAGGCACTTACTATGTACTCCTGTAATCACCCAGATATTATCCCTCAAATCATGTAATCACCCAGACATTACCTATGTACTCCTCTAATCCCCCAGACATTACCACTACCCACATGCAATCACCAATGCATTAGCTATACACTTGTTGTATCGCTCAGGTACTACACTTGCACTCCTCCAATCACCCTGTAAGTATCTATGCACTCTTCCAATTACTAAGCCAGTACCCATGCACCTATAAAATAACTCAGACACTACCTATGCACTTATGCAATCACCCAGGCACTACCCTAGTACTCCTCCAATCACCCAGGTAGTACTTTTGTTCTCTTGCAATCACACAGGCACTACCCCTGCACTCCTTCAATCCCCCAGCCACAACGCCTGCAGTACTTCAATCACCCAGCCACTACCCATGCACGTAAATAATTATCCAGGCACTACCTTTCTACTCTTCCAATGACGCTGGCACTATCCTTGTAATTAAGTAACTACTCAGCCAGTGCCCATGGATTTATAAAATCACCTAGGCATTACCTTTACACTCCTTCAACCACTCAGGCAGTGCCAGAATACTACTGCAATGAACCAGACACTACGTGTGTACTCCTCCAATCATCCAGGTTGTTCCTATGTACTCCTGTAACCCCCCAGATATTACAGCTCAACTCATGCAATCACCCAGACATTACCTATGTACTCCTCCAAGCCCCCAGACATTACCTCTGCACTCATGCAATCACCAATGCATTAGCTATATACTTGTTCAATCACCCAGGCAATACCCTTGCACTCCTCCTATCACCCTTTCAGGACCTATGCACTCCTCCAATCACTTGGTCAGTACCCATGCACTGATAAAATCACCCAGGCACTTTCTATGTACTCCTGTAATCGCCCAGATATTATACCTCAAATCATGCAATCACCCAGACATTACCTATGTACTCCTCTAATCACCGAGACATTACCTCTTCCCACATGCAATCACCAATGCATTAGCTATACACTGGTTGTATCACTCGGGTACTACCCTTGCACTTCTCCAATCACCCTGTAAGTATCTATGCACTCTTCCAATCCCTCAGCCAGTTCCCATGCACTTATAAAATAACTCAGGCACTACCCATGCATGTATGCAATTACCCAGGCACTACCTTTGTACTCCTGCAATCAACAAGGCACTATTCTTGTTTCATAGAATCACACAGGCACTACCCCCGCAGTCATACATTCACTAAGACACTACCCCTGCACTTATGCAATTACCCAGGCAATATCCCTGTACTTATGCTATCACCTAGGCATTAGCCCTGCACTCATGCAATAAGACAGGCATTACCAACGCACTCCTTCAATTATCCAGTCACTACACATGTACTTCTGTAATGACCGAGGCAGAACTCTTGCGCTCATACAATCACCCAGGTACTATCTATGCATTGTTCCAATCAGTCTGGCACTATCTATGCATTCTTCGATGTATCAAAGCAGCAATTTTGCATTGCTGTAATCACACTGGCATTATCTTTCCACTCATATAATCACCCAGGTATTACCTATACAGTTCTTTAATCACTCAGACTGTACCCATGCACTCCTCCAATCACTCAGACACTAACCATGCAGTCATGCAATCATGCTAGCACTTCTTTAATAACTCAAGTAGTACTCAGGCAGTCCTCTCATTTCATAGACACTATCCCTGTACTCCTGTAATCAATCAGGCACTATCCATGAAGTTATCCATGCTGTCAATCACGACTTGTGCATTCATTTTATTTACTGATGCACTCATTAAATCACTCAGGCAGTACTTTAGCACTCTTGTAATGAGCCAGTTAGTATACATCCTTTTCTGCAATTTCCCAACTAGTATTGTAGCACTCATACAAACACCTAGACACTACTGTGGTACTTATTCATTCATGTAGGCAGTAATTATAGTCATCTACGCCAATTGAAAATTCCAATAGCGTTATTCAATGAGTTAAGTCATAAAAGCATCTACAAAGCAAATAAAAACATCTACATATAAAACATCTGTGTTACATATCATAAAAGCTGGAAATGGGATGTGTACACTTTTTAAAAGATTGTTAAACATTTCATTCCAATTTTGTTACAATAAAACATAATTTAAAACATTTTGAAATGTACATCTTTCCTTCCCATTTTAGACATCTTTTACCCTTGTTTTAGTCCTACATCTCCTCTAGTAGCTGGGTTATTAAAATTAAACACTGCCTTCCTTATCCTCACCTAGCCGTAGGGCGTTAGACCTTAGGGACCATGATCACCCTAAATATTTTGCCATGGCTATTATGATTGTTGCTGATGTGTTAGTCCGTGAGATTCTTTCGGCATCACTAGCCCTTCTTGTGCCCAAAGGTTTACACATTGATGACAACCAGACATGACGTGGAGCGGCATAGCCAGCACAAACAAAACATAAGTGAGCCATAGATTTGATGCCGGACTTGCCTACCGGGCATGCCTTATCACTAGGTTTATGCCATCTAGCAGTAAGTGCTCCTACTGGCAATGTGCCTACCCTGAACTGGAAATACAATTTCTGATCAAGCGGTTTTGTAATTAAATCCCAGTACGTTTCCAGCCTCGGGGTAACTTTATGATCTAGAAATAGGCAATCAAAAGAAGATGGCTTGCTATTTCTAAGTGTATTTAGCTGGATTCAATCCCAATATTTATCCTTCAGGATCTTCTTTGAGGGAAAGACGAAGTTTATTGGGTCATTCCAAAGTGAAATCATACTGAGACTGGATAACATATCTCTACCCACCCATAACCATTTTATGTGGTGTAAAGTGTCAGACTTTATTACATCTGGAAACGCGACACCATATTCTGCAAGTTCAGTTGTAGTCTAGAGTCTTTGCCAGTACTGTAGGGGTTGAAGCTTAGCTATAGCTGCAATGGGTTTTCTCCCAAGGTCGTATAGTAATGGACACGTTGTGGTACTTTGTGGTAGACAGGTAATATTCCATAAAGGGCTGAGCTGATTACTTTCATATTATAAATCTCAAGTACTGGGCTGATGGGCTTAGTATGTGTTGTATTATGTTCTGTGTGAAGAACCCCCGACAATTGCCTGTGTTTAAGGGATGCCGTGTCCATCTGGTGATTCCATTTCACGTTGTCCTGAATGTTAACCCCTAGATAAGTGAACTGTTTGACGTGATCTAGCAGCCTATTATTCATTTGGATGCCCCCCCCCTTATAAGCCCTATGTGTGTTAAAGGCCATTAGCTTGTGTTTTCGTCACGCTGTAGACAAAACTCCTCAAAGGTTTTTAGGGCCTTCTGGCGGCCCCTTGGAGCCATCTATGCATTCAGGGTCTATTCATGGCCTAAACCATGAACACAATCTCTATGTCTACACTTATACATTCAGTTAGTTAGTATCCGATGTCTCTTGCAATTATATAGACATTACCATTGCACTCATACAATCATACAGCCACAACCCATGGAGTAATGTAAACACTGAGATACGTATGTCTTAGCTGTAAGTCTTAATGTAATATGGAAACCATTTATACATATTTCTGTAACTTTTGGTAGCAATATCATATATTAAAGTATTATACAAATAAATGTATATTTGTGTTTTATATGTCTAGTATCTGCAGATGCATTATATGTCCCAGAAAACATGTGGAAGTAGAGATATACCTTAGTTACAATACCTTGCAGACCTTAAAACTTGACAAATTGCTGTTAAGATGTGTAGCTGATAAGAAAATTATGTGGAATACTTGAAGTGCAACTTCCTACAGACTGATACAAAGTAGCTTTATAATTGATTCTTCTCTTAACATGCCTTAACATGCCTTAAACCTCAGTGTTGTGCTGCTGCTCCATCGTTCTATGACTACAATAGGTATTGGGCCTAGTGAAAGACATAGAAGTAATCTTTCATATATCTCTGGTGTAAGTCTCACAATCTTCTTAAAAACATGCATGCATATGTCTTTACCTTTTGTTAGTAGTATCATATACTCAAAGAAACACACAAATTGATGTATACTTGTATTTTGTATGTATCGTATGTTCAGATGTATAAGACATATCACAAATCATGTGCAAGTTAATACATAGCTTAAACAGAACATCACCAAGACATTAAAAGTTGAGAGGATGCACTTTATAATTCAGAGACACTCAGAGTTATTTAGTGCACTTTAATAAACTTTTCCAGAGAATCTCACAAAGTAACATACTAGTAGTTATGTAATGAACACACACATAATAAACAAAAAAGAAGCAAGAGAATTGCAGACAGGAGGAACAGAGGTGCAGAAGAAGGCAAGAGAAGTGCACAAACTCCCAAAAGAAGTGCAGAAAGCAGCAAAAGAGGTGGAGAAGGAGGCAAGAAGTGTGCAGAAAGAGTGATGAGCGGTATAGATATTTGAAAGAGAGGTTTAGAAAGAAGCAACTGAGGTGCAGAAGGAGAAAAGATAACTGCAGAAAGAGGCAAGACAGTTGCTAAAATACAGAAGCGAGGTGCAGTAAAAGGAAAGAGGATTGAAGACAATTAAAGAGAAATGCAAAAAGAGGGGAGAAAAATATAGAAAAAAGTAAGAGGGGTACAGAAAGGGTAACAGAAGTGCAGAAAGAAGCAATAATAGTACAGAAAAAAGTAAGAGCGGTGCAGAAAAAGGGAAGTGGGGTAGAGAAAGAAGCATGCTAAGTGCAGAAAGAAGCAATAGAGGTACAGCAAGAGGCAAGAGAAGTACAGCAAGACGAAAAAGGGGAAATAGAAAGAGGCAAGAGAAATGTACAAAGAGAAAAAAAAAAGAAAGGTGTAGAAAGAGGCAACAGGGGTAAAGAAAGAAGCAAGAGAAGTACATAAACAGGCAAAATAAGTAAAGAAAGAAGCAAGAAAGGTACAGAAAGAAGGAAGATGGATGTAAAAAAAGAGGCAAGAGCAGTGCAGGAGGAGTATCAGGAGTGTACAAAGAAGTACGAGAAGTGTAGAGAGATGGAAGAGAGGTGGAAAAAGAGGCAAGTGGTGTAGAGAAAGAGGCACGAGAAGTGTAGAAAAAAGCAACAGAGGTACATTAAGAGACAAGAGAGGTACAGAGAGATGGAAGAGTAATCCAGAAAGAGGAAAAAGAGGTACACAAAGAGGGAAGAAAGGTTTAGAAAGAGGCAACAGGGGTACAGAAAGAAGCAAGAGAAGTACATAAACAGGCAAAAGAAGTAAAGAAAGAGGCAAGACGGTGCAGAAAGAGTCAAGAGAGGTTCAGAAAGGGGAAAAAGGATGTAAAAAGAGGCAAAAGTGGTGCATAAGGAGTATTAAAGGTATACAAAGAAGCAGGAGAAGTGCAGAGAGAAAGAAGAGAGGTGCAAAAAGAGTCAAGTGGGGTAGAGAAAGAGGCTGAAGAAGTATAGAAAGAAGCAACAGAGGTGCAGAAAGAGCCAAGGGAGGTTACGAAAGAGGGAAGAGGGGTGCAAAAAGAAGCAAGAGGGGTGTATAAAGAAGCAAGAGTAGTGTAAAAAGAACAGAGGTAGAAAAGGAGAAACATGTATACTGATAGAAGCAAGAGGAGTGTCAACATTTGTAAGAAAGGTGCAAGAAGAAGCAAGACTAGTGCAGAAAGAATCAACAGAGGTGCACAAATAGACAAGAGGGGTGAAGAAAAAGGGAACAGGGGTAAAGAAAGAGACAATAGAGGTGGTAAAACAGGCAAGGGAACTGTAGAAAGAAGTAACAGAAGTACAGAAAGAGGCTAGAGGGGTGTGGAAAGATGAAACAGAGGTGCAGAAAGAGGCAACATGGGTGTTGAAAGAAGGTAGAGTTGTGCAGAAAGAGGCAACAGCGGTACACAAAGAGGGAAGAAGGGTGCGGAAGAAGGCAACTGCGGTACAGAAAGAAGCAAGAGAGGTACAGACAGAAGCACAGCAGTGCAGAAAGAAGCAACAGATGTGAACAAAGAGGCAAGAGGGGTGCTGAAAGAGTCAAGAGAGTTGTAGAAACAGATAAAATAAATGCAGAAATACTCAAGAGGGGTGTAGAAAGAGTGAATTCAAGTGCAGAAAGAGAGAACAGGGGCGGGGAAAGAGGGGAGAGAGGTGAAGAAAGGTGTAGAAAGAGGGACGATTGATATAGAAAGCGGTACTAGTTAGGTATTGAGTATAGGTAAAAACGAAGCCAAACTCATTCACATGTTTGTGCTGTAAGTTTTATTATATTTCTGAAACCATACGTGCATGAGTCTGTACTTTTTGCTAGTGTCCTATATATAAAACAAGCATACAAATATGTGTATACTTCTGTTTTATATGTAAAACACCTTCAAATATATGACACATATGAGAATACATGTGCAAGTAGAGATATACCTCAATCACAACATTATGCAAGCCCTAAAAGTTGACAGACTGCACTTTAGATTTGATTAGGGTAGCAGTAGAGAAATCCTTTAGTTGTGCTTTGGTATTCTGTTGTATAGGTTGTGATATCCTGTAATTGTAGGATGTGTGGAGTTTCTGACATAGATTTGGAATGCCGTTAAAATATTTTTTTTATTTATACATGAGAATATGTTTAGATAATTATTTTAATAATATTAAATTATTTAACAAAACTATTTAAACTTTTATTTTTTTTCCAGATATTCTCCACAATTATTAAGAAAGATTCAGTATGACAAGAAAAGTGCAAAAGAAAAGACAACAAAAAACAGTACTGTATAAAGGAGATAGAAATTCAGAAATTAGATGAAGTATAACATGTGACGTTGAAGAAAAAGTCTTCTGGTAAGAGAACTAAAGAATTTGTTAAAAGAATTTTAAAGAATGTAATGAATTTTCAAAATGGTGAAGAGATAAAGAAAAGTACTACAACCAATCAGAAGGAAACAAAAAAGGACAAATTAATGAAAAATCAGGTCATGGTAAAACAAACTGTATTAAAAGAAAGATGAAAGAAAATAAAGAAATTAGGAAAAGAATTTATAAAAGTAATTGAAAGATTACAAAAAATATAAAAGGAAATCAGCATTTTACAAGAAAAAAACAACAGAATGAAAGAGTAGTCGAAAAGCTTTTGAATTGAAAAGAAAATTGTTTATATTAGTATTGAAGAGAATAAATACATTGAATAAAACAATGCACAATGCACAATGCACTTTATGAAGGAGAAAAGTAAATGAAAAATACTGGTTAATAGAACTGACTTTTGCAAAGTTTGGGAGAATGCAAGCGCACTTCTAGTACTGAACCTTTTTTGAATGAAGAAATCTATTTTCAACAAAATACATTAGTTCATGCAGTTGATACCAGTGGTTGTTGTTATGAGTTCAAAAACGGTTGTCCAGTTGGAAAAAAAAAGATGGTTCCTAGAAATGTGGAAGAAGTAATAGCTGAAGACGTTCAAGGGAGACGTGCACAAGCTCCAGTGTATAAGTGGGAGTGCAGTAGCATTTCTAGAATACAACAGGAATCAATTGCTATATTACGACATTTCTAATGAGATTAGGACAAAAAAAGTGTTAAAAAGAAGATTAAGATGTTGCAAGGAATAGATGCTTGTAAAGTGAGAACATATACTAACTTACAGGGTAATTCTCTGGCTTGTAGTTCTATAAAAATATGGCAAAATACTTTTGATCATTTCAGAATGGTAGCAGTACATCATTCAGAAATGTGGAATTTAGTAAGAAGATTGTACTATGTAAAACGTTCTGCATTATCTTTAAGTGAAATAAACTGAGGTCTTTTGCATGGTTCAGTATTGGATGTAAAACAAAATTCTGATGATATACAGTTTTGTTTCTTTGGACCTCAAGAGTAGTGTAGAGAAAGTGAGAATTTGATAGATATAGGTGTTGAATAAGAGGTGGAAGATAGTACTACTGCAAAGTTTGCAGAAGAAATTACAACATTTAAGGTAGTTTTTTGTAAAAAAAAAACTATGGGGTCGATTAGGATGGCGGACGGATTGCCCCCGCCGGGCTGGCGGTAGCCACCGCCAGCCTGGCAGAGGAAATCCGTCCGCCATCCTCACAGAAAAGACCCCCGCCACATTAGGATGGATGGGGGTCCGCGGCAGACGGGAAGACCATCCGCCGCTTTTCCGCCACGGTCGCCTTGTGACCGTGGCGGAAAAGGTCTAATATGGTGGCGGTGTCTATCAGACACCGCCAGCCATATTAGGATGTGCTTTGGGGAATGCCTTTCCGTGGCGGCAATGCCGCCACGAAAAGGCATATGGTCTTTGCTTTGGGGGCCAGTTGCGGGCCCCCATAGTGAAGTGGGGGGTGCACATGGGGGGTACCTATGGTACCCCCCTGCGTTTCAAAGTACAACATGGCAGGGACCGCGCGGTGCCTGTCATGTTGTGCTTTGAAATGCAGAACATGCATTTTTAGCATTGCGTCAGACGGCGCTTTCAGCACCGCCCGCCGCAATGTTGAAAATATGGGATGCACCCGCCACTGTGGCGGGTGCATCCTAATTCGATGCACGGGACCTCCGCCCCTCTGGCGGACGGTCCCTTCCTACAACAGGATGGCGGATGGACTTTGTCCGTCCGCCATCCTAATCGACCCCTAAGTTTGTATTTGTTGTTGACGTACTCATCTAAAAGTCTAACTAGAAATGTTGATGTGTATTTAAAAAGTGAAAAGGAAAACAATGACAAGTGGGAGCAATTTGGTGCTTATTTGTTGGTGGAAGGTCGTTTTGAATTAAATAGTGATCAACAAATTTGTAAATATTGTTTGAACAAATTTAAAGAGATCAAAATGTCAGCTAGAGCTGTACATAATAACCTGGAGATGGTAGCTGTTCCTTCGGAACTGATAGACTTAAATACGTATGGGTCCATTCTTATTCAATCTATGCACCCGTTTCAGGTTATAGTTCGTATCGAGCCTTAAACAGTTAAGCTGCCTCCAACAGATTTAGAAAGAGGTTTTAAAGGAAAAGTTGTGCATGTACCTTTAGATTTTAAGAAAAATATTGGAATTATTGATTAGAGAGAGAAGAAAGAGAACCTGTAGTTATTCTAGTTAATGGTGTACCAACAATGAGTGGGAAAATGTGGAATGATTTAGTAGATGTCACCAAACTTCAAAAGGCTGCATTATATCTTGTACAAAACAATATTTATTATAAAAATGTATATGTGGAAGAAGAAAAAATATCTTTAGAAGATCAAAGTGAAATTTCAACTGACAAATAAAAAAGTGGACAACTCGAGGAGTAAAGAAATTTATGAACATTATTGTATACATCCTTTACATTCAAAAGAAGTGATAGGAAACACTATAGAATTATTACAAATGAAGAAAGTGGAGGGAACTCCCATGAGTGTATGGGAAAAAAGTTTAGAAACTCGTTGGTTTCCACAGCTCTTCCCCACTGGAAAAAGTGGACAATATGATGAAGGGCCAATACAGATTCCTGCTTCAAAATATCGTACAACAAGATTGTGCTCAGAAGATCCAAGATTTCGAAAGTGTATTCCATATTTATTTCATCTTCTGTTTGAAAGTGACTTGTCTGGACTCTCAAATGCAGTTAATCACATATTAGAAACAGGAGTTCATCTTACACATCTTTCTGCAAAGGAATTTTTGGACAAGGTTCAACAAAGAGAAAATTATTTAGAATCTCAGTTAACTAATTTGATAGCACGTCAACCTGGTACTAATGAGTATTGGTATCATCGTCACGGAGAACTTAAATGTATGTAAAGGAATTAGGAACCCCTACGTGGTTTGTTACGATTAGCTGTGCTGAATAAGCATGGGACAATTTACTTGAATTTTTACCAGAAACAAAATCAAATGTAAAAAACTTTGAATTGAAGACAGCTGGAGAACTGTGTTCCTTGAATCCTGTAAATGTGTGCAGATATTTTAATCAAAACTTTCAAGCTATGATGTCTTTCATCTGGAATAAAAATAATCCACCTCTTGCATAAGGTATTGATTTCTTTTGGAGAAAGGCGTACCAAGCCCGAGGTGCATCTGATATGCACATGCTGTTACGGATCAAGAATGCACCAACATTTTGAACTGATACTGATGAAAGTGTTTTGTCTTTCATTGAGGAATATGTTACCTGTGCCATTCCAAAAGAAGGAAGAGAAAACAACTTGAGACAACAAGTTTCATGGTTTCAAAGTCATCAATGTGGAAAATATTGTTGATGGAAATAAACATCAATGGGAAACTTTTATAGAAAATATTGTTTTGTATTCCCACGT
Organism: Lissotriton helveticus; assembly: GCF_964261635.1. Lineage (NCBI taxonomy): Eukaryota > Metazoa > Chordata > Amphibia > Caudata > Salamandridae > Lissotriton > Lissotriton helveticus. The sequence goes on along the minus strand of NC_136068.1, from coordinate 663,964,906 downwards.
CCAGTAATATCAAAAGGAAGAGTCAACAGTTTCATGTCAGCAGTAAGGCATTCTGTAACTTGAAAATCTCCAAAGAATACCTACAACATAAAAAGAACTGAAGATTCAAAGTATATAAATTAGTACAATCCAGTGATTTTGACAATGTGGAATGCAAATATGGATATCCAGTATGTTGCAGATAATTTGATTGCTGTTCACAATGTTACGTCATATATACCCAAATCTGAAAAGACGGAGTTGAAAGAAATGTGGGAAGAAATTTCACAAGACAAGACTCTTAGTAACAAATTGTACAGCTCTGCAAGTTTATATTCAAAGACAAGAGGAATCATTTGGGTTAGTCTAGGTCTTGCTGCAATATGACATTGAGTATTGAAATATGTACAAGAAATTAAATACTTAGCATTGAATGAACCAGAAAGTACAGATATTGTTAAAACTAATATCTTGGATACCTACTATCCCAAAAGAAGTCCACATCTGGAAAACATATGTCTCTATGAAGTACTGCAACATTACAGTTGTAAGAGAAATGTTACAGAAAATGTAAATGAAAATAAATCTGCAGTAATTGGATGTGAAGGATGTTTGGTAACATGCGAAAGGGAAATCGTATTAACCACAGGAAACTCAGCTGCGAAACTCCAGATAAAAGGGAATTTTTCTATTTAGCACTTCTGAAACTTTTCAAACCTTGCCGTAGTGAAATGCAATTACTTGGAGAATTTGACTGCTATGAAGATTATTTTAATGCATGTAAAGATAACATTAAATGTACAATTTTTACACATTATCTACACATGTTAAATGAAGGGATTGAACAAGAAACTACTACTGCAGCTGAAATAGATGGAGACAGTTCTCAAGATAGTCAAAGTTCTGCTCCACTAAGTCAAGATCCACTAGGACAACCAATTCTTGAAAATGAAGCAGCAATAGCCATGAATGAAAAAGGAATGGCAATGCAACATGCACAACAGGATAATATTGAGTTGGAAAACTTGTAAGAACAACTAAATATTGAACAAAAGGAAATGTATCAGTGACACAACAGGTAGCATGGTTTACGGCATGAAAAAAAGAATGCCAATGCACATCATTTAAACCTATTTGAATGTACATCAGTGGGCAAGCTGGAACAGGAAAAAGTTTCTTAATTAAAGTTTTGACCAGTAATCTACACAAAAACACTGAATTACATTTATATTGTGTTGTAAATGCTCCAACTGAGTTAGCAGCACACAATAATAAAGGGATTACGTTACATCGATGAATCATGCTACCAGATGAACATGAAATATTTGGAATATGACAAGCTTTCCCGAGAAGCTTGTTATGAAGTCTCAAGAGTACTCAAGAAAATGAAACTTATAATCATTGATGAGCTGAGCATGGTCTCAAACTTTATTCTTGCTTTTGTATTTTTAAGCATGCAACAGATTATAAAAACAGATTATGATATTCTATTTGCAGGAAACCATGTAATTGTATTTGGCGACCTACTACAACTTACTTCTATGAAAGGACAACCAGTTTTTAAAACACTTGACCATGAAGACCATGAAGACACTAGGAAATCTTTGGAAAGTATTGGAAAAGTCAACATTTGGTCTAATTTTTATTATAAAGAACTTATTAAGAAGATGTGACAAGAAAGTGATGAACATTTTAGAAACATTTTTTAAGATACAAGATTTGGTGTTTTGATAAAACATGGTTAAGAAGATTTACAAAGTCAGCTTTCAACAAACTTATTTGCAAATGAAAACATACCAGCTGAAATAATGTACAAAAAAGTTGGAGAAAAAAAGTCCATAGTTTGCCTAATGCCAACACTGCAAGAGTGTGCTACATTCAATCAAGAACTTTTCAAATTGGAAAATTTACCAATAGTGAAGATGGATGCTATTAATAAATGGAACACAAAAGGAGTTACTATTCTTCTCTCAGAGAAATTACAGTCAAAATTGGATTCTTTGGAAAAGTCCGTGTCCAAGACTTCAAGTTTAGAATTATTTTTATCTGTGTGTATATATTGTCGGGTAATTTTACGGCGTAATTTGAATGTAGAACAAGGTTCGGTAGATGAAGCAATGGGAAAAGTTGTTGATTTTGTAAATTTTCAGAATAGAGATGGAATTGAATTTTAAAGATTATATTTGATCAGATAGAAAAGGTAAAACAGATTGGATGGTGTGCTATTTGTTTTTTGCCTATAAAAGACTTGTATGTTTGTAGAAATCAGTTTCCTCTTTCTTTAGCATATGCAGTAACCATTCATAATTCTCAATGTTTAAGTGTAGGCAGTGCGTTGGTAAATATTGGAAGTACAGTGTTTAAAGAAGGCATGGCATATGTTGCATTGTCTTGAGTAAGAACATTATAAGGTTTGTATTTGACTGATTTTGACGAGAAAAAGATTAGTGCTGATTGAAATTGTGTATGAGAGTATAATCGGTAAAGAATACTTTATGCTTCTAACTTAGGTGAATATCCCATATAAGAGAAATGTGTAGCATGTCCAAAATGGAAATATGAGAAACATTCTAGTGTGATTGAAAAAAGAAAACAATTCAAAAAAATGATGAAGATGCAAAGAAAATGGAAATGGACACTATTAATGATATTGTAGAACACCAGTTAGAAAATAGTTCAGGTATCAACTACTATACTAATGTAATTGTGAATGTTGTCTTTTATGTAGAAGATCTTCATCATGAAATTATGGAACAATGAGAAAAAGAATTCCATTCTTTATTACATAACATTTTTCCAAAATAGGTAACAGATAGAACTAAAATCCATACTGCTTCTGGCATTCAGCATATTTTGGATATCTGTACTGTTTTTTCACAATTTACACCTAATATACAACAAGATGCACAATCATTTCTTATGTTTATGCTTGTAGTATTGGAAAATGAAGGATTAGAAATTGATTTTTTTTGGGGGACTAAGTTACAGATGGGATCATAAATGTGAAGTGTTCATTTTCTTCTACCACTGAAATAGACACTGATCTATTCATACATTTGACAATACCAGATTTCAAATCAGTGTCTTTTAACAAATTAGTAAAAACAGCTAATCAAGATATGAAATGCTCTCATTGTGAATCAGAAATGTTGTCAACAGCATATATAGAAAGATTTGGAAAATATGTCAATTTATTGCTACAATGTTGTAGTGCAAATGGAAGAAAATGGGAAACCAAAATAAAAATGTTTGTGGCAAGGCAACTATCAATTTCAGGAAGAACTTTCACAGCAATGGCTATTACTACTATTACATCTGGACACTATACTGTACATTAAAGTGCAATAAAGGATGGACACATTGAAATGATGCCCATTTGGAATTCAAATGTAGGTTGCCTTTCAAATTACCGGACTCATATCTGATATTTTTTATGCCAAAGTTTTGAAAACGTCATTCGGCATATTGGAAATTTGTGAACACAAATTAATGAGTTTAATTTGGATATTTTCAATGCAAATGGATTTGGAAATTCTGTTTAGCGTATTGATAAGATGTGATCAATTACTGTTTGGATTATTGTTTATGCTAAACCTTATTGCATTTGCAAAATTGTGTTTGAAAAAAGTAGTTTATATATTTTATATATTTGATCTTTATATAATATGTGATATAAATGAGTGTTATTTTTAGAAAATGTACTTCAGAGAAATAAATGATATAATGTAGTTGAAGAATGTCATTTAGAAACTATAGATAGGTAAACTGATATTTGAACTTGTTAATATTTTCAATACAGATTTCTTTTTTCTCATTGATTGCATTTTTTCCCCCGCTGTTATATGATGATCTACATTGAATTTTAGTAGAATATGAAAAAAGCAAAATAGGGAAACTGAATATGTTATGTATTTCTAAAATGATGTTGTGTTCCTAAAATTATAATATTATATGTATTAACAGTTTTTCCTATTATTTTTACAGAAAGTAATACGTAACTTTGAAAAGTTTTAAGTTCAGTTTGCAACAAAACTAATATAACATAGTTTCACTGAGTTTTGTATCTTCTTTAATAAAGAAGATACAATGTAATAATGTAATAAGCACAATAATATCAACTAATGTTTACAGTCACTTTTACTGTACTCATCCATTTTTTCAAATACTACACATGCACTGATCTATACAGTTAGGCACTATTCCCACAATCCTGCCATTACCCATGCAGAATCCATTCATTTCTACAATCACCTAGCCTGTACCCATACAGTTATAATATCACCCAGACACTACCTATGTATTCCTCCAAACACCAGGGCACTATCTGTACACTCATTCAATACCCCTACACTCTTCCAATCACCCAGGTAGTACTTATACACTTCTCCAATCCCCTAAAAATGATCCCTGCAATAATGGAATTACCTAGACACTACCCCTGCACTCTTTCAATCATCCAGGCAGTATCTACACAATGATCTATTCATGCAGGCAGTACACATACACACATATTATTACCCAGGAACTATTCATACAGTCCTCCAATCACCCTGGTACTACTCCTGTACTCCTTAATTCACCCAGCCAGAACCCTTCAAGTTTTAGAATCACTCAGGCACTGCCTATGCACTCTCCAATTACCCAGGCCCTATCCCTACACTCTTGCAATCAGCAAGACATTACCCCTACACTCATGCAATTACCAAGGTATTAACAATGCATTCATCTAATCCCTCAGACATTACCCCTGAACTCCTGCAATCACTTATGTATTAGCAATGCATTCCTTCATTGGAGCAGACATTACCCCTACATTGATGCAATCACTTAGGTATTACACATGCACTCCTCCAGTGACCCTAACATTAACCCTGCACTCATGCAATCACCTAGCTATTACCCTTGTAGTCTTTCAATTTCTCAGACATTGCCCGTGCATTTATAAAATCATCCAGGTACTGCCCATGCACTCATGCAATCACACAGGCACTACTGATGCACTCCTCAATGCAACTAGGCATTCCCCATGGACTCCTCCAATCAATCATGCACTATCCATGTACTTCTTCAATCACCCAGTCCAGGGGTCTCCAAACCAGTCCTGGAGGGCCGGATCCATGCCAGATTTTTAAAATAGCTACATGTATCTCAATGGGGATATCCAAAAAATCTGGCTGGATCCGGCCCTCCAGGACCGGTTTGGAGACCCCTGACCCAGTCACTACGCTTATATTCTTGCAATAACCCAGGCACTTCCACTGTACTCATTAGCTATACATTACTTCAATGGCTCAGACATTACCCCTGTACTCAATCAATCAATCAGTCATTTGTTAAGCGCACTTCATACCTGCGAGGGTCTCAAGGCACTAGGTGGGGGCCGCTACGGATCGAACAGCCAGGTCTTTAGTATACTCCTGAATGTCAGCAGGTCTTGGGTCTGTCGTAGGCTCAGTGGGAGGGTGTTCCATGTCTTGGCGGCGAGGTGGGAGAAGGATCTCCCGCCGGTAGATTTTCTTGGGATGCACGGGACGGTGGCGAGTAAAAGGTCAGCAGAGTATAGCTGGCGGTTGGGGGTGTAAAAGGAGAGCCGTCTGTTGAGGTAGGCTGGGCCGATCTTGTGGAGTGCCTTGTGTGCGTGGATGAGGAGCTTGAAGGATATCCTCTTGTTGACGGGGAGCCAGTGTAGATTTCTCAGGTGGGAGGTGATGAGGCCGTGTCGTGGTACATCGAGGATCGGTCATGCCGAGGCGTTTAGGATGCGTTGTAGTCGATTGATGAGCTTGGTCTGGGCTCCCACGTAGAGGCCATTTCCGCTGCTGACGAGGGCCTGGGTGACTGTCTTGTTTGTATCTGTCGGGATCCATCTGTAGATCTTGCGGAGCATGTGGAGGGTGTTGAAGCAGGAAGAGGAGACGGCGTTGACTTGCTTGTTCATTGAGAGCGTTGAGTCGAGGATGAATCCCAGGTTGCTTGCATGGTCGGTGGGGGTCAGGGCTGCCCCCAGTGCCGTTGGCCACCAGGAGTCATCCCAGGCTGACGGATTGGAGCTGAGGATGAGGACCTCCACCTTCTCCGAGTTCAGCTTCAGACGGCTGATCTTCATCCAGTCGGCAATGGCCTTCATTCCTTAATGGAGGTTGGCTTTGGTGGTGATGGGGTCCTTGGTGAGGGAGAGGATCAGTTGAGTGCCGTCGGCATAGGAGATTATGTTGAGTTCGTGCTGTCGGGCGACGTGTGCGAGCGGGGCCATGTAAATGTTGAACAGTGTCGGGCTGAGTGAGGATCCTTGAGGTACGCCGCAGATGATCTTGGAGGCTTCGGAATGGAACGGGGGGAGGCGGACGCTCTGCGTTCTGCCGGAGAGGAAGGGGGTGGTCCATTCAAGAGCCTTGTCTCGGATCCCTGCGGCATTGATGCGTGCGCGTAGTGTGCGGTGGCAGACGATGTCGAAGGCGGCGGAGAGGTCTAGGAGGATGAGTGCTGCAGTCTCCTTGTTGTCTGGCAAGGTCCTGATGTCGTCGGTGGCGGTGATGAGGGCGGTCTCGGTGCTGTGGTTGCTGCGGAACCATGACGGGATGGGTCCAGTATTCTGTTCTCCTCGAGGTATCGGGTTACCTGTCTGTTAACAATTTTCTCGATGACCTTGGCCGGGAAGGGGAGCAGAGAGATGGGTCGGAAGTTCTTGAGGTCTCTTGGGTCTGCCTTGGGTTTTTTGAGTAGGGCGTTGATCTCGGTGTGTTTCCAGCTCTCTGGGAAGGTCATGTTCTCAAGGGAGAGATTGATGATGTTGCGTAGGTGGGGTGCGATGGAGCTGCTTGCTTTGTTGAAGACGTGGTGCGTGAATGGGTCTGACGCAGAGCCGGAGTGGATTGTGCTCATAGTCTTGATGGTGTCATTGACGCTCACGCTGGTCCAGGCTAGCAAGGGGATGTGGTTGATGGTGTGCGGATGGTCTGTTGTGTTGCTGTCTGTTGGGGCTGTCTGGGTGTTGAAGCTGTCGTGGATGTCTGCTATCTTGCGGTGGAAGAAGGTGCGAGGGAGTCGCACAGGGCTTGCGACGGCAGGATGTTGTTGGTGTTGGAGCTGGGGTCGGAGACTTCCTTCACGATGTTGAAGAGCTCCTTGCTGTCGTGTGCGTTGTTGTCGAGGTGGTCTTTGAAGGAGATCTTCTTGGCAGCCCTGATGAGGTGGTGGTGGTTGCGGACAGCGTCCTTGTGTGCTGCATGGCTGTCCGGAGTTTGTTCACTGTGCCATTTATTCTCTAGTGTCCGGCAGGCTTGCTTGGAATCTAGGAGTTCTGGGGTGAACCAGCTGGCCCTCTTGCTGGTGTCTCTGTGGGAGGGTTTCTTCAGCGGGGCGAGGGTGTTGGCGCAGTCCTCGATTCAGCATCTGAGGTTGTGGGCAGCGACGTCAGTGTTGGAGAATTCGGTAGGTGGGCTGAGAGCAAGGTTTGCAAATAGTTGGTCTTCAGTGATTTTGCTCCAGCAGCGGCGGTGGGCTCTGTTGGGTGCGGTGGTGTGTGGTGGGTTTCTGGAAGGTGAAGTGGCTGCAGCGGTGGTCGGTCCAGAGGAGTTCGGTGGTGTGGCTGACGGAGACGTGCGGGCTTGAGGAGAAGACAGGGTTGAGCGTGTGGCCGGCGGAGTGGGTGGGCGTTGTGACGAGTTGTCTCAGTCCGAGGTTGGCAATGTTATCGATCAGGGTTTTGGAGTTGTTGTCGTTGTTGTTCTCAAGGCAAAAGTTAAGGTCTCCGAGGAGGATGTAGTTGGTGGAGGTAAGGGCGTGCGTGCTGATGAAGTCGGCAATGGAGTCGCTGAACTCGTGGTGGGGTCCGGGGGGTCGGTAGATGAGGGTGCCTCTGAGGGTGGAGTTGGGGTCTATGTGGATCTGGAATAGCATGCGTTCGGTGGTGCTGAGCGCGTCGTCGGTGCTAGTCGAGACCCTGACGCTGTACTCGTACAATCACTAAGGCATTACCTATCCACTCATCCAATGACCCACACATTACCCCTGCACTCATAGGTCAAATACATTAAACACTGCTCCTAGAGTACCACATCCCTAGTTCAGGGAGCATACAGTATTAATTGCAAAGGAGCTGTATCACAAAAGATTTACATGTGGGGACCCTCAGAATCAGTTTTTCACTTTTGCTCTTGAGACAGTGAAAGACAGAAAGAAAGAGAAAGAGAGACAGAGAACATGGGAGGAAATAAAGGAGAGGGACGAGAAAGAGAGCAAAAGACAGAACGGAATGAATGACATAATAATGGCAAACAAATTATAAGAGAGAAGCAAGAGAAAACCAAAAACAGAAGGAAAGAAAAACAGGGTCAGAAACAACATAATTAAAGCAAAAACAGAGGAAAAAAAGGAAACCTAAACTATGATAGGAGCAAAAGAAAGTAGATGAATACAGAATGAAATTAAGAAGAAATTGAAATAGGAATAAAAAGAACGAAAAGTGAAGGGAATGAATCGAACACAGGGAAGAATGAAAGAACGAAAAACAATGAAGTGGAGAGAAATAGAAGGAATGCCACAGAAGAGAAAGAAAAAAGAATGAAGGCAATAGAAAGAAAAAAGACAATGATAAGAGGATGGAAACAATGGGAAGGAAAACATGAGCAAAAGGAAGGTAAAGAAAGTAGAAGAAAAAAGAAACAGAAAGGAGGAGAAACAATGAGAAAACTGACAGTGTTGTAGGAAGAATGGAGGAAAAAAGGGAAAAGTACAACACACAAATACAACAAGAAAATGAGAAACACAGAGGAAAAAAGATGAAGACAAAAAAGATTGGACTGAAAGAAAGGAGGGATGGAGGAAAGGAGAACATAAAAAAGCTAAAGAAATATAATAAATAGAGAAAGAAAATGATAGGACAGAAGAAAATAAAAAGAGGAGAAAGCTCAAGATGGAGGAAACAATGGAGGAAGGAGACAGAAAGGTGAGGAAGAAAGATAAATAAAAGAACAACTGAAATAATTATTTTGAGAAAGAATAAGAGAAAGAATGCTGGAGAGGAAATAATTGGAGACAAAATAGAAAGGACCAGTGACAAAAGCGGAAAGTAAAATGAAAGAAACAGCAGAAGAAGAGTACATCAAAGACAAGAAGAAAAAGGAAACAAACAAACAAAAAGAATGCACATAAAAGGAAGGAGTGAAAATAAGAATTATTAAAAGATAGGAATAAAGAGAGAAAAAAGAAGAAGAAAGAAATGAAAGAAAGACATGAAAGCAAAGGAAAAGAAAAAGGAGAGGGGTGAAAGCAGGGTATATGAATGAAGACATAATTTTTCAGAAGAGGTTAGGCCACATTATCGTGTACTATCTGCTTTAGAGTCCTCATAGAAGGCACATTGTTATAAATAGCTTTTTTTCAGGTGGACAGTTGCATATTCTCACTCCTGCTGACAGGCAAATATCATCTGTAAGCTACTTACTGGCATCTTGCAAGCTACTAGTAGCTCACGATCGACTTTCTGTTTCTGAGTACTATGCAAAAAACAGAATGCGACGACATCTGTGATACTTGAGTCTGGACATTTTATAGCCTATCAATTAGATTGCCACAGACTCACATGTTGAAAGGAAAATAGAATACTAGATTAAGCAAACTTATCCAAACCTTATCTTCATTACAAATGCCATGAAATAAGCAACCTATAAAACAAAAAGACATTGGGCTAGATGTAGGTAATCTGATTTTACCGATTCTTAAATACCGAATTTTACCAATTCGGTAAATGAGATGTAGGGAAAAAAATCTGTATTTTTTACCGAATCGGTAAAATTCGGTATCGGACAATCGGAAATTACGGAATCTGTATTTACCGAATCGGTATTTACCGAATCGGTATTCCCAATGCATTCCTATGGGCCTTTTGGCCCATAGGAATGCATTGGAAATACCGAATCCGAATCGAAAATACAGTATTGAAATACCGAATCGGTAAATACCGATTCGGTAAATACCGAATCGAACAGCAAGCAAAAGTGAACCTCAACACAACAGCCAATCAGGTGCAACCACCCTCCCCCTTCCTACCAGGAAGTGGCTACACATGCAGCTGCAAGTAATTAGAAAGTTCAGGAGAGGCAGTTGGAGCAGAGAGACTGGGAGCAGCAGCAGACAGAGTGTGTGCTCTTTTCAAATTAAAACATGGCAAGCAGCAAGGACACAGAGCAGGCTGAAAGGAAAAGAAAGCTCCAATTCAGCAGCATGGAGCTACAGGTCCTTGTTGAGGAGTTGGTTAAGGTTCACCACAGATTTTTGGTAAGCGGTCCCTTACTGTGCCAGAATCAGCAAAAAGGAAGATTTGGCTGGAAATCCTGGAGAAAGTAAATGCAGTGGGAGTGACCACCAGAGTCACTGAAGATTTAAAAAAGAGGTTCTATGACCTAAGGAGCCTCACAAAAAAGAAATTGGCTGACCACCACAAACAGGTCTCCCAAACAGGTGGTGGAAAGAACACTGCACCCCCCCCCCCCTCACCGACCTGGAGGAGATGGTAGCCACAACCCTGGAGCCTGAAAGTGTCCATGGACTGGGAGAAGTGGACAGCTCGGCGAAAGCTGCAACTAAAAAAGGTAAGATGCATGCACAGCAATCCCCCCCACATCCTCATCCATCCCTCACCCCTTGCAGCTAAGTTACCACAGTCCCAGGGTGTCTGTGCCAAACTGTAGCAATGCATCATGGTACACGTAGTCAGTTAATGAAAGAGCATGTCACACAGCACTGTAACCACCAAGTTATTCAAATGAATGCAGACATAATGAAGGGCAGGCAGCATGTACTAAGTGCTATTACATATGTTTAATTGTAGTGGCTGTGAGACATTTGCACCTAGCTGATATGTGCTCATATGTCCACACGTCACACATCCAGAAGGCAGTCTCAGGAGGCAGAAGGCACGGCACCCGAGAGGGAAGACAGTCATGAGCCAGGTCCCAGTGCATCACAGGACACAGGTGTTCCGAGTGGGCAGGCACCTTCCTAAGAACCTGACGTCAGTGAAGAAATGCAGGCCTCCCCAATACCAACACAGTCCGCACTATTGCTTTCATCACCCGAAATGCCAGCATCCTTGGAGGTAGAAACACCTGCTGCACACCCTAGCAGGAGGCATGTTGTTTCCCCACTGCTGGAAATGGAGACAGCTGCTGGTGAAATGGTGGGTGAAGAATCACACAACTTGGCTGAAGCTGCCATCTCTGTCACACTGCAGCCCAGCACAGAGCCTGTACCAAGTACCACTAGACGGCGCACAGTACAAGGAAGGAGTGTAGGTGCACGTGGGTAGGGGTCCAGTGTCTTCCAAGGCCTGGAGGGATCCATGGTCAGGATTCAGAGGATGCAGGGCAAGGGCATCATGGCCTGTCAAAGACAAATGCGAAACCTCAACATCAACATGCAGGAAATTGGCAAGGGCATCAGGGAGCTGGTGGAAGTGAACAAGAGCATGGCAACAGGCATACAGGACATGTCACAATTCATGCAGCAACTGTGCACAAAACTGGACTCTGAAATTACTTCAAGGCGCAGGGAGAAGCAGCGTGCAGAGAGAACTGAGAAATCTATACACCGCCTGGCAACAGCCACATCCCTGCTATGCAGACGTAGCATGAATAGTCAGGAAGTCCTGACTCATAACAGCAATCAGCTCACAAGGGGCATAGCCGGAATGAACGGTGCGCTGGAGGCTCTACTCAATGCCCAAAGTGCACAAACTGCTGCCATTGACGTGCCGGACACTGAAGGTAGCACCAGTAGGGGCAGCATGGCAAGCCCCCATGTCGTAGAGCAAGGAGGAGCAGCAGGCGACAGGGTGAGGCTACAGGCCAAACGCCCAGTGAACAGGTTGAGCCACAAACACCTGCTAGTGCAAAGCGTGGCCGAAAATAAACAGTGTATAATATGGCCTACTGCCATTGGACATTATAATCATAGATCAAAAAGTTTAAGTTGCACATTTGTGCCATTTACACCTGCCTAGTGACAATATACAACTCTGGTGGGTGGATTCAACACCTGTGTGTGTGTGTTTGCTCACTGTGAGCATTGCTGTGAAATGCTTACTGTTGCGCTTTTGTTCTTTAACATACCTGGAAATATACTAAATTGAACAAAAGCTTGTGCTTTCAATATAGGTTTCAATGTCATCACTTACTCAGAAATAGTTGCGTGTTATTTCCTCACGTCTGTATCTGCCATCACTTGGTGTTGACACTCCAGCAGGTTGTGTTTCAGGCACAGCAATGTCGTCGTCATTATCCTCATAGTCTGACAACTCCACCTCAGTCCCCCTCTTCACAGCAAGATTGTGCAACATGGCACAGGCAGCAATGATCTTACAGCAGGTGATGGGGGTATACTTCCTTGCACCTCCGCTCTTGTGCAAGCATCTGAACCTGCTTTTCCAGATGCCAAATGTTCTCTCAACAACATTGCGTGTGCTCTTGTGTGCCCGGTTATATCTCCTTTGGCTGGGTGTTGAGGGGTTGAGGTAGGGGGTGAGTATGAAGGAGCGGAGGGCATATGCACTGTCTCCTAAAAGAAAATGGGTATGATTTAATCACATGCATACATGTACTGCTTACTGCAATAGGTGTTATAGGGGTCGCACACTGTGTCTTACCTAGGAGGTATCCTTCACCAAATTCACCTGCAGTCAGCCGTGCATAAATGCCACTGTTTTGAAATATATAGGAGTCTTGGGTACTCCCAGGGAATTTTGCCTCAAGGTCAGTAATGGCGAATTTTGGATTGCAGATCACCTGCACATTGATGGTGTGGGTGGACTTCCTATGCCTGTAGATATATTCTGTGGCAGCAGGGGGACAAATGGGAATGTGCGTGCCATCAATGCAGCCAATGATATTGGGGAAACGTGCCATCTGGTAGAAGTCTGATTTTGTTTGGACCAGTTCAGCATGGGTTGCAGGAAATGATATGTAATGCTCCATCCTCTGTAACATTGCGTCAAGGAATTTGTGGGAAAAACCTTGACAGGCTGCTCTGGGTCACCCCACCTACCGCAGCAACCACACTCTGGTAGCTCCCAGAGGCAAGCAGGTGTAGGCTGCACAGCACCTGCACATGGGGAGGAATAGCATGTGCCCTTGGGGTAGTGTGCTCCAACAGTGGGTGGAGGTCCCTGATGAGGTCAGTGATGGTGTCTGGGGCCAACCTGTACCTCTGGAGTATCTCTGCCTCTGTGAGCATGAACAGGGTTATCCTCTGTCTGTAGACCTGCTCCTCTCTCTGCCATTCCCTCTCCCCTTCCTCCTGTAGCCTTAGCCGTCTTGCAATCACATAAAATGCCGCCATTGTGCAAGAAGAATTGCATTTTGGGTCCATTTTTATAGGTTGCACTAGCTTACCACCTGATTCCAATCCATGGTAAATACCGACTCTTAAATACCGAATTTCAAGCAAAATCGGTATTTCAGAGCTTCCCTACATCTCAATATCCATTTTTACCACTTCTTTTTACCGATTCGGTAATTTACTGATTCGGTAAATTTACCGATTCAGTAAATATTACCGATTCGGTAAATTTACCGATTCGCAAACCTTTGCGATTCGGTAAATTTACAGATTCTGTAATATTTCCGATTCGGTATTTTACCGATTCGGTAACTTTACCGATTCGGTAAATTTACCGATTCAGATGATTTTCGGTCTCCTACATCCCGAAAGCTATATACCGGTCGGTAACCGCCGAAAATACCGATTTTCGGCCGTTAACGACCGGTAAAGGCCTTCCTATGTCTTTTGATCCACTTGTTCCTGGGTAACCACTGGAAAGCAAGCTCATTTTCCATCTTAAGGCACCAGATCTAAATCCCAGTGGTTCTTTTGGGATGATCCCATTTGATTCTGCCCACCTTCAATATATCCCAAGAAGTGCCTATAAAACTGTCTGTGGAATTAATTAGTGCTTAATGACTATTATTACCCAAGTAGTTGCAAGCTCACTTTTACACAATGCCAATATACTCCCGCTCAAAGAATCCACAATCTTTGCTTCCAGTTTTAGAATCTTATATTGCTCGGCATGTATCTAGAATTTTAGTATTCATTAGGATGAGTTCAAGTACTCTCACTATGCTTGTAGAATGCTCATTATGTTACAGCAATTAAAAAAAAAGATTTCCCAATTTGTTCAGCAATCAATAGAAGTTTGTTATATGTGTAAGAGGTATGGTACCAGGAAAGCATAGACTAAATATTGGCTGACAAAAATGTGTCCTATGGGGCAGATTTACAATAACTGGCGCATCCCTGCATATCAGCAGGGAAGCGCCAGTTATTTTGTGTCATGGCAGACACCACTTGCGCCACCATGGAAGCGGCGCACCATAGCGCAAGAATAGACAGATGTGTGGCGCATCTGATGCCGTAAAGGTGATGTAGTGCTGGAGTCGTGTTGCAAGAGAGATGCAACTCCTGCACTGCTCGGGGGCGCCCTATACTAGCTGTGCTGTGTCACTCCTTACGCCTGCTACAAGCAGGCATAAGGTTTTGATGCAGCAGGGTCGGAAAAGTGACTGAGTGAAATCTTGTAGATTTCACTCAGCCACTTTTCCGAGGCGTTCTTGCGCTGGAACGCCCCCCCCCCAGCGCCACAATGCCCACATGAAACCTGACGCAGATTTCATGTGGTGCAGGGCTTTACAATGTGACGCATCTCCCTAGATGAGTCACGTTGTAAATACCCCGCAGCATGGGGCTGGATTTTCACCGAATCTGCGTCACAAAAGTGAAGCAAGGACGGTGCAAAAGTGGCGTATGGGGCTTGTAAATCTGCCCCTATATATATATATATATAGTTTACAACAATATAGCTCAATTGGAGTAAGTAATGAAAAACCTAAACCAATTGTGACAATATTTTTGGAAATGATATTGTGGACATAATATGCCAGTTGATATTTTATAACAATGCTGTGACACATGTCTAAGATAATTTAGAAACAAATAATTAGATATTTGTATGAATTCTTGTTGTTTATACACTGGATCATACTGAAAATGGAAAATTGCAACAGGCAGAGTGATTGTTCCATGTGTTATCCATAAGCAGGGGCTGAAAATCCGTTCCGCTTGCGAATTGTGAATTTTTGGCAATTTCACGGTCCGCGAATCTCGCAAATTTGTCAAAAAATATGCAATTCGCAAGCTGGTGGATTTTTTTGCTTGGTCACACTTCAAAAATACAATATCGCGCGTGCGGCGTTGACTTACCATGATTCTGAGTTCGCCGAGTTGTTTTTCCTCCCGGTTTGCGTGCGCTGCGCCATTTTGGATCGCGCAAGACTTTTCGACCGCGACTACGTCATAGCGGCCCACCATCTTGCACTGCGAGAGTTTGAGAACACGACTACGTCATAAGGGCCCGCGATCACGCATCGCAGGAGTAAAAAATTGCAAACACGTAGATGCAACGCGCAGCTGACTTTCGGCGGGAGATTTGAACAGCTCGCTTTCCCGAACTTGCAAAAATTGCAATTCTGCACAAGAATCTACCGCAGGCAGCATAAACCTTCTGAAAATGATGATTTGGATCAGAATAACTCCTTAGATTGACATTTGGCTGCACTGTTTTGTGCAATGAGTCTATTTTTGGGGGGGGTGGGAGGAAGAAAGTTCCCCAGAGTCTCCAACTTCCTGTTCCTGTCCAGCAGGCTCCTCCCAGTGCTTTGTCCATGTCCAGGTCACTTTTCATTTTGATCTGGAGCTGGAAGGATTCCTTTTTGTGGCTGCTGCTGGATTTTTGTATGTGAAGACTTTTTGTTTGGATCACTTTGGATTACTTTTGGATTTGGGATTTTACAGGTAAGTTGGTGTTGTTTGTTTGGGGCATTGCAGTTGCTGCAATTACAATTTTTAAACTTTTTCACAACTTTAAAAAAAATATATTATGGGTAGGCATAGTATCCAGTAAGCCCAGGGTTAGTCATGGGTGCATGATACATCTGTTTCTGTGAGTTTTGTTGATCTTAAATATCATTTATGTCATGGAATTGAATAGCTCACTGTTATATGTGGATTTTTTTAAATTTTGGGGTGCGTGTAAAGCCACACTAGCCAGTAGGCCCAGGGGTAGTCAGTGGTGCATGGACCAAGGCTTTCTGTGGGGTCTCTTGAATTTAAACATCATTTAAGGCATGGATGGCATTGGATTGTGGTGATTTTTGTGTGTTTTTTGTGTGTTTTTTTATTTTTTGGGGTTGTGTTGGGCCCTGGCCATGTGGGTGGGGGCCATTTTGAGGCCTGGTCCAGGCAGGGCCTGGCCATGTGGGTCTGGGTCAAGGTGCCATTTTGAAGGCAGGCAGTGTACTTTGTGCCATAGGCCTGCACCCAGTCTGCCCTGCTTTCATCCATTATGCCCAGGGGTACTCAGTGGTGCATGGACCAAGGCTTTCTGTGGGGTCTCTTGAATTTAATCATCATTTAGGGCATGGATGGCATTGTATTGTGGTGATTTTTGTGTGTTTTTTGATTTTTTTGGGGTGGTGTTGGGGCCTGGCCATGTGGGTGGGGGCCATTTTGAGGCCTGGTCCAGGCAGGACCTGGCCATGTGGGTGGGGGTCAAGGGTTCATTTTGAAGGCAGGCAGTGTGCTTGGTGCCATAGGCCAATACCCAGTCGGCCCTGCTTTCATCCATTATGCCCAGGGGCACTCAGTGGTGCATGAAACAGCTCTCTGTGTGTGGTCTCTCTTCTATTAATATAAACATCCTTTTTTGATTAGAAATAATTGCAATTATTATTTTTGGTCTTTCCGTTTTTGGGTGTGTTATAATAATAATAAATGCCTAGTTGCAAATATTAATTGAAGCACAACATATGCAACATTTATTTAACTGATGTTCCTCTGGCTTACTTTGCTTTTAGGTGCACAAAGAGAACCAAGAATCATCCTCATCATTCATCATCAGTGCCAGGAAGAAGTCCTGCTGCGGTGTGTGCAGCACAACGTCACATGACGTCACGTGTGGCCACAGGCAACTCTGCAACTCGTGCAACTGCGGCCTGCTGTTCTGACATCTGAAGAAGATGGGCCCAAAGAAAGGTGGCCGTAGCTCCTCTACCAAGAAAGTTGCCAGTGCCACTGCCAGTACAAAGGAGGAGCAGAAGAAGCAAGTGGCGCCACTTACCAAGGAGACTGGTGTGCCCACAGACACTTTTATGGGGGGAACAAAACTACGCCTGCAGCAGCGGTGTCTGCCGGGGACCAAGCTGGGAGCAGCACCTCAGCTTCATTGGTCTCAGTGCCACCACGCCAAGTTAGGCCCAAGGCCATAAGTGCTGCAGAGGCAGCCTCTTTAATTGCTCAATCACCATCGACCAGTGATGTTGGCGATGACTCATCGCAAGAAAGTAGCATCCAATCAATGCAGGTTGTAACTCATCTAACAAGTGTTCAACCACAGCCGCAACGACAACCACAGGTGCAACAAGGAGAGGCGCAAGGAGAAGCTCAAGGAGAGGCGCAAGGAGAGGCTCAAGGAGAGGCACAGGGAGAGGCGCAAGGAGTGGAGCAAGGAGGGGCGCAAGTAGAGGTGCAAGGAGTGGTGCAAGGAGTGGCGCAAGGAGTGGGACAAGGAGTGGCGCAAGTAGAGGCCCATGGAGAGGCGCAAGTAGAGGTGCATGGAGAAGCGCATGGAGAAGGGCATGGAGAGGCACAACTGCCCACAATGCTTGTTCCTCCAGAAGTAGGGGCACATCAGGAAATCGAGATTCAAGCAGAGATATCATCCGAGCAAGCCACTCCTCCTGATGATCCATTGTCTTCCAGATCCCGAGCAATAAAAAGGTCAAGGATAATACAAGTTCTTCTTCAAGCCCCCTTCCTTCTGATGATCTAGATCTTGATTGGAACCCACCAATGCAGTCTTAGAGGGAGGCACGCCATGAGCCGACAAAGGTAGCTAAGCCTAAAAGGAAGGTTCCCGCAAGGCTTTCACTATGGGTGATGACGACGAACAAGAAGTAGAAGTTGTGTATTCTGCTGCTGATGAACAGTCTAACGATGACGACCCAGTCATCACAGTCGTCACTCCAGCCCCAGCGGGCATGCAGCAGACAGACATTTTGACCCTATCCCGAATTGCTTCTGAGCGGGAAGTGGGCGGCTCTCCACTGGTACCACCACCAACACGGGTAACTACTACACCAACACGACCTACAGCTTCCATAATTTCTCGTCAGAAGGGCCGGCAGGGACCTCCATCCAGCTCGACATCCATTACCTCAAGTAGTGGTGCTGTAAGTGCAAAACAGAGTCAAATTCAGCCACGCCCATCCTCCACTTCGTCTGGCATTGAAACTGAAAGTAGCACCTCCACCACCAGCAGAAATCTCCAGTCCCCAGTTTGGGACTTCTTTAGTATTAGCAAAAATGTGGAAAACCTAGTCATTTGTTCGATTTGTAAAACTGTAGTTAGTCGGGGTAAGCTTGGTACCAACTATGGTACCGGAGGCCAGAGAGGTTGTCTCCAAAAACACCACACTATCCATTGGGAGGCACACCTAAGTAAGATCCGGGAAGCCAAAAGTACAAGAAATCCAAATGAATCCATTGATATTGCATCTGATGATGACGAGGGGCTGATCGTGCAGGGGGGGAGGTGAAGAAGCCACAGACATTTTTTCTGGTACACACAGTACCCCTGGCAGCAGCACTGCAGTGGTAGCGCCCACACCCTCTACCCCAGCAACATCTATGATGCACACTAAGAGTCTGGGAGAGACACCAATGCGAAAAAGTCCATCAATGAGCCTAACTGGGTTGAAGAAGTCTGGATCATCATCATCACGTAAATTGGTCCAGAATACCATTAAAAGCATGTTTTGGTCGGAGGCGCCATTTGAACGCAACCACCCAACGGCACGTCTTTATAATGCAATGCTGGCTAAAATGTTAGCGCTGGACCTTCTCCCTTTTTCTTTCGTGGAAGTGGTGGGTTTTCTAGAATTTGTGGCAACAGTCTGCCCTAAATGGAAGGTTCCTTGCCGGTCCTATTTTGCCAGGGTTGCGGTTCCTTCACTACATCAAGATGTGCTGGAGATGATTGGGGCAGCTTTGCAGAAGAGTGCTGTTCATACTACCCACCTGACAACAGACATGTGGACCAGTTGCCAAGCCCTTGATTACATGTGCATCACTGCACACTGGGTCTCTTTTGCAGGGGTTAGAGACAAGTTATATGCAGGCGTTGACAGTGACACAGTTTATCAAGCTAGTCGGAAACATGCAACAGTAGCCATGTTTGCCATGGAGAAATCTCATACTGCAGTAAACATTTTGGATGAGTTTAAGAGTCAGGTCTTTGAATGGCTGCATCCAAGAAAGCGCATGATTGGTTATATTTCCCCGGATAATGGCAGTAATATAGTTAGGGCCATGAATGATGGTGACTATTTCAGAGTGCCGTGTTTGGCGCACAGTATTAACATTGTTGTTCAAGATTTCTTGAAAAAAGAAAACAAAGTCAGCAAGTTACTGACCACCTGCCGAAGAATCTGCACACATTTCAGCCATTCTTTTAAGGCCCGGAAGCAGCTGAGGAACATGCAACTTGACCGTAGAGTGCCAGTCAGAGGACTCATCCAGGAGGTGGTAACACGTTGGAACTCAACCTTCTACATGCTTGAGCGTCTGTCTGAGCAGTGCTTGGTAATCAATGAGTATGTTTTTGCACTGGGTTCTACTATGAAAGACATGAGGCTAGAGTTGGAGGAATGGGACCTAGTTAAAAGCCTGACAGACATGATTCGTCCTTTTCAGGTCTTCACGCGTGAAGTCAGCAGGGAGGACTGTACTTTGAGCAAAGCTATCCCATTGTTGTGCATGCTAGAGCACCAATTGAAGGCGGGGTCTTCAATGTTCAAAGGTGATACTGACAAGCAAGACACATATCAGTTGGCGGAGAGCTTATTAACCCGCCTAGTTGACAATGAAAGGCTTAAAAAAATACATACAGAACAACATTACATTTATGCCACTATTCCGGATCCACGGTACAAAAAGGCACTGGCCAGAAAAGCATTCATTCCTTTTAATGAAGCAGATGTTTCAAAGTACAAACATTGGCTAGCTCTGTCAGCCACTCGGTTCGAAAAAGAGCGGCAGGAAATTGAAGGAACCTGCAGAAGTACTACTGAATCATCAGGCCATCCGGCGGCGTCAAGGTCCACTTCTGTGGCCGAAGGCAGTCACTTTTCTTCACAGCCGTTACCGACACCAGGAACCGTATCATCATCCTCACCTGCACCAGGCCCAGCCATAATATTGTCGAAAGCGGATTGTATAACTCATCAAGGGTTTGCTCGTTCCAGAGTTGATGCAAAGGCCTCAGATGGTACGCAAAGTTCAGCACCCCTGGATAACCTTGAGTAGTTGGTGCCGGCCTGTCTGGATGACCCAATAGAGGTCTACATTGATCCCAACCCAATGCTGTATTGGTATGGGAAAAGGAGTCAATGGGCACTGATCACCAAGCTGTCTCTAAATTATTTGTCTTGCCCACTTGCAAGCGTGTCTTCTGAACGTGTTTTCAGTACTGCTGGTGCCATTGTAACTTCAAAAAGGACCCGCCTCTCATCCTAAAATGTGGAGAGGGTAACAATGATCAAGATGAAACAGCACTTCATACCACCAGATTACAAAATACGTGAATCCTCGCAGGAAGAAGAGGACACCGACTTAGGTGACGGAAGTTCTTCTCTGTTAGCTGACCTACTCCCGTCTCAATACACAGAGTTTGAGGACGAGCTCTACTTCCCTGACACCTAGGCCTGAAACTGACTTCCTTTCTTTTGTCCTGACTCCTTATTCACTTTTACTCCTGTGTGTCTTTCTTTGTTTTGCAACTTTTACCTCAACAAAACTCTAATCACAACAAATCCATCAGCAGCACTGTCTTCGTCTTATTTCCTTATTGAAGGTGCCGTTGTCTGCAATCCTGAAGTTCACAAGTTCACAACTCAGTCATGCTCCTCTATCCTCCTCCTCCAGACTCCCCCTATCCATTTCCCTCAAGGCAGATGGCTGGATTACGCAGAATGAAGAAACTGTCGCTTCGTAGAAGAATCCCCTCAAAAGAAGTGGGACTGGAATTACTTACTATATGCTGATTGCTGACAGTTACTTCTGAAATTGACATGAGAGGCTGCCCTGTGGGCCTTCACTTTAAGAACAGGATGCTGACAAAAAGTGGAACAGGTAATGAATAATGAGATGGCATGCAGTGGACAGCACTTGCTGTCTGGCTCTGCTGAAAGCAATTGCTGTTTGTTTGTTGAGCATGAAATGAATCATATGTGTTCTGTTATTATTTAATCTTTTACACACTAAATGTAACTCAAGTCTACTCTGTTTTTTTTACCTTGTTTAATTCAAATTGTACTTTTACTACAGGGGCCACTACGTTGCATTTTTTAATATGCAAACTGTCCTTGGACTCACTGTGTGTGTAGACTACTAGACTGTGACTGCATGAACAACATTGAGTTTGCCAATATACCATGATGATGATGAGTCTTGATGATCAAATTTACATAATATCTTTTTTCTTTACAGTCACTCACTGGGATGAATGGATCATCATCTTCGGTTTACGGAAGAACTATGGCCATTTCGTGAGTGGCAAACAGGTAAACCAGTCAACAACAACTACAGCAGAACTACATGTCTGTCTAGTCGTGGTATGGAGTGGTCGAGCCAGTGTAGTGTTGGTATGCCAGAGTCTAGACAGCAGTTCATGTAAAATTGCCTCTATGTTTCTTGCTGCATACAATTCTATATGCTTTGTCTATCTGTGTCAAAGAGGTATGCTACATCAGGTTGCTTCACTCAGTGGGGCTTGCCTTGACCGTCTGCATGGCCCTGGCCTGCTGTGTGCTAATTACTATCCTTCAAAAGGAGACTCGGAGTACGCACTTTAGAAATGATGCTTGTATGTAATACTGTCGCCTCTGAAACTGAAAGTGTTATTTTTGAACTACACACCGTACCTTATATTTTTTTCTCTGTGGTGTTTTATTATCACTTCCTGTTTTTCCATCAACAATTACAGGCCGGCTTTTACCCTGTACGATGGAAAAAAACGATTAACTCAGGCTTACCATTAGCGATCCGCAATTCCGCATCCGCCAGGCAGGCAGTGTACAGTGTGTCTGTCTGGTCACCAAGATTGATCGACGGAGCGTCAGATGGAATGGAGGAGTACCGCGAATAAGAGGAATGGCTGGATGCATGCAAATTCCCAAATTGAATAGGACAACTACAACACACAGTTACAGTATCCTCTTCACTTCTCCTTATCTTTTAAATAATGTTATTGTTGTGAACTTCTATGAGTGTGACTCTATGCGTTTGTTTGCTCTCTGCTTCAAATTCATCCCTCCAGCTATTTGATAAGTTTCTTTGCTATTTTTAAAACTCATTTAATGTACTAATAAGTGTTTATTCTCTCTGAGGGCAGATAGGCAAGTGAAATTGCGTAATTACTGCAGCCATGTATTGTCAAATTGTTTCTTCATAGTTAGTAAGTTTCAGTTACCTAACCATCCATTTAGCAAACAACTTCATGCATGCAGTAGTGCACTTCCTTTATGTCACTTAAAAGATTTATGGATATCCTCGTATCCAAAGATTTGTTTTTTTCATTTGCTGTTTGTCCATGCTGTGGTTTTTTTCCTCTCTCCATAAAACTTCCCAAAACCCTCCATTCCCATCCAAGTTTTCAAACCCTAATCCTCTTCCCCCGGGCTGTGTGGTTTTCATTGAGGTGTGACTAAATGACAACAATAATTCCACACACTTGCTGGGGAGGTTAAGGTCAAAGCAACAGAAAATCAATTTCAAGGCTGGTGAAGGAATCCGAGGATATATTCTTATTCTGCTTGACACACACCCATGAGTAACTATTTGCAAATCAAATCAGAATTTCATGTATGCCATCAAGTGGATTGATCATCAACAACATCCTCCTCCTTCACGTGATAAATCGAATGCTTATGCTGCGTTGTCCTTCACCTTCAGTACTATTTCTTGTAGCAGCCATACTCCACGCAACTAGTACTTATATTTTGAATACTTTAGCATTGCTTAGGCTACAATGGCACTGTTCTTGTGTAGTGTACTATCTATCGTACTTCTAATGCTACGCTCAGGCCACTCAATGTTTCATTTCCTTTTTTACATATGCTGCTACTGCCAGTGTATACCACTACTACTACCACCACAAGGATGCCATTTCATTCGTCCAGGATTCCATTGCCAACCTTAATCGCCATTTACCATGCAGCCAGCCCTGTGCCTAGCCCTATTCTCAAACACTAATGACAGGTAAGATAAGCATTTTGTGAGAGGAAGAATAATGGAGTAGGAGGAGAGGAGAGACTGACGGTAGTACTAGTAAAGTAGTAGGACAATTGAATTCACTAACTCTGTCAATGGCACTTTTGTAGAAATTTGGGCGATTACTTAGACAATTAGAATCAAGCAGCCAGTTAAGTTTCAGGAAAACAAACGTACAGTTGAGTTAATCCCACCCTGCCTCCCCCACAAAACATAAAACGCATATGCTATGTTTCAGTAGAAAATAAATATTTTGTTGGCCCTAACAAAAATAAACTATCCCGCAAGACCCAACCCACCCCCCTCCCTAAACCCAACCAATGTCCATGAAATCAAATGTCCCAAAAGTCCAAAAACCCCAACGCCCAATTCCCACCCCCCAAAAAGTCTTTAAAAAAGGGGCAAGGGACAGTCTCTCTCCATCTACTTCCGCCGGCGGTGTCCTGTGGCCAGGTGGTCGCGGAGATCCCGATGGAGGGCCTTGAGCTGGGCTTTCTGCCTCAATAGTTGGGCCACCTACTGCTCAAGGTAGGCCATTCTCAGGGACAAACGGTGCATACTTGCCTTGCAGGCACTGTGGGGGCAGCTGTTGTTGTTGCTGCTCGGCGGCGGCGGGTGGCTGCCAGGCCACGGTGCCGTACCTCTGGAGGATTGCGCTGACCGGATGACCCATGGGGAGCGGAGGAAGATGCAGCTGTTGTCGATGTCGACTGCGATTCCTCCTCCTCCTGGGCCACCAGCCGCCGATATTCTGCGACAATTGCCTCCAGCTTCTGGCGCTTGGCCCAGATAGCCAACTCCTTCCGAGATAGTTCAGAAGAAGGAGTGTCTAGATGAAGGAAAAGAACAATACTGTAACCAAGTCCAATACTCTTTAAGATTAGCAAAAAATAATTCAACAGAAAGTTGTGTCACAGTAGCACTAGCAAATTGCAAGCACAGTACATAACATTTGTGTGGCATGTATCTATCGAACCTCCAACTTCATCGGCTTCTGCTCTAACATTAGTGGGAGTTTCAGGAATTCTACTAGCACTACATGGACTCACTACATTAGACTCAGAGAGTACACCAGTCTTCTTCTTCTCTCTTTGGTACGTAAACTTGTGGAAGCCAGCATAATGCCAGCGCAGTCAACTTGCACCCGAACAAAACAGGCGCAAGCCATGATGATACAGACTTGCGTTACTGTTACCAGTCCAGTACATGCAGGTGGTGAAGCTCTTACTTTTCTATTACGGGTGGCACTGGCCATACTCTGTTACAAGGGCTACTACTCAATTAATTTAACTTTCACCCTGCCCTGCCCCTGACTACTAGAAATGGAAAATGAAGAAGATAATATGATCATCTATCCCTTCACAGGATATTTGCTTATATAAGGGATGACTTTATGTGCTTTGTTTTTATTGATTGAGTGAACACCGATATGCCACACATGAATGACAGAGTTGAAAAAAAACTTATTAACAGAGGTAGTGAGTGGTCCCCGTAATCGCCGGAGGAGGGCACTTGTGACTTGACTTGATAATGTGAACTATACAATATAGATACACCATATATGCTGTGCTTGTAAACTACTGTTAGTCAAGGGAGTATTCTGAAAAAGTACAACTTCTACTTTCCTCGGCTTTGCTACTCTGGCACAGACGTGCGGTGTTACATGCTCTTCAAAGTAACACTCTTAGTCTTCATCCAGTGACCGTCTACTCTGTCTACTCTACATACACCTATGCTATCCATGAGGAAGATACCATCCAGGCATCCATCCATTCAAAGTAAATGTCAATCATTCTTCTTAATGGACAACCCTTACTTTTTCCCACCAAAAAACACCCTTTTTATTTGTTTTTTGAAAGCCGCCAGGCATGCATCCGTGCTTGACTTGCATTTGAATTTGCACCAAAGGATATATTGCGCACACATCCATTTTCTGTTTCACCCACCCCGGCAGTCCTCTTTTATTTCTCCTTCCACCCATCCTTGCTTCAGCCTTCAACCGGCCATGATTCAGATTCACAGTCAACTGTGCCTGCATTAAAAAACACGTATCTTTCTTTGCCAGTCATTAATTTATCACGCTCATCCTTCCTTACACCCTTCTTTTTCTTTTTGGTCAACCCATCCATCAAGTTCATCTCTGATCTGACTTGGCTTCTCGATAAAACTTTCACAGCTGAGTTGAAGTCAAATTTAGAGTAGGCCATTGGTTACTCGTCAACTCCTGCCGCTAATGCTAAAGTCAAGGGTGACTGTCTTCAGTTCTAAGTTCTACCTGGTTGACAAAAACTTACTTCTAAATTTGTAAGTCTACTTAACAGTAAAGTGTACTTACTTGTACTGTACAACATATACACCCCTGCAGTGAGCCTACTCTGCAATCTCAATAAGGAAAGGAATATAATAACTTAAGCTTACCACTGCCCGCCACCACCGTGGAATCCCCCACAGCAGTTTCTGCTGGCACCGCATCCGCCCCTGGAGTGACCGCCTCCGAGATGGCCCCAGCATTGGTGGTTGGCTGTGCCGATGGTGCTACGCCTAGAAAATACATGTGAAATGTTTAGATGCCATACACCACTTCCTATTTTGTCTAGGAATGAAAAAATATGCTAATAAACAAATTTAATTATTTGTGACTCTCTAGTCTAAACTAAAACTTCCCCTTTCGGAAGGGTAGGGTGTTTTTTTTATGCTTAGCCATGATAAGAAGCTACACTTTTTGGCACAACTGATGAATGCTTGCTTTTTAACACGCACCATTTTTTCAATAACAGACAGAAGCTTCCCTTCTACAAGTACGAACAAGAGCAGGATGTTACTCGGAGTCGACTCGTCATCATCACCACCAAGACTTTAAGTTCCATCCAGGTGTGGGGTCTCCCACAATTAATGTGTAAAATAAATCAGCCACTGTTCAGTTTCCAAGACTTCACCGTTTAACTTATATGAATGAATTTGATTGAAATACATGTTTTTATATAATGCACAATTGAAATGTAATGTACTGACTACTGAGTACACACATAGCTAGTTGTTTTACTCTTAATAAAGCTTTAAAACTTACATAAACTCTTTGGTTTTTTGTTCTTGAGTGAGTGAGCGAAGGGGTTTGCTATTTGCAAGCATGATTCCGTGACTCTGAGAGGTCGGGAGTGGACTCTGATTCCGTAGTCTTATGTTCTGGGTTGTATAATCATTGGGGATCATCGCTGCATTATGGAGCTAAATAAAGACTCTGACACACTAGCTAGTCTCAGTATAAGGAGATTGGGGGATCAACTTCTGTAATGACTGAGGTATGTGGAAACTGGAAAGTCTAACTGCGCCTATTATCACCAATGCCTTATTTCTTGTCCATAGTTCTGTATGTGCAGAATAGAGCTTGCAACACTAGTAGTATGTCCTCATATCAAATCAATATGTAAACTTGTATCTTAATTTTGGTGGCCACTGACATTTTATTGTTGGGAATTGTCAAAGCATAAACATTAAGAAGACTTCAATAGACATTATGGACAATCCAGAGGACTACACTCAGTGCCTAGAGCTGTTGCTGAATAGGAGTTTTGTTTAACACTTTTTGCCAACTGTGCAAGCTTAGCTAGCTACACAGACAGACTAATAATAATAATCTAGTAGTAGCACAGAGAGTCATGATAAGAATTTAGAAACAGTCTACAAGAAGATCAAAGACAATTTAGGAAAAAATTGTATTATGAGGAACGTTTGGAATAAATAGGTGCAGTAAAAGATATGGAAGCATAATTAATAATATTAACAGGAAAACGTACTAGGGCCAGCAGAGGAGCCCTCGGCGGACCTATCCTGGCCTTGCTGTTCCTGCTCCGCCGGCGCCGCTACCTCCTCCTCGGTCTTCTTGCCCCTGGGGGGAGCTGATGTACAACATGAAAGAAAGACACAAAAATGGATGATTGTTGTCAGCCAAATCAAACATTTCAAAAAAACAATAACAAAATATTTCCGGGAAATAGACAACAATTGCACTACATTTATTGACCTATCTGATGTGGTCCACTAGGATATTAGTATTGCTGGATTCGGGGACCGTCTACTTGGAAAGTTATGTAACTCACTAAACCAACTACAAAAAGGTTCTACTAGGACTTGCAGGCAGCACTCCGCAGCACGCGAAGTGACAGACACAATCCGTCATGATTGCGGACCACTAAAAAGTTTCCTACTAAATAGTAAATAACCAGTCATAATATACTCAACCTATCAATCCACCACCACTATCTCTTCTTAGTGGCAGGAGTACAAAGGAAGGACTGGACTTGAGTCTCTAGTGTCTAGCATTACGCAGTTCTGTAAAGTACACTCATACATAATCACCCAGGCCAAATGAGCACAAAATTGAAAACAAGTAAGCATAGTAGCATCGCCAGTGAGCAGGCGAGCACCTGCAATCACAGAAGCTTTTGAAACATAATTTATCTGCAATGTAATCTCTAGTGTCTAGCATTACGCACTTCTGTAGAGTACACTCATACATAATCACCCAGGCCAAATGAGCACAAAGTTGAAAACAAATAAGCCTATGGGCGAAATTTGCGAATTTGCGGTACGTGAATTCAGGCAAAATCGTAACCGCGATTCGCAAATTTACACAAAATCCGCAAACTCGTGGATTTTTTTTTGCCAGTTCGCGATGGTTTTTTACAATTTCGGGAACGCGAACTTACTTGTGTGGTCGCAACGGCCACCCTCCTGCTCATCACTGCCACCCTCTGGTTCATCACTGCCAGCATCTGGTTCACCACTACCACCCTCTGGTTCATCACTGTCACCCTCTGGTTCACCACTGCCACCCTCTGGGTCACCACTGCCACCCTCTGGTTCATCCCTGCCACCATCTGCTTAATCACAGCACCCTCTGGTTTACCACTGCCACCCTCTGGTTCATCACTGCCACCCACGGGTTCATCACAGCACCCTCAGGTTCACCACTGCACGCTCTGGTTCACCACTGTCACCCTCTGGTTCACCACTGCCACCCTCTGGTTCATCACTGCCACCCTCTGGTTCACCGCTGCCACCCTCTGGTTCATTACAGCACCCTCTGGTGCACCACTGCCGCCCACTGGATCATCACTGTCACCCTCTGGTTCATCACTGCCACCCTCTGGTTCGCCACTGCCACCCTCTGGATCATCACTGTCACCCTCTGGTTCATCACTGCCACCCTCTGGTTCATCACAGCACCCTCTGGTTCACCACTGCCACCCTCTGGTTCATCACTGCCACCCTCTGCTTCATCACAGCACCCTCTAGTTCACCAATGCCACCCTCTGGTTCATCACTGCCGCCCTCTGGTTCATCACTGCCACCCTCTGGTTCACCACTGCCACCCTCTGGTTCATCCCTGCCACCATCTGGTTCATCACAGCACCCTCTGGTTCACCACTGCCACCCTCTGGTTCATCACTGCTACCCTCTGGTTCATCACTGCCACCCTCTGGTTTACCACTGCCACCCTCTGGTTCATCCCTGCCGCCATCTGGTTCATCACAGCACCCTCTGGTTCACCACTGCCACCCTCTGGTTCACCACTACCACCCTCTGGTTCATCACTGCCACCCTCTGGTTCACCGCTGCCACCCTCTGGTTCATTACAGCACCCTCTGGTGCACCACTGCCGCCCACTGGATCATCACTGTCACCCTCTGGTTCATCACTGCCACCCTCTGGTTCGCCACTGCCACCCTCTGGATCATCACTGTCACCCTCTGGTTCATCACTGCCACCCTCTGGTTCATCACAGCACCCTCTGGTTCACCACTGCCACCCTCTGGTTCATCACTGCCACCCTCTGCTTCATCACAGCACCCTCTAGTTCACCAATGCCACCCTCTGGTTCATCACTGCCGCCCTCTGGTTCATCACTGCCACCCTCTGGTTCACCACTGCCACCCTCTGGTTCATCCCTGCCACCATCTGGTTCATCACAGCACCCTCTGGTTCACCACTGCCACCCTCTGGTTCATCACTGCCACCCTCTGGTTCATCACTGCCACCCTCTGGTTTACCACTGCCACCCTCTGGTTCATCCCTGCCGCCATCTGGTTCATCACAGCACCCTCTGGTTCACCACTGCCACCCTCTGGTTCACCACTGCCACCCTCTGGTTCATCACAGCACCCCTTGGTTCACCACTGCCACCCTGTGGTTCAAAACCGCGCCTTCTGGTTCATTACAGCACCCTCTAGTTCACCACTGTAGATTATTGGGAGAAAGCACACCTGCCCAGCCTCAACCGAGACAAATTAATTTGGGGACGGTTAATGTGTTACTGAATTTGAGCTTCAAGTCCGGCACCTGCTTTCTTATCTGTAAGTGCTTCCTGTTGTGGTTTAATTTTTGTGACAGCCTGGAGCATTGTGCCATACTTGTAACTATTATCTGACCCTGCTTCGAGGTTCAGAGCAGGGTCAGAGAATAGTTGCAAGTAGGCAATGATCTCTGGAGGCGCCCCTCAGGAAGCATTTACAGGGTTACAGCAGGTGCCCAAGTTGAAGTTAATTTCTTTGTAACAATTTTGTAAATGGTTACAAAGAAATTAGCTTCAACTTGGGCACCTGCTGTAACCCTGTAAGTGCTGCATTTACTTCAGTTTTTGAAAATCCATCCCGCTCGAGAGTTTGCGGATTTTTCTGCAATTTTGCGAGATTCGCGGATCGTGAAATTGCAGAAAATCCGCAAATTCCGCGAGCGGAACGAATTTTCCGCCCATACTTAGTAGCACCGCCAGTGAGCAGGCGAGCACCTGCAATCACAGAAGCTTTTGAAACATAATTTACCTGCAATGTATCCGGCAGCATTCTTGCTCTTCGGAAAAAACAAATATTTGCAATATCATAACACAGAGCAGGAGAAAACAAAGTAGTGATTACATACCAGCTACTACTACTCACCAAGGCCCGGGATCTCGACGCCAAGCAGGTTGAGCAGGTCTTGCTCCCGGTCCAGGATGTCGGACCACCGGGGCGCCATCTGGTTGTAGGTGTGCCGGACACCAGACTCCCGATACATGGCCCGGCACATCTTCTCCCATAGCTGGCGACGAT
Organism: Lissotriton helveticus; assembly: GCF_964261635.1. NCBI lineage: Eukaryota > Metazoa > Chordata > Amphibia > Caudata > Salamandridae > Lissotriton > Lissotriton helveticus. The sequence goes on along the minus strand of NC_136068.1, from coordinate 663,934,460 downwards.
CCCGGAGCCCGTACCCGGTACCGGGCCTGCCGCCTGCCGCCTGCCGCAATGGTCTTGGGGAGGTGGCGCTGTACAAAGAAAACCAGTGCGGCCACCTCCATCTCGCTGAAGACCTCCCGGGCAGTTACTTCCTCCCCCCTTAAGCGCCCGCAAGGGAGCCGGGTACGGGGTGCGGGACCCTTCCTCTTAAGGTTCTTCCCGGCTCCCTTTGCCATGGTGCTGGACAGCTGAAGAAAAAAAGATAGGGAGAGTTACAAAAAGTAGTTTTAAAGTAACCAAAAGTAGAAAAAAACACAAAATATAAATGTACAAAAATAAAGAGATTTGTAATGAGTAAAAAAAAGTTTAAAAAGTTCAAAGAAACAAAGGATTGCAAAGATTAAAGGAGGATTGAAACAGCATGCCCAAAACCATAGCAATGATTGAAAAACAAGATGGCCGCGCCCATTGCGGCCGCGTGGGTAAGTTTGCGCGATATTTCCCACGTGAGCACGCAAAAACGGACGCGTACACGCAATTGCGACCCGCACATAGGAAATGCACATCTCGAACATGCAACAGGCGCCCAGAAACGGAAATACGCAACACGAACACTGAAAACAAGAGTGCTGCGCCCATGTACGACCCCTTGGGTAACTTCGCGGTCGCCGCGCTGAAAAACCCCGCGAACACGCACATCGCCCCGCGGACACGCAAAAAGAAAAAGCGCAAATTTGCGGATATTGCGGGCTGCGAATTTGCTTTTGCGCGAATTCGCATACCGCGAATTCGCAAATTTCACTCATACTTACCTTAGTTATCCATTCAGTGGCTGGTTTTTCGGTGACTGTAAATGGCAATCTTTCCAGTTTTTCAATGCTCAGCACCGTATAGTCTGCTCCCCTTTGTGCCAATTTGATCTGTTTATCAGTGAGATTGAATTCTGAAAACAGTGACGTAGTATTGATTAAACGCCAAGGCACATAGCCTGAACTAAGGTTTTGCAATGTCCAACCTAATAGCATGATAGAACGTAATTGCGACTGTCCATGTTGCAACATGAGCAAGTCCTGTTCAATGATGTCTATAGCAGATGATACTATGCTGTCCAAAGAATATATCCTGGACGACAGAGTCGTTAACCCATTGTCAACTACAGAGAGTGTTTTCTCTAAATTAATACAATCAATTTCTCGTATTCTTTCTGCAGTCTCTGCTTGCATATTCTTCCATGCTTCATTATAAAATGCATAGATACCAGCATATATACAACATTTTTGATGCGTTTTAGTAGGTCCTTGCAAGAAGTCCCTTAGATCAGCGCCATCTTTAAGTAAAGATTAGTGTTGTTTTACAGCCTAAGTGTAGATCTTTGTATCCATTCAAGGCACAGCTTCTCTACACTGTAAGTTGTTACTGTTCCTGGACGCTGTCTCTGAACATATCTTGGGTCTGGCCTATTGAATTTGAAACCCTGGCTCTTTTTCAGGAATCTATCTTATCAGGTGTTTGTGTCTGTGGGCCAGATCAACCATTTATTCCAATCTGGATCTCTTCTGTTGTGATGCAAAATAGTATGTACGTCAACCTCCCCCTCTGAAAGGTTAGTGCTATCGGTAAACGGTTTGGGTATGGACTGTTTTTATCTTGGCTAACCCAAGACAGGATGTCTGTTGAACAGTGTCATTCAAAAACATTATTTGTTCTGGGAAAATGCAGGCTCTAAATAAAGCTTCCATCCCCCGCACTTGCCAATCTTTTGTACACCAGACAGTTTTTGTCTCAATGTTGTCTTTTCGAAAGTCGAAACCCTGACTAGCCACTTGGGCAAAAAAAGGCTGCAGAATAAATCTGTTTGGTATTTGTCAACATACTTTTCATTCCTGTCTTATTAACATTTTTAAAGAAAAATGAATCTGGATTGGATACATTGAAACCTGAAAAGTATGGAAATGTTCCCAAATATTTTTTTTGAGCTATCCTTAGGTGGTGTAGGACAATGTTCCCACTGGTTATACCTTAGGACATTTGTAGGATTTGCGGATGTGTGCACAAAATATTGACCATAATGATTATAACAATACATTTGTTCATAGTCTGCTGAACCTTCTAATTATTCATGATTTGTAAATACAGCAGACATTTCTAAATCTGACATCATAATATTAACAGTCTCGAAGTCCCAATCATCAGAAAAGGTACTAGATGAAACAAAGTCATTCAAGGAAATATTTAACTGGTGTGGAATATTCAACAGCTCCGACGGGCCAATTATTTCATAATCAGTTCTGTCCCAGGCTATACCACCAGGTATAGGAACGGCTGTGATGTTCACTGATGACAAGTCTCTTTGTTCACGATGGGATGATTTGTGTGGCTTGAGAAGTAAATTGATGTTCTTACTTGCTGTGTCCATTGTGATATATCTTCCAGTTATCAGCATTCCCAAATGTGTTATCAGAGTCAACTTAAGTAGAAGAAAAAGCACACCCAACAAAATCCAAAGTTCAATCCATGGTGAAACCAGATAAGTCTTTTCCAGGTGTTGAAAAAGTTCTGTTGCTTGTTCTTTGAAAGTTATTTTTACAGGCTCAATTGGATCCTCAGAAAACGTATCAAAGTTAATGATATAGCCAGAGGCAGTTCTGTCAATTGTAGGGATTGCATCAGGATTTGTTGAAATCGCTGGAACCACTTGATAACTTGTTACATTTGTATAGTCAGATGCTATTTCATTGTAGACAGGCGTTTCTTGACAAATTGTTATTTGGGTTTCAAGAGGTACAAGTTCCATAGCTTTGTTGCATAGTCCTTCTTTTCACACTGCAGATTCTTCAATGGTGATGAGTCTCTCAGTTTGAACCTCTTGGATAGTAGCCAGATTAGGACATCTGCTACATCTTTAGAGTACACTTGGCCTACTGCTTATGATCAGCCACATGATGTGGTTTTACCAGGTCGATGGATACGGACCGGTTCTCCTTCTTTCCAGCAAGGGGCGGCAGTATTACTGTTCTTGATCCGTGGATTGCTAGGACAGGTACAGGTTGTCTGTAAGAAGGCCCAAATTTCTTCTTGTCTGCGATCTTTTCTCTGACTAGATCCCCAATCTTTGGAATCCAGGCAGGCTTTCCTGGGACTTTCAGTTTCTCTTCAGTGGCCGTTGGCTTCAGGAGCACGTTGCTTTGTTTTGTTCTTATTTCATTCAAGTCCTGTAAAACAGCCAAACGATCTTTGATATCAAAGGGTTTTTGTTCTACCACTGAAGTCTGACAATTGAGATCCGGTACGATCATTCTGGTCAAAAAAAGGACTTCGTGTGGAGTGATACCCCCTTGAGAACTTCTTGACAGATTACTAAAACTACGTTGGACACTTATTAGATATTTGACCCACCCGTCACCAGAACCTAATACCCTTGCTGTTATAGATTGCTTTATGTCCCTTTTTTTTATCTTCACAACTGAATTTCCCTCAGGATGGAATGTACTAGAGTACCACAATGCAACGCTCAAATTGGCTATGGTCTCATTGTAAGCTCGAGAGTTAAACGCGAGACCTTGGTCAGAATGTAGCGTGCCAACTGCCTATGTGCCGATAAAGACTCGCAAATGTTTTATAACAGTTCGAGTGTCAGCGAGCGCTGAGGCAACATCCAAACGAATCTTGTGCAAGAATCCACTGCGACCCTGATGCATTTATAGTGACCATCCCTCTTTAAGGGAATGCAGTGGTTCAGCTAATGGTTTATCTGAAAATAACAGGGGTGTCTGCGCAGGACGTTTCACAGTTGAGGCTTTCATCTTTTGACAGATTTCACATTCCAAAATATAGTTTCTGGTTTGTTTCCTCATGCGCGGCCACCAGTATCTCTGTTTTAATAATGACACTAAGGCGGAAACACCTGTGTGTGCAGAGGCAAGCCTTTCATGTGCTGCTAAGGTTAGTCCTAATCTATGGTCCATGTTTGGAATTACTCTATCCCCCACTCCAGGGATTCAAGCAAACAGAACATTGTTCGCATCAGTTATGTATGAGTATTTGAGTGGAAATCCTTTCGGTAATGTTTTACCACTGTCTTTGCTTGAAGCATTGACAGCTTGCATTATTTTGCCGTCTATTTTTGTTTTTGAATGAGTGATTGCAGCTACGGAAGCTGTTTGCACCGCTGCCTTCGCGGCGTCATCAGCCAACGAATTCCCTGCAACGTGAACGCCATCACATTGATGACTCGGTGTATGTATCCTGTGAGTTTTTTGTAGTTCTTGTAACTGAACTACTTGTTCCCAAAGCAATTTATGCTTGATTGTGCCACCTTTTACATCTTTGAAACTGTTTTTAATCCAGGTCTGCAAGTATTCATTGTAAGAATGAACACAATAATACGAATCGCACACTATGAGTCACGCCAACGACCTTTAACGATTGCGCACACCGTACTATATGCTTGTTTGCCCCCGTAGCGGGTTGAGCTGATCCGTCAGTATCAATTATACATTCATAATTCTCTAGAGGCAGAATTTCAGCAGGCAGAGGACATTCTTATTCGTATTGTAGAAATGCTTGTGTTTTAGTGAGCTGCTCCCACCTAGGACCCGCCCGAAGATGTTTTGGGGACTATATACTGCATATATGCTTAACAATACAAGAGGGCAGGATAAGGAACTAGGAGGAACAGCTGGTGCGGTTGGTACAGGCTCCAGTGAGACTGTTGGTGGTGTTTAGGGTGCCCCACGCTTGACAACCCTTAGCGACCCATTGAGTGTAGTTGGGGTTTGTGTTGTTGTAAAGGGACTATGGGAGAGGGGATGCCGAGTGTGAGTATTGCACGGGATTGCTAGCGCAGAATGGAGAGGGCGTGTGGCAACACACTGGTACACTGAAACTGTGGTTTTTTTGTGCTTTGGGAACTGAAGGACGCAAGGGTCGCACATCCGTGCTGAGCTACTGGGGGACATCTAGTTATATGCTTATTGTATTGTCTCTAGATTCTATTTGCTATCGCCGCCTTCCCATCTGGGGTTGTTGGCATAATGGCTGTGTAAGACATTCAAAAAGTGCAAGCTGTGGACCGGAAGTCCGATTATGTGTGTTGATGTATCATGGCATGTTTTTGCTTATTGTTGCAATAAAAAAACTTTATTAAAAAAAAGGAATGCTTGTGTTTTCAAATATGGATAAAAAAACGTATTCAACGTCTCTCGCAGCAAGAGAATTAACCCATTGTATCCATCTTTGATGTAAAGCTTTAGCATTCAGAATGCTCGCTTTTGTCACTGCCTCTAAGGCAGGTTCTGTTGTAACGGCCATAATGCGCTTTCCCTATGCGAGGGCTCTCTCTTTTGCTACTTCAGTTTGAACCTCTGTCAGAATTTTTTCTGTAGAAGTGAATTTCATTTCTGCTTGTGTGTACAAGTGTGATTTGTAAGCTATTGGTTCTTTTTCACCTTCGTTAATAGTTAAGTAAGTGAATCCGCATTGTCCTGGAATGATTCCAATCACTAAGTTGCGTACATTTATGAGTGTTTGTAAATGTGTTGTTGCTAACATGTCTGTTTGCAATGAACACAAAATTTCTGTATGTTTTGTGTCCAATTAACTGTTTTAAAATCGGGTTTGATTAATTCATATAGAGATTTAACCCTTTCTGCATAGTTTAGTATGTATGTTCTTCCGAAATTCAAGAATCCTAGAATCGACTAAGTTTTTCAGCGTTTTTGGAGGTTGGAACAGCGCACATTTCTCTAGAAAGTTTGCTGCCAGGCTTTTGCCTTCACTTGATAATTTGTATCCCAGAAACAGGATGTTTAGATGGCCAATTCTAGATTGACTTTGTAGCCCTCAGAGGCGAATCCAAGTATAATGGTATTCACTCTGTTCAAGTGCCTATCCAAGTCATCATCTGTCAGATAGATATCATCCACGTATGATAATGCTTCATCATCATAAGTTTGTAGCAACTCTGTTACTCTCGCTGAGAATAACCCAGGAGTGTTCTTGAATCCTTGTGGGAGACGACAGAAGTTACGCAGTGTCCCCATAATTGAGAAAGCGTTCAAATACCTGCTTTCATGAGCAATGTTTTGACAGAAGAAACCGTTAGAAATATCTAATGTGGTTTTGTATTTTTTACGCACAATGTTATTCATTAGTGCTGCACTGTGTGCATTTTGTACTGCAAATGTTTTGCAACAAGAGTTTAAATGTCTGTAAGCCAAAACTAGACGATATGTATTGTCTGGTTTGGAGACAGGAAACAAAGGATTGTTCATGGACGAGGTGCATGTTTCAATCACCCCCTGGTATTCAAGTTGATCTAAGATCTCCTTGACCTGTTTTTTAGCTTCTTGCTTAACTGGGTACTGCCTTTGTGCAGTTGGTTGATTTTTTAGTTGGATTTTATGGTGAGGCGAGTCCTCATCCCATCCAACATGATTTTTGTATAATGCTGGAGACTGGGCTACTGCCCATTTTCTGGCATACGTATATTTTAAATGAATTGGAACATGGTTGGAGAAAGCTGGCCTAGGTTAGGTCCTGACATTGCGTCTTGTACCTTTATTCTTTGATACAGATACCTTAGGGACAGGCACCCCTATGACACCCAGTAGCATGCTAAAGACAGAATACCATTAACTTGACCCTATTATAAGTGTGATTATCACCTAATAAGAGGTGTGCTATTGACTACCCCCTTGTTCACTACAATATTGTAACTGCCTCCATCCATCACCAGCACCCACCAATTGTAAATATGGCTTCATTCGAAAGCATAGTGAAGTAATCACATAGAAATGATGTGATTGGAAAACAAGTTTATTGGAGAAAACAGCTTACACATCCACAGTGCACAGGAGCAACTCTCTCTCTGCCCAACTCCCACATATGGAATGTAGACGAGCAGAGGAAACATAACAAGTCTAGAGAACATTCTGAATGAGAATACTACATACCTTCCCCCCTAAAAAATAAATAAAAAAAATAATAAAAAAAATAAGAGGAGAATGTCTGATGCGAGAACTTTTCCTTAAATTAACAACATTGCTAGAATCAACATAAACATTACCCAAACCACTGACATCGTCACAAGATAAGGAATAAGAATCTGCATTCATAGAACCAGAAGCAGCAGTGTTAAAGGTTGAATTACTTGTATCACTTGAAACAAAAGTAGAATAATCACAACCAAATGTGGCTAGCAAAGCCACACAATTATCCTGATTGTTATAAGGTTTAGGAGAAACAGCACATGGAATCACCTTGGAACATCCAGTTCTACATAAGGAAATACGTCTAAAATTCCAACTCTTATCACCTTCTACCCTTACGGCCTTACTAAACACTTCCAACACTTTGCATGGGTCAGACCATTTGGCCCACTTATTGCCATAAGCACCACCAAAATTAACACAAACTAAATCTCCCACCTTAATTTTAGAACTGTTGGTAATAGTCCCCCGTGAATTTCCTCTCATTTTACTCTGATACTCCAGAACTTTATCTCTAACTTAAGAAGAGTCAACCAAGGAATCATGTGGAATTTTAATTTTAATCCACCAGGGTGTTAATTTTGAACCTGGCTTCCTATCACGCAACATCTCAAAAGGGGATAAGCCAGTAACAGAATTGGGAGAAGTACGATACGACAACAAGGTTGCACGTAAAGGCTTTTTCCAATCTAAACCACGTCTAATTGCAAGTTGAATAGACTCTTTAATGACTCTGTTGAAGCGTTCTATTTGACCATTGGCTTGAGGATTATAATTAGATACTCTCTTATGTACTACTCCACACCTCTCAAGAAAAGCAACAAACTCTCTACTGATAAACTGAGGACCATTGTCAGAAACAATTTCTGCGGGAATGCCCTCCCTACAAAAAACTGCATCCATAAATTCAATGACCTGCGCTGAACCAATCATATCAACAAGCTTCAACTCTGGCCATTTAGAGAAATAATCAATCAGCACCAAAACAAAAACATCCCTGTTGGTAGACAAATTGAGTGGACCAACAATATCTATCCCAAGTTTTTTCCATGGCGTTGTAACAAATTCAACAGGAGAAACACCAAAACCATAGGCTTGGTCGATTTGTCACTATGGAAACAAGGAGGACATGACCTGACCCATTTGTCAACCATACAATCGACTCCAGGCCACCAATAGAACTCCCTAATATGTCTCTTGGTGCTAGACATACCCAAATGTCCCTCATGTGCCATAGAAACAATTTTCTCTCTCAGCTTTGACGGAGGAACTATTTTATCACCACGAGTTAAAAACCCTTGATCAAACATTAATTCATCTTTAATTTTACAGAAAGTAGAAAGATCACCAGATAACTTGCGTTCTTCAGGCCAACCCAATTGCATAAACTTCACAATATCAGACAAAATACTATCTTCACATTTGGCTGCTTTCCATTCAGTTTCAGAAATAACTTCAGACCAGACTCTGGATGCCTCACCATTACCATCTTCAATAGAAAAAACAACATCCGTATCAGAACCAACAATAGAAATGTCAGAGGAATCTGACAATGGCAAACAAAACATGCAATCAGCATGCACATTTAAACGTCCAGGAACATATTCAACTTCGCACTGAAACTCTTGAAGTTTAGCATCCAATCGTGCCAAACGAACAGTCAAAGTTCTCCCACCACCAGCAGCTAACATATTGATTAAAGGCTTATGATCAGTTCTCAAACGAAATTTGGTACCCCACAAGAACTGCCGAAAGTGTTGAACGGCCCAAGTGCACGCCAACAATTCCTTTTCAATGGTGGAATAATTGTATTCAGCACACCGTAGAGTTCTTGATGCATAGGACACAACATATTCCTCACCTGAATTCCTCTGCATCAACACAGACCCTAAACCAACATTACTGACATCCACTTACACAATACAATCTTTGCCAACTTCAAAAGGTCTCAAGAACGGAGCATTGATGATTTCTTTCTTAAGCAAATTAAAAGCACATTCTTGCTCATTGTTCCACACAAACTTTACATTTTTCTTCAGTAAAGATCTCAAAGGATACACTTTTGAGGAGTAATCTTGCACAAACTTACTGTAAAATTCAGTGAGACCTAGAATTGATACAAGTTGTTCTTTAGACAGTGGGGCAGGAGCATTAGACATACTCTGTATGTGGTTGAACTTAGGCTTAATGCCCTGTGACGAAATTTCATGGCCAAGATATTCCACTCTGCTTCGTCTGAATTTACATTTAGAGAACTTCAGAGATAACCCTTTCTCTTGTACCCGTAGTAGTACCTTCTCTAGGTTCTTATCATGGTGTTCAAAATCTTTCCCAAAAATCAGGATGTCATCCTGAAAGACGATAGTGCCCTCACAACCTTCAAGAACCTCTTTCATAAGTCTCTGGAACACAGATGCCGCACTTGCTAAACCAAACGGCATGCAACAATATTGAAACATGCCCTCTGGTGTGATAAAGGTTATCAGATACTTGGATTCATCATGTAAAAGCACCTGGCGATAGGCACTGGCTAAGTCTAACGTGGAGAACACACAAGCCCCATAAAGTATAGAAATAAGTTGGTGAATTTGAGGTAGGGGGTGCCTATCAATCCAAATCTCCTTATTTAAGCTGCGGCGGTCCACACATAAAGGAAGTTCGCCATTGCTTTTAAGCGATAAAACCACTGGCGAAACCCAAGGAGAAGATTCTACGGGTTCAATTATTTTCTTGGATACTAAATCAGATAGAATTACTTTCAATTTTTCACGATAAGCTAAAGGTACATTCCTAACTCTGTGTCGGACAGGAACAGCGCCCTCCTTAAGGACAACTTTATGCTTGAAATTAACAAATTCTCCCAAATTATCTGTAAAAATTAAAGGGAATTTAGTTCTTATTTTACTAACGAACTCATCATCCTCAGGGGAAACAATATAAACAGGAGGAGAAGCATTTGGATCAAGATTGATACCCATTTCCTGCTGATGAGGCCACCCAAGAATTGAAGCTCCTTTAGTCGCAACATAAACCTTCCCTCTAGTTGTTCTGTCTTTAAACTTAAGGTCAGCCCACATAAAACGATCAAGACTAATTTTGTAACCGGAGTAACCACCAGGTTGTATATCAGGTGGCAAAAGTTTTGTAGTATTCCAAAACTCATCAAAAACATTTCTGCCAATGATGCTGTACCAAGCACAAGAATGAATTAGCATGGAAATTTCCTTCCCATTGACCAGAATTTTATCACTGGGAAAACCTTTGCACTTAGTGTCACTGACACACAATAGACTATTAATTTCTGAAATTTGTTCTTGATTCTCTTCATTTTCCTCAAACGACACCAAATTCACCTTTTGAAAAGATCTGCACATTTTGTTAAAATGACCAGATTTTTTACATTTGATGCAAATTTTGTTCCAAGAGGGACACCCCTTGTAACTTCCTACATGGTCAGTGCCACCACACCTGTAGCAAACTAATTGAGAATTTCTTTACAAATGGATTATTCTCCTTTCCAAAACTCCCCTTCTTAAAAGGAACAAAAGGAGGCTTCCTGGGATTGGAATAGTCTTTTACAACAGCTACTTCAGGGATAATTTCCTTATTTTTAACCACCTGTCCCCTGATCTCGCTGGCAAAAATTTCTGATTGTTCAATACCTTTAGCAATATTCAACACTGCACTAAGAGAAGATTCTGTCCCCATCCACAAACGTTCCTGAATCTTCTTACTTTTAGTCTTCATCATTATCTGGTTCCTCAAAACTTGTTCGAAATTAATAGTCCCAAAAGCACAGGAACTAGCTAAAGTGCGTAAAGCAGCTACATAATTCTCAATAGACTCATCCTCTTTCTGACCCCTTGAGTAAAACTTAAACCTTTCCATGACAGTGTTAATTTTCCTGCCAAACCTAATGCTCATTTGTTTAACGGTGACCTCAAAGACATTGATGTCACCAGACCCATCTATAGGAGGTAGATTTGCTAACTCCTTCAAGCCTGCCCCCCCAAACAATTCTTCAGCAGTGCCAATTTTCTTTTAGGAGAACAACCATCCTCCTCCAAAACGTCAACATACGCCAAAAACATTAGGTACCATAGGTCCCATTCCATTTTTGGCTCACCAGCAGCTGGTAGAAAATGTGGGGGAGCAATAATATTGGACATGTTAAACTTCTCCAGGTACTGAACAGGCAGATAGAAAGGACACTCTGACACTTAAAACATAAACTGATCACAATTTGAAATACACAGTGAATGGGAAAAAAAATTAATTGTCAAAGAAATAAGTTAAAATGAAAGATGTGGTCACCTATGTCACAAAGGTAATGATGAGACTGCACAGTGTACAAAATAATAATCGAAAGAGAAAAACGTAGTCACCGATGTCAAGGAATGTTCCAGGAAAGATGCTTGAAAGAGATGAATTTTCGTAGTCACCGATATCAAGAAATGTTCCAGAAAAGGTGCTTTAAAAACAAATGAACTTGGATAAACAGTACCTGAAAATGGAAGCAAAATTAACTTGAGGAGGCAGAATGTGAACCCAGAAATCGTCTTGCAAATAAAAATAAAAGACAGCCTTGCTTAAAAAAAAAAATGGATGCCAGAGGAGTATGTCTTACGTCCGACGTTAAGATGAGTCAGAAAGTGACTTCCAAACACGCGTGGAGTGTCGCTTGGCAACGAGGAACGAGGCAGACAAACACAGCGCGATGACACAGAATCCTTTCAACACTGCGTTGTCAAGAATCTCCACGCTCCAGGTAGGCTGTAATTATATGAAATGTTTGGCAGTTTAACACAGCATTTGAGCACCCAAAATTAGGTGAATGTTGAAATACATGAAATCCGGGACTTCACTTTCAGAAGAATAACTCACAGAAATGCAATCTCTCTTAACGCTTGGCTGCTCGCAAACACGCTATAAGCTTCCTGCCATTAAGTTCTTGGTTTCATTAACACTCGTCAGCTCGTAAAAGCACTGATAGCTTCCTGCCATTAAATCCCACTGTGCTGAGCTTGTAGAACATTAAACGCTGGATTCTTTAACATAGAACAGCTTCAAATTCACACGTTCTTATTCCAAAACTGGGCATAAAAAACAGTCATGCACAAAGAGTTCTCACGATGAGTCAGTAGTCAATCTGTTGAAAAATACCAGGTGGAATTTTTTTTACCAACAAGTAAAGAAGTCAGTAACACAATTTCTTCCACACTGGAGTCCTTTGGAAGTAACCTCAATTCGCAAAACTTTAAAATAGTAGGAGAGAAGTGCACTCTGTTCCATTAAAAAAAAAAAATCCTTGATGGATTCTCTTCAAGATCCCAAACGGCGCCAAAATTGGGAAGTAATCACATAGAAATGATGTGATTGGAAAACAAGTTTATTGGAGGAAACAGCTTACACATCCACAGTGCACAGGAGCAACTCTCTCTCTGCCCAACTCCCACATATGGAATGTGGACGAGCAGAGGAAACATAACAAGTCTAGATAATATTCTGAATGAGAATCCTACACATAGCAAGTTCCATCGAAAATCGAGTGGAAATTAAAGCATACACAAATGAACAAGCAACTGAGATATACGCTCTTATCAAAGCCACTAAATCCTTCGAGACACACCAAGGTTTAACAATTCAACAACTACGGCATCTCAAATTCATTATGCGCTGTAAACTCAACCAAATGCTTCATGCCTCAACGCTCATCCAGTATCATAAGCACCACGAATCCCTAGAGGTCTAAGACTGACTATAAAACCTCGACTTTCTCACCTACAATATAACAAACAATTCATGGACAAATGGCATGCGGTACTCAATAAGTGCTCTTTTGATTTAATTCTACTAACTGTGGAAGAGTTGTCTAAATCTATTAAGGAATTGGAGGAAGAACTTTTCAACATGCAAAGGGACCTATCTGCTCAGATGAATTCTAACGAATGGTCCAAATATTTGGAAGAAATCAACAATAAATTAGTCAGCTATGGCAACGAGTTACAAGAAAGTAAATTAAACAAATTCAAATGAGATACCATGGATTACCATTTAAACAAAGTCTATACGTGGGCAGAAATGTACTCTCAATGTCGACCCACCAAGAAACAATATACTTCTTCAGAAGAGAGCGTAGTATCAGATTGTGAGTTATCTGTGACAAGACCGCCTCTACTAACAGAGGACTCCGGAACACCATCCACCAGTAGACAAGAGAGTTCAGATTTTTTATTTTTTTTTGTTTAAATTTGTTTATTGGGTTTTAGGTTTGCATTACATAAACAATATGACGGTAATCAAAAAGGTAGACCGGCATTGCAAAATGGGACCATAGAAATACAGTTTTAGAAATAGTCACTTTGCGGCCCTTCTCAGTTCGGGGTCTGTTGTCTGTCGACCGCCATTATCCGTGCGCTCCGTAGCGCGTACCACGTGGCCTCCCACCAGAGCATGTGCAAGAGAGTTCAGATACAACGCAACAACGTTCGATTACTGCCACAGAGCCTTTTTTATCCGAGGGTCAGCAACCATCACAACCTCCAGATCAACAAGTCCAAAAGTCCAGTGGAAACATACAAAAAACAGGAGAGGACAAACCAAAAGAAAAAGGAAAAGGGAAAACCAAATTTACGGAGTCACAGAACATAGTGATAAATACCTCTTCCGTTCATTTAAACAATAATCAAACAGATATCTTAAACAAAGGCACGTCATTGGTGCCATTATACAACACCAACTTACCAGAAACTGAAATAGCTTTCTTCAAGTTTATGCTGTAGTGTAGTTCCTATCTTCCCAATAGGCTCTGCGCATTGGAATAATACCTACAGCAGTAAAGGCCTAGGCCAGACGTTAACTAGGTCTACTACTGTCGATACTAGACTTAAGTTTTGGGTTTGCCAGCGTAGCTCAGAGTTCGCTAGAAACTTTCTCGAATGTTCAGGAAAGAATTAACTCCCCTGATTAGACAAGAAGGGATTTAGTTTCTGACAACCATAGAACATGACAACTTTGCTCTCCCCTAATCAAGAGTCAATCTCGAGAGTCGTGTGAGCACAAGGCAATTATTTTACTCAGTCAGTAAGTGCATTCTTAGTCTCATCAGATTGTAGAGAAAAGGAAGAGACGGGCGTGTTCAATAAAAAGGTGTTAATTATTGATCAGTCTCTTTTCTCGTACAAGAGAAATGGATCGATATTATTGCAATACTTATAGTTAAGTAAAGTGCATACATTAAAAGCAATAGTATAAAATAATACTGTAAAAACATTGATATGGTTTCTGAGCCATATGATGTTTAAAATGATTAAAATATATTTACATACACATATACATTTGACTAAACGTACTCAACTGGTGTTTCTAAATACGCCTACCCCGTGTACCTGACCTAAGTCTAATGCGTGGGCGGGAATAGAAAGTTACAGTTTAAGTTAAGTTTGTTTTTGCCAAGTGAATAACTAAAGAATTCTCTGTGAGGGGTTATTCAGTTCTGTACCTGGAAGTTAGGATGAATGAGGAATGGTATCTCTTTCTCTGCTCTCGATATTCCAGGCTGCCTGCGAGGGCTGCCCGAAAGCGCCGGTGCTGGGTCTCTCGGCTTGAGATAGCAGCGCGTCTCTCAGCGCATCAGGAAGGCGGGGCTGCTGCCAGCGGGGTCTGCTCTGCTTCTGGGCTTCGGCAAGTATGGCTGCTCCGTCTCGTCACCACGCGTGTGTTTGCATAGGGCAAGATCGGCAATATTTATACCTTAAAGGTGCCGAGATTGACGTAAGGATGGACATAGATACGTCAATAAAGATGTCATACGACTTGCTCGTTAGCACATTCTTTACTAAAGTTCTCTGTGAAATCAAAACAATGGCCGCACGGATTTTCCAGGTTGTCATAGGTTTGATTTGTTATGAGAACGTCGTATGCCTTATCAGGGGCTGGAGGAATGTCGCTTGTCTAATTAGATCTCAAGCGTTATGACCTAATCAGATAACACGTTCCTGTGCCGTAGTGTGACTGCGTCAGATAACGGTATCTGCATCATGGGGGCTTTTCTTGCCTCATGGGCTGACTGTTAGTTAACTTGATAGTTAGTTTAACCAGAATAGGGTCAGGAATAGGGGGATCGATTCAGAACCTATAGGAATACATGACACCCACTCCACGCTAACTATGGTCATATTTACTAATCTATGCATAGTATAACATAGTACAACATACTATAGAGTATAGTGTATACCTTACCACCCCAAAATACATAAATGCATTTTGAAATTTTCAAATATACTGAAAAATTGCAGTCATATATATTGTATGCACTCAAGCTATGAATTAAACGCTAAAGTAAACACGCATTTGTAGACATTATTGCTTATTTGGTTTATGAGAAATACACATGAAATGGCTCTTAATATGGCTATACAGAAAGGAAGTCCGAGACCATTTCATCACATAATAAAATATTTGTGAACATACCAGCGGGCAACTAAATTTTATAAAGTATCTAAAAATAGAAATCTTAGTTCTCTAGGAATAGTTTCTTACTTTAAGCAGAAGATAAGTGTCCCGAAAATGTTGTTAAAAAATAATTTGGGGCTGCTAAAAAATCGCTGTCCGTGAACTGGTGGGAAAAATTGTTCATGTGACTTTATTTTTAAAGTTGAAGGCCGAATTCAGGGAACGCCGTGTGCGAGCTTGCTCAAAAGTCTCTATTTCTGTTCTGGAGAGAACATCATATCATTAAGGCTTTCGAAAAAAATGTCAACAGCTTCATGGGAAAGTTCCACTAAGTCGGAAATAGGTGTAACCATGCATTCGTGCGCATGATTGTCTCCATTGACATTCTGATTTGCATTGCTGACAGAAGGTCGTACCTGATCGATGCTGCTTTCATCTTGAACTTCACTACTCTTCAATCGTAGTGGTGAAGATTCCACGAATGCCGTCATCAGGATTGGCAGCCTTTGAGGGCAGCACAAAGCGTGAACCTAGGTAGGAACCAACAATGTATCTGCATCCACTGGTGCATCCGATTGTAGCGTCAGACAGGTGTCTAACACGCATTCTTCTCCGCATAGCAGACACCTTAATACAGGTAAAACACACCTTTGCCATATTGGTCGAAATGATAGAAACCAAGTCACAAGCACTGTTTTCATTCTGCTTAAAGTATCTATTCGAATAGAAGTAATTTTCAAATCGGGCCATGCCCTTGCCTCCCTGTCTGGGAAGGAGCTGGGGAACAAAGAACGTCCACAGCACTTGACCTTCGCAGTCGTAGTGACTAGATAAGGAGTCCCGGGCATAAGACTACAACATCTGCGGTCTACAATAAGAATGTAACTCCCATTATAGAGTCTTTGAAAGAATGGTTCTATTTCGGTTGCAGGTGCGCCTTGCTGGTGACATGAAAGGTTGTATGAATTCCCTTCACAGGCTCAATGCAAACTAATTCTGTTACACAGAAGCGTGCCGCTTAGTGACATCTCACAATTGTTGCCACTAAGAAACACTCTCTATCCTTTATTACTGACACATGCATGTGAATAGGGCAGGTTCCAAGTTGTTTTAAGGTACCCCTTCCCCAATTTCTCGTACATGCCAGCCTGTATATATTTTTGGCAGTATTGAAACCTGAAGGTTGAGATTGGAATATTTATGATTCCGTGTATTATCCATTCACTGACAGGTCGTTCTGACATTGTCATTGGTAATCTTTCTAGTTTTTCAATGCTCAAGATTGTATAATCAGCACCCTTTTGCGCCATACCGATTTGTCTATCAGTAAGGTTAAAGATTTGGAATAGTGACGTTGTGTTGATTAAACGCCAAGGGACATAGCCTGAACGCAGATTTTGTAACGTCCAGCCAAGCTGTACAATAGAACGCAATTGTGACTGACCATGTTGTAATAACAGTAAGTCTTGCGATAATATATCGATTGCTGAAGACACAATGCTGTCCAATGAAAAAATTCTGGAGGACAGAGTCATTAACCCATTGTCCACTACAGAAAGTGATTTTTCCAAATTAATACGGTCAATTTCCCGTATTCTTTCTGCTGTTTCAATTTGAGTAACCTTCCAGGCCTCATTGTATGCTGCATATACAGAGGCTGCTATGAAACGCTTTTGACGCTGTTTGCGTGGTCCCAACATGAAATCACACAAGTCAGCACCATCAGTAAGTAAAGTTAGGTGTTGCTTAATTTCAGGCAGTGTGGAAGTTTGTAGCCATTGAAGGCATAATTTGCCCACACTGTAGGTTGTTATTATCCCTGGGTGATGTCTTTGGGGATATCTAGGGTCTGGCCTGGTCATTTTGAACCCCTGTGTTTTATTCAGGAATCTGTCTTGACAGTTATTTGTATCTGTGGGCCAGATCAACCATTGTTTCCAATCAGGATGTGTTCTGTTTTGGTTTAATATATGGTTTACGTCTATCTCTTCATCTGTATCAGAGCTATTGCTAAACATTATTGGCTTTGGAATAGACGGTTTATTTAAATCTTTGATTTTGGCTAAGCCAAGACAGGTGGTTTGTTGAACAGTGTCATTTAAAAATATCATTTGTTCTGGGATCATGCAAGCTCTAAACAAAGCTTCTAAACCCTGTACTTGCCATTCTTTTGTACCCCAAACACTTTTCAAATCAACATTTTTGTCCCAATAATCAAATCCAAAAGTATTCATTTTTTCGAAGAATGAATCTGAATATATCAATTTTGTGTTGGTTATCATGGTTTTCATCCCTGTCTTGTTTGACAATTTAAAATAAAATGTTTCAGCATCACTTGTGTTAAAACCTGAAAAATATGAATATTTGTCATATACGGTTCTTGAGCTCCCTTTTGGAGGTGTTGCACAATGTTCCCATTGATTATAATTTAAAACATTTCTAGGTTGTGCAGATTTATGTAAAAAATGGTTACCATAGTGGTTATAGCAGTACATACTATCATAATTTGTAGAACCTTGCAAATAGTCATGTTTTGTAAATTTAGCAGACATTACTAAATCAGACATCATGTTATTAATGCTTTCGAAGTCCCAATCATCAGCAAATGAGTTCGGTTTTGTAAAGTCACTCAAGGAGATCTTGATTTGGTGTGGATATTTCAGGATCTCGACCGGACCATAAATTTCATAGTCAGTGTTGTCCCAGGCTACCCCACCAGGTATAGGATTGGCTGTGAAGTTGGCTGAAGAAAGTTCTCTTTTCTCGACGTGTGAAGATGTGTGGTTTGAGGACCAAGTTGATGTTCTGACTTGCTGTGTCCATTTTAGCATATTTTCCCTCAATGAAGCGTCCCAAAGTAAATACCATGATGAGCCAAAGTATGAGGATAAATGCACCAAAACCCACCCAAAATTCAATCCATGGAGAAATCAGATATGTTTCTTTCAGTTGTTTCAAAAGTTCCTTAGCTTTGTCTTTAAAGGATTTTGATGATGGCTGTGTCTTTGATTCACTGAAACCTTCAGAGGAATCATCGAAGTTGATGAAGTACCCGGATGCAGTTCTGTCAATTGTTCCAATTGCTTCAGGATTTTTGTTTCTTGCATTGTCACTCGGTACTTCATTATAGATTGGTGTGTCTCTGCTAAATGCTTTTATTTGGGTTTTCAGAGGTCTTAGTTCTATTGCATTGTTGCATAGTCCTTGTTGTTCTTCTGTAGGCGTTTCGAATGTGATGAGCCTCTTTGTTAGGACCTCTGAACTGGTAGCAAACCTTGGTGTTCTGCTACTTATTGGGAGTCCACTTGGCCTACTGTTTGTTATCGGCCACATGTTGTGGTTTTATCAGGTCGATGGATACAACTCGGTTCTCCTTTTTACCAGCAAGTGGCGGTAGTACAACTGATCTTGTCCCGTTGACAGACAAGACAGGAACTGCTTTTCTGTAAGAAGGCCCAAATTCCTTCTTTACCGCGATCTTCTCCTTGACTAGATCCCCGACTTTTGGAATCCAGACAGGTCTTGCTGGGACAGGTGGTGATTCTTCAGTGGGTGTTGGCTGTTGTTTCAACTGTATGTTGCTCAGGTCTTTTCTTGTTTTGTTTAAGTCCTGCAAAATAGCCAAACGGTCTTTGACATCAAAGCTTTTTTCTTTAACCACTGAAGTCTGACTGTCGAGGTCAGAGATAATCATTCTAGTTCCAAATAATAATTCGTACGGACTGAATCCCTTCGGAGAATTTCTTGGCAAGTTATTTAGACTACGTTGGACACTTATTAGATGTTTGACCCACCCAGCTCCCGAACCTAATATCCTTTCCATTATAGATTGCTTTCTGCCTTGGTTTTTTCTTTACACCATCCCGTACCCTCAGGAAGGAAGTGAGAAGATTCCCGCTTGACTGTGCTCATTTGGCCATGTTTCCCCCCAGGCTGGTGTGCCTGAGTGAAAACAATGGTCGAACGTAGCATGCTCTTAGCGTATATGCCATTTAGACTCGCAAATCTTTGTATAACAGTCCGGACGTCAGCCGAGTGCTGAGGATCTACATTATAAGTGGAAACTAGCCTGTATATGTTAATCGCAAGCCATTCTTTTTACTGGTGATGTTATCTGCAGTCAGATTCCACCGTATTATATTTTTCTCTCCCCACTGCGATTTCTGTTGCAGTTTGGGCAGTTTTTTACAAACATGGTATGATGTAGGCTCATGCCTGGCCACCAGTACCGTGATTGTAATTCTTCCAGAGAATCTTTCAGTTTGAGGTGTCCAAGACCCTCACCCATGTGTGCGTCTGCGATTAACAAGTGTCTCCTGTCCATGTTTGGAATCACTCTATCCCCCACTCCAGGGATTTGAGCAAAAGGGACGGAGTTTGCATCGATTATGTATGTATAATTGAGTGGATAGTTGATCGGTAACGCTGAGCAGTCGCCTTTTGATGACGTTTTCACCGCCAGCAATGTTTCACCGTCAATGTATTTTAATGTACACTTTTTTCGAACTACGGGAGCCGATTTAGTGGCTGCCGCTGCGGCTGTTTCAGCCAATGAATTCCCTACAACGTGAACGCCATCACGCTGATGACTCAGTGAGTGTGTCACGTGAGTCTTTGGTAGTTCATTTTGTAAAAGAGCTATTTGTTCCCAGAGCAGTTTCTGCTTTATTGGTGCATCTGTGTCATCTTTGTAACCGTTTTGAAACCATGTCTGCAAATCCTTGTTGTATGATTTGACGCAGTAATATGAATCTGACACTATAAGTGTCGGGAATTCGCGATCCGCATTATCTAGCGCCATTTTCAATGCTATTATTTCAGTTTGTTTTTCTGAATTAGTTTCTACTGATTGTGATTTTGTTAATAGAGGTTTTAATTTACCTCCGCGCCACACTTCTTTTGTAATCTCACATGTGGGGTTGTATGCTTGTTCTCCCCAAACGGAGGGTTGAGCATGTCCGTCTGTATAGATTACACAGGCGTAATGTCGTAGAGGCAGAATGTCGATTGGCAGAGGATACGTCTTTTCATACTTTAGATTTTTTAATTCTTCTAGTTCTGGATCAAAGTAGTAGTATACTTTGTCCGTTGTGATTGAATTCACCCATTGTATCCATTCCGGATTCAATGTTGTTGTTGGTAAATTACACGGTGTTGTTAGTGCCTCAAAGGCTGATTCTGCTGTTCTGACTGTGATATGTCTACCGTCAGCTATGTCTTTCTCTCTAGCTATTGCGGTTTGAACTGCGCGAATGATTTTTTCTGTATTACTGAATTTCTGTTCAGCCTCTGTGTACAAGTGTGATTTGAATGCAATTGGTACCTTTTCTCCCTCATTAGAGGTCAGGTATGTGAATCCGCATCTCCCTGGGATGACTCGAATCACAAGATTGCGTGTGTTATCACGTGTTTCTAATTTTGTTTTAATTAGCATGTCTGTTTGTAAGGATCTCAAAATTTCTGTGTGTGTTTGAGTCCAATTGGATTTTTTAAAGTCTGGTTTAATTATATCATAAAGGGGTTTGACCCTTTCTGCGTAATTTGCAATGTATGTTCTTCCGAAATTTAGGAAGCCTAGAATTGACTGTAGGTTTTTTAGTGTTTTAGGAGCTTGGATTACGGCACATTTCTCTAGGAAATTGTCTGCCAGGCTTTTACCTTCACTTGATAACTCATATCCTAAGAATAGGACTGTCAGATGGGCAATTCTGGACTTTTTAAAGTTGAATTTGTAACCCTCTGCAGCGAACCCAAGTATTATGGTGTTCACTCTTTTCAAGTGAGTATCCAAGTCATCATCTGTTAAGTAAATGTCATCGACATAAGATAATGCTTCATCATCATATAGATGAAGTAATTCTGTTACTCTCTCTGAGAATACCCCGGGCTGTTTTTGTACCCCTGGGCTAACCGACAGAATTGTTTTTGAGTGCCATTTACTGAGAATGCAGTTAAATATCTGCTCTCTGGTGCTATATTTTGACAAAAGAATCCATTGGAGATGTCCAAGGTAGTTTTGTATTTTTTGCGCACTATGTTATTCATTAGTGCAGCACTGTGTGAGTTTTGCACTGCAAAAGTTTTGCAACATGTGTTAAGGTGTCGGTAATCCAAAACTAGACGATATGAATTGTCTGGTTTGGAGACCGGAAACAAAGGATTGTTCATTTGTGAGGTGCAAGTTTCAATCACCCCCTGGTATTCTAGCTGATCTAGTATTTCATTTACTTGTTTTTTAGCTTCTTGCTTAATTGGGTACTGCCTTTGTGCAGTAGGTTGTGATTTTAACTGGATTTTGTGAGGAGGAGAATCCTCATCCCATCCTACATGATTTTTATATAAAGCAGGTGCTAAGGCCACTGCCCACTTTCTAGCAAGTGTGTATTTTTTATGAATCGGGATTTGATTCGAGAAGGCAGGCATAATTACTTCTTCGCCATGAGGGCACTCCCTGACAAACTCTGGTGGCCAGTCTTTTTCAGCTAGAAGGATGTCATAACCCTTTGAGAGGTTATCCCAAAATAGTCCCCTTATTTTCCTAGTCTTATCTCCCTCTATACGTAATGTTATCTCGTATATCTTGTGGGGTTTGCTAACCCTGGTGTCTGCAGTTTCCACTTGAAGATATTCATTCGTGTCCACTGTCTCCAGATGATTCATAAGGACTTTGCGAGCTATGCTCACCTCTGCTGCGCTGTCTAGCATTGTCTGAGCCCACTCTCCGTTTTTCAGTTGTGTCCTCAGTATTCTCGGCATTGTTAACTACCTTGATACTGGCTACCTTCTTTTTTGGAAATTGTAATTTCTTTTTTAGCTGAGCAGGTTCCTTGTCTTTGGACTTGGCGTGCTCTTCTCTTTGTTCTGATCGTCCTCTTCTTTCCGATTTCTGCGAGGAATTCTGAAAAGATTGAGAGGGACGTGTATCAATGTCTTGATATCTATCAGGTTTTTTAATATTATCCCTATTTCTAAGGTTATATCTATTCCCAGAGGGGTCACTCTGCGGTGACCTCTGTCTTCGGTTTGGAGATTTTTCTCTTCGCCTTGGAGACCTTCCTCTGGACTGGAATTTCTTTTCTTTAGGATTGGATTGTTTGTTTCCATCCCAGTTCTTTTTTGGTGAATTATTATAAAAAAATATTTTTTCTGGACTTTCAGTCAGTTGCGGTTTTACTGGTATTCCACCTAAACTATCTCTACCTAGTTCCTCATAGGATTTTTCTATGATTCTGGCAATTTCAGCTGGTTGGTCTGCTATATCTGTCTCTTTTAACCTCTGGCGGATCGCCACGTTTGCTGCTTCACCTTTTATGTTGGCTAATAATATAGCCGAGACCTGCTTGAAGTCTTTCAGTAATTTCATACCAAGAGTTAAAGCAGGCTCTGGACCGTATTCATCTTGAATTTGTTTTAGCACATCTGGTATTACCGAAATGGATGGAACACCGTGCGTTTTTGTGTAGATTGAAGCAAAGACTGTACCCCAAGTGTCACAGTCTTCTATGTGTGGTGCGATTCCCATTGGGAGACATATAGTCAGAATCCTGTGTTTTTCTAGCGGGGTGGTGTCAGGAAACACCGCCTCTATTTGGGTGATTTTCTGTGCCAACCAGAATGGTATCTGTTCCCGTTTAGCCGGAACTTTACCTAGGCAGGATTGGATGTTCTGTGGTGTAATTTTATTTGTGTTCCCCTGGTGAGGGGTCAGCTGTGGAAGTTTAATCGCTGGCTGAATTGTTGAAGTCCGCATTACATACTGGACTAATTGTCTATGAATTTTTAGTAATTGTTTTAGCTGTATTAACAGCTCTCCTGTAGACATCCCTTCGATGTCTGGGTGTGGTGTGTATCCGGCTAAGACCGGCCACGTTGCTCCTGGTCTACCTAAAGGACCGAGCCTTGTAATGTGATTGTTATGTATTAGGGCGCCATCAAATAAGAGCAAATGCTCTTGGAATTTGAGTGGTACTTCCACCTCCTCGAAAGGAGTGTAAATGTCGGGTGGTACCTCTATTTTGTAATAGTGGAAGTACTTTGTTACAGCATTTGCTGCTGGAAAATGTATCCATGAATAGTATACCTCTGTCTGCCGATATTCGTGTGCCTCAATTACGAATATGACTGTGCCACCTCTAGGTGTCAGTCCATTTTCTATAAGTTTTAGGGTTATAGATTTCCTTTTGGCGACCGGGATGAGTATTATATCCCCGTCCGCATCTAGTGCTGCAGTATCAGCTGCTGCTATTTCAGCTGCTAATCTAACTGCCTCTCTTTCTTCATCACTGTCTCCCATTTTACCGACAGGATGGTATTATGTTTGTTTGCAGATCAGGTTTCTTATGGAACAAAGATTAGATGCACAATATTTTGGAACTGTTTATCCTTCAACGTTGACTATACCAAGAACCTTACATAGGAGTTCCCTCCTGCGAGGTTTTGGAGGATATTACCTTTCACCCACTCCAGACGTCTTTGGAGTATTTGGGAAAAGGGGTCTGAGTGAGAAAGCACGACTGAGTTACTCTAAATGTCTTACGTTAGTTTTATCGCCCTTTCCAAACGCGTTGGGCGCCATGTAGTGTAGTTCCTATCTTCCCAATAGGCTCTGCGCATTGGAATAATACCTACAGCAGTAAAGGCCTAGGCCAGACGTTAACTAGGTCTACTACTGTCGATACTAGACTTAAGTTTTGGGTTTGCCAGCGTAGCTCAGAGTTCGCTAGAAACTTTCTCGAATGTTCAGGAAAGAATTAACTCCCCTGATTAGACAAGAAGGGATTTAGTTTCTGACAACCATAGAACATGACAACTTTGCTCTCCCCTAATCAAGAGTCAATCTCGAGAGTCGTGTGAGCACAAGGCAATTATTTTACTTAGTCAGTACGTGCATTCTTCGTCTCATCAGATTGTAGAGAAAAGGAAGAGACGGGCGTGTTCAATAAAAAGGTGTTATTTATTGATCAGTCTCTTTTCTCGTACAAGAGAAATGGATCGATATTATTGCAATACTTATAGTTAAGTAAAGTGCATACATTAAAAGCAATAGTATAAAATAATACTGTAAAAACATTGATATGGTTTCTGAGCCATATGATGTTTAAAATGATTAAAATATATTTACATACACATATACATTTGACTAAACGTACTCAACTGGTGTTTCTAAATACGCCTACCCCGTGTACCTGACCTAAGTCTAATGCGTGGGCAGGAATAGAAAGTTACAGTTTAAGTTAAGTTTGTTTTTGCCAAGTGAATAACTAAAGAATTCTCTGTGAGGGGTTATTCAGTTCTGTACCTGGAAGTTAGGATGAATGAGGAATGGTATCTCTTTCTCTGCTCTCGATATTCCAGGCTGCCTGCGAGGGCTGCCCGAAAGTGCCGGTGCTGGGTCTCTCGGCTTGAGATAGCAGCGCGTCTCTCAGCGCGTCAGGAAGGCGGGGCTGCTGCCAGCGGGGTCTGCTCTGCTTCTGGGCTTCGGCAAGTATGGCTGCTCCGTCTCGTCACCACGCGTGTGTTTGCATAGGGCAAGATCGGCAATATTTATACCTTAAAGGTGCCGAGATTGACGTAAGGATGGACATAGATACGTCAATAAAGATGTCATACGACTTGCTCGTTAGCACATTCTTTACTAAAGTTCTCTGTGAAATGAAAACAATGGCCGCACGGATTTTCCAGGTTGTCATAGGTTTGATTTGTTATGAGAACGTCGTATGCCTTATCAGGGGCTGGAGGAATGTCGCTTGTCTAATTAGATCTCAAGCGTTATGACCTAATCAGATAACACGTTCCTGTGCCGTAGTGTGACTGCGTCAGATAACGGTATCTGCATCATGGGGGCTTTTCTTGCCTCATGGGCTGACTGTTAGTTAACTTGATAGTTAGTTTAACCAGAATAGGGTCAGGAATAGGGGGATCGATTCAGAACCTATAGGAATACATGACAATGCGTACCATCAAGTTAAGACATGTTTTTGACAACGTGATCCCTGAAAATACACTACAAGAACCACAAGAATACACTGAATTCAAACCTAAAAGTACTTACATGACACCCTCTTCACATAAAACTATAGAACTATTTGGTTCTCCAAAATCTACGGTCAGTTAACTTCAATCCATCCAAACAATCCAACAATTCCAAAGAAGAAATAAGAACGCTACAACACCTAGCGAATAAAAAAAAACTGACATTTCAACAAGCGGATAAAGGCGGTGCCCTTATTATAATGAACACTACATACTATCACCAAAAAGTGAAAGAGTATTCAACAGATAAATCCACCTATCTCAGAGTGGAAATATATCCTACTAATGAAATTGCCAGAGTCCTAGAACAAATTCTGGAACATGCCAAAACCATGGATTGGATTTCTGTCAAAACTAAACAATATCTGACTCAACTCAACCCCCAACGCCTTCACCTATATATGTTACCAAAAATTCACAAGCACCTAGTTGACCCGCCCTTTAGACCGATAGTCTCGGGAGTTGGTTGTATATTTGAACCACTAGGTAAATATAGTGATCATTTTCTACAAAGCTTTGTCACAAATTGGACAACCAACATCAAGGACACTACTGATTTCCTAAACCAACTAAACACTCTAGATACTACCAGAAGTCAACAATGGGTACTGTGTACCATCGACGTGACCTCCCTATACACTTCCATCCCTTTAAAAGAAGGAATTGAGGCAGCTGAATATTGCCGATTCGAAGAAGATTACCTCCTTCAAATAAGCGGCACCAGCATGGGATTTGGGGGAGCTCCCACATACGCCAACATCTTTATGGCGGCATTTGAAGAAGAACACATTCTAACTAAAAATGAATGGAACCAAGAACTAGTGTTATACCGTCGATTCATTGACAATATTTTTTTAATATGGTCAGGTACCACAACAACTCTCGAAAACTATATCAAGGATCTGAATACCAAAAACACTAGGATCAAATTCACTCACCAAATCAGCCACAATGAATGATCTTTTATGGACGTTATGGTAGTCATGAAGAACTCTACCATTCACACACAGACATACGTCAAACCCACTGATCGCAACAATCCGCTACTATACCAAAGCTTTCATTCTCCACAACTCATCAGCAATCTGCCATTCTCTCAAATGCTTCAGATCAAAAGAATTTCATCTACACAAAACGCATATCAACATGATCTTGAACGATTAAAACAAAGATTTCATGACAGAGGTTACCCTTTAGACTGCATTGACAAAGCTGAAATTCAGATATCAGGAATAGAGCGTAAAGACCTGTTAGTGACGAAACCTAAACCAACCACTATTAATTGGAATGTGTTTGTGTCTAAATTTTCCACTAGATCTGCAAACATCAAAACAATCATCCTGAAGAGATGGGAACTGGTCCAAAAAGAGGACTATTTCAACAACATTTTTAGAGAGAAACCTATTTTCGCCTACACTAAAAGTTTTAACCTTAAAGAACAACTGTCCTTCACCAAATCCACCGACGATACTCAACATAAAGGCATGAGGAAGTACAACAATTGCACGCACTGCAACAATATAATGCAGCAGAATTTCATAACGCACCCAAGATCTGGAGAAAAAACGATTCTCCGTTTCACAGCAGACTGTCATTCAAGGTCCGTGATCTACACTATCAAGTGTCCCTGTGGACTCGTACATAGGGAAAACAGAAATGAAAATAAAAGTAAGAATTGGAGAACACAAAAGCATGATACGCAATAAAAATACCAATTCCAATCTGGTAGAACATTGGCTTAATCACCAACACAACATCTCCCATGTACGATACATGGTGATTGAAATGATTGTAAGCAAAGAAGGGAGGGATTCCAGCCAGCATCTATCACTACGCGAAGTGATGTTAATGAAAAAATATCAAACAATGGAACCCTTTGGATTGAATGACAAAATAGATCTGAGTTGCTTTCTATAACCTAGCCATAGGCATATCCACATTTATGACACTTATATAGAGGCTGAAACTATCTCACTAGTTGTACCTCATACCATAATTTAACTTGCATGTAGATATACATTGACTGATCACATTATGTAATTCTTTGACACCTGCATGTAGAGTCAGTCTCTGTCCTCTTATGCAATCATGTATTTAGATGAGTTTCAGAGCCATGGAGACGTAGTTCATGTATGACTACATTGTTTATCTATAACATGTACTGCACTGGTTTATTGAGGACTGATAACTTTATTATTGGAAGTCATGAGTTCGCAGACCATCAACTAAGTACTGGTTTAATAAGGGCTGTTGTAACTCTTCATTATGTATACAGGCACTCTAGACGAAACTTTAGTATTCGTTTGTATTTACACCGCACTATTCACCTAACTCACATTACCAAGATGGCCACCGCGCACTATCCACTACCCGGCACCTCCTTTCTCTATGTTTAGCTTGGTTCACGTGACCAGAAACAAGGTTAAAGTTTGCGGTGTATTCACCCGCGTTCAAACAATCGATTGATGCAGCTAGGAGTTATCGGAATATTCGCACAAGCCGCATCGGGACAAGTAAGCGTTTTTACCTTACCTCCTTAAACTCATGTGCAGTTTAAAGCATGAAGTAATCTCTACGCGTTATGCTTTCCTCATAGATTTTCCCTCTCGAGCCAAGACAAGCACAGGTAATTGCATGATATGCCCCTTTCCTCTTGGTTCTCGCAGTTGCGGGCTATATGTCTTTTAACCTCACAATTTATTCATTTGTTTTAGACAGTTTGACTTTATTCATTCTTACCGCGTGGCACCTCCGCGGTTAACGTCATTCAGCAGGTGAGCCGTAATTGGTTCTTTCTCTGTATTTGAGCATAGCCACACTGGTTATATAGCGACATGTTCATTTTCACTTTCACGTTTTATCTACACGGAGCACACCACGTTACTTCTTTTTCATAGATAGAGGTTACACCAGCACGCCGATCTAAGAAGTATACCGTTCTCCTTCACTTCTTTTTCATTCACTTTATTCACTGGAGCTCTCATGCATTTTTCACCCGTCGTCGTATACAGATGCTTTTCTTTGAATGGAACCCTACAAACCGCTCATTCTCTCTCTGTTATACATGTCACATCTATTGAATTAAAATCTCTCCCTGTAATACAGTTCTGTACAGTTCCTATGTATAAGTCGGTTTCATGATTGCTAGATTCAAGGGGTGGAAAATAGGAAACCTCATTATGAGTTTCCTATTACTCAAATGTGATTCGTTCAACTTGTGAGACTCCATTGCTTTATGTTGGTTGTATATTATTTAAGTTCAGTAGACATCAAAAAGTGTAACATAAAACTATGCATTTGAATTGTTTTTCATATCATTTCATTTACAGTGGCCCCTGAGGAAGGGACTACTTGTCCCGAAATGCATCGGGCCAACCACCACCAATCGCCATCATCGATGTATTGATATTGACAACATTGATGTCACTATTGTACTAGATTAATGAATCATTGAGATATGTATTAAGTTAGTCATGAAGGAATGACTTGATTGAATAACATGTAAACATGAAAGACATGTTAAAAGATTCATCAATGAAAATTGGAATCACAAATTTATGAAAAAACTCTAAAATTATTTGCAATGTGTATTTTTTGTATGTAAGCAGTTGAATTTTTTCAAAAAAACACTTGTGCCAGAAGGTTTAAGCAGATTCACCCAAGCTGTGCACTATGTTAGGTCCTGAGAGTGTGTCTTGTACCTTTATTCTTTGATACAGATACCTTAGGGACAGGCAGCCCTATGACACCCAGTAGCACGCTAAAGACAGAATACCATTAACTTGACCCTATTATAAATGTGATTCTCACCTAATAAGAGATGTGCTAGTGACTACCCTCTTGTTCAGTACAATAATTATTTCTTCGCCATGTGGGGACTCACTGACAAATTCTGGTGGCCAGTCTTGTTCAGCAAGAAGAATGTCATAACCCTTAGAAAGTTGCTCATGCAAGAGAGGTGAACTGCTAAAATCGATAGAGAGAATGCAAAGTATAATGGGTACAGCACAAAAAGTAATATACAATAATACTGTAAAAGCTTTTTATGGTTTCTAAGCCATATAAAAATACATACATAAATACACAGGCTAAAATTTCCAACTGGTGCTTCTAAAATACGCCTACGCCAATGTACCTAACCTAAGTCTAGTATGAGGGAAAAAGTAAGCATGGGCTGAAAATTCGTTCTGCTCGCGGAATTTGCAGATTTTGGGAATTTTGCGGTACGTGAATCGCAAGAGGTTGCCAAACAATCCGCAATTTGCCAAGTTCGCAAACTTTTTTGCTTGTTCGCACTTCAAAAATACAATCTTGCGCGCGCGGTGTTGACTTACCATGATTTTCAGTTTGCTGAGTTGTTTTCCTCCCGCGAACAAGATGGCGCGCCCATATACGACCACATGGGTACGTTCGCGGTAGTCGCGGTGAAAAAAATCCCGCGAACTCGCAAAAATGAAAAAATCCGCAATCTCGCAAAAGTTCACGAATTTTGCGATCCGCAAGTACACTTTTACACGAATTCGCGTACCACGAATTAGCAAAATTCTCCCATATTTAGGAAAAAGTAAGTGTTGCATTAGCATAGGTTTAGTTTTTACCAAGAATCTACCAAAGGTTTCTCTAGGTTCTTATCAGCTCCGTACCTTAGAATGAAGAAGGTTTGGTATCTCTGTCTCGGACTTAATTTCCCAACACCCCGCAAGGGGTGTCAGAGACACTGGAGCAGTATTCTAGTCAGGAGGATATCAGCTGCTTGTTCAGTGCGTCAGCTGGAGAGTCTGCTTCCTTCGGCACTTGCTGTTGCGAGCCGTATCGGGCAAGTAGGTTGTCGCTCTGCTCCGAACCACTGTACTTTGCCATAGCAAGTGAACGTATATTTATACCTTGAAGGTGTTTAGGAATGCCATGATTTGACGTAAAGTTGGGCATATGAACGTCATGAATGAACCCCTAGGGAATAGTTGTTCATTGTAAAACTGAGTTCTTGGAGAAATCAATATTCAAGCAAGGGTAAGTCCCTAACGGCTTAAGCTGGTTTTCCAAGAAATCCTTGTGACGTTTGGTGAACGGATGGAAGTAGCCATGCCTGTATTTGGTTAGTATGGGCTATGCCTAAATAAGGTCTGGGTTTCTATGCCTATATAAGGGCCAAGCAAATTGTACCTATATAAGGGAATGAATCGGGAAAATCCATTCGGAATCTAAAACGACATACAACAGGAGCTTCGAAGATGCAGACCAACAATTGCGTTGTTGGTGCTTGCTTGAGCAGGGGAGTCACTGCTTGACCTTCCATCCTCTAGTCTTTAGTAGAAAATCAAAGTTCCAGGATGCAGTTTCAGAGTTTCGTCCAAGTGTAATCTAAAGTCCTGTTGCCAGGGGTCTCTAAATTATACTAAGAAATGGGGTTGGACATACTCTGGGGACCCACCTATGGGAGGGTCAGGAAAGAGGGGTGGCTATACCCATTTCCTTTGTCCAGTTTTGTACCAGAGCAGGGGCTGAGTGTCCCTGCCACTGGTTTGAACTGGACTATGCACAGGGACACAAAATGTGCCCCCAGTGCAGACTTTCTGGCACTCTCTGAGTGCCCCCACCCAGCCCCAATACACGAAAGCCTGTCTAAGAGGAGATTAAACCTCCCTGTGACAGGAAACCTATTGTCCTGGCCTCCCCTGCTGGAGTTTTGTCCAGCAGCAGGAGGTCAGATGCGTGTCTGTGGCTGCAGCATCCATTTTGTGATGCTGGGGCTCATTTAAACTATTACTGGAAAGACCAGTGTGTAAATGTCTATCCCTCTTGAAGGGTGGAATTCTATCCCCGACGCCAGGACTAGTGGGGGTAGGATTCCAAAGTGTTTGACACCACACTCGACAAGTTTCCATGCAGCCATTCCAAAGTTAGTATTTACCACAAGGTTATAATGCACTTAAGAGTATATGGTCTGCCTGCGTCACAGAACATCCTCAGAGAATAGGCTCCGAGAGCTGCAGAGGTGCTCAGCTCATGCATGGGCACCCTCTCACACAAAACCAAGCACTCTGCTTTCAGGATTGATAAGGCCTGCCATTGGAGTGACTGATAGGCTTATGTATGTCAGTGATTAAAGATAGCTATAGGTAACCCATATCTTAGTAAGGGGTGCATGCACCACCTTACCCAGGCTGCAGTAGCAGTCCTGTGGTGCCATTTTGTAAGGCTTCCCAGGGGTGGCATAATACATGCTGCAGCCCCCGGTAGGCCTATGCGGTACCTATGCCCATAGTACCTAAGGTACCAGACACTAGGGACTCACAAGGGTATCCCATTAACCAACCAGAGTGTACCTAAAGTACATGCAATCATTTTAGAGAGGAAGGACCTAGGATGGGGTCCGGGATAGCAGGGCCACAGCCAGACTAAAGTAAAAAAACAGTAAAACACCAGCAAAAAGTGGGGTAACCATCGTAAGCAGATCCTACTCTCCTATATCCCTGGTAAGTGGTATTAGTAGTAATCAGGGCATGGGAGTTAAAGAGTTCACCAGGGCATGCAGAACTGATTGTGCCACCTGAACGACCCAGGTAAAGAGATGACAGCTGGCCCGCTTAGGGCAAGCAAAGCAAACACAAGGAGATGATGGACAGAGCTCTAAAACATTTCAGGCACTCACCCATCATCCATTCTCATAGCTTATCGATCTTTAGCTCACTTCTAGACCCATATTCTTTGTTTTGTTTGCCTGAAGTTGGCAAGGTATGCCCAGACGGGGGTCCCTTGCTCACTTTGCCACTGGACTCAAGCTAGCTTGGCTGATGAAGGGTGAAACCCTAAAAATGGACCTAGGATACTTGTTTCCAGTCCAGAGACGATCTGGCCTGGCAGGTTGGGCTGGACTGTTCCCATGAGGATCAGGGTCAAGACTGATTTGAATAGGACTGGGTCTGAACTGGAGTGGAAAAGTGAGCTAAAGAACGATGATGGACTAAACCTAGATCTGTGACTGAGGTGAGTGTCTGAAAAGGTCAACGCTCTGTCCATCATCTCTTTGTGTTTGCTTTGTACCAAGATCTGTCCATTTTATAAGGAGAGGGTAATATGTAGGTTAAATGGGAGGAGACTGGTATTAAAGGTTCATAATTACTGTCAAGAAAGTGGTTGGTGGCTCAGATGTCATAGGTGAATGTCTGACATAATATCGACAGACAGAATATCTACATACAAAAATATCGACACAAAAATATCGAAATCAAAAATATCGGAGTCATATCTTCATAAAGGTAAGTACAAAAATATCGAAAAATTAATATCATAGTACAAAAATATCGAAATTAAAAATATCGTTTTTTTAAATGTATAAATAATAATGTAAAAATAATTTTAAAATACATATAATTTTACAAATATTAAATAAAAACATTAAAACATAATTAAAAAATTAAAACTAATACATATACATTTAAAATAAATTAAAAACGTAATAATTTAATGTAATTTTATTTTTTTTAATTTCATTTAATTGATTTAATTTAAATATAAATTTATTTTATTTTTACCCTGTTCGCCTGTACCCCAAAAACCCAAAACTGAACCTGAACCCTAAAAATACCCCTTTACCCAAAAACCCAAAACTGACCCTGAACCCTAAAAATACCCTTTTACCCAAAAACCCAAAACTGACCCTGAACCCTAAAAATACCCCTTTACCCAAAAACCCAAAACTGACCCTGAACCCTAAAAATACCCTTTTACCCAAAAACCCAAAACTGACCCTGAACCCTAAAAATACCCCTTTACCCAAAAACCCAAAACTGACCCTGAACCCTAAAAATACCCCTTTACCCAAAAACTGAAAACTGACCCTGAACCCAAAAAAGACCCCTTTACCCAAGAACTAAAAACTGACCCTGAACCCTAAAAATATCCCTTTACCCAAAAACTGAAAACTGACCCTGAACCCTAAAAATACCCCTGTACCCAAAAACTGAAAACTGACCCTGAACCCAAAAAATACCCCTTTACCCAAGAACTGAAAACTGACCCTGAACCCTAAAAATACTCCTTTACCCAAAAACTGAAAACTGACCCTGAACCCAAAAAAGACCCCTTTACCCAAGAACTAAAAACTGACCCTGAACCCTAAAAATACCCCTTTACCCAAAAACTGAAAACTGACCCTGAACCCTAAAAATACCCCTTTGCCCAAAAACTGAAAACTGACCCTGAACCCAAAAAATACCCCTTTACCCAAAAACTGAAAACTGACCCTGAACCCTAAAAATACCCCTGTACCCAAAAACTGAAAACTGACCCTGAACCCAAAAAATACCCCTTTACCCAAGAACTGAAAACTGACCCTGAACCCTAAAAATACTCCTTTACCCAAAAAACTGAAAACTGACCATGAACCCTAAAAATACCCCTTTACCCAAAAACTGAAAACTGACCCTGAACACTAAAAATACCCTTTTACCCAAAAACTGAAAACTGACCCTGAACCCTAAAAATACCCCTTAAAAAAACTAAAACATATAAAATTTAAAATATTATTATATACTTACCTATACTTACGTTGTAATGGTATGCGTTGTAAAGGTACCTGCGTTGTAAAAACATGCGTTGTAAACACATGCGTTGTAATGGTTTTTGCGTTGTAAAAATTTCGTTGTAATGGTAGTGCGTTGTAAAAGTTGCGTTGTAAAGGTTGTTTCCCCGGTGGATAGCGTAGGGGTAAAAATTACTATTCACACTCCAGAGGGTGCAACAGTAGGGAAAGTGTTGGATAGCATGGGGGTAAAAATTAATTCCCACACTACTCCCACTTTAACACACAATACACTACACATATAAAAAAGACAATTAATATAAATTCAATAATCAATTAATAACAATTAATATTACTAAATTGATGTAATTATAAATGAACTAAATAACACATATTAATTACTAATTAATTAACAATAAATACCAAAGAAAATTACAATCTCTTTAATTAATTACATTTAATTATATCACACCCTATCCCCCTATAAACACACAACCCACTACACAGAAATAAATCATATCATTTATTGACTTAATAATTATTAATTACCAATTAATTAGTATTTAACAATAACAAAAAATTAAATATATTAGCACATTAACTCAAAATAATTTAATTACATAATTAATATTATTTAATTACCAATTAATTATTAATTAACAATAACAACACATTAAATATATTAGCACATTAACTCTAAATAATTTAATTACATAATTAATATTATTTAATTATCAATTAATTATTAATTAACAATAACAATAAAGTAAATATATTAGCACATTAGCTGTAAATAATTTAATTTACTAATTTATATTATTGTTTCCCAATTAATTAACAATAACAAAAAATTATATATAAAAAATTACTCTAATTAATGTAATTAACTAATTAATATTAATTAATTACCAATTAATTATTAATTAAAAATATGTACACAATTATATTAATTAATTAACTAATTAATATTAATGAATTACCAATTAAGTATTAATTAAAAATATTTACAAACATATATTAATTAATTAATTATTATTAAATTACTTCCCACCCTTTTCCCCTATAAACCCACAACCCGCTCTGATACTAAAACGCAAAATGTAAACAAATTTACAAATTTTCAAACATACATTACAAAACATGTTTAACAAACATATAAACAACACATTAAAATACATAACACTAAACAAAATTTCGATATTAGTAAAATTCGATATTAGTAACATACATACCCTAAAAAAACGATATTCTGTCTGTCGATATTTTGGACATCGATATTCTATACTATCGAAATTAAAACATCGATATTATTGTATATCGATATTTTAATTTCGATATTTTGTCTGTATACCGTCATAGGTCAGGTTAAAGCCAAATGTAATATTTTGAAGACAATCACTCATTGAATCAGTTTTTGGAGCTTCTAGAAGATTGAAGTCAAGTATGTAGGTATAACTGAAATAAGATGTATGGAAGGTGAGAATTAGATCTTAAAGTTATCAAAGAATTTCCTGTAATAGCAAAGGGACACCATATGATTGTTAAAGCTGCCTGTTTTGAAGGGGGTAGTGAATGAGGCAGCCTTGGAGGCATTCAAAGCTATTTGTGGAGTAGAAGAGGAGTGTTGTGCCAGTGAAAATCGGATTGCAGATGGTTTGAAGGCCGTCAAAAGGTTTTTGAGATGTATGTAAGTGGAGGATCAAAACAGCCTTTTGAAGATAAGGGAAAGGGAAGGTGGAGATTCCCTGAGATTCGCTAAAGAACAAAATAAAGTGTCCACCTTTGGTCACTCCTTCTGTTAGACCTGTTGATTATTTTTGTTGGACTTAGGACTCTGAGCACTTTACCACTGCTGATCAGTGCTAAAGTGCATGTTCTTCTCCTCTAAACATGGTTATATTGGTTTATCCAAAAGTAGGATATTTAATAGGCCTGAGCATGAAATTACGCTCCGCTCAATGGAGTTTGTGGAATTTGTCAACTCCACTTTCTGCGGAAAACGCGGATTAGCAAATAACTCCCCAGTCAGCAAGGAAGCAGAATTGTTTTCCATTTGCGCACTTGTCACATCATTTAACGTGCACGGGGAGTGCAACAAGACTTGCTGGGTGCTTGCAAGCACCCACAAAATCTGCTAGCTGCCCATCAGTGAGATTTTGTGGGCACTAACGTGGCTTCAGGCCACACCAGCACCTTCCAGTGCTTTTTTGTGACATAGGCCAGTGTGATCGAGCGTGAGCAACTGCAACTGCAACATGGAGAAGAGTCTCCCCTTGAGAAGCAGGTAAATCTTCTCAAAAGAGAATTTGGAGTTGATAAACTGGGTTTTTTTGTGCAAAGAGTTTTTTTATTTTACTTTTTTCTGATCAAGGAGGAAGTGCCCAGCAGGATCCCCTGTTTCTTTTTCCACCCACTGATCACTTTTCATTTGGGTTTGGAGCTGGAAGGATCACTCTGTTTGTCTGTTGCACATATACCATTGGACTTGCAGACTTTGTTTTTGTGATATCAAAAGCTGTTGTATAAGGGTATTGATTGTTTGATAGAGGGCATGCTCCAAGATGTCATCTTATGCAATTTTTTAAATGTATTCTGCTGGGTGGCCAGCAGTTTCAGTAGGCACCATATTATTCCTCTGCATGAAATGTGTCTTTTTTTGTAAAGGAAAAATATTGCACAATTCAAAAATATGTTCTCCATGTTTTTTAAAACAAATTTGCAGTATTCATGTAGTTCACTATATAGCCTAGTCTGCCAATGTGCCTTCCAGCCAGTAGGCCTCAGTACTAGTCATGGACGCATGAAACAACTGTTTCTGTGGTATCTGTATCATTGAAACATAATTTAGGCCAAGGATGGATTTTAATTAAATTTCAACGTTGTTTTTTGGGGGTATTTCACATTTTTTCTGCAAACAGTATATAGATGGGATAATATACTTAATGCCTTTCGGGGATGAGTGTGTTGTACATTTTTATAACCCAGTTAATTTTTGGTTTGGGCTTTGCTGGATTAATTCTGTTTTCATCTTTGTTACCATGCCTACTTTGCCTATGAGTGTTTTTGTCATAGGCTTCCGTTTCTCTTTGTTCCGCATGCCATGTGGCCACCGGCCATTTTGTATAGTCAGTGTCCATAGGCCTGCATGTATTCTTTGTTTTCCATTTCCTCTTGTTTGTTGTTTGACCATGTGGGTGGTGGTCATTTAGTGTAGCCACAGTCAGCCAGTGTGTTTTTGCCATAGGCCTGCATGTGTTCTTTGTTGTGGCCATGCCTCCTTGGTGGTGACCATGTGGCTTATGGCTATTTTGTGTAGGCAACCAGTTTGCTTTGCCATGGTCATGCGTGTGTTCTTTGTTGTGACCATTCCTCCTTGCTGGTTGCTCTTGTTTGACCATGTGGCTGGTAGCCATTTTGTATAGTCAGCCAATGTGCTTTTGCCATAGGCTTACATGTGTTGTTTGTTGTTGCCATCCCTCCTTTCTGGTGTTTGTGTTTGACCATGTGGCTGATGGGCATTTTGTGTAGCCAGCCAGTTTGCTTTGCCATGGTCCTGCGTGTATTCTTTGTTGTGGCCATAGCTCCTTGATGGATATTGTTGTTTGACCATTTAGCTTGGAGCCATTTTTATGTAGCCAGCCAGAGTGCTTTTTCCATAGGCCTGCATGTGCTCTTTGTTGTTTCCATGCCTCCTTACTGATTGTTGTGGTTTGATCATGTGGCCATTTTGTGCAACCATCCTCTTTTTCAGTTTTCAAAGCCATTATGTAAATAGAAACCTAAGCCTTTTAGTTTGTGCTCATCTGTTTTTTTACTTTTCCCTGATATAAGTTTATTAATACGCTTGAGGCGTAGTTCCTGCCCAATGCTCATAGTAAATGTACTGTATGAACAGTGTTTTATATGATTATACAAGTTTTTTTTTCATTTTTCACCTACACCATTCCTTTAGTCGTTGTCTCCCAAATACCAAAGGGTTTCTCATGGTAGTCCACTAGTACATGAGAAATATTTTTAATTCCTATGTTATTTGGTAATTGTTTAACATTATTTTTCCCCTTTTTTGTAATTTGTTTTATTTTTTTAATTTAATTTTTTTTGTGATATTTTCTTTTTCATATTTTCCAAACATCCATTAACCCAGTGTCTGTCATAGGCACACAGCTACACAACAGCATTAGTTTTTTAAGGATTTTGAATTGTCACCTGCGCCCTCCATGAGTGCTACATGCCAAATTGATAGAAATAAACAAACAGTTATATCTGTACGTTGTTGTTCTTTCTGATCGTTCCTGACTGTAAATGAAACTTTATGTTGGTGTTATTTTACTTTTGAATGGATACACTGTATTGTTGTTAATTATTTATAACTTAAGTAACCACACTAAATGATATTGTTTTACTGCTAATTCAACCTACAAAAAAAACACGTTTCACAAATGAATTTCTTGCTTGTTTACTTTTAGGAGCAAGAGAAAAGAGACATCACCCACAGTACTGCCAGAGAGAAGGCATGTGCACCACAAGACGCTTGACCACAAAACATGTGACGTCAGTACTCACATCTCTTCAGTTTGTGAAGCTAAGTGCCACGGCCAACTGACAGCTTCAAGATGGTCCCAAAGAAAGATGACGCCAAGAAAAAGGTCAGTGATGAGAAGGAGCTTACCACCACTAATAAGTTGCCTCAGGTCTTTTCAGACAAAGTCATGTGCCTGCTGCACTAGCCTCTGGGGAGCATGCTGGGAACAGCACTCCTGCATCAATGGCCCCACACCAACCAAGGCCAAAGCCAATGTCTGGCATAGAGTGATAAAAACTCAATGGGGTTAGCCCATATCAGACGCCTGTACCCGGGCAAGAATACTGCACATTGTGCAAAAGATTGGATTGGAGGAAAAAAATCTATTAACTTATTTAGTCACAGGGAAAATCAAAGTATCCTACAAATGGTCCCATCCCAATTTTTTTAACAATTCAAAAAATACACAAACCACAATTACTTCCTTTGAAAAAATCAATAACTATTTTTAGAATGACACATATATAAACAAACATTATTAGAAAAAAATAAAAATTTCTAGACATAAACATAAACCAATTTTTTGTTGCCTATACCCACATATTTTACAACCAGTCAATGTTCGCACGCTCAATCTAGGGCATACAGTGTGAGGTAATCCTCTTTGCACATGAGGTTTTTACACCTTCACAGACATTTACTAAATGTGCTTTAAAATACAATTATGACTCTTATTATCAAGTGGATTTCTCCCAACAAAATGGTTGACGTGTTCCAGCCCCCACTCCCTCTGGGCTTCATTAGGACAAGGGTAAAGGAACCAACCTAAAGTAATCCAAAAATAGACAATTACACAAGCTAAAAACTGTCCTCTAGGTGACACAGGATGTGCTGAACCCAGGGTATGCAACAAGTGCCCATTTTATTTAAAGGAACGTTTATGCAGAGAATGCAACAATAAATTGTGCCTAGACACCCCAACGTAGTGCATCCAGAAAGCAAAGATAACCCCAAAAAAATGCATTACAAAACTGCTTTACCCATCCAGCATGCTGCCATTAACAAACACTGTAAAAGTATGACAAAAGCGACCAATAAAGTGCACTCAAGTGGCCCTAACAAATTCAGGTTCTTGTGTGTGAGTTCCAGGCAAACGGTACCCCCTGGGGGAGAATAATATCGCTTCCGTAACAAGTCGTTCAGTCACCTGCAAGGGGGTGGACAATGTCAAGGAAATTGTAAAGGGGACTCAATTATGACCACCTCCACACTTCTCTTAGTGCAAGGTAAAACACTATATACCTCTTGGTTGTTAAGTATACTATGCACTATGGTGTTCACTCTTTCCCTCTGTAATAATTTCCCTGCTGAGAGTCAAGGATGGGACCAAATTAAAAAATATCTGGAACACAGGGACGGGGACAGCCGTAAAACTGTCAGACTAATCCAAAACTCAACAACTGCTGAAGAACGCAAGTAGCTGCTCAGGTATTCCTCAAGATTTTATGCTCCGACACGCCGCAGTCAATGATTAACGGGAGCTTAAAAACTGGAAACTAAATGCTGGATGGTCACGAGCTGACGATGTAATGAGCTGATCCAAGGAGAATGAAGAAATACTCACAGAGTCTTATGTATGGGTCGCCATGGTAACCTTCACACACAAGCCAATGCCAAAAAATGAGTAATCCTCTCAGTGTAGCCCATGAAAAGCAATAAATAATGTTAATAATAATGTTGTGTTTAGTCCTTTCTTCTTTTCCTTCCCTCCCTTGCGCGTGCTTTTCCCCTGCACCCTATTGGTCAGCTCCCAGCTGGAATGTTGACAGCTGTGTGAGTTTGACAGTTGACAGTTCATACAATCTCTGTTCACTGCCATGCGGACTTGCTTATGGCGTGTTGTCTTAAGAATAAAGTTATTCTAAGCAGCTTGTGTCCAGGAGCATCTTTACAAATTGGCGACGAGGACACAACACGCCAGTGAACCTACGCGATGCAATTTTGAGTGAGGAAGACGCGTTGACAAGGGAACCGGACTAAAAGATGGTTTGACGACTAGTCACGAAGCGGAACATTGACTTCTTAGTCAATCATTTGAAGTACTAGCAGGAAGCATGAGCGGAGGCGCGGAATTGTGAGTTGAAGGTACTCTTCTCTAAAGCACATCAATATGAACTGAGCAGGAAATAATTTAGGAGACCATCAGATGTGCGCTAAAGGCTTATGAGCGGAACTTCGAAGCTTTGAAGTAAGTGGCGTCACTTGAATGACTACAGTCTGCTAGGATAAACATTGTGGTGAACGAAGGACAAAAGAGTAAACAGCAAGAAAAAACTCACTTCGTCTGTATCGTGTGAGGAGGCTCTTGATGTGAGGAGAATCAGCGCTACGCAACGGCGGTTGTGACGTCATCGCGCTAGGCGCCATTTTGAGAAATTACATGAAAATTTAAAGAAACACTCGCACAATCTATTTGATGCAACGCGAGTCACGGAGTACATCAGTGAAAGCTACAAGGAAAAGAAATTATCGTATCCTTTTAAGTAAACACGTAATTCTATGTATTGAGTGAGCTGAAGTACACGTTAAATAAAGGAGTAAATACATATATATAGTTATACCACGAACATTCTAATATGGCAAACAGCAACGTATACAACTTGCAGCCACCTGAGCCTTTTTTGAAAGGAGAAGGTACTCCTAATGTTAAATGGGAAGAGTGGAAGGAATACTTCTGTAATTATATATCAACATTCGACAAGGAGGATGAGGCATTAAAACCTGAGGAAAAGAAAAAAATTTTATTGCACAGTTTAGGGGCAGGTGGTTTAAAGGTATACAATAACATTGCTAAAAGGAGCCACGAGGGGGCTGACAGGAATGTGTTTGAGGATACTTTGGAGGATTTGGATTCGTATTATAAGCCTGTCGTGTGTGTAGCTGTACATAGATATAAATTCTACAGGAGGAAACAGAGTAAAGAGGAAAGCGTTGATGAGTATGTTGCAGCTCTAAAAAACATAGCACTCACATGTAAATTTGGGGTATTACACGACGATCTCATTAGGGACCAAATAGTTATGTGTACCTCAAATCAAAATATACAAGATGCTTTATGGGCCAAAGGTGAAAAGCCCCTACAACAGGTAATCGACATTGTGAAAAAAGCGGAACTCACAGGAAGATGTGCAAAGGAAGTGATTAATGAGAGCAAGGGGAAGAGTGAAGAGACAAGTGTGGTAGCCAAAGTGAGTGCTACAAGGAAAAAA
Source organism: Lissotriton helveticus (assembly GCF_964261635.1). Taxonomy (NCBI): domain Eukaryota; kingdom Metazoa; phylum Chordata; class Amphibia; order Caudata; family Salamandridae; genus Lissotriton; species Lissotriton helveticus. Next base: position 663,892,691 of record NC_136068.1, on the reverse strand, counting down.
AAAACTAATTATAGCAACAAGGAAAGAAACAGTACAAAAACATACAATAAGGAGAGAACATATAATGACCTTAGATGTTATCGCTGTGATAGTGACAGACATTTGGCTAATGATTGGAACTGCCCGGCAAGGAACATCAAATGTAGTAAGTGTGGATTGGTAGGGCATTTCCAGAAAGCATGCAAGAGGAGTGGAAAAATGAGAATAAAATATGTCTGTGATGAAGAAGAGAATGAGGAAAACTCGTCAGATGATTCGGAATATAATTTCTGTGTATTAAATGTGAAAGAGGCAAAGGATAACAAAAGCAAAGACAATGGCAATAAAGGAAAACCAATGTGCAAAGTTGAAATTGGGGGTGTAAAACTAGAAATAATTGCGGACTCGGGTTCGCCTTGCACCATTGTCAACCACAGTGTGTGGGAAGGAAAGTTTAAACAGGTCGTGGGAAGGAAGTTGGAAAAACCTGACATTACACTTAAAACCTTTACAGGGGAACCTATAAAACTCTTGGGATTCAGAGAATTACCCTTCTTCTTCAAGGAAAGAGAAATGTCCAGTAAACTTTATGTGGCAGCAACAGGGCCGTCTGTATTAGGATGGAGAGACCAGGGAAAGCTGGGCATTACTCTTGACCCCAACAGTGCGGAGCCCGTCTTAGTGGTTCAACATGACACTCTATTAGACAAGAGCATTTTGGAAAGGTTCCCGGGGGTTTTTAATGGAAAAATCGGAAAGTTAAGAGGCTTTCAACACAAGATTAAATTAAAGGAGGACGCAGTACCCTGCCTACACAAAGTACGACAAATACCCATTACGATAAAGGAAGAGGTAAGGGAAGAAATTAACAAGCTATTAGAAGCAGATATAATCGAACCAACAGAATCTGCGGAGTGGGTCGCACCCTTAGTTGTCGCTAAGAGACCTAATGGTAGGCTTAGGTTATGCATGGACCTTCGTGATTTGAATAAAAATATAGTAATCGACCAATACCCGCTACCAAGAATTGGGGAAATGTTGTCACTCACCAAAGGAATGAGTGTGTTTTCTACCATTGACCTTGCGGCAGCGTACCACCAGGTTCAATTGCACCCTGAGAGTAGACACCTTACAACTTTCATTTCACCATTCGGGTGTTTCAGGTTTAAAAGAGTCCCTTTTGGTATAGCATCTGCTGCTGCGTTATTTCAAAGGCTCATGCAGGAAATATTTAAAGGTGTAAGGAACATCCTCATCTTCCAAGACGACATCTTAGTCATGGGTAGAAATCAAGAAGACCATGATAACAGACTTCAACAAGTGCTAAAAAAATTGGAGAAGTGCGGGATGACCGCAGAATACAAGAAGTGCAAATTCAGCAAAAGTAGTGTAAATTATTTGGGACACGAAATAACACATGAAGGGATAAAGCCTAAGAAGGAACTAATAAAGGCTATCAGTGATGCACCTGTACCCGCGAACAAGGATGAAGTAAGAGCATTTTTAGGTTTAATTGAATACTATTCAAAGTTCGTAAAGGATTTTTCAACCAAAACATACGATATTAGAACACTATTGAAGAACAAAAACAAATTTGAGTGGACAAAGGACTGTGAAGTAAGTTTCAAAAAGTTAAAGAAAGAAATTTGCGCTGCACCTCCCCTGCAAGGGTTCGACGGAGAATTGGAGTGCGTCATCACCACAGATGCAAGTGGGAGAGGAATTGGTGCGGTACTTACACAAATAGAAAAAACAGGAAAAGAAGTGACCATCGCGTTTGCCTCTCGTTCATTGACAGAAACAGAAGAGAGGTACTCAGTGATAGAACGGGAGGCACTGGCCTGTGTGTGGGGAATGGAGCATTTTCGCCAGTACATCTGGGGCAAGAAAATCGTACTACGAAGCGACCATAAACCACTTACAAAAGTGTTAACTGTGAAAGGGTTGTACACAGCGTCACCCAGACTAGCACGTCTATCATTAAGACTTTTGGACTATAATTATGATGTTCAATACTTGCCCGGTGCGAAAAATGTGGTGGCGGATTTTCTGAGCAGGTTGCCATTAAAGAATGTGGAGAGTATTGAGCAAGAAGAAGAGTTATGCGTGGCAAGTGTCTGCGAGGAATTCCCTACCATCCAAAAAGAGGAGTGGACTCAGAGTAGTCTCACAGATGCAACATTACAAAGGGTACGTGAACTCTTAGTCAAAGGGTGGCCAAAGAAAAAATGTCTGGAGGAGGAATTACGAGCATTTTGGGAATTGAGGAACGAACTTTCGGTGGAAGACAATCTCGTCTTTAGACAAGGAAAAATCATACCACCCAAAACTCTCAGGAATAGGGTTATAAAAATATGTCATGAAGGGCATTTGGGCATAAATAAAACTAAACAAAGGATAAAAAGTTGGTACTGGTGGCCGGGCTGCGACATTGAGATAGAAAGAGCGGTAAGGGACTGTGTTGATTGTGAGAATTCAGACAAATCTCAAACAACTCTCAGGCCAACACTAAAACCCTTGGCGTGCCCTAACATGCCATGGGATAGGATTGGAGTGGACATAACAGGACCAATAAGATGGCAAGACGAACAGGTGTATATAATAGTGATGGTGGATCATCTGTCTAAATGGCCAGAGATAAAGGTGTGCAAAAAAAAGGTTGACACAAGCGACATATTAACATTTATGGACGATGTGTTCACCAGGGAAGGTATTCCGAAAACTGTTGTCAGCGACAACGGCAGTCAATTCACTTCAGAAGCTTTCAAAAGATACATCAATAGGAATGGCATCACACATAAAACAACTTCAGTCTATCATCCGGCAGGTAATGGTGCCGTGGAAAGATTTAATCGGGTGATTAAAGGAACCATCCAATTGGCAAACAAAAGTGGGAAGTGTTGGAGGAAGGAAGTAAAAGCGATGATATGGGGGTACAGAATTACTCCTGGAGAAAAGACATTAGTAAGCCCATTCGAAATAATGAGAGGGAGAACGCCCATTTCTAAGGACAACATCGGATGGCTCAAATCAGCGAGAACTACTGGATGGACCATGGAAAAGATAAAAGAACGGATAGAGGTCGCACAAGATATTCACAAAGAAAAACATGACAGGAGCAAGAACTGCAAAGAAGTGTACATCAAAGTAGGGGACAAGGTGAGGATAAAGAAAAGTGGACACATTGCCAAAGGGAACGATAGATATACCGCACCCTTAGATGTGGTAGAAGTTTTTTGTAACTCAGCTTTACTTAGTGATGGAAAAGTATGGCATGCTTCTAGGATGGCAATGTGTCGCAGCTCAGAAATAAAGGAACAAACAGAAAAAGATGGCGGCTATGAGCAAAACGATCGACACTTAGAATGTTCTGATGAGGAGGATGGTGTAGAAAATAACCAATTCTGTGCACCAATGGAAAACATGAATGTCAGGACGCGACCAAATCAAGATGGAATAGAATCTATTGGAATGGACAGGGCTCTGAGCTCAGACGAGTCGGTGGAGCCACAGGAAAGTGTGGAGACTAGTTGTACAGATTCTGAGCTTGAGACTTCTGTTAATGGAGAGGGGAAGTGTGATGCCAGCCCTAAAGGAACTGATGACACTGCCAGTGGGGCGAACACATCCACTGAGGACACTGGAAGTGGGCACACGGAAGGTGTTGGAGGAGCCAGCACAAGCACCAGCAGTTTCGGCCGCATTCTTAGTAAACCTAGTAAATATAAGGACTTTGTGTGTGAATTACAATCTTGAATATATCATTACTTAAGCACATTGCAAGTGTCTAATATTCCCTTGTTCCATTGGGAAGGAGATGTGTTGTGTTTAGTCCTTTCTTCTTTTCCTTCCCTCCCTTGCGCGTGCTTTTCCCCTGCACCCTATTGGTCAGCTCCCAGCTGGAATGTTGACAGCTGTGTGAGTTTGACAGTTGACAGTTCATACAATCTCTGTTCACTGCCATGCGGACTTGCTTATGGCGTGTTGTCTTAAGAATAAAGTTATTCTAAGCAGCTTGTGTCCAGGAGCATCTTTACAAATAACAAACCCATTTCTTTAAATAACAAAAGGGGAACCTAAGGAAAAATGTCACCAGGGACATAACAAAAACAAATACAACAATTCTTGTCTTAAATAAATGAGGTCATCGTAGCGACCTGATGGCACAGGGAAATGTCATATTTTTTTTCTAATATGTAGGGAAAATAATCCTTGTGTTGTAGTCCGAAGTAGGGGGAGCAGTCCAAAATGGTTCTCCACCTCTTCCTTGAATCAGGGGTGTTGTATGAAGATGGTAGGGTTTTGTCATTGAACATGAAATCAATGAGTCAACTGCTCCTGGATAAAAGACAAACAACTACACAAACGAAAAGTGGCAATAGAGGACCCAGTCACTACCGACTAATGGAAACCTTTTTGGGAGATCCCCATGTTCTCAACAACCTACGTTCTCAGCACAACTCATGTTCTTCAGGGCTCACAATACTTCACAGTGAAAGTGAAACTTGTGTGTCACAATAACAAGTATGTACAGAACCACATTCGCCACAGGTTTGATAGATGTTCTTGTCTTAATGAGATATATGTGGCACCTAGTTCAGAGATTAAGTAGTACAGTAACTCTCAGATCAGGGCCCAAATTTCATTGCGATCATTAGGCTATTCACCGCTGTTTTTTTCAATCACGTGGGCTTCAAGTCTATTTAAGTTCATTTGTAGATGCGCTTTATTGTTTGATTTCACCACCAGAAGAACAGACTAACTTATATCATTTTCATTATGTCTGGTGTAGAGGCAGGCACTGTAATCACAGCAATGCAGACGAACAGTGACAGAGAATTGAAGCTATTTCTTTTGGAAAGTAGTACCCAATTGTTGCAGGAAACTCAGTTAAGTGGACAACAACAGCCACAATCAGAAATAGTAGTTTCTCCAAAACTATGAGCACTTCAGAAGATTGAACTTCATGCTGAGGATGTAGAAGAAGCCCCTTTTATAGAAGATCCATTGTCTTCCAGATCTCCAACAAGAAAAATGAAGGGTATTCCACCATCTTCCTCTCCAAACCCCACTTCTGATGATAAAGTCTTCACTTGAATCCCGCCTCTGAGATATGCCAGGAGAGGAGAGGGAAAAAGAAGGTTCCTGAAAGCCTTAGAGCTGTGGATGAAGACGAGGATGATGACAATGACCCAGTCATCATTTGTTAACACAGCCCCTGAGGAGACTGATGTTACCTCATAACCTTATCTGCTGGATGTGGCACAGATGCCACCACCACCAGCTTCCATCTTTCCAAGGCCCCAGCAACATGCATGAACACCCATCTCAGTAGAAGTAGGCACTGCTTAGAGGCAAATGTCGCACACCCTCCTACTGCCATTTCTTTGGACATTGGCAGTGGTACCATTGTAAAACAGTGGAACTCCCCAGGTTGGGACTTCTTTACGGTTAGAAAGCAGGAGGCAAACATTGCCATATGCTCAATTTGCAACACAAGTGTTAGTTGAGGTAAGCATGGTACAAACTATGGAACCAGAGGTCAAACAACCCATTTGAGAAAAATACCATGCAATCTTCTGGGAGGCGCACCTTAGCAAAAATAACTGCAAGTGGTGTTGGCGAAGGTGGTGAGAACATGGAATTTGAATCTGCTCCGATCATGCTGGACGGCAAAGTGTAAGAAGAGGGCGACAATTTAATACATGAATCAGCACTCTCACCATTAGTGTAGTAGCATCGCCCACATCATCAGCATCGCATTGGCACAAGACTCAGAGACCCCGCGGCAAGAGCATACATTGACTGCCCAGCTGAGACACACATTGAGTCTTCTACCTTCTCTCCAGAAGTCACCTGCGGCACCAGAAAATAAAATAAATCCAGGCTACTATTCCTGGCATGTTTAAGCAGGAGGAGCAGTACGAACACAACCGCCCAATGGCATGTTTCTACAACTGACTAAAAAGATTGTGCTGAACCTCCTCCCTTTTTCTATTGTGGAAGGAGTGGGTTTTCTAGATTTTGTGGCAACCATGAGCTTGAAATGGAAGGTCAATAGCTAGACCTACTTTGCCATAGTTGCAGTTCCAGTGCTACATCACAATGTGATGGAATTGGTTGGAAAAACTTTGCAGCAGAGTTCTGCTCACACTATCATCCTGATGACAGACAGGTGGACCAGTTGCCAAGACAGTGATTTCATGTGCATTATTGCACACTGGTTCTCTTTCATGTGGGTTTAGAGAAATAATATATATCGGCTGGTGTTGACACTACTGACATTTTTAATGGCACTCGGAAGAATGAAACAGTAGCCATGTTCACCATGGAGAAATACCATACAGCTGTAAACATCTTGGATGACTTTAACAACAAGGTCTTTGAAAAGCTGTGACTCAGAGAGCTTAACATTAGATGTGTTGCCTCAGACAATGGCAGTAATATAGTTAATGATATGCAAAAACTAAAAATTATTGCACTACATTTTTAAAGTTAATGTTCAACAAATATATACCGTTCTTTTCAGTTTTTAGTGTGCTACTCTGCGTAAGAGTCTCCATAAATGTAATCTTAATGAACCAGGAAATCATGGCTACCAGGACACAGAGTGCTCAAAACCTAGGGCCCATAGGTCAAAGTTATTCAAGTTATCAAGTGTGAACCAACAAATAATATACAAACTTCTCATGCAAATTTTGGGTGGCTAGGCACCCTTCTTCTGGGGACGCTACAGAAGGGTGCTAGACACAAAAAGTGCATTGAGATAGAACTGGAACAAGACAAGAACTGAATAGAACATATTATAATTATATAAATAAGTCTGGAACTTGCATGAGAAGTTTGCAGAATGTTTATTTGTTGACACTTGATAACTTGTATAACTTTGGCGTACGGGCCCTATGGTTTGAGCACACTGTGTTCAGGAATATAGTGAAGGCCATGTCAGATGATGGCTAATTCAGGGTCCTGTGTTTGGCTCACTGCATAAACATCATTGTACAGGACTTTTTTAAAAAAGAAGACAGAGTCAGCAACTTACTGCCCACCTGTAGTTTTAAAGCCCAGATGTAGCTGAATATCATTCAGTATGTTAATATAATGCCAGTTAAAGCCCCCTCATACAGGAGGTGCCATTACGTTGGAACTCAACTTATCACTTGTTGCAAAGTCTGGTTGAGCAGTACAGACCAATATGTGAATATGTCATGCAAAGAGGGGATGAGACTATGAAATACATGATCCTTGAGATGGAACAATGGGGCTTGTCAAATACCTGCAGAGATGCTGCTTCCTTTTGAGGTTTTCACATGGGAAGTCAACAAGGAGGACAGTGCAATGGGTCAAGCTATCCCATTGTTACATATCCTACAGGAACAGCTAAAGGAGGTGTCTGAAATGTACATAGGTATACACAAACAAAAATATGAGCATGAGTTGGTGGAGAGCTTAATCCTTCACGTGACTGTTAGTACAAGGCTGCAAAGCGACATTGTGTTATCCAAAAATTACATCTTTACCACAATTCATGGCACTAACAATTACTGGCCACTTTCCTTCTTTTTCAAATGGGGATGTTTCAAACTACAGGACGTGGATTGCTGAGCAAGTCAGCAACCGAGAAAAAGAATGGCTGGGAATCAGGGGCACACTCCCAGGCAGAAGTTCTGTGGTGCAACCTTTAACTTACATAGAACCTGAAGGCTTTACTGTTGGCTCACAGAACCAAACACCAATAACAATGACACCAGCAACAACAACAGGAACAGGAGCATTGTCCCCATTTGCATTTGATTGTCTTCTAAATGCAAGGCTTAAGTCCAGTGCAGAGGTTAAGGCAAAGACTCGAGGATGAGCAAGTTGGAGCATCAATGACTATTGTGAGGATGGACCATGCCTATCTAGATGACCCATTAAAGGTCTATCTGGATCAAAAGCCATTGGTATGTTGGTGTTGGAAGAGGTGTCAATGGCCAGTGCTTACCAGGCTGGCAATATACTATCTGGCTTGTCCAGTAGCCAGTCTATCTGCTGAGCATGTGAGCAGTGCAACTGGTGCAGTTCTCACAGTGAGAAGGACCAGTCTCTTACCCCAAAATGTTTGGCGATTAACGATTATCAAAATTGTTCTGTACTTTATATCACCAAATTACACCATACCTGAAATGCAAGAGGAGGAGGATGAGGGTGAATAATCAAACTCAGGTCATGGTAGTGTGTTAGCTAACCAATTTGAGGGCGAACCACCTGAGTTTGCAGACAAACTCCTCTAAACTGAATACTGAGTACTCCTGGGTCACCAAAGTACCTTTTATCGTCAAACTGTTATGACAAAAAAATGGATATAGCTAGGGGAACATTAAATTATTTTATTTGTGTCTGGCTGACTAAAGCAGCCCCAGCATTTAAGACACATATATGGCCGATTGGGATTTGGACCACCTTGCAGTATTAAGGCCTACACCCCATTCACTTTAAGGACATTGGACAGACAATGCCTGCCTTCATCCCATGCCTATCCTTTTTTAATTCCCTAGCAGGACTGACTGAGAATATTTGATTTACAATTCTGACCAATGTGTGTTGCATGAATCAAACAGGATAGGCAATAAATGTACCACCCTGCTTGTATTGGAACAAATAAGAAATGCACCAATGAGTTATACATGAATATGGATGATTGCGAGAGTTGAGATGATTCATGTGGTGGCAGACAGTGAGGATGGTTATTCAACTATTGTTTGTAAGCTTGATTGTAATGATTTACAATGTTGGTGGCCTAATGGGTAAACTTTTTTCCTGAAGGTTATTTTTATCTTCTCATTCGACACTTAGCGAGATTCATTTGTTGGGTCCACACTTCTTTATTTTCTGGTTCACACTACTCAAAGACCAGGCAACTCCATTTAGAAAACAAACAAAAATATACACAAAAAATTACTCAATGTTTCTCTTGTTGTTCATCCACAGTATTGCACTTCGCTATACTTCCATCTATCTCATTTGGGTCGTAAGTTGGAATGGAGTTGGTCATATTTGTTACTCATAGTTAACAGGATGGTGGAAAGGCTCAGAGTGATACTACCTAAACAACTGCCAGAAGAAGGAAGTTATAAACTTCAGGGAAGCCAACATGGTGATGATGACTCCGAGAGGCCTACTCAACTCTGTGGACTGGTGAGATGTGTTTCGGTTTGGGAAATGCAATTCTGCTGAGTGTTTGTGGTAGCTGTCTCAATTTTGAAACTATGTGGTTGGGTGGGGAGGCTGTTGTTGTAGGTAACTTGAGACAGACATGTAATGATGTCACATCATCAAATGTTGCTAGGCTTAATGACAGTTGTGAATTTCATTAGACTGGTACATACAGCTACTTGTCTGTGATTGTTGGTTGTTGTAATTTCTCTCACTAAAATGATTGCACAGATTCATAAAATGAATGATTGCAGGGGATGATGCACTAGCTGTGCCTCTGAGTCTTCTTAGTCCCCATTTACCCATTCTTAGTCCCCATTTACTGAGTCTCAGGCCCCATTTACCCACACATGCATAAAAATTGGTCAATATTTTAGATATAGAAGAGCATAATTAGTCAGCATTATCATTCTGGCATTGTGTTGCCTAAACCCTTAACCTTGTCCACTCCAGACTTTAAGTATACTTAATGGCTCAAGGATTTCACAACTTTAGTTTTAATTAAAAGACAAACTGACCATTGCTCAGAAAAAAATACTATTGCTATTTTTTGTTATAATATCACTCTCATGTATTCTTTATTGTGTAGTAGTCCGGTCTCAAGTCTTTCTAAAGCTATGATATAATTAACTAACTCAGTGATTTTATTTCAATTTAGTTCCCTGTGATGAATACTCTTTCTGATTAATCCTATGGCTGGAATTCACCTAGGTGGGAGTGGAACCTCACCTCTGTTTCCTTCACTGTTAGTATAGTACCCTGCTATTACTACTACCACCATAAGAAGGCACCTTGGAAAACCCTGCAGTAAGAAGTCTGACAGAGGTAACTGCCTTTGTTGCCTCACATACAACTAAGGGCAAATGGCAAATGCACTAACTGTTGAAAGGAATTAGGGCTGAATAAACAGAACACCACTTTTAAAAAAACCTGTTATTTGTTGTTCTTTCAAAGGATTTCCTATTAAAAATCTAAACAGACACTTTGTGTGAAAAAAGAAAAATGTGTTTTCACTCATTAATGTGTTAGGCATTATGCACTATGGAGTACAAGTATTCTTGTTGTGCCAAAATAATGGAAGCATGCTAGCTGGTGCCCTAATAATTAGTCGTACTTTGCAGTATATAGCCGGGGCAGCTGTAATGTAAAATTATATTATTTCAATGGCCCTGCTCTTCTACAAAATGCCTTTCAATTTTACCCTGACTACAAGGCTGAGAAATAATAATGAACAATACATGTCAAGTATAAAATCATGAGGATATCTTGTCTACCGTAAGTAGACGGTGGGGAAAATCATGTACTGCAGTACAGGGAAAGGATTGTTATGGATTGTATTTGGCTCGGTCATCACAGACTATCCCATCCACAAAAGTCAAGGCACGTCATCAATCAATAAATCAGGATTTATAAAGCACTGCTAATCACCTGATAGGGTATCCAGGGGTTTGCAAGTTCCAGATACTTATTCAAACAGTCCAGTCTTGAGGGCCATTCGGAATTACAAAAGTGAGGTGATTGTCCAGAGGTGTATGGAGAGGCTGGTCTTTGTTGTGATGTGGGAAAAGGACCGTCCTCTACTTATGCTTCGATAAATGTGGGAAGTATGGGCAAGTGATAGGGAGGTGGATCCTAGTCTTCTCAATGGGTGGTGGAAGTTCAGGTGGTGGGTAATGTACGTGAGTCCATGGTTGTGTACAGCCTTGTGCGCTTGGGTCAGCAGCTTGAATTGGCATCTCTTCTGTAGGGGGGAATCAGAGGAGTTAGAAAAACATGAAGAGATGTGTGGTCCAAAGAACTAATTGTGTGTCGTGTTGAGACAAAAAACCAGAGGGACCATTTAACCACATTAAGAAATGACACTGGGTTGAAAAATTCCCATCAGCCCACCATTATGGCGGAATATCATCATGTGGGATACGAATGGTGAATCCAAATCTCGCCCAACGCATCCAGTGATGATGCTGAGATGGATTATCGAAATATTCTTCTAACCACAGTGTATTTCAGATGGTGCTGATGATGTGCAGTGCTAATAAAGATAAAGTGAGAGTAAAGTGAAAATAAAACTGGCTCCTAGGGCAAAAAATGTGTTTAATGAGTATTGTCCCAGAGTCAAAATTTAAAACAACGCCTGGTAGTTTGAAATTATAACCACACAATGGCGCAGTGCAGTGGGGTCGACATGTTTCAGCTTAAGGGGACAAACTGTCGAGCTTTCTTCAGGACCAGATAGTGATAGCAACTGCAAGATACTTGTCTTATAATTTCAAACTACCAGGCGTTGTTTTAAATTTTGACTCTAGGACAATACTCATTAAACACATTTTTTGCCCTAGGAGCCAATTTTATTTTCACTTTACTCTCACTTTATCTTTATTAGCACTGCACATCATCAGCACCATTGAAATACACTGTGGTTAGAAGAATATTTCGCTAATCCATCTCAGCATAATCACTGGATGCGTTGGGCGAGATTTGGATTCACCATTCGTATCCCACATGATGATATTCCGCCATAATGGTGGGCTGATGGGAATTTTTCAACCCAGTGTCATTTCTTAATGTGGTTAAATGGTCCCTCTGGTTTTTTGTCTCAACACGACACACAATTAGTTCTTTGGAACACACATCTCTTCATGTTTTTCTAGTATATGTTGGGTTCCGAGATGTGGTGGTCGTTAAATAACCCTTGTTGACCCTCCTCATTCTTTTTCTTAGAATCAGAGGAGTTGCCTGGGGTGGGGTGTGATGTAGAGATCATCGAGGAAGGCACAGGATAAGTCTGACTATGGCATTCTGTATCATCTGAAATTTCGGTAGGAGGTGTGTGGTGATTCCTACATAGAGGGCATTGCCTTAGTCCAGTCTGCTGGTGATGAGGGTATGGGACACGGTGCATCTTGTGTGTAGGGGTAGCTACTTGAAGATCTTGTGTATCATGCGGATATTGAGGAAGCACGCAAAGGAGAGAGTGTTAATCAGTGATTTTATGAAGAGCTTGTTGTCAATGATGATTCCGAGGCTTCTGTTGTGTTCGGGGGGAGTGGGAGCAGATTGTAGGACTGATGGCCACCAGGAGTCATTCCATGTGTTGCTGCTGTTGCCAAGGATCAACATTTCTGTCACTTCTGTGTTCAGCGGCAGACAGTTGTTCTTTATCCAGTTGGTGACATTTTTCATGCATCTGTGAAAGTTGGGTATGGTGGTGGTTGAATCTAAGGTGAGATAATTTGGGTATCATCTGTGCAGGAAATTATGTTGAGACTTTGGGATCTGACGATGTTGATCAGTGGAGTCATTCATGCACTAAATAGCATAGGGCTGAGGGATGAGGCATGGGGGACACCACAGGTGATCTCCTTGAGTTCAGAGGTGTAATGTGGTATTGTTACTGGTTCTCCCTAATTGGCATATTTTGTTTACCAGTATGTCTCTAGTAAAGTGCACTAAGTGTGCCAGGGCTGATAAATCAAATGCTACTAGTGGGCCTGCAGCACTGATTGTGCCACTGAGATGAGTAGCCCTGAAAAGATGTCTCAGGCCTGCCACTACGGTGCCTGTGTGCAGTTTGTTAACTGCCATGACAACTGGGCAAGTGCAGCCACTTGCCAGGCCCTAACCTTCCCTTTTCTTACATATCAGACACCCCTATGGAAGGCCCAGGGCAGGGTGACATATATGTGAAAGGTAGGACATGTGCTGATGTGTGTAACATGTCCTGATAGTGAATTACTGCCAAATTAGTTTTTCACTATTGCAAGGCTAACTGTTCCCATAGGTCAGAATGGAGAGTTGCTTCTAACATCATATAAAAATAACTGCCCCTGGGAGCAAGGTGGGAAAATGAAGTTTAGTATGCCTGAACTCAGAATGTTAAAATGCATCTTTTAGTGAGGGTGATTTTTACATTATGTGTTTAGTGATCCAGTGGGCCTCCGCTAGGGTGTGGATTGCCTGTCTGGGGTTGGAGTGTCAATGGTTGGGGAGTGTCAAGGTGATCAAGTCACTCTTACCTGAAAGATGATTGTAGTCTTACCTGTAAGGTGCTTGACAGGTTTTGCAGAGACGCTATGGACCAAACTCCCAGAACCCCTAATTATAACCAGAGAATTGAATGCAAAAACACTGTGGCTACAGAATAGAAATCTAGGGAGGAGGGCCGGATTTGGACACTGATGAATTTCCTGTTATCGGCCTGCGAGGCAACAGGAATATTTTGAGCTTTCTGCTATTCTGGGACATTCTTTCTAAACTATACAAATCCTATCATATTTCAAGGGAAATATTTAGTGTCAATGTCCTACCTGCGAATCTACAGGAATGGTTTTAGCATCCAGAGCGTCATCTTGTGATGAGCCTCTTCACTAATGAGAAGTCGTGAAGAGTGTTGTTGAGTCGTGTAGTCGTGAAGAGTGTTGTTGAAGTTGTGAAGACCTTAGTTGCACAAAGTCACCTGTTGTATTTCTGCATTTATAAACAAGAACTGAGTATTAGCTTTCTTTTCAACTGTTCAAAACTACCAACACGCTTATACACTACTTTCTATTTTTCTGTTCACTTACTTTGAATACTTTCTGGCCTTTTCCATCAGACGGTTCTGTCTAAAAAGAAAAATGAAAACATGCACCCAAAATATAGAACTAGCGTTCTTCCCAAAATATCGCTAAAACATTGTCCCAAATGTTTTCTTAAATAAACAATTACAAAGTTGCTAAAATGCACAATGTCTTTGAAATGTTCTCCCAAGTGGTTCTAAAAATTGTTCTTTGATTATTCAATCGGTTTTCATCTGTCTTGCGTAGGGCACCTTTGAACAGAAGAAATAAAAGGTTAACTTAGCTTTCTTTTTCTTTTTCAGAAGCTGGATGCTGCTGCCGATGAAGTCCCTGCAACCGCATACCAAGGTAAGCCTTCCGTTGACAGCAAGGTTCTTGTCCTGATGATGCGAAGGCTAAGCGCCTTCCAGAAGCTCGGGTGTGACTTTTATACCTTTGCCACACCTGAGACCGCACCCAAGTAATCTTTGACGTCGCTCGCGTTCATAGGCAAAGCGACGTGTCTACCGGAACAGTGCTTTCTCTTGTGCAGGTGTAACGCGCTGTTCTTTTTTCCGGGTTGCCGCTTTCTCTGCCGTTTTTACAAATAGTGAAGCAGCCCAAAGTGAACCCAAACCTGAAATGTGCTCTGCATGGCTTTGTCGCTCTCAAACAGCCCGATACAAAAGGGGATGATGGACGGAGCATTTGAGCAAATCAAACACTCACCCACAGTCAACTGATCCGGGTTTAATCCATCACCATTCTTTAGCCCACTCAGCCACCCCATTTCAGACATGGCTATATGCAAACCAGCCTGACCATGTGCCTCATGGGAACAGTCCAGCCCGAACTACCAAGCCATGTCTTCCATGCTAGGGGAACATTAAATTATTTTATTTGTGTCTGGCTGACTAAAGCAGCCCCAGCATTTAAGACACATATATGGCCGATTGGGATTTGGACCACCTTGCAGTATTAAGGCCTACACCCCATTCACTTTAAGGACATTGGACAGACAATGCCTGCCTTCATCCCATGCCTATCCTTTTTTAATTCCCTTGCAGGACTGACTGAGAATATTTGATTTACAATTCTGACCAATGTGTGTTGCATGAATCAAACAGGATAGGCAATAAATGTACCACCCTGCTTGTATTGGAACAAATAAGAAATGCACCAATGAGTTATACATGAATATGGATGATTGCGAGAGTTGAGATGATTCATGTGGTGGCAGACAGTGAGGATGGTTATTCAACTATTGTTTGTAAGCTTGATTGTAATGATTTACAATGTTGGTGGCCTAATGGGTAAACTTTTTTCCTGAAGGTTATTTTTATCTTCTCATTCGACACTTAGCGAGATTCATTTGTTGGGTCCACACTTCTTTATTTTCTGGTTCACACTACTCAAAGACCAGGCAACTCCATTTAGAAAACAAACAAAAATATACACAAAAAATTACTCAATGTTTCTCTTGTTGTTCATCCACAGTATTGCACTTCGCTATACTTCCATCTATCTCATTTGGGTCGTAAGTTGGAATGGAGTTGGTCATATTTGTTACTCATAGTTAACAGGATGGTGGAAAGGCTCAGAGTGATACTACCTAAACAACTGCCAGAAGAAGGAAGTTATAAACTTCAGGGAAGCCAACATGGTGATGATGACTCCGAGAGGCCTACTCAACTCTGTGGACTGGTGAGATGTGTTTCGGTTTGGGAAATGCAATTCTGCTGAGTGTTTGTGGTAGCTATCTGAATTTTGAAACTATGTGGTTGGGTGGGGAGGCTGTTGTTGTAGGTAACTTGAGACATGCATGTAATGATGTCACATCATCAAATGTTGCTAGGCTTAATGACAGTTGTGAATTTCATTAGACTGGTACATACAGCTACTTGTCTGTGATTGTTGGTTGTTGTAATTTCTCTCACTAAAATGATTGCACAGATTCATAAAATGAATGATTGCAGGGGATGATGCACTAGCTGTGCCTCTGAGTCTTCTTAGTCCCCATTTACCTATTCTTAGACCCCATTTACTGAGTCTCAGGCCCCATTTACCCACACATGCATAAAAATTGGTCAATATTTTAGATATAGAAGAGCATAATTAGTCAGCATTATCATTCTGGCATTGTGTTGCCTAAACCCTTAACCTTGTCCACTCCAGACTTTAAGTATACTTAATGGCTCAAGGATTTCACAACTTTAGTTTTAATTAAAAGACAAACTGACCATTGCTCAGAAAAAATTACTATTGCTATTTTTTGTTATAATATCACTCTCATGTATTCTTTATTGTGTAGTATTCCGGTCTCAAGTCTTTCTAAAGCTATGATATAATTAACTAACTCAGTGTTTTTATTTCAATTTAGTTCCCTGTGATGAATACTCTTTCTGATTAATCCTATGGCTGGAATTCACCTAGGTGGGAGTGGAACCTCACCTCTGTTTCCTTCACTGTTAGTATAGTACCCTGCTACTACTACTACCACCATAAGAAGGCACCTTGGAAAACCCTGCAGTAAGAAGTCTGACAGAGGTAACTGCCTTTGTTGCCTCACATAAAACTAAGGGCAAATGGCAAATGCACTAACTGTTGAAAGGAATTAGGGCTGAATAAACAGAACACCACTTTAAAAAAAAACTGTTATTTGTTGTTCTTTCAAAGGATTTCCTATTAAAAATCTAAACAGACACTTTGTGTGAAAAAAGAAAAATGTGTTTTCACTCATTAATGTGTTAGGCATTATGCACTATGGAGTACAAGTATTCTTGTTGTGCCAAAATAATGGAAACATGCTAGCTGGTGCCCTAGTAATTAGTCGTACTTTGCAGTCTATAGCCGGGGCAGCTGTAATGTAAAATTATATTATTTCAATGGCACTGCTCTTCTACAAAATGCCTTTCACTCTTACCCTGACTACAAGGCTGAGAAATAATAATGAACAATACATGTCAAGTATAAAATCATGAGGATATCTTGTCTACCGTAAGTAGACGGTGGGGAAAATCATGTACTGCAGTACAGGGAAAGGATTGTTATGGATTGTATTTGGCTCGGTCATCACAGACTATCCCATCCACAAAAGTCAAGGCACGTCATCAATCAATAAATCAGGATTTATAAAGCACTACTAATCACCTGATAGGGTATCCAGGGGCTTGTAAGTTCCAGATACTTATTCAAACAGTCCAGTCTTGAGGGCCATTCGGAATTACAAAAGTGAGGTGATTGTCCAGAGGTGTATGGAGAGGCTGGTCTTTGTTGTGATGTGGGAAAAGGACCGTCCTCTACTTATGCTTCGATAAATGTGGGAAGTATGGGCAAGTGATAGGGAGGTGGATCCTAGTCTTCTCAATGGGTGGTGGAAGTTCAGGTGGTGGGTAATGTAAGTGAGTCCATGGTTGTGTAGAGCCTTGTGCGCTTGGGTCAGCAGCTTGAATTGGCATCTCTTCTGTATGGGGAATCAGAGGAGTTAGAAAAACATGAAGAGATGTGTGGTCCAAAGAACTAATTGTGTGTCGTGTTGAGACAAAAAACCAGAGGGACCATTTAACCACATTAAGAAATGACACTGGGTTGAAAAATTCCCATCAGCCCACCATTATGACGGAATATCATCATGTGGGATACGAATGGTGAATCCAAATCTCGCCCAACGCATCTAGTGAAGATGCTGAGATGGATTATCGAAATATTCTTCTAACCACAGTGTATTTCAGATGGTGCTGATGATGTGCAGTGCTAATAAAGATAAAGTGAGAGTAAAGTGAAAATAAAACTGGCTCCTAGGGCAAAAAATGTTTTAAATGAGTATTGTCCCAGAGTCAAAATTTAAAACAACGCCTGGTAGTTTGAAATTATAACCACACAATGGCGCAGTGCAGTGGGGTCGACATGTTTCAGATTAAGGGGACAAACTGTCGAGCTTTCTTCAGGACCAGATAGTGATAGCGACTGCAAGATACTTGTCTTATAATCTCAAACTACCAGGCGTTGTTTTAAATTTTGACTCTAGGACAATACTCATTAAACACATTTTTTGCCCTAGGAGCCAATTTTATTTTCACTTTACTCTCACTTTATCTTTCTTAGTACTGCACATCTTCAGCACCATTGAAATACACTGTGGTTAGAAGAATATTTCGATAATCCATCTCAGCATCATCACTGGATGCGTTGGGCGAGATTTGGATTCACCATTCGTATCCCACATGATGATATTCCGCCGTAATGGTGGACTGATGGGAATTTTTCAACTCAGTGTCATTTCTTAATGTGGTTAAATGGTCCCTCTGGTTTTTCGTCTCAACACGACACACAATTAGTTCTTTGGAACACACATCTCTTCATGTTTTTCTGGTATATGTTGGGTTCCGAGATGTGGTGGTCGTTAAATAACCCTTGTTGACCCTCCTCATTCTTTTTCTTAGAATCAGAGGAGTTGCCTGGGGTGGGGTGTGATGTAGAGATCATCGAGGAAGGCACAGGATAAGTCTGACTATGGCATTCTGTATCTTCTGAAATTTCGGTAGGAGGTGTGTGGTGATTCCTACGTAGAGGGCATTGCCTTAGTCCAGTCTACTGGTGATGAGGGTATGGGACACGGTGCATCTTGTGTGTAGGGGTAGCTACTTGAAGATCTTGTGTATCATGCGGATATTGAGGAAGCACGCAAAGGAGAGAGTGTTAATCATTGATTTTATGAAGAGCTTGTTGTCAATGATGATTCCGAGGTTTCTGTTGTGTTCGGAGGGAGTGGGAGCAGATTGTAGGACTGATGGCCACCAGGAGTCATTCCATGTGTTGCTGCTGTTGCCAAGGATCAACATTTCTGTCATTTCTGTGTTCAGCGGCAGACAGTTGTTCTTTATCCAGTTGGTGACATTTTTCACACATCTGTGAAAGTTGGGTATGGTGGTGGTTGAATCTACGGTGAGATAATTTGGGTATCATCTGTGCAGGAAATTATGTTGAGACTTTGGGATCTGACGATGTTGATCAGTGGAGTCATTCATGCACTAAATAGCATAGGGCTGAGGGATGAGGCATGGGGGACACCACAGGTGATCTCCTTGAGTTCAGAGGTGTAATGTGGTATTGTTACTGGTTCTCCCTAATTGGCATATTTTGTTTACCAGTATGTCTCTAGTAAAGTGCACTAAGTGTGCCAGGTCTGATAAATCAAATGCTACTAGTGGGCCTGCAGCACTGATTGTGCCACTGAGATGAGTAGCCCTGAAAAGATGTCTCAGGCCTGCCACTACGGTGCCTGTGTGCAGTTTGTTAACTGCCATGACAACTGGGCAAGTGCAGCCACTTGCCAGGCCCTAACCTTCCCTTTTCTTACATATCAGACACCCCTATGGAAGGCCCAGGGCAGGGTGACATATATGTGAAAGGTAGGACATGTGCTGATGTGTGTAACATGTCCTGATAGTGAATTACTGCCAAATTAGTTTTTCACTATTGCAAGGCTAACTGTTCCCATAGGTCAGAATGGAGAGTTGCTTCTAACATCATATAAAAATAACTGCCCCTGGGAGCAAGGTAGGAAAATGAAGTTTAGTATGCCTGAACTCAGAATGTTAAAATGCATCTTTTAGTGAGGGTGATTTTTACATTATGTGTTTAGTGATCCAGTGGGCCTCCGCTAGGGTGTGGATTGCCTGTCTGGGGTTGGAGTGTCAATGGTTGGGGAGTGTCAAGGTGATCAAGTCACTCTTACCTGAAAGATGATTGTAGTCTTACCTGTAAGGTGCTTGACAGGTTTTGCAGAGACGCTATGGACCAAACTCCCAGAACCCCTAATTATAACCAGAGAATTGTATGCAAAAACACTGTGGCTACAGAATAGAAAACTAGGGAGGAGGGCCGGATTCGGACACTGATGAATTTCCTGTTATCGGCCTGCGAGGCAACAGGAATATTTTGAGCTTTCTGCTATTCTGGGACATTTTTTCTAAACTATACAAATCCTATCATATTTCAAGGGAAATATTTAGTGTCAATGTCCTACCTGCGAATCTACAGGAATGGTTTTAGCATCCAGAGCGTCATCGTGTGATGAGCCTCTTCACTAATGAGAAGTCGTGAAGAGTGTTGTTGAGTTGTGTAGTCGTGAAGAGTGTTGTTGAAGTTGTGAAGACCTTAGTTGCACAAAGTCACCTGTTGTATTTCTGCATTTATAAACAAGAACTGAGTATTAGCTTTCTTTTCAACTGTTCAAAACTACCAACACGCTTATACACTACTTTCTATTTTTCTGTTCACTTACTTTGAATACTTTCTGGCCTTTTCCATCAGACGGTTCTGTCTTAAAAGAAAAATTAAAACATGCACCAAAAATATAGAACTAGCGTTCTTCCCAAAATATCGCTAAAACATTGTCCCAAATGTTTTCTTAAATAAACAATTACAAAGTTGCTAAAATGCACAATGTCTTTGAAATGTTCTCCCAAGTGGTTCTAAAAATTGTTCTTTGATTATTCAATCGGTTTTCATCTGTCTTGCGTAGGGCACCTTTGAACAGAAGAAATAAAAGGTTAACTTAGCTTTCTTTTTCTTTTTCAGAAGCTGGAGGCTGCTGCCGATGAAGTCCCTGCAACCGCATACCAAGGTAAGCCTTCCGTTGACAGCAAGGTTCTTGTCCTGATGATGCGAAGGCTAAGCGCCTTCCAGAAGCTCGGGTGTGACTTTTATACCTTTGCCACACCTGAGACCGCACCCAAATAATCTTTGACGTCGCTCGCGTTCATAGGCAAATCGACGTGTCTACCGGAACAGTGCTTTCTCTTGTGCAGGTGTAACGCGCTGTTCTTTTTTCTGGGTTGCCGCTTTCTCTGCCGTTTTAACAAATAGTGAAGCAGCCCAAAGTGAACCCAAACCTGAAATGTGCTCTGCATGGCTTTGTCGCTCTCAAACAGCCCGATACAAAAGGGGATGATGGACGGAGCATTTGAGCAAATCAAACACTCACCCCCAGTCAACTGATCTGGTTTTAATCCATCACCATTCTTTAGCCCACTCAGTCACCCCATTTCAGACATGGCTATATGCAAATCAGTCTGACCCTGTGCCTCATGGGAACAGTCCAGCCCGAACTGCCAAGCCATGTCTTCCATGGACCGGAAACAAGCATCCTGGGACCGGATTCGGATTCATAATCCTCATCAGCCAGGCTATCTTGAATCCAGTGGCCAAGTGAGCAAGGGACTCACGTCTTAGCATACCCTGCCACACTTAGGGCGAACAAAGCGATACAAA
The DNA here is from genome assembly GCF_964261635.1 of Lissotriton helveticus. Taxonomy (NCBI): domain Eukaryota; kingdom Metazoa; phylum Chordata; class Amphibia; order Caudata; family Salamandridae; genus Lissotriton; species Lissotriton helveticus. The sequence continues at coordinate 663,871,704 of NC_136068.1, read as the reverse complement.
AGGGGATGATGGACGGAGCGTTTGAGCAAATCAAACACTCACCCCCAGTCAACTGATCTGGGTTTAATCCATCACCATTCTTTAGCCCACTCAGCCACCCCACTTCAGACACGGCTATATGCAAATCAGTCTGACCCTGTGCCTCATGGGAACAGTCCAGTCCGAAGTGCCAAGCCATGTCTTCCATGGACCGGAAACAAGCATCCTGGGACCGGTTTCGGATTCATAATCCTCATCAGCCAGGCTATCTTGAATCCAGTGGCCAAGTGAGCAAGGGACTCACTTCTGAGCATACCCTGCCACACTTAGGGCGAACAAAGCGATACAAAAGGGGATGATGGACGGAGCGTTTGAGCAAATCAAACACTCACCCCCAGTCAACTGATCTGGGTTTAATCCATCACCATTCTTTAGCCCACTCAGCCACCCCATTTCAGACATGGCTATATGCAAATCAGTCTGACCCTGTGCCTCATGGGAACAGTCCAGCCCGAACTGCCAAGCCATGTCTTCCATGGACCGGGAACAAGCATCCTGGCACCGGTTTCGGATTCATAATCCTCATCAGCCAGGCTATCTTGAATCCAGTGGCCAAGTGAGCAAGGGACTCACGTCTGAGCATACCCTGCCACACTTAGGGCAAACAAAGCGATAAAAAAGGGATGATGGACGGAGCGTTTGAGTCCCAGGCTCTCCACACCACTGGAGTCAAGCTATCCAGGCTGATGAAGGCTGATAGCCAGAAACCGGTCCTTGGATGCTTGATTCCGGTCTGGGAAAGACATGGCTTGGTAGTTCGGACTGCATTGTTCCCATGAGGCACAGGGTCAGAGCTGATTTGCATATAGCCAGTGTCTAACCTGGATATCGGGGAAAAGGTATTCTCCAAAATAATTTTGGGCAGTTTGAACGACTGGGCGGAGCGGCGGTCGATCGTGCCAGTGGAGCAAGGAGGCTTCAAGAAGGGGCATTCCACTATTGATCATTGCTTCGCACTGTGGGCTGTGGCGAGGAAGTCTGTGGAAAAGCAGGGGAAGTTATGCTGCTGTTTCGTGGACTTCCGCGCGGCATTCGATTTAGTTGACAAGAATTGCCTGTGGCAGTCCCTAAGAAAACTTAATATCCCCGAGGGGCTCTTGAAAATTATCCAGGAGTTACATAAACATAACTGGGCGCAAGTCATTAAAGACGTAGACGGAGTCTTGACTCCTAAAATATCGATTAAGAATGGCCTAAGACAGGGATGTGTGTTAGCCCCCTTATTATTTGCAATGTACCTGGCTGATCTCCCATCTATTCTAGAAGTGAGTAGAAGTGCAAGCCCCAAAATGCATGGGAAACATCTGTCCTGTCTGCTGTACGCCGATGATTTGGTAATTTTTGACCAAACGGAAATCGGATTGCAAAGGAAGTTAGCTGCCTTTAATAAATATTGCTTGGCTAAACACCTGACAGTAAATATGGATAAAACTAAAATCCTATGTTTTGGGAAGAAAACCCCGAATTTTAATTGGTACCTGGGAACTACTAAACTAGAAATTGTGAACGAATACAGATACCTCTGTATTTGGTTTGAAAAGTCTTTAAAATGGGATATCCATTTAGTAGCCCAGACTGCCAAAGCCCATACATCAGGATGCGGGCTAAGGAAATTCAGCCAAGTTTACGGGGATATGTCACATAGACCATTACTGAAAGCCTATAAGGCAATTATACCCCCACAAGTGCAGTATGGAGCCAAAGTTTTATGTTTGAGCGGGAAGAATAATTGGGACATTGAGGAGGGGAAATGTGTAAAATCGTTGATGTCACTGCCCGGCTCCTCCATTATTCAGGCAATCCGCTTGGAATTAGGCGTGACCTCATGGTACATACAGGTACAAGTGGCCCTTTTAAGATTTTGGAAAAGATTGGGATCCGAGGAAGTCGCAAAAGTGTCACAATGGTGTAAAGAGGAGATCTTGCATAGTGACCTAAATTGGTCCAGCAGGATCAGAATGAAATTGTGCGCACTCTGTAAAAATTTCAATGTAAAATTTGATCAGGCGACACTATCAGTTGAAGCCTCAAATGCGGAGCTTAGAACAACAGGAAGAGAAATATCCAGGCAAAATGATATGATATATTTGAAAAAGAAAGTGTCAGTCCATCATATGATAAATAGTTGGGAGAATGATATATGGTATCCCTATTTGGATACACTACCTAATGCTGGATTAAGAGCCGAGGTGCTCCGATGGAGAATAGGGATTAACTGCTGGGTATCTCAGAGAAACAGAAAAGTAGAATTGATACAACCGCATGGTAAATGCCGCTGTGGATTAGGTACCAAGTGTGACAACCTACATATCTTACTAGACTGTCAAAAATGGGTGTCACAGCGGAAACTGTTTTTGCGACCCCTGTTTTTAAAATATGGTATAACTGAGCGCCTCTTAGCAATTAACCTACTTACCGACATGCCAAATCTTGATATAGCAATCGCCATGGCAAAATATATGAAGGCGGTAAAAAGGACTCTGTTGGAACCAAATATGGTTAGATAGAAATTGGCATGAAGTAATAGTAGGTCACGCTCTAGAAAATTGTGTCTAAGGTGGAACGCCATCCCTAAGTTAAAGCTTCATTGTATTGCTGATTACAATATTGGGTGTAGTGCTGTATGAACATTTGTCTCTTTTAATGCATCTGTGGAATTTTTTATACATGTTTTAAACTATTTATTGTAATATGTATCTTGTTTGGAGACCAATGGTCTAATAAACATACTTTTACTACTACTACAGTGTCTAACCCAGGGTGGTGTGGAGTGCAAAAAAACAATGGATTTAGGACCAGACCCTTGTACTGGGGTGAATGTATGACATTGTTCTACATTCTGTCCATCAACTGTGTTTTTTGCAATTTCACCCCGAGTGGGCTGGGGATGCTCAGACGTGAGTCCCAGGCTCTCCACACCACTGGAGTCAAGCTATCCAGGCTGATTTATTTATTTATTTTTGACATTTGTACAGCGCTCTGTTACCCGTAGGTGTCCTGGCGCTAAGTATTACTCCTGATGTAGAGACAGGTTAGGGAATCAGATGGTAAACAACCATGTCTTTAAAGCTCTTCTAAATGCCATAATGTCTGTCAGTTTTCTGAGGAAGTGAGGCAAGGCATTCCAGGCTTTGGCTGCGCCCAGCACAAAGCTTCTGCCCCCTCAGCGCGCTCTCTTAATTCGAGGCACCGCGATCAACCCCAGATCAGCTGATCTAAGATTTCTAGTCGGCCGGTACCAGTAAAAGTACCGCCGAAGGAATAAAGGCCCCTTGCCTTGTAAGGACTTGAATACTATGCATAAAGCTTTAAAGAGAATTCTCTTTCGCATTGGAAGCCAATGCAGCTTGACCAGCTCCTGAGACACGGAGACAAATTTAGGGATCCCCTGATGAAGGCTGATAGCCAGAAACCGGTCCTTGGATGCTTGATTCCGGTCTGGGAAAGACATGGCTTGGTAGTTCGGACTGGACTGTTCCCATGAGGCACAGGGTCAGAGCTGATTTGCATATTGCCAGTGTCTAACCCAGGGGGGTGTGGAGTGCAAAAAAACGATGGATTTAGGCCCAGATCCTTGTACTGGGGTGAATGTATGACATTGATCTACATTCTGTCCATCAACTGTGTTTTTTGCTCTCAAACAGCCAGCACAACAGATCGAGTTCCACCATTACCAGTAATGTGCCCTGAAATACGCTCAACAATGTTGCAATAAAGATTACCACTAAACACATATTACCAATTAACATATGTTATGCATGACAGAAGTAAACATTCACAGATATATACAACACTTTCACTGGAGTGCTGGATGCACGGGACAGGGGTGTTTTTTTTGACTATATATGAGGCATAGACTTATAAGGTCTATGTCTGTGATGTGTCTTAAGGACTGAACTCATGACAGGGAGGAGCAGTGGCTCCAGAGAGCCTCATCAGCCAGGGCTGGGCTGAATAAACAGAACACCACTTTAAAAAACAGTTATTTGTTTTTATTTCAAAGAATTTCCTATTAAAAATCGAAACTGACACTTTGTGAGAAAAAAGAAGAATTTGTTTTCACTAATAAACCTGTGCTGCATTTAGAGTAGGAGGAGGAGATTCCCTTTCACCTGAATGTGAATGGTCTGCTTTCCACAATGCTCTCTCCACCTTCTGCCAGGAAGCTGCAGAAGAGAGGACAGAACTGATTTTGACTGGGCACAGGGCTTCTCCACACAAAGATAACGAAGACATTTTGGGGTATAAGTATTAGACCTAAAACCCCTGAACTTTTGACTACTTTGTGAATTAAGAGGCACCTTCACGTGGGAGAAACTGGAAAAGTGCTGCCCCTTTGCTGTGTGCTGTCTGGGGTTGGCCTGCATTAGCTGATTCTGACAAGAGAAGGAAGAGGAATTTGCTGTATGCTGTGTTCCCCCCCTGCTTGAGAGGAGTCTCCAAGTGCCTGTGAGTGCTGGCCTCCTGTTGTAGGAAACTCAGGGACATAAAAGTTTCCAAGTACTTTTTGCTTCAAACTGCACTGTGTGTTTGTGCCCTCACAAAGCGCTTTGTGTAACCCGATCTTTGTGGAGTCTGCAAGCTTTAAGAGAGGAGGACTCTCAGGGTCTGCCTGATGTTCATTTGCCTCAGGCCTTGCTTTCTTTGTGTATCCCTGGGAGCCGCAACGCGCTCCCTCTGGAGACGAGGCCGTCAAAAACATTTGTCCAATCACCACCTCCGGCATGAGTCCGGAGCCAAGGTTCATCACTGAGGGAAAGGGCAGCGCCGCAGCACATCCAGCTGTGAGGCGTTTCCTAGCAACTGGGATCTCCCAGTGAGGGGAAGCCGTTGTCGACATAGCCCCACCAAGCAGGATGTCAGCTTCATTAAGGAAGGAGCTGCCCTGCGTAGCGACATCAAGGATTTCACCACCCCAGCCCAGAGAATGAGGGAGCCTTGGGGTTGTACTTTCCTTCTCTTCTCTGGGCTGCTCAGAGCTCCTGACGCTATTGGATTGCTGTTGAAGGCACAGGAAGTTATGAGAGGGAGTGACGCTGAGGAGTAGAGCAGCCCCCACAGGTGGTGGTGTCTGCCCCAGCTGAGGCCCCCTCACCTAGTGGAGAACCCCTGAGGTCCGTGAATGACAGAGGTTGAATGCCCAGGGAATGCTCATTACTGAGGTCTGAACCACAGCCCACTCTTATTTCCAATGACCCGGAGTGGGTATTCGGAATAAGTAATACTGATTTTGTGATCAGTAGCAACTGAGGCACCTTTATTTTTTGATACAGAAGACCCTGCTGTTACTAAGGTGATCAGTGCCAACTAGGGATCCTTTATGTTGATACGATGGACACATGATTTTACTAAAGGGATCAGTGGCAACTGGGCACATTTTTTGATACAGAAGACCTGTGTTTTTGCTAAAGGGATCAGTGGCACATGGGGCACCTTTACGTTGGTACAAAGGATACATGCTTTTACTGATGTGATTAATGGAGCCTACTTCATTTTTGGAACAGGATATATAAGACCTGTGGCTCATTGATACTACTGCATTTTCTGAATAATACAAAGGTTATATTTTTTACATACTTTAGTGTAGAGTTTCCTTTGTGGTATGCCTAGTGTGATTTTGGTGTGTGCGTGAGTGTGTGTTGTGCAAATGCTTAAACATTGCCTCTGGGATAAGACTGACTGCTCTGCCAAGCTACCAAGGGGGTGAGCAGGGGTTATCTTCAGTGTGTAACTCCCTTGGCCTGACTAGAGTGGGGATTTATGCCTGGCTTAGGTGCATGCCCTAGCCAACCAGGAATCCCATTTCTAACATTGATCCTCAAAGTTCTTCTGGGTGAGGAAGGAGGTGATTCGTCTGAGCATGCCCCCTTGAATGCTGATGTGGTCATTCAATCAGCATGGGGTGAGATATGACTTTGAAAGTTGCAGAGAGGTCAAGGAGGATCAAACCTGCTGTTTCTCTTCAGTTGAGGAGGATTTGGATGTCACTGGCAGCTGCAATCAGGGCAGTTTTGGTGCTGTGATTGCTGCAGCAGCCGGATTGGGAGGCATTGAGTAGCTGATTCTGCTCCAGGAGTGTCAATGTGTTGATTGTTGATGATTTCTTCCAGTACCTTTATTGGGAATGGGAGCAGGAAGATTGGCAGGTAGTTTTTGAGTTCACTGGGGTTGGCAGAGGGTTTTTTGAGTAGTGGTCTGCCATCGATATGTTTTCAGGCATCAGAAAATGTTGCGGTTTTGATATAGGTGTTGAGTAGGGTGGTGAGTTCCTGGATGATCCTTTGGTTTCCGAGGTTGAAGATGTGGTACAGGCATGGGTGTATGAGAGCTCCCATGTTGATAGATTTCATCTTGCAGGTGGTGTCCTGGGTGGAGAGGATGTTACAAGTAGTCATTGTGTAGTTCATGCTGTTTTCAGGGGTGGTGTATACGTTGAGGCAGTCCATAGGTGTGAGTTGTGGTTTGAAGTTTATATATATATAGTTGTGATCTTGTGGTGGAAGAAGTGGATACAATTGTTGCCCAGCTCCTGTGAGGGTATGATGTTGTTTTCGCTGGCAGCTGGGTTGGAGAATTTGTTAACAATTTTGAAATGTTCTTTGGTGTTGTTGACACTGGTTTTGATGTGTGCAGCAAGGGCTATCTTCTTTGTTACTCTCATCAGCTGGTGGTAAAGGTTGAGTGAGGTCTTGAAGGCTGCTCTGTTGTAGGTGTCCTTGCTGATGCACCATCTTATATTCAACTGTTTGCTATTCCCTTTTGCTGTTCTGTGTACTTGGGTGTACCACCTGGCCTTTTTGGAGGATTTTTTCTGGATTTTGCTCCTGGTGGGAACCATTCTGTTTGCACAATTGTTGATCCAGGCAATTGCAAATTGGGTCTAGCATGTGTCCTATGGTGGGTAGGGTCATGGATGATCTGGGTTAATCCGAGGCTGCTCATACTGCCAAGGAGGTGTGCAGTATTTTTGTTGTTGGGGTCATTAATGTGGAAATTCAGGTCACAGAGGAAGATGTCTTTCTTGGAAGCTAGGGGTACAATGAAGTCTGCAATGTTGTTGCAGAAGCTGGTGTGGGCCTGGGTGTTGGTATGTGGGGTGCCTCTGAGGGTTGTCTTGTCATCTGTGTGCAGCTTGAAGTTGAGATGTTCCATGGGGATGGTGGTGTTGTCCATGGAGGTGGTACACTGTGTGGTCTCTTTGTGAATGATGGCAGTTTCTCCTCCCGGCTTGTTGGTGCAGTCCTGGTGAGTGATTTTATATCCATAGGGTATTGCAGTGGCAATTTCTGGGGTGAATGTGGAGATGAGTTGGTGTTTTTGTTCACGTGGTGTATGTGGTGTGTTTGGGATAGGGCTGGTCGGTGGGATGGTGTGTGTGCAGTGGCAGGTGAAGTATTGGCAGCGGGTGCATGTGAATGGTCCTACCGTGAAGAGTGGGTCAGTAAGATGGCAGGGTTTGTTGCAGTGTCTGAAGTCGAGGGTGTAGAGCTTGGCGCTGGTGTATCATCAGGGCTGAGAGGGCTAGAGGTCATGGCGCTGGGTGTGGTCCAGGCAGAGATGGGGGTAGATGGGTTTGCCTTTGGTGCACCTTGGATGCACCAGTGGTGTGTCCGCTGCGTGGTCGTGCTGCGGCCTGCATTGAGTATGTACTGGGGTGACAAGGACTTCTGTTGGGGAGAAGGTAGATGGATTAAGATGAGTAAGTAATAGACATGTTACTACAGAATAGTGAGGTGTCACTGATTATTTTCTTGTGCCTAAGCTTTGGCTAATAGTGAGTCACTGTGGTTGACAAATGTTGAACTTGATAGGGAAAAATTTGAACAGTCATAAGTCTGTTATAGAAGCCATGGTGAAATATATCACTTGTCCAGAAACATGTGGCACAAGCCAAGAATTAGTTTTTCCAATATTTGGGAAGTCTGAGACAGAACTTTTGAAAGAATACAGAGTGAAGGACTGGGAAGTGACTGAGTGAGCACTGGGAGGGATGGGAAGCACACCTTTGTCTCTCATTGTCATGCACTGAAAACTTTATAAATGCAATATGCCTCCTTGGAAGCCCCCGGGTGTCTACTTTTCAGAAATGTGTGGGTTTGGTAGGTTTCCCTAGATGGCCGTCTAGCACGGGGCCAAAAACCCAGGTAACCCCTCTTGCAAAAGCAAGTGGTTTTGACATTGTCACCATTGTCAAACTGCCTGAAAACCTTTTTTAGAAAGTTCTCAAAGTCAAAAATCTCCTAAACCAGTCCGAAGATACTGTACTTCCTAATTATAATGCAGAGTACAATGTATGATGCAAAAACACATTTATTTATGATGTGTTATCAAAATTAGGGGCATCTTGAATCGCACACACACACACTCTTTCAAACCAAACCAACAAAAAACATATCCACACAGACTAATACATCCCAACAGACATCACAATTAATTAAATATCAATGTACATTCTTGGGCAGTATCAAAAATATTCCCACAATTAAGACATATAAAATTGAAATGATAAAAGACAAGTGGGTTATATAGCCCAGCCACCGCTGAAAATATAGCGCAGTCTGCACCCCATCGCAGTGCAGCTGACCGGAAGGTTGGCGGCTGGTGATGCGGGTTGTTCAGGGGGGCCAGGCGCTGCTGCTTCCCTGCTCTGCCATGTTGCTGGGTGAGGGGAAGATAAGAAACAGTAAAAGGAAGAAAGGAAGGACTAAAAGGAGAGGGGAGAGGGGTTGGCCTAACGGCTAAGGCGCTCGACCTCGGACCTGGGAATCTGGGTTCGAGTCTCGGTAACGACGCCAAAAACCCCCTGTGATTCTGGGCAAATCACTAAATCTCCCCGTGCCTAAAAAAAATGAAAGTGTGTCCTCATGTAACGTAACTGGTGCTATGTAAAGCGCTCTGATAACTGATTCGGTTCGGTTCTAGTTCGCGCTATATAAAACTCTGCAAAAAAAAAAATGAGGTAGTAAAATGAAAAATAAAAATTTTCCAAATGTCACAAAACAAAAACACAAACAGAGGGACACACACATATAATAAATAAAAATGAGGGGTCGATACCTTTGATAGAGAGATGACTAAAGAGATTAAAGAAGGATTGAAAATGAGGTCCAGCACCATAAACAGAGCAAAAACAAGATGGCCGTGCTCAAGCGAATCGCGTGGTGCCATTTGCGCGCATTTTCTGGCACAAGAACGTACGTTGTGTTGCATATGATATAAAAACTTCACATGAACAGGCGTAGTGCGCAGCTCTGCCCACTTGCGGAACTCCAAGTAGCGCGACGGAGGATTTTCAACACTTCGCAGAGTTCCGCATAGAGCGACACCGCAAACTCCGCCCGGCCTAAGATTGTATTGGTCTGTAAGTCCCTAGTAGAGTGCACTACCTGTGCCCAGACCCTGAAAGTGAAATGCTACTAGTGGGCCTGCACCACTGATTGTACCATCCACACACATATCTCTTTAAACATGTCTCATACCTGCCACGGGAGAGCTTTTCAGTGCAGATTTAATGCCTTGTTGACTTTGCAGTAACAACCCCCTATCAAACCTTAAACTCCCCTTGCACTACACAAACATTACCCCAAGGGTAGGCCCAATAGGGTAGAGTGCTGTATAGGTGAAAGGTAGGACATGTACTTTTAAGTTTTGCACATCCTGGTATTTTTCACAACTGTGAGGCCAACCTCTCTCATAGGTAAAGATTGGGACATCCTGATTTCACCTTTAAGCTGTGTTGGACTTGGCCCTTTTTGCAGGGTCATCCCTGAACTTTTTGCCTTCCTCCTGTATTTTATCTGACCTGTTGTTAGCTGTTTTATGAATCTGGGCACTTTACCACTGCTGATCAGTGCTAAAGTGCATATGCTCTCCCTATTATAAATTGGTGTATGGATTAGTGACTCCATGATGGCCTCTTTTGGTTTACTTGTCAGACGCTAGCACAGTGCACTGCATGTGCCCAGGGCTTGTACATCAAATGCTTCTAGTGGGCTTGCAGCACTGCTTGTGACACCCACCGGAGCAGCTTGTAAAGTGTGTCTCAGGCCTGCCATTGCAGAGCCTGTGTGCAGTCTGGTACTGTCATCTTGACTGGGCAAGTGTACCCACTTGCTAGTCCCTAAACCTTCCCTTTTATACATATTAGTCACCCCCTAGGTAAGCCAAAGGGCAGGGTGCATTGTAGGTAAAAGGTGGGACATGCCCTGATGTGTGTGGCATGTCTTGATAGTGAATTACAGCCATTTTCGTTTTTCACTATTGCAAGACTACCTGTTCTCCCTAGGCCAGAATGGGCAGTTTGATTATAACATCTTATAATCCTAACTACTCAGGGAACTAGGTAGAAGTTTGAGTTTTTTATGCCTGAACTCAGAATGATAAAATACATTTTTAGTGAAGTTGGTTTTAACAATGTGCTTGAAAATACCACTTTCAGAAAGAAGGTATTTTCTTGCCTAACTATCCTGCCTCTGCTAGGTTGTGTATTCCTTGTCTGAGTTTGAGTGATAGGGGCTTGGTGATTCCAGGAGACAGGGTAAGTCAGCACAGGGCTGAATAGAGAGATCTGTATGTAGATGGGAGGGAGGAGTTGCATCTGGGACCTTCCCTCCACAATGCTGTCCCCACCTCCTGTGGTGCGTCTGATGTCCCTGGCCTACACTGTGAAAGGAAAGAAGGAGTCTTGTCAACAAAGTGCTCCAGGACTGACCAGAACTGGTTTGGACTAGGCAAAGGCCTCTCTGCCTTCAGAGAACAAAGGGAAAAGGAGTATACATAGTGGGACTCAGACTCAAGAACTTTAGATCACTTCTGGGAATCAAGACAAAGCTTTGCTGAGGAGAAGAACCAGGAAGCTGAAGGAGGAGACTACCCCTGTGCTGTGTGTTTGGGGGTTGGCCTGCAGTGGTTGCTTCATTGCCAAAGAAAGTTAAAAAGGACTGAGTGTGCTTTTCATCAACTTGAAGAATCTCCAAGGGCTTGAACTAGAGCTTGCCTCCTGCCTGAAATCTCAGGGATACAAGACTTCACCAACCAGCTCTCCCCTGAATCCCTTGCTGGGAATTGAAGTGCTTGCTGTTGTGCTGGGCCTTCTCAGAGACTGCGTGTCGTTGGGAGCTAGAAGCGCGATGCAATAACAAGAAGTGTGTCGCATCTGCAGCAGCTGTCATTGCATTGCCAAGGAAGCGAGCCGCCATTGCTGTGCTGTCATCAACGCATCGCTGAAGCGCAACGCATCACCGGAGAAGAGGGACTCTGCCACAAAGGTCGCTGTTGCATCACCGGAGAAGCACGTCGCAGGGCCTGTCATGTCTACAAAGATCATCGAGTCGGCGCACGGTCGTCGGGCGAGGACGCATCGCATCAACATTGTCTCATCGTAACCAAGACACCATTTTGTCGCATCGCACAGGAGAAGAGTATCGCATCGAGGTGCAATCTTGTGGCATCGCACCGGAGAGCAGTAACAAACCAATGCATCACCACCCCAAACAGTAAGGAAGCGAGCATCAACCCCCCTGTGCAGCAGTGAGAAAGCAACGCATCCACTCCCCTGCGTGTAAGGAACCGATGCATCACCTTTCCTGCGACCCTTTTGTTTTCTTTACATTAAGCATTCAAGGTACATTGAGAGTAAAGTGTTGCATTTACAACTTGAGAGAACTGAGCTATTTTTGAGCACAGTATTGTGGATTTTTTGTCATTTGGTCTTGTATTAAGTCTATATAAAAATACTTATTTTTGTAATACAACCTGTGTGGTGTCAATCTGTAGTGTTGTCACTATGTTACTGTATGTGTTCACTAATGCTTTAAACGCTGCCTCTGAGATAAGCCTGCCTGCTTGTGCCAAGCTACCAAGGGGGTGAGCAGGGGTTATTTTGGGAGTGTAGCCACTTACCCTGACTAGGCGCAAGAGTCCCTATATGGTCAAAGGTACGCACCTCTGCCAACCAGTAACCCCCAAATCTAACATTGGTGGTTAGTGGACTTGCATTTGTGATTTATTTACAGTGATAGGTGTACGCTACTTGTGAGTGCAGACCATAACGCAACCAGATATAATTTTGGTAGAGTTTTTCTTTGGAACTTCTTTTCTATTTTTGATTTCTGAGAAGTCTTTTTTACCATGAGTAAGTCAGCATCCGTAGCATCTGTAGACATTGAATTGGAAGAAGAGAATTGATGCTTACACTGTGCCTAATCTCAAAGCTTTGTGGAAGAAATTTAAAATCTCTGTGAAAGGGCTCACCAGGAAAGAGGAATACCAAAAGGCGCTGAGGGCCTGGTTGGAATCTAGGAATGCCAGTGAGCATCCTGACGAGCCAGTGGTGGAGGCAGAGAATTTAGATGAGCAGCATGAGGGGCCAGTTGGCCCACCTCGGGAGAAAGTACCTCCCAGCGTGGACAGCAGTGTTTCTTCCAAGGGTCTATCCCCAGGAGAGCTAGAGGACAGAGCGAGGGAGAAGATGCACAAGTTGGAGCTAGCTTGGCTTAAAATGGATGGTCAAAAATGGTTCACTACCCGTGATTGTAAACACCTCAGGAGTAGCCAACCTCATCAGGGCAACAACTATAACGGAGGACTTTTTCCTTGCAAATTTAGGTGCCATATTAAGGTCTTCTCTACAACCTTTCGAAGACAGACTGGCGCAGATTGAGCAGCGGCTGTCCAAGATTGAAAAAGCTACACTAGACACTGTGGACTGTATCAAGTCTAATGTGTTGCTTGGGGGGAACGTACAATTGAACACTGTACAGGGGGGGATTGTTTCACAAAAAATTGTATCACCAATAGCACCACCTCTTCCTAATGTATCTACCACTAAGCTACCTACGCCTTTGGCTTCACCTGTTAATACATCAATAGGGGTCAATGTTGCAAAGCCAAGGGAGGACGGCCAGGACATACTCGCTAGGGGCTCCTCTGGGGAAATTAGAATTGACTTGCCCCCAGAATCAAGCCCGTATCTGGTAGTCTTAGCAGGGGTGTAGTGTAGTTCCTATATTCCCAATAGGCTCTGCGCATTGGAATAACATAAACGATAGTTTAGACGTAGGACTTAGGTCGACTAGGTCTCTATTGAATATATTAGACTTAATTATGAATGCCAGCTAGCTCAGAGGTCACTAGAAACTTTCTCGAATTCACAAGAAGGGATTAGTTTCTGACAACCGCATAAACATGACAACTATGCTCCCTCCAGAATAAGGAGTATACCTCCAGAGTCGCGGAAACAATAGATAGCTATTTTACTCAGTCAATCGTGCATGCTTAGTTTCACCAGAGGTGCAGAGAAACAGAGAGACAGGCATTTTCAATAAAAGAGGTTATTTATTCAACAGTCTTCTTTCTCATGCAAGAGACGTGAATTGCTACAATCACAATACTTGTCATAAAGTAAAGTACAGTAAAAGGAGTATTATAGAGTAATACTGTAAAAGCATGGTATGGTTTCTAAGCCATACAGTATTTAAAATGGATAAAATACAAACAACGATAAAATAATGACTAAACGTACTCAACTGGTGCTTCTAAGATACGCCTACCCCGGTGTACCTAACCTAAGCCTAGTACATGGGATGGAGTAAGTGAGATGTAGTTTGAGTTAAGATAGTTACTGCCAAGAATCTGAATCAAGAATTCTCTAAGGGTCTAATCAGCTCCGTACCTTGGTTATAGAATGAAGGAGGTCTTGTATCTTTCTCTCAGGACTCGATCTCCCAGCAACCCGCAAGGGTGACAGGGAAACACTGGAGCTGTATTTCTCGGCAGGAGAAAAGACAGCGTCAGCGGGAGGGTCGGCTTCCTTCGGCACTTGCTACAGCAGGGCGTCGGGCAAGTAGATAGTCGGTCTGCTCCAAACCACCGTGTGTTTCACTAGGGCAGATGCCGGTTTATTTATACCTGGAAGGTGCCGAGTTTGACGTAAGGTTGGACATAAGACGTCACTAAGAACTCACAGTTCTTTCAGGACTCTGGGAGCTCTAGGACAAATCAATACAGAAGCAGGGGGAATTCCCAGGCTGCTGGAGGCTTGGTTTGTTTAAGAACACGTTGTACTTTCTAGGAGTCTATGGGAGTAGCCTTGCCGTATTTGGACTGCATTGGCTATGTCTTAATATGGGTATGATTCTTATGCCTATATAAGGATATGATTTGATATAACGACATAAGGGCATAAATCAGGAATATTTAACTAGAGTCCTAGATTTGTCTACAACACCCACTCCACGTATAATGTCCATCATTACTAATTACTAAGTAATTTTAAACATATCTATGCATGTGTTTTCCATCCCACCCCAAAATACATAAAATGCATTTGAAATGGCATGTACATGAAAAATGAGTATTATACTGTACGTTTTCAAGCAGTGGTATCATTCAGATAATGCATATATTGTACATTGGAATGTTGACTGAATGAATCATGAAATTTACATTTATGAAATGGCTCTTAATACAGAAGAGAAGGTCGAGACCATTTCATCACATATTTATACAAGACTGTGCTAGAGGCTAAGTCAAAATATTGTCTCTAGATTTTTCAAAAATAGAAATCTTGTTCTCTAAGAATAGTTCTACTTTAAGCAGAGCGTCATTTGCCAAAAAAGTAAATATTTTGGGAACGGGGAAAAAATAATTTCGCTTTCAGGGAAAAAATAGTTCCAATAGTTTTTTAGAAGTTCTGTTTATCAAAACTGAAGGCCGAATTCAGAGTTCAGGGAACGCTGTGTGCTCGTGTTTTCAAAAGTTATTCTCGTTGTTAGGAGAGAACATTAACTCAGATAGGCTGACAAAGAATTAGTTTACAACAGTAGGTGAAAGTTGTACCATGTCCTAAAAAGTAGAAATAGTGCATATGTGAGATGCATTGCCGTCATCGGTGACTAGATCAGCAATGTTCACAGAAGGTTGTACCTGTGTTCCACTTTCATCTCGTACCTCACCGCCACCTAGTCGTAATGGTGAGGTCTCAACGAATGCATCAGAATAGGTAGCCGCTGGGGACAACACGTTGCATGAGCCGTTACCGAACCAAGCAAAGTATCGATATCGATAGGCACTGCTGATGGGAGTGTGAAACATATGTCTAACACGCATTCTTCTCCACAGAGCAGGCATCGTAGAACAGGTAGGATGCAATCTTGCCAGATTGGTCTGAACAAAAGAAACCAGGTAGTATTCAGATCTCTTAGCCGAGCCAAGCCGAGAACTTTAGTAATCCGATCTCGGTATCGCATTGCCAGGAGTGTTTCTTCCATTGTAACCTGAGTTTTGTCTGTGACTGGACTTGCCATATCGGAGCAGAAGGAACAAAAATAAGATTCCTGCTACGAGTCCCAAGATGAGAGGCAGGCCGCCGAACATAGAGTGCACGAAATTCAGGAAGATGCTCAGGACTGCTTCAAAGGGTGCTAACAGTCCCGAAAGAAATTGTCTTAAATACATGTGTGATGCCACTGGTATCAGACATGTTTAAGAGTTGACTTAACATTTCTACGAAATGCACGGGGCAATTTGTTGATAATAATGCATGTATCTCTGCTGCAGTCCTTGCGACTTGCAGACGAGGTTAAAGGCATAGATGTTTGTAAAAGAATGGACTTCATTCTGCTTAATGTATCAATTCGAATAGAAGAGATATTCAGAGAAGGCCATATCGTTGCCTCCTTGTCTGGTTTGCTGTTGGGATACAATACTTGCATACAGCAAGTGACCCTGGATGTAACACTGACGAGATAGGCCATTCCTGGCAAATGCCACAACAGCTGCGCTCACTTAACATAACGTAACTTCTGTTGGAATGTTCTCTGAAAAAAGACTCTATTTGTGTAGCAGGGGTGCCGTGCAGATGGCATGAAAGGTTATTTGATGAACCTTGGCAGGCTCCATGCAAGTTAATTCCTTTACACAGAAGTGTACCGCTCAGTGAATTTTTACAGTTGTTACCACTAAGAAATACCTCTTTTTTCCCCCCACTCCAACATCTATGTGTGTAAGGTAAATTCCAGGTTGACTTGATGTACCCTTTACCCAACCTTTCATACAGGCCCGCTGGTATGTGCTTTTGGCAATATTGAAACTGAAATGTCATTATCGGAATTGTAATGGTTCCATGTGTGAGAAGTTGGCGTGGTATATGATGCTCACTAGTTCTAGTGATCACCTTGTACCATGCCAAGCAACCCTTATGATGATTGATTGTAAGTCAACCTTATAGACCAGCTATCCTAGGGGTAGCATGGACAAAGCAGTATTAGGCTAAACTATGTAAAGGCATGTGAAGCAAGCTGTTTTACCATATACACTCACCTTGAATACCAAATGAAAGGACACCACACAGATATATTTTGAAAATATATATATATTTATTTACTACAAGTACCCCCTATACTCTTTATGAGCACAGAAGCAAATGCGTTAAAACAAAACAGTGTTTAAATATACAAAAGTTGCACAATATGGATAGGCCCTGGTGGCCACTCAAACCATATACTAAAATAGTGGTATAAGAACCACGTATCTAAAAGGAAGAAGGCCTAGGGCCTTGGGAATCGCTGGGACTACGAGGAGCTAGCAATAGTTAGTGACCAGGAGGCCCACGGGATGCGTGTGCAGTGCTTGAAGTTACACACGGGTGTCCATAGACTTTCAATGGGTGCGTAAAAAGTACAAAGTTACTGCAAAGGGAACCTTCCGGATGGCCCAGAACCTAACAACTTAAAACCTAGACACTAGAGATGTTTCTCTCAACAGGAGCACCGGAGTGCCAGAGTTACCTCACCCATAGGAAGTGGGTGCATAGGGTTCAAAGTGCATCGGGTTTTGTCGTGTAGTTCAATGGAGCCTGAGGATGATGATGCTGCAGGTGGCCAGTCGAGAAAGGTTTCGGTGGATACAAGGGTGGATCTGAAGATGTGAAGACCTGAAAGCAGAGGGGACAATGTTCAAAGTCACTAGCTAGTGACTACCGTGGAACCAGGAGGGAACCAGGCGATGTCGGGTGCCAACAGGTGCAGAAAGGAAGCTTGTCTCTGTAGCCACGTGGACACGAAGAGGTCAGCGACATCCAGGAGTCGATCACGAGCTGTCCCTCGCAGGCTCTCGCTGATGGCGGTTTCGGCAACTTAATTGAAGCAAACAGGCCTTGACAAAAGCAAGCCACGCAGGAGTTGAAGAAAGCTTGTTACTCTGACCAGCAAGGTCAGAATGGCTGCTCCTTTTTACAGGAGCGAGGGCCCGTCTGGAGCAACCAGACCAGTGGTGTTGATTGTAGATTTCGTTGCCAAGATGGCCACTAGCCAACGGGCCAGTAACCGGGATGATGCGTCGAGTGGCAAAATGCAAAAGGGCCCCACGCAGACCGTGGAGAAGCTGGGGGGCTGATCTTCGGTGCAGATGCTGCTCGGTGGTGGGGCTTCTCAAACTCCAAAGCACAGCATTGAGGAAGCCTCGGGTGCTGCGCAGTAAGCTTCTTGGGGGCCTTTCAAGATGGCCGGTCCAACATCTCTCGATGCCTCCACGGGTCTCTTCTTTTCAGGGACTGTAGATCGGGCTGGGAGATGTCTGGGAATCCAGGTCTTGTTGGGCTCTGGGTTCGGGCTCTGGTGGGAGGCGGCAGCAAAGCAGACGTCGAGTTGCTGGATGGTGCCTGTGTTCACAGGGTGGTCACTCCTTGGCCACAAGGGAGATGCTCTTCAGTCTTCTGTGCAGCAGAATGTCGAAGTCCAGTTTTCTTTTTAGTTTCAAGTCGAGTTCAGGATGATCTGAAGTCTTAGGACACAGCTCCTACTCTTATTCCAAATCTAGGGGCCGGATTACCTGCTAGGTCCCTCCTCTGGGTGGGACCAGGAAGGGGGGTGGTTACACCCCCTTTCCTTTGTCCAGTTTCGCACCAGGACTGGGGCTAGAGAGCCCCAGCACTGGTGTGAACTGGCATATGCACAGGGACACCTTGTGTGCCCCAGGCATGTCTCATTCTATTCAGCCCTCCCTAACCCACTACACAAAATCCTGTCTGGGGTGGTGCAAGCACCTCCCCTGACAGGAAACCCTTTGTCTAAGCCTCCCAAGCTGGAAGGACTCTCAGCAGCAGGAGGTCAGACTTGCGTCTGTGGTGGCAGCATCCATTTTTTGATGCTGAGGCTCGTGTTTAACTTTACCCGGGTTTCAGGTTAGGTACATGTCGTGTCCCTCTAGAAGGGTGGAATGCTACCCCCGTCACCAGAATTGGTGAGGGGGTAGTATTCCAATTAGTATGACACCTTACTTGACATGTTTTGATAAAGCCAAACCAAAGATAGCATTTAACCGTGAGGTTCATAATGCACTTAAGAGTATATGGTATGGCAATATTATGAAACAGCTGAAGGATGTTGTTCCGAAAGCTGCAGACAGGCTCAGCTCATGCCAGAGCACCATCTCACATGAAACCAAGCACTCTGCCTCCAGGATTGTCGAGGCCTTCCATAGGAGTGACTCATGTGTCCATATATGTTAGATATAGATATACTATACCTAAGTAAGAGGTGATTACACCAACTTACCCCAGCTGAGTGATCAGCCAGTTGTGTCAAATAGCTAGGCCAGGCCAGGGGTGGCACAATACATGCTGCAGCCCCTGGTAGGCCTTGGATACACCTATGCACTTGGTACCTAGGGTACACTGTTACAGGGGCCTATAAGGTGAACCAGTTCCAATTGGTAATGCACCTAGAGTGCATTGGCATTAATTTAAAGAGAGAACAGCAGGCTGTGGGTCTGATTAGCAGGCCCACAGCCACATTAAGTCAGAAACCAGTGAAACAAAAAGGAAACATTTGGGTTGACCATAGGATAGCAGACCCTACTCTCCTACACCATGTATTATCCATTCAATGACGGGTTTTTCGGAGATTGTCAATGGTAATCTTTCTAGTTTTTCAATGCTCAGCACCGTATAGTCTGCCCCTCTTTGTGCCAAAGAGATTTGTTTATCTGTAAGGTTAAAGAGAGAAAACAATGACGTTGCGTTGATTAGACGCCATGGCACGTAGCTTGAACGGAGATTTTGTAACGTCCAGCCGAACTGTACAATAGAACGTAATTGGGACTGGCCATGTTGTAACATTAGCATATCCTGTTCTATTATATCAATAGCAGATGATTCAATGCTGTCCAGTGAATAGATTCTGGAGGACAGAGTCATTAACCCATTGTCCACTACAGACAGTGTTTTTTCTAAATTAATACGATCATTTTCTCGTATTTTTTCAGCAGTTTTAATTTGTGTTACTTTCCAAGCTTCTTTGTAAGCAGCATATATACCGGCGTATATGAAACGTTTTTGACGCTGTTTGCGAGGTCCCAATAAGAAATCTTGCATTCAGCACCTTCTTTAAGTAAGGTCAAGTGTTGCTTAATTTCAGGTAGTGTGGATTTCTGTAGCCATTGGAGGCATAGTTTTCCTACACTGTATGTTGTTATTATCCCTGGATGTTGTCTCTGGGAATATCTTGGGTCTGGCCTGTTCTGTTTGAACCCCTGTGTTTTGTTCAGGAATCTATCTTGACAGTTATTAGTGTCTGTGGACCAGATCAACCATTTTCTCCAATCAGGATTAGTTCTATTTTGGTGTAAAATATGGGATACGTCTATCTCCACATCTGTAGTGCTATTACTATCAGGTATGGGATTTGGTATAGACGGTTTGTTTAAGTCCTTTATCCTGGCTAGGCCAAGACAGGTTGTTTGTTGAATGGTGTCATTCAGGAACATTATCTGTTCTGGGATCATGCAGGCTCTGAATAATGATTCTAAACCTTGTACCTCCCAGTCTTTTGTACCCCAGACCGTTTTTGTCTCAATGTTGTTTTTCCAAAATTCAAAACCAAATATAGATAATTTATCATAAAATTTTGCAGAATATATCAGTTTAGTATTTGTCAACATGTTTTTCATTCCTGTCTTATTTATAATCTGAAAAT
Organism: Lissotriton helveticus; assembly: GCF_964261635.1. Classification (NCBI taxonomy): domain Eukaryota; kingdom Metazoa; phylum Chordata; class Amphibia; order Caudata; family Salamandridae; genus Lissotriton; species Lissotriton helveticus. The sequence continues at coordinate 663,851,692 of NC_136068.1, read as the reverse complement.
AAAACGTTTCTGGATCAATGTTATTAAACCCTGAGAAGTATGGGAATTTCTCATGAAATGTTTGAGCTGCCTTTTGGCGGTGTTGGACAATGTTCCCATTGATTATAAGTGAAAACATTTCTAGTATTAGCAGATTTATGCAAATAGTGGTGCCCTAATGATTAAAGCAATACATTTCTTCATAATGTGATGAACCTTCTAAATAATCACGTTCTGTAAATTTTGCTGACATTTCTAATTCTGACATCATATTATTAATAGTTTCAAAGTCCCAATCATCAGAGAAAGTGCTAGGTGATACAAAGTCACTTAAAGAAACCTTGAACTGATGTGGATATTTCAAGAGTTCAACCGGGCCATAGATGTCGTAATCAGTAGCGTCCCATGCTACACCACCAGGTATAGGAATGGTTGTGATGTTTACTGATGATAGTTCTCTTTTTTCAATGTGAGAAGATCCGTGAGGCTTTAGAACCAAGTTGATTTTCTGACTTGCTGTGTCCATTGTACTGTATTTTCCATCAATCATTCTTCCCAAGCTTAAAACCAAAATGAGCCAGAGTAGGAGGAAAAGTACACCTAACACAATCCACAATTCAATCCATGGTGAAATCAGATATGTTTCTCCAAGTTGATGAAAGAGTTCAGTTATTTTTTCTTTGAAAGTTTTATTTGCTGGCTTTTCTTCATGTTCACTTGGATATTCAGAAAGGTCATCGAAATTGATGAAGTAGCCAGATGCAGTTCTGTCAATTGTTGGAATTGCTTCAGGATTCTTATTAAACTTTGTAGTTGCTGCTTCTTTTGTCATATTAGTATAGTTAGAGGCTACATCATTGTAGACAGGTGTTTCATGATGAGCTGTCGCAATTTGGGTTTCAAGAGGCACAAGTTCCATGGCTTTGTTGCATAGTCCTTCTTTATTCACTGCATGTTTATCAAATCTTGATTAGTCTTTCAGTTTGAACCTCTTGAAATGTAGCAAGGTTTGGTCTTCTGCTACATCTTGGGAGTCCACTGGGCCTACTACTTATTATTGGCTACATGATTGTGGTTTTACCAGGTCGATTGATATATCTCTGTTCTCCTTTTTACCAGCAAGGGGCGGTAGTACTACTGATCTTGTTCCGCTGATTGTCAAGACAGGTACTGCTTTCCTGTAAGAAGGCCCAAATTCCTTCTTCACCGCGATCTTTTCTCTGACCAGATCCCCAATCTTTGGAATCCAGACAGGTCTTGCTGGGACAGGTGGTTTTTCTTCAGTGGCCGTTGGCTTTAGCTTTGTGTTACTTAGACTTCTTCTTGTTTCATTTAAGTTGCGTGTAAAACAGCCAAACGATCTTTGATATCAAAGGTTTTTTGTTCCACCACTGAAGTCTGACTATCGAGGTCTTCGATTATCATTCTTGTACCAAACAAAAGTTCATAAGGAGTGATTCCACCAGGAGAATGTCTTGGCAGATTATTAAGACTACGTTGGACACTTATTAGATGTTTACCCACCCATCACCCGAACCTAATACCCTCACTGTTATAGATCGCTTTATGTCATGGTTATTTCTCTCCACTACCGCATTTCCCTCAGGATGGAATGGACTAGAGTACCACAATGCAATGCCCAAGCTGGCCATGGCCTCCTTGTAAGCTTGAGAGCTAAACGCAGGACACTGGTCAGAGTGTAGCATGCCAATTGCGTATGTGCCAATAAAGACTTGCAAATCTTTTATAACAGTTCTGGAGTCAGCCGAGCACTGGGGCCACATCCAAATGAATCTCGTCTTAATATTTAATGGATCGCTTCTTTCATTGTGGACGTCTGCGTGTAGATAGCCTAATGCTGTCTAATAGAGGTGTCTGGGCTGGTATCTGGTCCGGTTCACAACTGCGATCTCTGTTGCAGTCTTGACAGTCTAATGCAAAGTTATAAACATGCACGCTCATCCCTGGCCACCAGTATTTTGATTGCAATTCTATTAGAGATTTCAAGATCTCTTGGTGCCTCAGACCCATTCCCATGTGTGCTTCTTGAATCAAGTAAGCCCTCCGGTTCGTGTTTGGAATTACTCTGTCCCCCACTCCAGGGATTCGAGCAAAAGGAACGGAGTTTGCATCAATTATGTATATATTATTGAGTGGATACTTTAGAGGTAATGCCGCATAGTCGCCTTTTAATGAGGCTTTTACTGCCAGCATGGTTTCTCCATCTATTTTTTTTTTAGAACGCTTTTCTGTAGCTACGGAAGCCGGTTGAACAGCTGCCGTTGTGGCTTTGTTAGCCAATGAATTCCCTGCAACGTGAACGCCATCACGTTGAAGACACTGCGTATGTAACACGTGAGTCTTTTGTAGTTCTTTCTGTAAAAGAACCAATTGTTCCCATAGTTTTTTATGCTTTATTGTGACACCTGTCTCATCTTTGTTACTGTTTTCAATCCTGGTCTGCATGAAATCATTGTAAGTTTAGACGCAGAAATGCGAATCGCACACTATTAGAGTGGGGAATTCACGATCGGCATTCTCAAGCGCCATCTTTAAAGTTTGTAGTTCAGCTCGCTGAGCTGTACAGTTTTTGAGTGATTCAGTTTTAGTGACCATTAGTCTAAATTTACCTATGCACCAGCGACCTTTAACAATCGCCCATGCTGCATTGTAAACTTGTTAATCCACAACGGAGTGTTGTGCAGATACGTCTGTGTATATTACACGGGCGTACTGTTCGAGAGGCAGAATTCCGATCGACAGAGGACATTCATGTTCGTATTCTAGATGTTCTAGCTTTTTCATTTTGGGATCAAATGCGTGTATTACATCTGTTGCAGCAAGAGAATTAACCCATTGTATCCATTTTGAAACTAATGCCATAGCATTTGGAATGCTTGGTCTAGTTACTGCCTCAAGGGCTGATACTGCAGTTAAAACAGATATGCTCCTCCCTTAGGCTAGGGCTCTTTCTTTTGCTACAGCAGTTTGGACCGCAGTCAGAATTTTTTCAGTATAACTGAATTTCATTTCAGTTTGTGTGTACAAGTGTGATTTATAAGCTATTGGTACCGTTTCTCCCTCATTAGAGGTCAGGTACGTAAATCTGCATCTTCCTGGGATGACTCGGATTACAAGATTGCGTTCGTTTGCGCGTGTTTGCAGTTTTGTTTTAGTTAACATGTCTGTTTGTACTGATCGTAAACTTTTTGTGTGTTTCTGTGTCGAATTAATTGGTTTGAAATCAGGTTTTATTAATTTGTAGAGGGGTTTAATCCTCTCTGCGTAGTTTAGAATGTAAGTTCTTCCGAAATTCAGGAAACCTAGAATTGATTGTAAGTTTTTCAGCGTTTTTGGAGCTTGGAGTACAGCACACTTCTCTAAGAAGTTGTCTGCTAGGCTTTTGCCTTTACCTGATAACTCATATCCTAAAAATAGGACAGTGAGGTGGGCAATTCGTGATTTTTTAAAGTTGAATTTGTACCCTTCAGATGCGAACCCAAGTATAATGGTGTTCACTCTTTTCAAGTGTGTCTCCAGGTCATCGTCTGTAAGATAGATGTCATCGACATAAGATAATGCCTCATCATCATACATTTGTAGTAATTCTGTTACCCTGGCTGAAAATAATCCTGGGCTGTTCTTGAATCCCTGGGGAGATGACAAAATTGCCTCTGGGCCCCCATACTGAAGAAAGCGGTCAAATACCTGCTTTCTGGTGCAATGTTTTGACAAAAGAAACCATTTGAAATATCTAAAGTCGTTTATATGTTTGCGCACAATGTTATTCATTAATGCTGCACTGTGTGAGTTTTGTACTGCAAATGTTTTGCAACAAGAGTTTAGGTGTCTGTAATCCAAAACTAGACAATATGAATCGTCGGGTTTGGAGACAGGAAACAAAGGGTTGTTCATTTGTGGGGTGCATGTTTCAATCAACCCCTGGTATTCAAGTTGATCTAAGATCTCCCTGACTTGTTTTTTAGCTTCTTGCTTAACAGGATACTGCCTCTGTGCAGTAGGTTGATTTTTTAACTGAATTTTATGGTGAGGAGAATCCTCATCCCATCCTACATGATTTTTATATAAAGCAGGGACTTGGGCCACTGCCCATTTTCTAGCATATGTTTATTTTTTTATGAATTGGAATATGATTTGAGAAGGCAGGCATAATCATTTCTTCGCCATGTGGGCACTCCCTGACAAACTCTGGTGGACAGTCTTTCTCTGCTAGAAGGATGTCATAGCCTTTTGATAGATTCTCCCAAAAGAGACCTCTTATTTTCGTAGTTTTGTCCTCTTCTATACGTAGTGTTATTTCATATAATTTATGGGGTACACTAACTCCGGTGTCTGCAGTTTCCACCTGAATGTATTCATTCATGTCCAGTGTCTCCAGAAGATTAATCAGGATTTTGCGAGCTATGGTCACTTCTGCTGCGCTGTCTAGCATTGTCTGGGCCCATTCTCCGTTCTTGAGTTGTGTCCTCAGAATCCTCGGCATGTTTTATTTTAATACTAGCTACCTTCTTTTTCGGAAATTGTAATTTTTTATTTTGATGAGCAGGTTCCTTGTCTTTGGACTTGATGCGCTCTTCTTTATGTTCTGACCGTCCTCTTCTTTCCGATTTCTGTGAGGAAGTCTGAAAAGATCGAGAGGGACGTGTATTATTATCTTGATATCTGTCAGGTTTTCTTAAATTGTCCCTATTTCTAAGGTTGTATCTTTTTTCAGAGCGCTCCCATTGTGGAGACCCGTCTCCATGTCCTGGAGATCTATTTCTCCTTTGGGGAGACCTTCCTCTGGACTAAACTGTTTTTCTATGGGAGCGGTTTGTTTATTACCCTCCCACTTCTTTTTTGGAGTAATGAGATTATTCTTAATAACGGGTTGTTCAGGATTTTCAGTTAGTTGTGATTTTAGTGGCTTCCCACCCAAACTATCTCTAGCTAATTCTTCATAGCACTTTACAATTATTCTGGCAAGTTCAAAAGGTTGGTCTGTTACTTCTGTTTCTTTTCATTTTTGGCGGATCGCCACAGATGCTGCTTCTCCTTTTATGTTGGCTAGTAGTATAGCCGAGACTTGCTTAAAGTCTTTCAGTAATTTCATACCTAGATTTAAAGCAGGCGCTGGACCGTATTCATTTTGAATCTGTCTTAGTACATCTGGTATAACCGCCAAAGACGGAACACCATGTGTTTTTGTGTATACTGAAGCAAAGACTGTTCCCCAAGTGTCACAGTCCTTCACATGTGGTGCGATCCCCATTGGTAGACAGATTGTCAGAATTCTGTGTTTTTCATGAGGTGTACTATCAGGAAATACTGCCTCTATTTGAGTAATCTTTTGAGCTAACCAGAACGGAATTTGTTCCCGTTTTGCGGGTAATTTGCCAATGACTGATTGTATAGTCTGTGGTGTAATCTATTTGTGTTCCCCTGGTGAGGGGTGTGCTGTGGGATTTTTATTGCTGGTTGGACTGTTGAGGCCGCATGACATATTGGACCAATTGTCTATGTATTTTAATTAATTGTTTTAGCTGAACTAGAAGTTCTCTGTCTGACATTCCTTCAATGTCAGGATGTGGTGTATAGCTGGCTAGAACCGGCCATGTGGCTCATGGTCTACCTAGTGGACCGAGCCTCGTAATGTGATTTTGATGTTTTAGGGCGCCATTAAACCAGAGTTGATGCTCTTGGTAAGTTAGTGGAATTTCAACGTCCTCAAAAGGAACGTATTCCGCGGGAGGTTCCTCTGCTTTGTAGTAGTGGAACTCGTGTGTCACAGCATTTGCTGATGGAAAAGTTATCCATGAATAGAATACCTCTGACTGCCGATCTTCATGTGCCTCTACCACAAATATGACTGTACCACCTCTTGATGATACTCCATTATTTATAAGTTTGTAAGTTACACTTCTTCTTATATTTATCGGGATCTTTATTGCCTCCGGGTCATTTTGGAGTGCTGTGTCATCTAAGACTGCTTTAGCTATTATTCAAGCTCTTTCCCTTTCGTCGTCACTTTCTGTCATTTTTGCTGACAGAAAGTTTGCAGAGCAAGTTTCAAGGAAACAAAGATTAGGTGCACAATATGTTGGAACACTGTATCCTTCTACGTTGACTAAACCAAAAACGAATTCATAGGATTCTTCTCCTACTTAGTTTTGGCGGATATTAACCTTTCACCCACTCCAGACGGCTATTGGAGTTTTTACGGGAAAAAGGGGTCTGTGTGAAAAGCACGACTGAGTTACTCTAGTATCTAGCGTTAAATTATCGCCTTACCAAATGTTGGGCGCCATGTTGTGTAGTTCCTATATTCCCAATAGGCTCTGCGCATTGGAATAACATAAACGATAGTTTAGACGTGGGACTTAGGTCGACTAGGTCTCTCTTGAATATATTGGACTTAATTATGAATGCCACCTAGCTCAGAGGTCACTAGAAACTTTCTCGAATTCACAAGAAGGGATTAGTTTCTGACAACCGCATTAACATGACAACTTTGCTCCCTCCAGAATAAGGAGTATACCTCCAGAGTCGCAGAAACAATAGATAGCTATTTTACTCAGTCAATCATGCATGCTTAGTTTCACCAGAAGTGCAGAGAAACAGAGAGACGGGCGTTTTCAATAAAAGAGGTTATTTATTGAACAGTCTTCTTTCTCATGCAAGAGATGTGAATTGCTAAAATTGCAATACTTGTCATAAAGTAAAGTGCGTACAGTAAAAAGAGTATTATAAAGTATTACTGTAAAAGCATGGTATGGTTTCTAAGCCATACGGTGTTTAAAATGGATAAAATACATACAACGATAAAATAATGACTAAACGTACTCAACTGGTGCCTCTAAGATACGCCTACCCAGTGTACCTAACCTAAGCCTAGTACATGGGAAGGAGAAAGTGAGATGTAGTTTGAGTTAAGATAGTTTCTGCCAAGAATCTGAATCAAGAATTCTCTAAGGGTCTAATCAGCTCCGTACCTTGGTTATAGAATGAAGGAGGTCTTGTATCTCTTTCTCAGGACTCGATCTCCCAGCAACCCGCAAGGGTGACAGGGAAACACTGGAGCTGGATTTCTCTCTCAGTGCGTCAGCGGGAGGGTCGGCTTCCTTCGGCACTTGCTACAGCAGGGCGTCGGGCAAGTAGATAGTCGGTCTGCTCCAAACCACAGTGTGTTTCACCAGGGCAGATGCTGGTACATTTATACCTGGAAGGTGCCGAGTTTGACGTAAGGTTGGACATAAGACGTCACTAAGAACTCGCAGTTCTTTCAGGACTCCGGGAGTTCTAGGACAAATCAATACAGAAGCAGGGGAATTCCCGGGCTGCTGGAGGCTTGGTTTGTTTAAGAACACGTTGTACTTTCTAGGAGTCTATGGGAGTAGCCTTGCCGTATTTGGACTGTATTGGCTATGTCTTAATATGGGTATGATTCTTATGCCTATATAAGGATATGATTTGATATAACCACATAAGGGCATAAATCGGGAATATTTAACTAGAGTCCTAGATTCGTCTACAACAGGGGTCCCCGAATTAAGTAATGATAGAAGGCAATCCTTTACGTCTTTAAAATATAAAGTCTGCAATTGGCTCAACAAAAATAGACCGCTCCCTCGCCACATTACTAGCGAAATTTTGATGGTGCGCAGGTTATCTTGGGTAGGGCAAAGGCCAAAAACCATAAAGGGTGACTGTGTGTTGGTTAACTTTAAGGCGCATATCTGCTATTGGATGCAGCACACTCATGGGTCAACTATCCAATCCCTCCCACTGTCATACTTCTACCCCCACCCCATATTCAAGAGATTGAACGCAAATGGACTTTAGTACAGCCCCGAGGAGTGGGCAGGGCTGACAGAGGCTGGTCTGGGCTACCACATGCATCCAGCCAAATACATATTCAAAATTGATACAGCTGCTTGGAAATGGTAGATTGACTCCAGTGTAGCAGGGATGCACCATAGGGAATCTTCAAAGCATGAGCACCGCACAATATGAGGGAGTTACGGAGCAAGTCAGCTCGCTACAATCCCGTTACTCCCCCAACCCCTACTTGCTCAACCTAGCCACTATTATATGTAGTAATGATCACACACCTGGGATTACTGCGACGGGTCCCATATCGGATTCCCCCCCGATATGTTTGATCGAGGATGACCTAATGGGGAGTGGTGGTTCTAGTGCTAATGGTGCCAAGCCGAGCTCTATGACTATACTATCCTGGAATGTTGCAGGCTTACCTAACAAAATGGCTTGCCCAGATTGGGGATCCTTCATGGCCAAGAATGATATCTGTCTCTTTCAAGAGACCTGGGCTCGCGATGAACAACTTCGTTTAGGCTATGCTGCATTTCATGTACCTGCCCGATGGGGGGGAAGGGGCGGCCTTCAGGAGGCCTCACCATCTGGGTTGGCTCGCACCTGGGCTGCACCGCTGAGACGCTGACCACCCACTCAGACGACATCCAGTTTGTGGTTCTCGAGTGGCCAAATGCCTTCAAGCTTGCTCTCGTGAACGTTTACTCACGACCTGTATGCATAGCAAGTGAGTCGAGTACCATCGATGAGTTGTCGCAAATTTTGCACACACTCACTAGTGATATTCATCTCCTGGTGGGGGGTGACCTGAATTGCCACTTTGAGCCTCTACCAGGGTTGAATGAGGGCATTGTTATGGCGGAGGATGATCATTGGGCTATACCTCCGAGTCAATCTCCATCGCCAAAGACGTGGTCCCCCTAGTAATCCAGATTAAGCCCTAACCTTAAAGCATTCCATTAGGGCCTGTAATGGCCGTACGCCTTCAGAAACGCCATCTAGGTGTACTTTTAACAAAATGGGACATGAGTCACGTCTCAACTATATCATGGTGAAGACACGGCTGTTGCCCGAGGTCATCGACTTTAAGGTAACTAATAGAACTGAGAGCGACCATAACGCTCTAAGGGCCCGATGTAGGTGGCCATTACCGGTCGGTAACGGCCGAATTCGGCCGTTACCGACCGGTAAATGGGTCATTGAGATGTAGGGGGCTATATTTTACAGAATCTGCAAATTTACAGAATCTGTAAATTTACCGATTCTGTAAAATACCGAATCGGTAATTTTTCCGATTCGGAAAATTCCTGATGTAGGTAGCACTGTTTCCAGTGCTACAGGCCTTTTAGATTCAGTATTTTACCACCCAATCCAATTGGGTGCTGAAATACCGAATCCAGGTGTGCATGCACATCTGTGCATGCACACCTGTGCCATGTGACACACAGACATGCCCTTAGGGCATGTCTGTGTGCCACATGGCACACATGCCTGTAATTGGGGTGCCAGAGGGTGTCAAAGTGACACCCCCTGCACCCTTGCAAAATTCGGTATTTATCGATTCGGTAAATACCGAATCGGTAATGCCCATTGATTCCTATGGGCTTCAATGCCCATAGGAATCAATGGGCATTACCGATTCGGTATTTACCGAATCGGTAAATACCGAATCCTTCCGATTCGGTAATTGTAAAAATACAATTACCTACATCTGCCCTCCTCTTTTTTACCACTTCTTAAATACCGATTCGGTATGAATCGGTATTTAAGAAGTGGTAAAAAAGATTTACCTTCATCGGGCCCTAAGTCTGAAGATGGTCTTCCAGGAGGCAATGGTACAGCAAATTTGGAGCTCCCAGAAGATAGGACAATATTATCTAATGATAGATGTAGGGTCAGGTGGGATAAAATAGTGGCAAATCCAGAAGAACTTTCTAATATATACAATTTATTTGTTCCCATGTTTGTGGAGGTGGATGTTTTAAACTTGCAACCCTTGATTTCTGATTTTAATGGCAAAATGCAGGTGCTTCATACGGATCTAGTATCCAATCTAAGGGCCAGATGTAGGTTACCGTTACCGTTACCGACCGGTAATTGGATTTTGAGATGTAGGGCATGCATTTACAGAATCGGTATTTTACCGATTCTGTATTTACCGATTCGGTAAAATTACCGAATCGGTAAATACAGACTCGGTAAAATACCGATTCTGTAAATGCAGATGTAGCTGGCACATGTCAGAGTGCCACAGGGCTTTAAGAATCGGTATTTTACCACTCAATCCAATTGGGAGGTAAAATACCGAATCCAGGTGTGCATGCACATGTGTGCATGCACACCTGTGCCATGTGACACATAGACATGCCGTTAGGGCATGTCTGTGTGCCACATGGCGCACATGCCTATTTTTGGGGTGCTAGAGGGTGTCAAAGTGACACCCCCTGCACCCTTGCTAAAATCGGTATTTACCGAATCTGTAATTACAGATTCGGTATTGCCCATTGATTCCTATGGGCTTCAGGGCCCATAGGAATCAATGGGCAATACCGAATCGGTATTTACAGAATCGGTAAATACCGAATCTTAACGATTCGGTATTTACCGAATCTGAAATACCTACATCTCCCCCCCTCTATTTTACCACTTCTTAAATACCGATTCGGTATGATTCGGTATTTAAGAAGTGGTAAAATAAAATTACCTACATCTGGCCCTAAGTGAGGTTTTCAATCCCCAGGTGGCAAACAGGAGAAAAAGGGGCTCCTGTATCCTCATGGTATACTGCGGCTTGCAGAAAGGCAAAGTCCGAGTTAGTCCAGGCCCTGAAACTCGGTAGCGACAAACTTCAAATTCGAGCCATGAGACAACACTATAAAGAAGTAATGAAACACGCAAGACAAGAGTGGGACCAAGAAAAGTGGATTAGCCTAACCGTCGCCCTTAATACAAGGGACGCACGGAGATTTTGGTCAATAGTCAATACCGGTTGTGGAGAACCGAATTCAGCTATTGAACCAAACATAGACGCTAAAGTCTGGGAAGACCACTTTCAGGCCTTATATTCCGCAGAACAAGGTGCGGAAAGTATACCGGCACCCCCAGCTCCCACCTCCCATATGATGACCTAGAGTTCACCATAGAGGAAGTATGTAATGCAATAGGCAAACTTCCTGTGGGAAAAGCCCCGGGTCTTGATAAACTTCCGGGAGACCTCTTTAGACACCAACCTAGGTTTTGGGGGCCTTACCTTCAAATACTTTTCAATGCAGTCCTGAGGGGCATGGTGTTTCCCTGCACTTGGCTGGGAGCAGAGATTGTCCCAATATTCAAGAAGGGCTCTCCTCTGCTCCCGGTCAACTACAGGCCCATCAGCCTCATTGATGTCCCGCAAAAAATCTTTGCGCGGCTCAACTTAGACCGTCTACAGGACTGGATTGAGGAGTGCGCAATCCTCAGTCCGTATCAAGCGGGGTTCAGGATGAACACCTCCACCATGAACCAAATATTTCGCCTAACACTACTATTCTGGAAAACGGTGAACATAGAGGGTGGCAGCCTCTACATGGTGTTTGTAGACCTCTGCTCGGCTTTTGATTTAGTGCCCCGGGGGAAACTGTGGACTGTGCTTCAAGAATTGGGTATCTCGCCTCAACTCCTAACCATTCTGATGAGGCTACACGAGGAGAACTTTGCGCAGGTTAGATGTGGGAAGAATGGGGCGCTGTCCTCTAGTTTCCCCGTTGGCAGGGGGGTAAGGCAGAGGTGCGTACTGGCACCAACCCTGTTTTGCCTCCATGTCAACGGGGTAATCACCCACCTAGAGGGTGTTCTCCACAATGATGCGCCAAGGCTGGGAGGTAGCAGGGTGCCGGCGATTATGTTTGCAGACAACATCCTGCTGCTCTCCAAGTCTCCCATGGGGATACAGCGTATATTGGACGGCTTTGAGGACTTCTGCAGAGGTCGTGGGTTGGAGATAAATGCGTACAAAACGAAATTCATGATATTTAACCCGCCTACAACCACCCGTCCGAATCCCAGTTTAGGCCCAGTAAGACGAGAAAGGGTGATGACTTTTGAATATCTGGGGGTAACCATTAATGAAAACCTGTCATGGGGTCCCCAGCAAATAAAGTCACAAATGAAACTGGCCCAGCTCGAGGGCAGAATACTCAAGCTTTCCAATTCATCTACATTTAAACCTGTTAGGCCCCCTTTCGAGATTCATAAAACCCAGGGCTGCAATTTTGTATGGTGGGGAACTGTGGGGATATCACTGTAGGCCTGAAATTGCTAAAACAGAAAATAAATTCATCAGACAGCTGCTGGCCCTTCCACAAAGTACTCAGTTACTTCCTCTAAGGTTTGACCTGGGGTTGAGACCCATTGAAGATGAATTAGCACTCAAACCCCTAAGGTTCTGGCGTAGGCTCTGGATAATGCCAGAGCTGATCAACTATAGGCTAGAACTCAAGGAAATATTAACTTATTCTAGAGCAGCTACAATCCCCTGGCTCATGTCCATAAATCAGGAATTTGCAAGATTGGGATTGCCGGCCTTATGGTACGATCCGGAGAGGAGTTGCAAAGAGGTCTCACGTAAGTCCCTCACTAGGATTTTCGTAGACGACCAACTTGCTGCTGCTTTGTCTGACCCCGTGCCGGCACCTTAACTAATTATTTTTTAGAAATCTAAGTTTTTTATCGTTTTGAGGATTTTATGAATGATATCTATCCAATTGTAGCTAGGAAACTTTATCTACAATGGAGATACGGTACTTTACCCTTAAGACCCTTTACTTACAAATGGTCAGTTTCTGGAGATAATAACTGTCCTGGGTGTAGCCATGACATAGAAAATTAACTTCATGTTCTTTTCTTTTGCCCAGCTTACAGCAAATCCAGGAAGTATTGGCTCGTACCACTTTGTAAAAACTTGGGTTTTGTACAGTGTATGCATGCTTTTAGAGTTTTAAAAACTGATACGACTAGGTATATTGAATTTGCAGTTTCTGACAGCCTTGTGGCATAAGCGTAGGCTTGTGATGGTTAATGAATGACATTGATGTATCTGTCAACAAGGTTTGCCACATTGAAATCATGTACTATCCTAGCGCGTATGATTTTGAATACTCCATTGTGTCTGCACTAATGAATTGTATCATCATCCCTGATTGTTTTATTCCATTGTAATCTTTTATGGCAAAAAGCCGAAATAAAGATTTTATGAATGAATGGATCGTCAAAAAGACATAGAAAGCAAGAAAATAATGCTTGGGATGGAATTAGAAATGAAGAAGTTAGCGTTAGAGGAAAAGAGAATGCATTTTAAGCATGAGAGAATGATGAGGGAGTTGGAGTTCAAAGCCAGGAGCTTAGGGATTCCTCCCTCTGGTGGCAGCAAAATTGTATTTTTGAGTGTTTAGGAAGTAGTGCACACACCTAGAGATGTGGCACCTGACTTGTAGGCGGTTGATTTATGCCAGGAGTTTCAAGGATGTGAGGTAGCTCCAGTGGTGCACAGTGTCCCCGAGATAGATTGGGGAACCAGCCCAGGGGGTCATGGTCCTAGTGGTGGGAGGGACACTCTACTGACTCTAGATGAGAGGAGCAGGGAAGGGGGTTCCCCCATGGTTGAAGTCCTGGTGTGTGAGTGTGGAGACCACCCAGAAGAGTGTGGGTTGAGTGACAGGGACAGTCAGATACCGTCTTGCCATTCTCAGTAGAGTGGTTTGGAGTATGTGTGCAAGGCACTGGATGGTGAGGTGAAGGATATTTTTAGTTAACCCTTGTGTGGGGCTATGTGATTCAATTATGGGAGAGCATATTGTGAGTCCCTGTTTTCCAGAGCTATGCCAACAACTGTTGGAGTATGAGTTCTCTGATCCCAGGGAGCTTGCACAGGAGACAGACCTCTGGCTGCATGCAAGAGGGTCTAAAGAGCCATTTTGGAGTGATCCTAACAGGAGTGGCTCAGGTATCTTCCAGACCTGTGTGGAGGAAGAGGTGCAGAGTAGCCTAGCTAGGTCCCAGTATAGTGGGAGGGGTGTAGAGGCTCACATCCTGTCTTATTGGAAACAGACATAGGGGCTCATTAGGATGGCGGACGGAAGGACGACCGCCGTCCTGGAGTAGGCGGAAAAAGCCCTTTTCCGTCCGCCTGCCGCGGACAGTCCGACCGCCATATTAGGATGGGAAACACTGTCAAAACTCCGTACGCGGCGGAAGAGAACGCACCGCCGCGGAATTACACCCAACCCCGCGGCGGATGCAACCAATCCAGAGACACCGCCATACGGAATGACGTCTCCGACCGTGTCCCAAATCACGATGGCGGAAAACACACATAAAACCGCTGCAGAAAAACAACCTGCCTGAACACGGCGGATTCCCCACAGCTAACAAACCACACATTGCGAAGATACCCACCACAAGCAGCTCGCCCACATGGACCCAGCGCTACACGCTTTTCCGATACTCTTCGCGATCCTCCACGAGCAAGTCATGGACCACCATCGACGACGACACAGGTACGCTACACACCATTTACTGCCGGAAGGGGAGTACCTGGCAGGGCTGTGACCTTGGGAGGGGGAGTGTCATGTCACAGGAAATACATTGACGAACACACCAAAATATACACAATTGAAGTACACAACCAGGAATGACAGCGACAAACCACAAAACATGATTTATTAGCTGTATTCAACATAATAGGTGCATAATATCAGAATATCCAAGAGCATGGGCATTGGGTACAACAGATCATGTACATCAGAGGCAGCACGTGAGAGGGCAGAATGCAGTATCAGAACAGCAACAGGACATTGTGGACAACAGAGCAAGTACATCATTGGCAGCACGTGAGAGGGCAGAATGCAGTATCACAACAGCAACAGGGCATTGTGGACAACAGAGCAGGTACATCATTGGCAGCACGTGAGAGGGCAGAATGCAGTATCACAACAGCAACAGGGCATTGTGGACAACAGATCATGTACATCATTGGCAGCACGTGAGAGGGCAGAATGCAGTATCAGAACAGCAACAGGGCATTGTGGACAACAGAGCAGGTACATCATTGGCAGCACGTGAGAGGGCAGAATGCAGTATCAGAACAGCAACAGGGCATTGTGCCCTACAGATCAGGTACATCAGAGGCAGCACGTGAGAGGGGGTAAGTGCATCAACAGTCCATTGCACTGAACAGGTCCATCAGAGGCAGCACGTGAGAGGGGCTAAGTGCATCAACAGTCCATTGCACTGAACAGGTCCATCAGAGGCAGCACATGAGAGGGCAGAATGCAGTGTCAGAACAGCAACAGGGCATTGTGGACAACAGAGCAGGTACATCATTGGCAGCACGTGAGAGGGCAGAATGCAGTATAAGAACAGCAACAGGGCATTGTGCCCAACAGAGCAGGTACATCATTGGCAGCACGTGAGAGGGCAGAATGCAGTATCACAACAGCAACAGGGCATTGTGGACAACAGAGCAGGTACATCAGAGGCAGCACGTGAGAGGGGCTAAGTGCATCAACAGTCCATTGCACTGAACAGGTCCATCAGAGGCAGCACATGAGAGGGCAGAATGCAGTATCAGAACAGCAACAGGGCATTGTGGACAACAGAGCAGGTACATCATTGGCAGCACGTGAGAGGGCAGAATGCAGTATCAGAACAGCAACAGGGCATTATGGACAACAGAGCAGGTACATCATTGGCAGCACGTGAGAGGGCAGAATGCAGTATCACAACAGCAACAGGGCATTGTGGACAACAGAGCAGGTACATCATTGGCAGCACGTGAGAGGGCAGAATGCAGTATCAGAACAGCAACAGGGCATTTTGCCCAACAGAGCAGGTACATCATTGGCAGCACGTGAGAGGGCAGAATGCAGTATCAGAACAGCAACAGGGCATTATGCCCAACAGAGCAGGTACATCATTGGCAGCACGTGAGAGGGCAGAATGCAGTATCACAACAGCAACAGGGCATTGTGGACAACAGAGCAGGTACATCATTGGCTACCCAAGTACGTGTGTCAAGCGACCCGTCACAAGGAGATTAATAAAACCTAGGTGGTTACATTCGTCAATCTACACACAAACTTAAATGACATGTGACTGATGGCAACTAGACCTCACACCACAGAATCTGGTGGACTGCTTGAACAACTCGCCTCGGACACACCGCCAGCACCAGCAACAGGAGTGTGAGACACAGCCACCGATCTACTGACTGACACATGAGCCATAGACCCAGACACACCGCCAGCACCAGCAACAGGAGTGTGAGACACAGCCACCGATCTACTGACTGACACATGAGCCCTAGACCCAGACACACCGCCAGCACCAGAAACAGGAGTGTGAGACACAGCCACAGCTGTGGTGACTGACACATGTGCCATAGACCCAGACACACCGCCAGCACCAGAAACAGGAGTGTGAGACACAGCCACCGATCTACTGACTGACACATGAGCCCTAGACCCAGACACACCGCCAGCACCAGCAACAGGAGTGAGAGACACAGCCACCGATCTACTGACTGACACATGAGCCATAGACCCAGACACACCGCCAGCACCAGAAACAGGAGTGTGAGACACAGCCACAGCTGTGGTGACTGACACATGTGCCATAGACCCAGACACACTGGCCGGACATGTCCCTGTACACTGACCAACAAATACCATGCCTGCACCTGACACATGTGAGTGAACAGCAGCTGAGCCACTAGGACCACTGAAATGGTGAGCCACAGGGCTGTATGGGCCAGGAGGCAGGGTGGCTCTGGGAGCTGGGGACAGCTGTACTGGAGTGACATTGGGGTGGTCAGGTCTCAGTGGTGTGTGTCTCCGTTTCTTTGTGAAACGTAGGGGCACCCCGGACATGCCTGGACTGGTAAGTGGAGTGGCATCACCAGACATCAAAGGTGTAACATGTGCTTGTGGTGGTCTGCTCTCTGGGGACGTGCTGGACCCTGCCTGCCGTTTGCTGTGGGCCTGCCTTCTGCCCTCTGCATCATGTGTAATGGGGGATGCAACAACAGTGTACTCCTTCCTCTGCTTTAGCGGGGCGTGGATGGGAGTAGAGGTATGGGGGGACTCCACCGCTGATACATGTGCTGTACGTTCCTTAAACATCATCCTCAGTGTATCCAGGGGTGAAATATGCCTGTCCTTGATGGTGATCGTGTCCATGGGAGAACCCTTGGCCATGGGATGTGCCTTGGACGTCGGAGGTGTCCTGTCCCTGGAATGGGCCTGATCCCTTTCCGGTGCCCTGTCCCTGGGTGCAGACATGTCCATTGTAGTGTCCCTCTCCTTTGAAGCTACCTTGCTCTTGGGAGGTGCCCTTACCTTGGTACTGTCCTTGTCCTTGGGAGTGTTCCTGCTCTTGGGAGGTGCCCTTTCCTTGGTACTGTCCTTGTCCTTGGGAGTGTCCCTGCTCTTGGGAGGTGCCCTTTCCTTGGTACTGTCCTTGTCCTTGGGAGTGTCCCTGCTCTTGGGAGGTGCCCTTTCCTTGGTACTGTCCTTGTCCTTGGGAGTGTCCCTGCTCTTGGGAGGTGCCCTTTCCTTGGTACTGTCCTTGTCCTTGGGAGTGTCCCTGCTCTTGGGAGGTGGCCTTGGCTTGGGAGTCACTTTGGTGGGGGATGGCTGTGTAGCATGTGAATCCATTTCCATACACACCCCTACATGATCCTGTCTGTCAACTCCAGTGTTGGACACGTCGTCTTCGGATAAAGAGATCACAGGCTTAGGGGATGGTGCCTGTGCCCTCCGTGCCCTGCCTTGCTGCCTGTGGCTGCTCCTAGTATAATAACCAGAATAGAAGGCCTGGTCTGAAGACTCACTCTCCCCTGTAACATCAAGTGGTGTGGATGGTTGTACAGAAGTAGCACCCTGTCTATGCAACTGTACAATGGCTGAGGACACAGTATTTGCCAATGACTGAACTGTTCTGTGGAGACCAGCAACATCGCCATGCATCCCCTCCATGAATGCCACCACCTGCCCCAACTTCCTTTCGTGGTCTTGGAATTCATTGATCATGTTGGTCTGCCCTACACGCAGCTGTCGCAGCAGATCAACAGCCTCTGCACAAAGTGCACTTTGTGTCACTGGGGCAGGGGCGGCGGTTCCTGCACCAAAGGCAACTCTGCTCCCCCTCCTCTGGCGAGCACGAGCAGTACATGTTGCAGTGGGTGGCAGTGTGGGCCCTGTGTGCTGTGTCCCGACTGAAGGTGTCGATTGCCCACTCCCTGTTTGTGCCAACAGTGCGGACTCACCAACACTTTCTGAGGAAGAGGGCGATGGTGTTTCCACATGCGAGTCCTCAGGGACGGTCCTGTCCCCCTCTCCGGGGCTGCCCTCTTCAGTGTCAGTCTGCGTGTGTGTGTGACCTCTGATTCAGAAGCATTGCCACCACTCATCTCCGTCGTCTGTGGGTCAGTGCCCTCTGCCAAAGCTGAAATAGAAAGAAACGCGGTGTGAGTAAGTGCCACACTCACGTACTGAAGGACAACAGATCTAGGATTCCATTACATACATTGTATATGCAGCAGACATCCTGCACACGTCCCACCCCTACTATCTGCACACATGTCATGCCATGGGACCACAGACCTCAACGGCATGTCCCGGAACCCTCAACTACCAAGCAAGTGGGCTGTCCACCTGGCAGACATGGATGCCAACGCCTACTCCACTAATGGCACCAGCATGGTATTTCAGATAAACATAGGCACCCCGGAAGCCACTACTGTGTCTGAGCAGCAATACATGCATTGCAGGTCCAAGTAACATACACATACAATCTGCTCACCGCTAGTTTGCTGTGGTTCCCCACTCAGCTGGGCGGACAGGTCAGGATGCTTCACAGCAATGATACGGTGCATAAGAGGGGTCATGGTGCGGCGGGCCAGACGTGTAGATCTTGGAATCATCCCCAGTGTCATCTCCGCCACATTCTTGTTAAGCCAGGAGATGTCGTACCAGCGCTTGTGGCAGTGTGTGTGTCGTCTATTGAACCCCTCCACTGCCCGTACATCACGTGCTATCGTCCTCCACACGGCCTTGCGAAGGTGCAGCTTTACCTGCCATGATGGGAGACAAGAGGGTAACGTAAGTGGACAGTATGACATGCACAAACATCGTAGTAACACGTTTCAATATGCAGCCATGCTCAGCACTACACATGTAAAGGTCCCACAGCACACCGCCAGGCCTGCAGAAGACAGGAGTCACTGAACACCTCATGACCAACAACATGTACACCACTGTACTTACCACCTGTCCGGGCGCACCGTAGAGCCGTTGGTAGTGGCTGAGCACACCGTCCACAAGGACATCCAGCTCCACTGCGGTGAAGGGACGTGACCGGGTCTTTCGCACTCCCTGCATGGCAAGGTCCTGGACTGTGGCACAACAGCAGCAGCCGTTGGTCAGCTCAGCAGCAGCAGGTCGAGGTGATGGTCACAGGCAGCAGCCGTTGGTCAGCTCAGCAGCAGCAGGTCGAGGTGATGGTCACAGGCAGCACTGGGTCAAAGCAGTGAATGTGTGCTTGTGAAAGTCACACATATATAGGGCCCAGAGCCCATGTCAGTGGCACACGTGGCCAGCTATTGGTTCCCCCTGGATGCCTCATTCGAAAAGGCCCAATGACAGGCCCTGGTGTGGTGGTGCACTGTTTCCGCCATTGTCGATGGCGCATACGCGCCCCACGTTACTTCTTCCCATTGGCTGCCTGTGCACGTGCCGTCATGGACACACATCGGCAACCGCAAGTGCGCACTTCCGCGACGGTTGCATCTTTTGCAACAATGTTCAATCAGTGGCGCCACCATGGCGGTGCACGCCTTCCGCGGGGGAGGTGCAGGCCAACACATACTTGTAATTATGGAAATCGAAATGGCAGGTCATGACCCCCTTACAGTCACATTGCATCATCCACCGTAGACCGTCCGTCCCTGCCCGGTCACCCACCGCTGTGCCAGGCCGGTCACCTACCGCCGAGCCAGGCCGGTCACCCACCACCGGGCCAGGCCGGTCACCCACCGCTGGGCCAGACCGGTCACCCACTGCTGGGCCAGACCGGTCACCCACCGCCCGGCCAGGCCGGTCACCCACTGCCGGGCCAGGCCGGTCACCCACCGCCGGGCCAGACCGGTCACCCACTGCCAGGCCAGGACGGTCAACACCCGGCAGTGGGTGACCCGCCTGGCCCGGCGGTGGGTGACATGCCTGGCACGGCGGTTGTGCACCGGGCCTGCCACGGTAGTGGGTGACATGCCTGGCACGGCGGTTGTGCACCGGGCCTGGCCTGGCGGTGGGTGACATGCCTGGCATGGCGGTTGTGCACCGGGCCTGGCCCGGCGGTGGGTGACCAGCCTGGCACGGCGGTGGGTGACATGCCTGGCACGGCAGTTGTGCACCGGGCCTGGCCCGGCGGTGGGTGACCGGCCTGGCACGGCGGTGGGTGACATGCCTGGCACGGCGGTTGTGCACTGGGCCTGGCACGGCGGTGGGTGACCGGCCTGGCACGGCGGTTGTGCATGCGGGGGAGGTGCAGGCCAACACATACTTGTAATTATGGAAATCGAAATGGCAGGTCATGACCCCCCTTACAGTCACATTGCATCATCCACCGTAGACCGACCGTGCCAGGCCGGTACCCACCGCCGGGCCAGGCCGGTCACCCACCGCCGGGCCAGGCCGGTCACCCACCGCCGGGCCAGGCCAGTCACCCACCGCCGGGCCAGGCCGGTCACCCACCGCCGGGCCAGGCCGGTCAACCACTGCCGGGCCAGGATGGTCAACACCCGCCGGTGGGTGACCGGCCTGGCCCGGCGGTGGGTGACATGTCTGGCATGGCGGTTGTGCACCGGGCCTGCCACGGCGGTGGGTGACATGCCTGGCACGGCGGTTGTGCACCGGGGCTATCCCGGCGGTGGGTGACCAGCCTGGCCCGGCGGTGGGTGACCGGCCTGGCACGGCGGTGGGTGACATGCCTGGCATGGCGGTTGTGCACCGGGCCTGGCCCGGCGGTGGGTGACCGGCCTGGCCCGGCGGTGGGTGACATGCCTGGCACGACGGTTGTGCACCGGGTCTGCCACGGCAGTGGGTGACCGGCCTGGCACGGCGGTTGTGCACTGGGCCTGGCTCGGCGGTGGGGTGACCGGCCTGGCCCGGCGGTGGGTGACATGTCTGGCACGGCGGTTGTGCACCGGGCCTGCCACGGCGGTGGGTGACCGGCCTGGCCCGGCGGTGGGTGACCGGCCTGGCCCGGCGGTGAGTGACATGCCTGGCATGGCGGTTGTGCACCGGGCATGGCACGGCGGTGGGTGACCGACCTGGCACGGCGGTTGTGCACGGGGCCTGGCCCGGCGGTGGATGATCGGCCTGGCCCGGCAGTAGGTGACATGCCTGGCACGGCGGTTGTGCACCGGGCCTGGCACGTCCGGTGTACGGTGGATGATGCAATGTGACTGTAAGGGGGGTAATGAACTGCCATGTCCATTGACATCGATTTTGGAAAAGGTGATGGACAGAGTTTCTGAATGATGCAGAATACTCTTACCAAGTCAATAGATCATGGTTTTAATCCATCACTGTTTTTTAGCTCACTGCACCATCCCAGCTCAGAACCTGGCTATATGCAAATTAGTCTGTTCCTGTCCCAGTGCATGATGGGAACAGGGCAAACCAAACTACCAAGCAAATTCTTATACTGGGAAGGAAACAAGCTTCCGGGGACCGGTTTCTGGCATCACAGCCTTCTTCGGCCCGGCTTGCTTGAATCCTGATGGTGCAATGAGCAAGGGACTCACGTCTGAGTATACCCTCCCACACATAGTGTGGATAAAATCGATTTTGGAAAAGGTGATGGACAGAGTTTCTGAATGATGCAGAATACTCTTACCAAGTCAATAGATCATGGTTTTAATCCATCACAGTTTTTTAGCTCACTGCACCATCCCAGCTCAGAACCTGGCTATATGCAAATTAGTCTGTTCCTGTCCCAGTGCATGATGGGAACAGGGCAAACCAAACTACCAAGCCAATTCTTATACTGGGAAGGAAACAAGCTTCCGGGGACCGGTTTCTGACATCACAGCCTTCTTCGGCCCGGCTTGCTTGAATCCTGATGGTGCAATGAGCAAGGGACTCACGTCTGAGTATACCCTCCCACACATAGTGTGGATAAAATCGATTTTGGAAAAGGTGATGGACAGAGTTTCTGAATGATGCAGAATACTCTTACCAAGTCAATAGATCATGGTTTTAATCCATCACTGTTTTTTAGCTCACTGCACCATCCCAGCTCAGAACCTGGCTATATGCAAATTAGTCTGTTCCTGTCCCAGTGCATGATGGGAACAGGGCAAACCAAACTACCAAGCCAATTCTTATACTGGGAAGGAAACAAGCTTCCGGGGACCGGTTTCTGGCATCACAGCCTTCTTCGGCCCGGCTTGCTTGAATCCTGATGGTGCAATGAGCAAGGGACTCACGTCTGAGTATACCCTCCCACACATAGTGTGGATAAAATCGATTTTGGAAAAGGTGATGGACAGAGTTTCTGAATGATGCAGAATACTCTTACCAAGTCAATAGATCATGGTTTTAATCCATCACTGTTTTTTAGCTCACTGCACCATCCCAGCTCAGAACCTGGCTATATGCAAATTAGTCTGTTCCTGTCCCAGTGCATGATGGGAACAGGGCAAACCAAACTACCAAGCCAATTCTTATACTGGGAAGGAAACAAGCTTCCGGGGACCGGTTTCTGGCATCACAACCTTCTTCGGCCCGGCTTGCTTGAATCCTGATGGTGCAATGAGCAAGGGACTCACGTCTGAGTATACTCTCCCACACATAGTGTGGATAAAATCGATTTTGGAAAAGGTGATGGACAGAGTTTCTGAATGATGCAGAATACTCTTACCAAGTCAATAGATCATGGTTTTAATCCATCACTGTTTTTTAGCTCACTGCACCATCCCAGCTCAGAACCTGGCTATATGCAAATTAGTCTGTTCCTGTCCCAGTGCATGATGGGAACAGGGCAAACCAAACTACCAAGCCAATTCTTATACTGGGAAGGAAACAAGCTTCCGGGGACCGGTTTCTGGCATAGCTTGGAGTCAAGCTAGCCGGGCTGAAGAGAGGTGTTACCTCGAAACCGGTCCGGTCCTCGGATGCTTGATTCCGGTCTGGGAAAGATATGGCTGTTGTAGTTCGGACTGGACTGTTCCCATGGGGCAACAGGGTCAGAGCTGATTTGCATAAAGCCATTATCTGACCCAGGGTGGTGTGGAGTGCAAAAAAACTATGGATTTGGGCCCAGATCTTTTGACTGGGGGAGTGTGTGACATTGATCCACATTCAGTCCATCACTTGTTGTTTTTTGCAATTGCCGCCCTAAGTGCGCTGGGGATGCCCAGACGTGGGTCCCAGGCACTCCACACCACTTGGAGTCAAGCTAGCCGGGCTGAAGAGAGGTGTTACCTCGAAACCGGTCCGGTCCTCGGATGCTTGATTCCGGTCTGGGAAAGATATGGCTGTTGTAGTTCGGACTGGACTGTTCCCATGGGGCAACAGGGTCAGAGCTGATTTGCATAAAGCCATTATCTGACCCAGGGTGGTGTGGAGTGCAAAAAAACGATGGATTTGGGCCCAGATCTTTTGACTGGGGGAGTGTGTGACATTGATCCACATTCAGTCCATCACTTGTTGTTTTTTGCAATTGTCGCCCTAAGTGCGCTGGGGATGCCCAGACGTGGGTCCCAGGCACTCCACACCACTTGGAGTCAAGCTAGCCGGGCTGAAGAGAGGTGTTACCTCGAAACCGGTCCGGTCCTCGGATGCTTGATTCCGGTCTGGGAAAGATATGGCTGTTGTAGTTCGGACTGGACTGTTCCCATGGGGCAACAGGGTCAGAGCTGATTTGCATAAAGCCATTATCTGACCCAGGGTGGTGTGGAGTGCAAAAAAACGATGGATTTGGGCCCAGATCTTTTGACTGGGGGAGTGTGTGACATTGATCCACATTCAGTCCATCACTTGTTGTTTTTTGCAAATGTCCATTGACATCATCAGAAGGATGTGTTGGCCTGCACCTCCCCCGCGGAATGCGTGCACCGCCATGGTGGCGCCAGTGATTGAACATTGTTGCAAGAGAAGCATCCGTCCCGGAAGCTTGCACATGCGGTTGCCGATGTGTGACCGTGACGGTCCGTGCACATGCAGCCAATGGGAAGAGGGAACGCGGGCCGCGTATGCCCATTTGAATATCGCGGAAGCAGTGCACCGCCATGGCGGCGCCAATGATGTTAATAATTGGACCGCTGCACCGTGCTGTATAGTCCGCTATTGCGTTATGAGGGTTGTGACCGTGCTGGCGAAACTGCATATGTCATGCACTATATCATGTGTGTTCATACTATGCCCATTGATGTGCACACAATGTGCTACACATGTGCATGTCGACGTGTTGACGTCTTGTATTTCCCTACACACGTTTCAAATTCTTCACATCTACACAGTACATCAGGCCTGTCTCGCCACATTCTGAATCTGTTGTCAGTGTGTAGTTAATGTGTGCTAATAACAATGGTGGGGGTACACATGCATTCTGTGTATGCGTATGTGTGTTGCCTGTTGTTTGACCATGCATGTAATGAGCGGATGCTCACCATTGTCAGTGTTGTCATTGGTGCATGATGACATGGAGTGAGTTTAGCATTATCGTTTTGTGTTTGCACGTGCATGTGTGTCTGTGATGAGGCTTGTACACATTTGGGTCCTTACACATGTGTTGTTGGCAGTAATGTTGACATGAGACTAAGTTGCATTGTACATGTTGACACACTTCATGTTGCTAGTGGCTGCACATTGTTCATAGGGCACTCCGTATTGTCGTAACTTTTTGAGATGTCACACATATGACTATTGTCCACAACATTTATCTTCTTGCTAGTGTGGGCTTACATGTGATGGAGTTGCACAGCCATGCGTTATTTGTAAGTTGACTTATATTACATCTACTCTCACACAAGATGGCTCCAAATGTCCATCGCTCATACACTGTGCTGGAGGATATGGTTGACGAGGAGGTGATCAGGAAATTCCGGCAAGATCGACGTAGATTGATGGAGCTTGTAGACCAATTGTCTCCTCATCTGCAGCCACGAAGGACGTATCCTGGTTCCATTACACCCACAGGTAAGGTGATGGCGGCACTACACTTTTCTGCAACTGACACCTTTCAGTACACAGTTGGACATGCCGGGGGGATGTCACCGTCCATGTTCAGCATGGTACTTCGGGATGTTCTAAAAGCCATGATGCTGTACAAGGATGTCTACATCCATTTCCCACGGCCGGCAGAGTTGGCAGCTGTCAAAGCAAACTTCTATGCACTGGGCCAGATACCACACGTAGTGGGTTCCATTGATGGCACACATATCGCTCTCATTCCACCACGGGCACCTGAGCCAGTATATAGGAATCGGAAGCACTATCATTCGCTCAACGTGCAGGTGGTGTGCCAGGCCGACAACATCATCTCCCATGTGTGTGCAAGATTTCCAGGCTCCGCACATGACTCCCACATCATGCGGAGCAGCATTGTCCGCCAACTGATGGCAAATCTGCATCCAGGACATGCGTGGCTTGTTGGTGAGTATGCTGTAGGGACATTTGTGATTTCTGTGTGGCATGGGGTACCCACCAATTCTGGTTGTGATATTTGTGTCTGTCATCCCCCTACATAGGCGACTCGGCGTACCCAAACCGGCCCTGGCTCCTGAGTCCCATACGTAATCCTACTACAGCGGGTGAAATGCGCTACAATGATGCCCATGGAAGGACACGTAAAGTGGTGGAACGTACTTTTGGACTGCTAAAGTCCAGGTTTCGGTGCCTGGATAAGACCGGAGGGGCCCTGCCTTACTCACCAGGCAAAGTATGCAGGATCGTGATTGCATGCTGCATGCTCCACAACCTGGCAGTGCGCAATAACATTGAACTGATCTTGGACCCTGAAGACCAACAAGTTCCTCGGCCTCCCATCCCACCCATGTCGACTGATGAGGATAGTGGTGAGGAGGAAGGTGTGGACCAGAGGCGTCAGCTCATTGATCGCTATTTCCCTTGAATGTGAGTGACTACCTCTTGTGCCGGTTGACAATGCGTTATGTATGTTTGCTGGTGGTGTGTGGATGTGGTGTTCATCAGCTGCCTGTTCTGGTATGGTATGTTTGCATGTATGTGTGTTTATTTCTCTGGACATGCAAGTTTCCATGATGTGTGTCCTCTTATCCACTGATTTTGTGATGGGTGTGGTTTGTGGAATTCTGCACTGCTGTGTGTTGTGATGGGTGTGATTCAATTTCCTGACGTGTGTTTGCTGTCTCTGATTTTCCCTAGGTCACTCCCACAGCGGCAGGATTCTGTACGACATGGTTCCCTGCACCTGGTCAGGTCTGTTTCTGAGACAATCATGTGAATAAACATGGAGGCAACACATCATTGAATGTGTAAGTGAAATTTATTTACAGGTTGTGCATTGGTGCTGGTGGATATATGCAAGTAAGTGTGGAGTCGGGGAGTGTGAGTTGAAGGTCATGGTAGATGAAATGTCCGTGCTGACACCACATTGGGTGATGTCCGGCTAGTCCAGCAGACCTGTGCCAATACTTGGCGTAGTGGGACACGATAGTTTGCGGGTGGATGGCAGCCTCAGGCAGTGTTACAGTCATTGTCGGCCCCTCTTTGAGCGTGTAGATGGAGCATCCCCACTGCTCTCACCACCATCCAGCCTCGGACAGCCCCTCCGTCTTGGAGCCGGTACGGAGTCAGCTTGTTGGGCAGGTTGCTCAGGGGCCACATCCGTGTCCAGGGGCACAGGTGGCGGTGGCGGTGGTGTTGCTGACCGTGGCGGCTGGACACTTGGTTGAGGGGGGGGGTGTTGCGGTCTAACCATTCCCTCCACAGTGATGTGTGCTGGCCCAGGGGTCCACTATTTGGCCAAGGCGGCTGTCAATGGACCGCAACACATTGGTGTTATCAACCGAGTCCTGGTGGGCACGATCAGCCTGTCCCTGCCCACGCTCATAGGAAGCCTTGACTCTGCTTAGGGCTTCCAGTGTCTCAGCGCCAGGATGGGGTGGGTGTCCTTCCCCAGCTCACCGGTGTGAGGTACTCCTGCTTGGGGGATGTTGCCTCGGCTCTCTCCTTTCCCGTCCACTCTCCCTGCTTGGCTGGGATGTTGATGGCCCTGCGTCTTGCGATGGGTCAGGCAAGGTGGCACAGGCAGGAGTGGTGGTAATGGTGGTGGTGGTGGGTCTACAGCTCACTGTGGCAGGTGTTGCAGGAATGACACAGGCCACGGTTGTTGAGGCAGGGATTTCCAGTGAGCCAGATGGCCCTGGCAGTGTGCATTGGGCCGCTCCCTCCTCCGCACCGGAGCTGGCTGTGGCATCGTCCCAAGAGAGTCCTGGATGTGAGTGAGGAGAGTGTTGCGGCGGGTTGCTGGTTTCACCAGTCAAATTGCGATCACCTGAGGAACAAGATTTTGATGATCAATACTTTGGACATGACATGTTTTGTTTGCCATACATTACTTTTCAGTGTCCTCTCGCACACACCCCACACACCACCACCCTCCCTGTGGACATGGGGGCCTGTTGGGAGTTGTAGTACTATCCTCTCTCACATACCCCACACACCACCACCCTCCCTGTGGACATGGGGGCCTGTTGGGAGTTGTATTACTATCCTCTCTCACACACCCCACACACCACCACCCTCCCTGTGGACATGGGGGCCTGTTGGGAGTTGTAGTTGTGACCTCTCTCACACACCCCACACACCACCACCCTCCCTGTGGACATGGGGGCCTGTTGGGAGTTGCAGTACTATCTTCTCTCACACACCCCACACACCACCACCCTCCCTGTGGACATGGGGGCCCATTGGGAGTTGTAGTACTATCCTCTCACACACACCCCACACACCACCACCCTCCCTGTGGACATGGGGACCTGTTGGGAGTTGTAGTACTATCATCTCTCACACACACCACCACCCTCCCTGTGGACATGAGGGCCTGTTGGGAGTTGTAGTTGTGACCTCTCTCACACACCCCACACACCACCACCCTCCCTGTGGACATGGGGGCCTGTTGGGGGTTGTAGTACTATCCTCTCACACACACCCCACACACCACCACCCTCCCTGTGGACATGGGGGCCAGTTGGGAGTTGTAGTTGTGACCTCTCTCACACACCCCACACACCACCACCCTCCCTGTGGACATAGGGGCCTGTTCGGAGTTGTAGTACTATCCTCTCTCACACACCCCACACACCACCACCCTCCCTGTGGACATGGGGGCCTGTTGGGAGTTGTAGTACTATCCTCTCTCACACACCCCACACCCCACCACCCTCCCTGTGGACATGGGGGCCTGTTGGGAGTTGTAGTTGTGACCTCTCTCACACACTCCACACACCACTACCCTCCCTGTGGACATGGGGGCCTGTTGGGAGTTGTAGTTGTGACCTCTCTAACACACCCTACACACCACCACCCTCCCTGTTGACATGGGGGCCTGTTGGGAGTTGTAGTACTAACCTCTCTCACACACCCCACACACCACCACCCTCCCTGTGGACATGGGTGCCTGTTGAGAGTTGTAGTACTATCCTCTCTCATACACCCCACACACCACCACCCTCCCTGTGGACATGGGGGCCTGTTGGGAGTTGTAGTTGTGACCTCTCTCACACACCCCACATACCACCACCCTCCCTGTGGACATGGGGGCCTGTTGGGAGTTGTAGTACTATCCTCTCTCACACACCCCACACACCACCACCCTCCCTGTGGACATGGGGGCCTGTTGGGAGTTGTAGTACTATCATCTCTCACACACACAACCACCCTCCCTGTGGACATGAGGGCCTGTTGGGAGTTGTAGTTGTGACCTCTCTCACACACCCCACACACCACCGCCCTCCCTGCGGACATGGGGGCCTGTTGGGAGTTGTAGTACTATCCTCTCACACACACCCCACACACCACCACCCTCCCTGTGGACATGGGGGCCAGTTGGGAGTTGTAGTTGTGACCTCTCTCACACACCCCACACACCACCACCCTCCCTGTGGACATGGGGGCCTGTTGGGAGTTGTAGTACTATCCTCTCTCACACACCCCACACACCACCACCCTCCCTGTGGACATGGGGGCCTGTTGGGAGTTGTAGTACTATCCTCTCTCACACACCCCACACACCACCACCCTCCCTGTGGACATGGGGGCCTGTTGGGAGTTGTAGTTGTGACCTCTCTCACACACCCCACACACCACCACCCTCCCTGTGGACATGGGGGCCTGTTGGGAGTTGTAGTTGTGACCTCTCTCACACACCACCACCCTCCCTGTGGACATGGGGGCCTGTTGGGAGTTGTAGTTATGACTTCTATCACACACCCCACATACCACCACCCTCCCTGTGGACATGGGGGCCTGTTGGGAGTGTTAGTACTATCCTCTCTCACATACCCCACACACCACCACCCTCCCTGTGGACATGGGGGCCTGTTGGGAGTTGTAGTACTATCCTCTCTCACACTCCCCACACACCACCACCCTCCCTGTGGACATGGGAGCCTGTTGGGAGTTGTAATTGTGACCTCTCTCACACACCCCACACACCACCACCCTCCCTGTGGACATGGGGGCCTGTTGGGAGTTGTAGTTGTGACCTCTCTCACACACCCCACACACCACCACCCTCCCTGTGGACATGGGGCCTGTTGGGAGTTGTAGTACTATCCTCTCTCACACACCCCACACACCACCACCCTCCCTGTGGACATGGGGGCCTGTTCGGAGTTGTAGTACTATCCTCTCTCACACACCCCACACACCACCACCCTCCCTGTGGACATGGGGGCCTGTTGGGAGTTGTAGTTGTGACCTCTCTCACACACCCCAAACACCACCACCCTCCCTGTGGACATGGGGGCCTGTTGGGAGTTGTAGTACTATCCTCTCTCACACACCCCATACACCACCACCCCTCCTGTGGACATGGGGGCCTGTTGGGAGTTGTAGTTGTGACCTCTCTCACGCACCCCACACACCTCCACCCTCCCTGTGGACATGGGGGCCTGTTGGGAGTTGTAGTACTATCCTCTCTCACACACCCCACACACCACCACCCTCCCTGTGGACATGGGGGCCTGTTGGGAGTTGTAGTACTATCCTCTCTCACACACCCCACACACCACCACCCTCCCTGTGGACATGGGGGCCTGTTGGGAGTCATTTACATTTTGGTGAGTATGTAGCCCACATGCATGGGTTAGAGCCTGGGAGCTTTTTCTTCTCAGTTGTGTGAGGCAGGCCATGTCTCTGTGCTCGTGGTGCTTGGTTTGTACTTACCAGCCTCTTCTCCTTCCTCAATTCCTTCCAGGCTCTCTGGGTGCAGTATGCCCAGCACCTTTTCCTCCCAATCAGTATAGGGGATGGGCTCCGGGGGTGTGCCGCCGCCAGTGTGATGTGCTCGCAGATGGTTTTTAGCACGGATGCCTTTGACCCTGGTTTTTAGGTCATGCCACCGCCTCTGGATCTCGTGCTTTGTGCTTGGCACAGTCCCTGACGCATTCACCCGAGTTACTATCCTGTCCCACATGTGATTTTTGTTGGCCACGGTGGTCTGCTGGACTAGTGTCCCGAATAAGTGGGGTTCAATTTCTTGTTTTTCTTGGGTGCCATGGTGTGTGGTGCTCAAGGTGTGGGTTGATTGGTTTGGGAGGTGCAGGTGTGTGGTGTGTAGGAATGGTGTGGTGGGTGTTTGTGTGGTGTGGGTGTTTGTGTGGTGGGTGTGTTTGGGTGGTGGATGTATGTGTGCAATTTGTGTCTGCTGTCCGTCGTCTCGGGCCTCTTGCTAGCAGCTATGCTGTGATGCAAAGGATTGTGGTAGTGGGTGGGAGTAATTTTATAGTCTGTGTCGTGTCGAAAATGAAGAGGTAAAAACCTAGGGTGATATCCATTGGAGAAAAAAAAGTAGAGATTTTGGAGGAGGAATGAGGTGAAATATTGTATGCAAATTCTGCTAACGGGATGCTTGCACCCAATCCCCCGTAACCGTGCTTAAGAGGCATCACAAGTACTGCTCTAAAGTCTGTTTGGTCATCTCTGTTTGCCCATCTGTTTGAGGGTGATATGCAGAGGAAAGTCGATGGTACATATGAAGGGCCTTACATACACCCTGCCAGAATGTTGATACTTATTGTGGGCCTCTATCTGAAACTATCACAGAGGGCAAACCATGTAGACGTACTATGTGTTTTATAAACACCTCAATAAGTTCTTTTGCCATGGGTAATTTTTAAGGGGAATGAAATGGGCCATCTTCAAGAGCATATCTATTACATCTAAGAAAGTAGTGCAACCTCTTGACATAGGTAAGTCAGTGATAAAGTCTATGCTGATGGAAAACCAAGGAATGTGAGGAATGGGCAAAGGTTGCAACAGACCAGCGGGTGCACAATGAAGTGATTTCTGTCTAGCACACGTAGGGGAGGCTTTAACAAAGTTGTGAATATCTTGGTTCATACTCTGCCACCAGAACAATCTCTTGCATGTTTGTAATGTCTTTTCACAACCTGGATGTCCTGCTAAGTGGAGAGTATACCACCACTCAATAATCAGTGCCTGAAGTTCTCTAGATGGAATGTAAAGAGGTTGTCATGAAAGTAGAGACCATTTTCTATTTTGTTCAACGGATCCACTAACCATTCCTTAGGGCTAAGAGCAGAATAAGCCACAATTAATTTCTCTAGAAAGGGTTCAGATTAAAGAGTCAGTGTCTCCCCAACCACCACTATCTTGTCAGCAGGGATTATGGGTAGGAGAATGTCTACTGTGTGTTTATTTTATTTTCCTAGTAGTGATAATGCATTAGCTCGTCCTTGATGTGCTCCAGGCCGGAAGGTAATAACAAAATCATATTCACAAAAAAAGGAAACCCACCTAGTCTATCTGGGAGTGAGAGCCTTAGCTGATTTTAAAAACTGGAGATTCCGAGGATCAGAATATATGGTAATAACATGAGGAGACCCTAGTAGATGATGTTGCCACTCTTGGAATGCTAATTTAATGGCCAGAAGTTCCCTTTCCCCAATGATGTAATTCTGCTCAGCAGGAGAAAGGGTCTTTGAAAAATAGGCTACTGGATGGAGCGTTCCTGTCTTGGCATCTCTTTGTGATAACACCCTTCCAGCAGTATACTGGGATGCATCTGCTTCAACATAGTAAGGTTGGGTTTCATCTGCATGTCTTATGATGGGGGCTGAAATGAGATATTCTTCAAGGCCTGAAAAGCATGTTCTGCTGCCTCATCCCATTCAAAAGTTAGCCCCTTTTTTAATAGTCTGGTTATGGGAGCAATGAGGTCTGAAAAATGGTCTATAAATCTTCGATAAAAGTTGGCGATCCCCAGGAAGGATTGCACCTTCTTTACCGATGTAGAACTTGCCCACTTAGTGATGGCAAATACTTTGGCAGGATCCATGTAAATACCTTCCGGGGAGATCACAAACCCCATGAAATCAACCTTTTGAGTATGAAAAATGCATTTATCCAACTTGACAAAAAGATAATTCTCTTGTAAACGTTGAAGTACCGATTTAACGTGTGTGACAAGTTCTTGCTCAGTTTGAGAATAGACTAGTATATCATCTATGTAGACAATAACAAATACATCAAGATATTCTCGCAGTATCTCGTTGATGAAAAATTGGAAAGCTGCCGGAGCATTGCACAAACGAAACGGCATCACGCAATACTCGTAAAGCCCAAATTCTGTGCGGAAAGCCGTCTTCCACTCATCTCCTCCTCTAACTCAAATCAGATGGTAGGCACCCCTCAGATCAAGTTTGGTAAATACCTTGCCCTTATGTACCTGATCCAAGAGACTGGAGATGAGTGGGAGAGGGTATTTGTTTTTAATAGTTACGTTCTTTAATGCCCTGTAATCTAGACATGCTCTCAACCCCCTTTAACTTTTCGGTATAAAAAAGAGGGGGCAAAACAGGAGAGGTTGAATGGTGTATGAACCCCTTTTTTAGAATATCCTGAAGATACTCGTAGAGATACTGGGTCTTGGGTTCAGTCAGAGCATACTCCCTACTAACTGGCAAATCTGCTCCCGGTATCGGATCGATTCTACAATCGCAGTTACTATGTGGGAGTAATGCCACAGCTTTAATCTCGTCAAAAACATCTGCAAACTCTTGATACTCTGAGGGTAGGGTGGAAGAGCTGGAAGTGACAAGAGCACTACTAACAGAAGAGTTCATGGGTGAAGCTTTCTGATAGCAATGTAGCATACAATACGGGGAACGGAGCATAACTTTTCTGGTGATCCAATCAATCTGAGGGTTATGAGTTTGTTGCCAGGGTACCCCAGTATGGCACCAAAGTTTGGTGCATCAATCAGATCAAACCAAATCTTTTCAGAATGCCAGTAATCACATACCATGACAATATCAGGTATCTGGTAAGTGATTAAGTCAGATGATAACTCTGTACCACTCACTGCGCTAACCTTTTCAGGTTGTGCTTTAGGAACAAAGTCTATTCCTACAGCGTTGGCCAACGCAATATCCTAAAAATTCCCAGTAGCCCCAGAGTCCAACATTATAGGTAAAGTCGTCCTATGCTGGGATGGTAACACAAACATCACAGAAATCGTCAGATGCTTGGGCACTAAGAATGATGTATTTGCCAGGAATTGAGAGACCTGTGGAATATCAGGACTTGGGGAATCGGTCTCGTATTTCTCCAAGTCTAACAGTTTTATGACTGGGCAACCGACTCCGTCTTACCTACAGGAGGCTTGATTACAATCTTTGCTTTGACGGACCAGTCCTTAGCGTAATGTCCTACTTTTCCACAGTAATGACAGAGATGAAGATGTCTACGTTTGTCACGTTCCTCTTTTGAGAGCGGATCTCTGATATTCCCTATTTGCATAGGTTCTACATTGTCTTTTGTCTCCCTCTTTTCATTTCTGGCTAAAAAGAAGCGAGGTAATTGTCCTTTTGGTCGCTCTTCCTTCTGTTCACTCAACCGATGGTCTGATTGGACTACAAAGTCAATAAATTATGGGCAGTCCTCTGGAGGATCCACGATTTGTGATGAAATATCTTTTAATTCATCTTTCAATCCTCTGTAAGACAGGGAAGTTTATTTTTCTTCCGGCCATTGTGTTTCTGCCACAAGCCTATTGAAGGTGGTGTTGTATGTTACCAAGTCCTTTGACCCCTGTTTTAATCCTAAAAATGTGTTATTGCTTGCCTGCATGTACTTGTGACGTGCAAATAAGTATTTCATGCTATCTTTGAAACAAGTTAAATCATACAAATTGGGATCGTCGTTTTCGTCTAGAGGCATCACCCACAAGGCCACATTACCAGTTAGATAGGATATGATGAAAGCTACTTTAGCTGCGTCATCTGGAAACGAGGCTGATCTACATAAAAATAATAAATGACAGTGGTTTATAAACACTGCGTATCTACAGCTATCTCCATTAAATCTGTCAAGCATGGCTAAGGGAGTTTGTGAAGGGGGGGTAACCACTGTGACATTAACTGGAGGGGAAGCAATACCAGCAGAAGGAAAAACATTAGAAGAGGGAGGTACTTGGTAATAGGCGGGTTGGATGTAGGTTTTCTTTTGTTTGACTGCACTATCTGCAGCTCTGGCTTCTAACTGTCTTTGGGTATTCAATTGGTCCAATTCTGTGGTTAGTCACAAGTTATCACTTTTGACTACTATAAGTTCGTTCTGCAGACTTGTTACTACAGCCACTAGCTCGTTCATGTATAAGTTTGGGGTCTCAGCAGACATGGCCCCACCCATGAATGTGTCAAACGTGTCCCCCCCTTGTCCATCTTTGCTCGGGGGATTTAAATAACATGGGCTTGGCAATCTGTTGCGGTTCAAGTTCCGCTTGGATGACGACCAAATCCTCAGGAGCGAAGAAGGACTTCCCCTCTCCCCTAGGGTAAAACCAGGTCTGTCTAATCCCAAATTACTAGTTAGCTACCTGTGGGGAGAGAAGAGACAGCTCAGGACCAGCAGGGTGAGGGAACGGCAATGTAACCCCAGGAATGTGAGCTTTTCTTGAATTCTCTGGTATGAGGTGCAGACCTTGGGAAAACAAACAAGATACAAGAATAATTAACAGAGGCTGAAACGACCTTGAAATGAATACTAAATACCCCAATGAACTTTACTACCCCTCTGTTGTGTGCTCCCCCAGTCTTACCATAGACAGCGAAGTAGTTGAAATTTGATGGACTCAGAAAAGGGGCTAAAGAACTCTCTATGTCAGAGTTCATGTAAATCAGATATGATAGGCAAAATATGCCCTCCAAGGAAATGAATTCTTTAGACTTCAAAAGGGGTACTGAAGTCCGGTGATAATCCAAACACGAAGAGTCCTCACAGAATCCAGCGGTATATTAATTTAATTTAATTTAAAAACACTTGTAAAGCGCAGCGTACACCTTGCGGTTTCTTGGCGCTGGGGGTTCATCAACTGAGGGAGAAAGACCAGGGAGAGGGTGAGGTAAGTTTAGACGGGGAAAGCCTGGCAGAAGAGGAAAGTTTTCAGGTCTCTACGGAAGGAGAGGTACTGAGTTGCAGAACGGAGATTGTCTGGAAGTGAGTTCCAGAAAATAGGGGCCAAAGTTGAGAAGTTGGACCCACCCCACTTTTTGCGTGAAAAGCGGGGGATCTGGAGAAGGGACTTGGAGGAAGACCGGAGATCTCTTGCAGGGACATAAGGTTTAATAAGTGAAGTGATGAACGCAGGGGCAGTGCCCTGACGGGCCTGAAAGACCATGCATCCGATCTTGAAAAGGGAGCGTTGTTTCACGGGGAGCCAATGGAGCTCTCTCAGTAGGGGGGTGGAGTGGTGATAGCGTGGAAGGCCGTATACCAGCCGGGCTGCCTGGTTCTGGATGGTTTGGAGTCTACGCAGGCTGTAAGCTGGAATGCCATGATAGAGGGCGTTGGCGTAGTCCAAACGCGAAATTACCAGGGCGGCTATAATCATCTTTAGTGCCTGGGGAGAGAAAAAGCGGGAAACAGAGCGGATAGTTCGGAGAGTGAGGAAACAGGAGGAGACCACAGAGCTGATTTGTGAGTGAAGAGTGAGCTGATTATTCATTTTGACACCCAGTGTTTTGACCGAGGTGGAAGGGGATGGTGCCGGGCCAAGAGAGGGGGGCCAGAAAAGAGAGTTCCAGGGGCTGGATGAACCACCAGTGAGAACCAGCTCGGTTTTATCCGGGTTCAGTTTCAGATGGTTGTGGTTCATCCAGTCCCTGATGAATGTCATAGTTGACTGGAAGTTAGAAACCGAAAGAGAAGAAGGGGACAGATCAAAGATGAGCTTATTAGGCAAACAAACATTAAAAAGAGTAATCAAGTTCAAAAGCTGTTTACATCGCTTAAATATATCCGGGCACAAACAATAAAAGGATATACTAAGACTCAAGGAATCTCAGAATAAACGACCGCCGCAATATGACTGTTACTTCTGAAACAGCGTCTAAAATAATTGTAGTGCACGTGTGCTCCAAAAAACAATAAAAATGAAAATAGACGGGCTAATAAATACTTAGCGCCGTTAAGAAAATAAAGGCAAAAATGAAGTGAAAACGAGAAAGTGCAACTACGCACCTAATATCCAGAAGCCGCCAGGGTCAAAGTCCAAAAACAAGCAAACCAAATTCTCTGCAGGATTCCGGGATGAAGCTGTCACGGAAGTACAAGAACGCAGAAACTGAAGGAAACAAATCCAATCAGGGAAATTAGGCAGGGAGGCGTGGTCCACTGAAAAGTAGATTGCCAAGCACCTGTGCTTGGTAGCAAGCTTCCTTATATGCCCAATGAGTCACATGACAATGTCTGGGGACTCTCCCAATTGGTGAATTCTGGGTAATGTAACTGCGTCACATAGAAGGATGACTACACCCGATGTGTAACAGGGAGCCTAGTCTGTCCTGATGGGATCCCCTAGTGTCTGGTGAACTGGGAGAGTCTGTAAGCAGACTTCCATCAGTTCTGGTATCTGGCATTGCCACTCCAAAGTAGAGGGTGCAGAAGTCCAGTTTGAGGGGTGAGAGGGGGTAACAGTCCCCAGTGGTAGAACCAGTGGGTCAGGGGCCAGCCAGAAGAACTGAGTAACCACTGAATTACCATGGTGACACCACTTCTGTCCTGGGGGATCTTAACGCACTGTCAGATTGACAGGGGTCAGGATATCTGCGCCAGGCAGACTGTCACACAACACATGAGTTGTGTGTTACCCTCGGGGGCATATGTGCTCTAAATGAAGTCCTGGTGCGCCGAGCAAGTGTTCAACGACAGGGGTTGGTCCCTGGGTTTTGAAGCCAGGTTCAGGTGTTGTCTGACCTGGATGGAGAGACAAGTGTAAACAGTGTCCCTACGAAGTTGTCTTCTAGAGGCACCACTCCTGAGGGGAGGATGCAGTATTCTGGAAGGAGGTGTAGAGGGAGGGAGTCCTCGCCCCTGACCCCAGTGCAGCCTGAGGGTTTAGATCCCAGGTTGGTAGATCAGTTGCTGGAGAGAGGTCCTGAACTGGTGGGTGAATATTGTTCTGAGGTTGCCTCTCATAGGAGGAGAGTGCGGAACCCAGGCTGGTGGGTCAGTGTCAGGAGGTCCTACCTGACCTGACAGGATGGAAAGTGGACAAAGGGTGCCAAGCACCCTGGGGTACTGTCCCCCGCTCTCTAATGCCACAGAGGTTTGAGAGCCCTGAGAGGTATAGAACCTGGGTCTCATCACTGACCATTGTCAGTGGCCACTGTGGCTTGCTGTCTGACTGTTGGGACATACATGAGAGAAAACCAAGGTTAGGTGCTGCACAGATGGTATCCATAGGTGAGGAGAAGGGTTCCCCATGGGTTAGCTTGGTGGGCCCTGAGAGTATGGACAGAGCGATCTAAATGGGTTCAGATTGGCATAGAACTGGAATATGCCCCTGCTGTTGCGGGCTAGAGTCCATGTTCTATCATCCAAAGCAGAGAAGCCCATGAGGGTAGTAATTGGTCTCCTCTGCATTTTGGCTGGAAGGAGGTTGTGTTGGATTTGGCCCTTTTTGCAGGATCATCCCTGAACATTTTGCCTTCCTCCTGTATTTTTTCTGACCTGTTAGCTGTTTTATGACTCTGGGCACTTTACCACTGCTGATCAGTGCTAAAGTGCATATGCTCTCCCTATTATAAATTGATGTATGGATTAGTGACTTCATGATTGCTTATTTGATTTACTTGTCAGACCCTAGTACAGTGCACTGCATGTGCCCAGGGCTTGTAAATCAAATGCTGCTGGTGGGCTTGCAGCACTGCTTTTGCCACCCACCGGAGCAGCATATAAAGTGTGTCTCAGGCCTGCCATTGCAGAACCTTGGTACAGTCTGGTACTGCCATGTTGACTGGGCAGGTGCACCCACTTGCCAGTCCCTAAACCTTCCTTTTTATATATATTAATCACCCCTAAGGTAGGCCCAAGTGCAGGGTGCATTGTAGGTAAACGGTAGGGCATGTCCTGATAGTGAATTACTGCCATTTTCATTTTTCACTATTGCAAGGCTACCTGTTCCCCATAAGCAAGAATGGGCAGTTTGATTATAACATCTTATAATCCTACCTGACTCAGGGAACTAGGTAGGAATTCGATTTTAGTATGCCTGAACTCAGAATGCTAAAATACATCTTTTAGTGAAGTTGGTTTTAACATTCTGTGTTTGAAAATACCACTTTTAAAAAGCAGGTGTTTTCTTGCCTAACTATCCAAGCCTGCCTCTGCTAGGTTGTGTAGTCATTGTCTGGAGTTTGAGTGACAGGGGCTGGGGGATTCCAGGAGACAGGTTAAGTCAGCACAACGCTGAATAGTGAGATCTGCATGCAGATGGGAGGGAGGAGTTGTACCTGGGACCTGAATAGGGCTGTGCCTTCCCTCCACAATGCTGGCCCCACCTCCTGTGGCACGTCTGATGTCCCTGGCCTACACTGTGAAAGGAAAGAAGGAGTCTTGTCAACAAAGTGCTCCAGGACTGACCAGAACTGGTTTGGACTAGGCAAAGGCCTCTCTGCCTTTGGAGAACAAAGGAAAAAGGAGCATAAATATTGGGACCCAGACCCAAGAACGTTATGTCACTTCTGGGAATCAAGACAAACCTTTGCTGAGGAGAAGCACCAGGAAGCTGAAGTAGGAGACTACCCCTGTGCCGTGTGTTTTGGGGTTGGCCTGCAGTGGTTGCTTCATTGCCAAAGAAAGGGGAATATGACTGAGTGTGCTTTTCATCAACTTGAAGAAGAATCTCCAAGGGCTTGAACTAGAGCTTGCCTCCTGCCTAAAGTCTCAGAAATACAAGACTTCACCAACCAGCTCCCTCCTGAATTCCCTTCCTGGGAATTGAAGTGCCTGCTGTTGTGCTGGGCCTTCTGAGATACTGCGTGTCTCTGGGAGCTGGAAGTGCGACGCAACAATGAAAAGTGTGTCGCCACCACAGCAGCTGTTGTCGCATCGCCGAAGAAGCGAGGCGCTATTGCCGCTGTCATCATCGCATCGCCGAAGCCTGGCGCATCACCGGAGAAGCGGGACGCCACCACAGAGGTCACCGTCGCATCACCAGAGAAGTGTGTCGGAGGGCCTGTCATGGCTCCAAAGATCATCAAGTCGCCGCACGGTGGTCAGGCGTGCACGCATCACATCAAAGTTGCTGCATCATAACCAAGACGCCATTTTGTCGCAACGCACCAGAGAGGAGTATCGTATCGAAGTGCCATCTTGTCGCTTCGCACCGGAGAGCAGTAAGAAACCAACGCATCACCTCCCCACACAGTAAGGAAGCGAGCATCAACTCCCCTGCGCAGCAGTAAGGAACCGATGCATCCACTCCCCTGCGTGTAAGGAACCGATGCATCACCTTCCCACTAACCCTTTTGTTTTCTTTGTGTTATGCATTCAAGGTACATTGAGAGTAAAGTGTTGCATTCACAACTTGAGGGAACCAAGCTATGTTATAACATTTTAGAGTCTATTTTTGAGCACAGTTTTGTGGAATTTTGTCGTTTGGTCATGTGTTAAGTCTATATTTTTATAACACAACCTGTGTGGTGTCCATCTTTAGTGTTGACACTGTGCTACTGGATGTGTTCACAAAAGCTTTACACACTGCCTCTGAGATAAGCCTGCCTGCTCGTACCAAGCTACCAAGGGGGTGAGCAGGGGTTATTTTGGGAGTGTAGCCCCTTACCCTGACTAGCGGAGAGGGTCCCTATTTGTTCAAAGGTACCTACCTCTGTCAACTAGAGACCCCAAATCTAACAAGCTGTAATTTCTGATTGAAAAGTAGTAGCTCTGTGATGTTTTATATCCCCCACTAAATCAGACACTTCTGAACCTGTAAAGAACCTTTGTTGGATGAACAGCTGTGCTTCTACAAGGACTGTCACTTTGTGGGACTGCTGCTCTGGAAGAGCTGCTTTTCTGCAGTGCTGCCCTGCTGCCTACTGCTCTCTGAAGCTGCTGAGGGAGAGCCGGATTCTGCCTTGAACCCAGAGTGATCTACAAGAGCTTGTTGGCTTGCCTCCTTTTCCTGTGACCCAGGGATATCAAAGTCCACCACCTGCTCCTGTGCCTGGGTCATTTGAAGAGGACCCAGGTGTTTGCGCCAGTAAAATCAATGTATCTCCAGTCTTTGTGTAGCAGATCGGACACATTGACGCTGTTACAAGAGAAGAATTTCCGCATTGCTGAAGGAACCAGCGTCGCCTTAAAGAACTAATGCATCAGTACTGCTGCATTGCCATGTCTGCAGTGTGGGAAGATCGACACATCCCTTCAACTGCGTGGAGAAACCCAGCGCATAGGCTATGGAACCAATGCTTCTCGGCTCATCGTCACCACTGTGTGAAGAAAATCAAAGCATTTCCTTGATTGAGAAATCAATACCGATGCATCACTTAGCTGCACCCCGCACCGCTCTGTTGCAACCAGGATCAAGGTACTTTGTTTAGCACCCCTGTGTGGCTCCTGTATCGGGCCTGCGGCACTCAGGGGACATTGACCCAGTCTAGCATGAGCAAATAACCCCTATAGGGGCTTATTGCTTCCACATACTATTTTTACATTTAATCTTAGAAAATTAATTTTACAACTTCTACTTCTTGCTTTTTTCGTTTTGGTCTTATTTTATTTATAAAGCCATAGTCTATTTTTCTAAATTGTTGTGGAGTCTTTTTGTGGAATTTTCACTATTTTACTATGGTTGTACTGCACAAATACTTAACAAATTGCCTCTTAAGTTCAGCCTGCCTGCTCTGTGCCAAGCTACCTGAGGGTGAGAACAGGTTAAATTATGGTGTGTATCTGACTTACACTGACCAGGATCGTGGTTCCTGCTTGGGCCAGGTGCATACCTGTGCCAACCAGAAACCCAGTTTCTAACACCTTTTATTTTCTTTAATGCAGTAATATCGCAAGTTAGAACCTAGTCATGTCCAACAAAGTTGTAGAAGCCAATCGTAGTCCATTAATCACAAGGGGCCCGATACACAAAAGTGATCTGAGACAAAATCCTAACTTTATGACTTTCGGTTTTCAGAAAAGGCATTTAGGAGTAGTAAAGTTAGGATTTTGTCTTAAGTTTGTCTTACGTTTGGTCTTAAGACGAAATCCTAACATAAGTTTAACTTAAGTGAGGATTTTGTCTCAAGACCAAACTTAAGACAAACTTAAGACAAAATCCTACCTTTACTACTCCTAAATGCATTTTGTGAATACGTAAAGTCGTAAAGTGAGGATTTCGTCTCCGATTACTTCTGTGAATCGGGCCCATGATGAGTGGATATGGTAGTTATGCCGATTGGATCTCTGAATTCCCACATAAGCCTTAGTAAAGAGCATTCCAAACTCCAAACAACTGTAATGGAAGGTGCATTGTTATTCACTGTATGATTTCAATATGCGCAGGTGGCGAGGAGGCATGATGGTTTGGCCAGAGTGAGAAATTCTACCTGTGAGCTGCAGTATCACTGATGTACTTCTAGGTAGGCACACTCATTAGTTCTCACACAATATACTTTACATGCATGGTGGTCCTGATACAGAGATTGGGTACTCCATTAATCCAAGGCAAGTGGGCAATCATTTCTTCACCCACATCTTTGGGTCCCTCATTGACAGTGGTGTATCTTCAAATGGGTGTATCGTGTGGAGCGCTCCCAAGTATTCTTTGGGACAGGACACAGCCAAGCGGTGACTCTCCAGCTTAGTTGTTAGCCCCAGTGATGACACATATGGGAGTTTGAGTGCATCTTAGCATGTGACATGCAACAGCAGGGCTTAAGGATGGGAGGTTATATAATAACCAGAATTGGGTCTCTAGTGGGCTCTATATTCTATATTCATGCCTTTTACTTTACAGGCAAAAACACAGATTGATTTCTCAACAATGACTGTAAAAACACTTTAGGTAACCCATGCCAGATATGCAGTCCCTCTATACATTTCATATTTGCCTTAGGGGTAATGCTTTTTCCAGATGCTGTGTACCTGTCTTTTTTTCTGGCCGCGTATGGTTCTTGTATAAAGCATACGGTGAACTGAGTCGCATCTAGGGCCCAGATTCACAAACGGACATATGTAGTAAAATTCTGAATGCAGAGTCTGTGCAGTCGTGGCGGAATCTCAGCACTCTGTGCTGACTCTCTCTGTATGGCATACTCTCTGCAGTGTGCAGTGGGGAGATTCCACCTCAAGTGTGGAGATTCGGTCACGATTCGGAGACTCAGCGCTCGTAACTTTACAAAATACTTCCAAGTTATGTAACCACTACAAACAGGTGCATTTAACAAGCATGGCATACTTTGGACCATTTAAGGTTTTTGCACAATAATTCATTGTTTTAGCTTTATAAACCTGGTTTAGTTGGACAGTAATACACACTGGACAAAGTACCAAAAATGAGTTTTGATTCATATAAAAGGATGTTAGAGAAATAACAAATATATATGTTTCTACAGACAACAGGTAAGGCTCCCTGCTCAACCTACCTTTGCATTTTCACTCCGCTCTTGTCTGCGCAGAGAGGCGGAGATGAACTTGATTGCCTGCATCTGCTGGGGACTGCCTGCCTGTCCCAGAATCCAGTGTTTCCAGTGCTCCCCCAGGAGGGAGGAGCTTGCCCAGGGCCAGACTGGGAACCAAAACCGGCCCTGGCAAAGTGCTCGGCTGCTTTACCAGGGCCGCTTTTCGGCCGATTTTGTTACAGGGCCGATTTTGCAGCTATGCTGCAAAAACGGCTCTGTAACAAAAACGGCCCCCAGGGCCCAAAACTGGCCCCCACCCTTGCGGACGACCGGGGGATTGCCCGGTGACCACAACGGCCAGTCCGGGCCTGAGCTTGCCTGCATAATAGTGCTAAAAAGCGCAATTTACCATTGCGGCGTGGAACACCCTTACTGCCTGCATCTGCTGGGGACTGCCTGCCTGACCCAGAATCCAGCGTTTCCAGTGCTCCTCCCAGGAGGGAGGAGCTTGGCTGCATCAAAGGGCTAGAAAGCGTGATTTACCATTGTTGCGCAGGAACACCCTTACTGCCTGCATCTGCTGAGGACTGCCTGTCTGTCCCAGAATCCAGCATTTCCAGTGCTCCCCCCAGGAGGGAGAAGCTTGCCTGCATCATAGCATGATTTACCATCATGGCACGAGATGCCCTTACTGCCTGCATCTGCTGGGGACTGCCTGCCTGTCCCAGAATCCAGCGTTTCTAGTGCTCCCCCAAGAGGGAGGAGCTTGCCAGCATCAGAGCGCTAAAAAGTGTGATTCATCATTGCGGCGCGGGACTCCCTTACTGCCTGCATCTCCTGGGGACTGCCTGACTGTCCCAGAATCCAATTTTTCCAGTGCTACCCCCCAGGAGGGAGGAGTTTGCCTGCATCAAATCGCCTAAAAGTGCGATTTACCATTGCGGCGGGGACGCGGGCGGACCGCGCCTTGGCGAACCCCAGGCCAAGGGCAGGCCCATCTGAGCCCGTCAAAGACTTGCAGAGGCCGGGCTGGGCCCTACTAATAACAACTGGAACTCGAGGTACTTAACAACTATTTGAAGGTTTCGGTGGGTAAGCTTTGTGTCCTACACCTATAAGCAGCATAGCCCGGGGAGATGAGTAAAAGCAAGTTTGTTACAGGGCAGGTGGTGGTGGGGACTTTAGACGCCTTTCTCTTGAGAGCAGAATCAGCCTTGTTACACGAGATAGAGCTCACAGAACATAGGCTCTCGCTAGAACCCCAGCCACCACCAATTAAACCAACCCATGATATGCCTCTTCTTTCCTCCTTCCAATCTAATAATGACAAAACTTCTTCCCCCGCAAACTCTACACTAGACACTGAAACAGGCCACACTCCCTCCCCCGCACCAATAAGTGCAAGACACAGCTCACCTGTAACAACTAGGGGTCAGAAAGCTGCC
This sequence comes from Lissotriton helveticus, assembly GCF_964261635.1. Taxonomy (NCBI): domain Eukaryota; kingdom Metazoa; phylum Chordata; class Amphibia; order Caudata; family Salamandridae; genus Lissotriton; species Lissotriton helveticus. The sequence continues at coordinate 663,807,268 of NC_136068.1, read as the reverse complement.
ATATGCTGCAACAATAGCTAGGAACCACCCTCTAAGAAGAGGAAGGGTAGGGGCACACAAAGACAAAGTCAGAAAGTGAATACCCCAAAGGCCACTAGACCTAAAACTAGAAATAATGACAAAGGTGCCAGTAACGGGTCCCTTCCAACATGGCTGCCAGCAGCACTGGCCAGTTCACTGCCTCCTGCTCAGGAGCATATATTATGGAAAAAGCTGGAGGCAATGGTAACTACACTAATAGACCCTCTGGCCCAAAAACTAGCCTCAATCGAAGATAGGTTGATCAAACTGGAGGGGTCCGTCACTAATATTACATTAGGACGCCACAATACAGCTGGAGGGGGGAATGCCACGCTTAGTAGGGGCATTAGGGGAAACAGCCTAGCAGTTAATAATAAAGCAGCAGCATCACGCTAATATGGCTGAGGTACAGGCTCAGATTCACCCCCCAATGCTAAGAGCTCTGCCCAGCATATTAAATCAGCCAAGGCAACCATTGCAACCGGAAGGCTCACACCTGGGGAATAGTATGAACCCTACATCCCTGAATGTCTCACACACAGTAGCAGGAGGCACCACAGATGGGCGTAGGACAGTTAGACCCAACATACACTTAGTGATTTCCAGGGTTTTCACGGAGAAAGAAATCTAAACCTACACCTTCCCTCAGAAGCTACTGCATATACAGTAGCCCTGGCAAATGTCCCGCCTCTTCCCCACCACTGAGCATTGGTCAGCCCTAAGGAACAAGTCATTACACATGTTGTCGATAAGGACCGGGTTGACTAATGTTCTTTTCTCGGAGTTTAAGGTGGCGCGCAGAATACTCTGGGTGGTTAAGTCGAGTAAGTTACTAGCAGGTGGTCATAGCTTTTAGATCACCTAGACTAGTTCAGTCCATTCACGACATGGTAGGGAACCAGTTTATCTCCTCCCACAATATAAATATCCTGTCCCTGGGGTTTTTCTACCAACCCCCCGACCTGTGAGATATAACCCAGCCAGAGAACCAACCACAAGGAATGAGTGGCTCAGGTATAACATCCCACTGAGCAAATGTTATGGCATTTTTAGCTCACTAGAAGATCAAGATTGACTGGCCCCTCTCCAAAATTCTCCCCAAATACGGAGGAAGGTGCAAATATATATCGCAGTACTAAGGGACATAACAATAAAAACATGACTCAGGTCCAACCAATTCTCCTTACTATGGAGTCGCAGGTTACAGCTAGTAGTAAACTAACCTCGACGGTTTCCAATGAACCCATAGCTACCACTATCTCAGAAAGTTTACCACCTACAAGTGAAAGTAGACTAATCAGTACAGTAGGTTCACCAGTCTCCTAAAAAACTTGTGGCGTTTTAACTGAAGAAGGCGCTAGTAACACTGATTTTCTCCACTCCGTTCTGGGAGATTTGTACAATAACCTGATTTTTAATAAGATTTTGGGCTTTGCTAATGAATTGACCAATAAGCCTACACCCATGCCCTGTACTTTCAATGGAAAGGGCTGTCATTCGACCATTGATTATATTCTTATATCAAACAGCCATGCCCATAGATTAAACTCATTTTACGGGGATGAGATTTCATTGAGTGACCACTTCCCATTGTGTCTCTCAGTTCAAATACTAAGTAGTAAGCCGCATTGGCAAGATACAACAGACCAGGCTCTATCTGACATTGTCATTGATAAGATAAATGGCTACAGCCTTTGCTGGTCGATGGAGTACCCAGTAGCGATCACCAAAAAACTGATGGACAAAAGCAGGCCAGCTTTTGAGACCTGTCTGAGTGAGGCGGTCACCCCTCTTTTGTATCATTTCCTCCGTCCAGTCAATAGCAGAGGCTGTTAGAGAGTCGCTGTTTTTCCGGGCGAAGAGTAAATAAAAGAAAACCCAATGGATGATTTAAATCGAAGTGCACACAGGCATATTCCAAACTAAAAAAGGAATTGCACAAGTGCCCTAAAAATGCTGCGAAAATAAAAACGATGAGAGCAGAATACAGGGCGGCCATTAGGGAAAGAAAAACAACAATAAAAAATGAAATCTGGGAATCTCTCCATGAAGCTTCCAAAAGGGATGATAGTCTGGCATTTTGAAGTGTTGTAAAAGCACCTTTCGTGAATTCCGGGGAAGAGCCCTCAATAGAGGTTTCCATATCCGAAAGGCAGTGGATTGACCACTTTTCGAGAGTATACAATTTAGCCCAATTTAGCCACCAGCAACCCTGAGATTCAGTATTATGATCTCTGGTTCACACTGGAGGAGGTGACACGTGCACTTGCTGCGAGTGCTGGGGTGAAGGCTCCAGGCCTGGATGGGGTCCCCATCGATCTTCTGAAATCTAACAATGAACTTTGGGGGCCAATTGGTACACAGGTCTTAACAGCCAGCTTCCTTGCCACACTTCCAACAACATGGGTTGAATCCACCATCGTCCCAATTTTCAAAAAGGGGGATCATCAGGACTCAAAATGTTATAAGCCCAACTCTTTGTTAGATGCTATGACTAAAGTAGCGGCTCAAATTATACTGGAACGTTTACAAGATTGAGCTGAAAAAATAATATCCTGTCCGATATCCCATATAGCTTCGGCTTCCGCGAAGGAATGGAGACCATGGAGCATAGGTTAAACTTGGGACGTATACACGTATGAAGAGACGTAGATGGTTTCTAGCGTTTGTAGATCCTAATGTCGCTTTTGACTCAGTGAGATATAAGGAGCTGTGGGTTATCCTTAAACAGATAGGGGTGGATATGCAAATAGTTAATTTTCTTAGCCGTCTATACTGCGAAGCCAAGGGACAAGTGCGGTTCGGCGTGGCCGGCGATCGCATTGGCCCTTTCACTATTAGAAGAGAGGTCAGGCAAGGGTGCGTCCTGGCCCCTTTTCTTTTTAACCTCTATATAAATGGCCTCTATGAGGCACTTGTTAAGGATAATCAGGACTTCCCATAAACAGCGGCACGCCCAATTCCCGCAATTCTCTATGCTGATGATGCGGTCTTAATGTCTCGCACTCAAGTAGGCTTGCAGCGGGTTTTAAACAGTTTCACCAAGTACATGGGCCACTTGGATCTTAAAGTAAATACTACAAAAACATACATAATGAGGTGGAGGCTGGGGAGCCACAAATGTTGGGATATGTTTCTGGAAGGCCAGAAAATTAAGCATACAAATAATTTTGCTTACTTGGGCATACTTTTTGACCTCAATGACTCATGGACATGAACCGTTGCGGCAAAAAAACTTGCTTTTGTAAGATCTACAACGGCCCTCGTTACTTCACGAGAAAACTTCATCGGAACGAATACAGATTTACAAAGCCAAATGCATCTCTGCAGCTATGATTGGGGTGGGTGTTTGGGGATTTTCAGACACTCAACCCCTGCAAACTGTGGAAAACAGCTTTCTGAGATACATATTAGCAGCCCCTAGTAGTCTATCTGTGTATGTCTGCTACTCTGAGTTGGGGGTCCCTTATATTGCAGATTTAATAAAGATAGAGCCTATTCTTCTATGGCATACCTTATGGACAAAACCCGAGACTAAGTTAAACCAGGCCATTTTAGTAGACAGCCTACAATGTGAAGGAGCCTTAGTTATTCCATGGCTGAGGTTCATCAGAAATTTTATGTCCGCTCTCGGTCATTTGGAATATTATAGTAACCCAAAATCTATGCAATCTATCAGTAGAAAGAAGCTAAAGAGAGAGGGTCTCCGACACCTGGATTCCATAAGGCTATCTCCAGAAAGCCCAAAGCCCACTATTATGCATAATCAATTGGTTTTAACTTCTTTTACTATCCAGTCTTATTTATTATTTGTACCTGGTGGCTATGATAAGTTCTTACTAACGGGTTTTATATGTAGTATCTTCCACAGGCTCGTGAGTTCACCGGTTGTAATTGATTGGTCCAAGAACTAAGCCTGCGCTCATGTGATAACTGCTCAGAACAATCAACAATACATGTGATCCTTTTTTGTAGATTTCATAGTAATTTAAGGAAAGTTTGGATTGTCCCAATATTAAAAGCGCTTGGGCTGAGACAATGCCGTCCAGCATTACTTGTGTTACAGCTTCTGGACGATGTACATAAGGTCTGGAGGGTAGGCATGTTTCTAAAAAAAGTATTTACCCACAGGGAACTTATCACATATTAGTCATGGAATTTAGTATGATTGCTTGCATTATTAAAAGTTATTGTAAATAGTCACTGTATATAAAATGTTACTGTATTTAATGTATGAACTGTCTTTTTAATATATATACTTTTATGATTGTCTCAAAAAGCAATCAAATAACTTTTTTTGAATTTGAATGCACTGTCATCGCATTCAGTGCAAGCCTTCCCCTTGTGTATTCAGTCTTTGCCAATATGTCTGAACACTATGATGGAGCTAGGCAAACCAGTTCTTATGTAATGTGTTATTCTGTCACTGTATGAACTCATTTTGGTGATCTCTGAAAAGCTGTATTCACAACTAAGGTACTAACTAGGGATGTTGCACTGGCAAGCTACCAAAAGACTGTGATTTGACATTTTGAAGGGTTCTGTGGAGGTCAGTCTAGAAACCAGACGGGTAGTGGATGGCCATTCTTTCGCTAGCAATAGGTAACAACAGAAGTGAAGTTATTGAAAGGACAAAAGGTTAATGGGTATACGCTTAACTAATGCAGCTTTCTTTACTAAAGTGAGAGGTTCACCTCATGTAGAAAAATCTTCAGTGATAAAAGGGGGAGGAGAGAAGTGTCGGGTATGAAGGGAGATACATTACAGTAATGGTTACACTAGACAAGAAGGTAAGTCATAAAACTAATTAGCTCCCATTCCTTACCTACAAAGTGACAGAAGCGGAGGGACAAACAGTTCAACCAACAGAACTATGAAGAGGACAGTAGAAGAACCCTATAAAGAAGGACCAAAGTAAGGCACCATCTGTGATGAACCCATCTCATCAATCTTCCTCTCTCTACAACATCTCCCTGTTTGGTTTGGGACTTAGCTTGAATCAGCTGGGCACCGCTAGCTGACAGGGAGATTTGGGACTAGGCCACAAGTGAAAAGTATGGTTTCCTCCCTCAGGCAAGAAAAGCAGGTTAGTGCCCTCAACCTTAACAACAGTTCATATTATTATCTCCCTGCATACTTAGCTTCTATGAAGAAAAAATCAAGGATTCCTGTTAAATGATTAATCCATTACCAGTGGGTTAGGAGTTGGGGGTTAATAATTTTTGGATATGTGGTTTCATGACACTGCAAGAGTGTATGTGTTAGTGTATGGTTGGGAAGGGTTGCTGTAAATTGTTGACCGAAGAAATAGATTCTCTTTTTTAGCTTAAAAAATCTCAAACTTGCATCATATTATATTATATCACCTGTGATGACATTATGTGACCTAAGGAGTAGTTATTTCAAATCTGCAAGATCACTACATTACTTGACACTGGCCATATCAGAGAATATTATATCATTACCTATCCAAATTGACACTGAGGAATACACAGCATGAAATACATATGGAATTAGGAGCACGGTGACTAGCCCCAACCTCACCAACATCTCACTTTGGCATATTTGGAAAGGAACTGGTCAATTGTTTTTTCCAACAGGGTGATCCGTTCACAAAATTCATGTCTGGATTTGTTAACCCCATTTCTGTACACATTACATGAAACTTTTCATATCTATCAACCTTTTTGGAAGGTTACAAGTGCTGCTGGAGAGATGGGAGGGTTGAAGCTCTATTGAGCATTTCTTCTTCTAGAGGACAGAGGTCTTTGGCATCTGTGCATGGCAGGTGCACATTTTGGGTTTAATTGACTTGCGTATAGCTCAATCAAAAGAAGTGAAGCAAATGTCAATGTATTTACTATGGGTTTGCCAGTGTTAAGATTAACCAAATGACTATTGTGGAATTCATGGCCTTATGACTAAGGAGTTTGCATTTATCTCTTTATGGTGTATGTACGAAAGTGACCTTTATGCCCCCCCACACGTTTTTCCGCAATCCTGGTTGCTGACTCTGAAAGTGCACAGGAGCCTGCTATCCAAACCTCAGTGCCAGTGCTGTCTCATGAAAAATGATGTATGTGACTGCCTGCAGCACTGATTGTTCCACCCTGAGTGACCAAAGTAAAGAGATGAAAGCAGGCCTGTTATTGAAGACTGCCAAAGCAGTACAAACTGCTGCAACTCCATTTTGCCCTCAACGTGAGGGCTCAAGGCCAGGAGACAGGGTTCCATATAATAAAGGTGTGGACATATAGGTGGAAGCATTATGTCTCTGCAGTAGCCTATTGCTATGAAGGGCTACTATAAGTGTTCAGGGGGCGATAGGAAAACATGGGCTTGAACCCCTGGATTCCATGGTTGCCCGCCCCGTTATAGTCCCACTAAAAAGTGTCATGTTTGTTATCAAACAGCTTGTCTCATCAGATCTGACTTTCTCCTATTGTCGCATTTAATGTGACATGCACCCAGGAGACCTACCTTAGAGATTGCTTACCTGTTTACCCCAGCCTTTCCTGTGCCTACATCTGCCGCTTTTAAGATAGGAATCTGACCACCTGCCAGGAGCTTTAAACACTTCTAGGGGTCAGAAAAAATACATGCCTGGATGAGAGATGTTACCTCCTCCCTAACTGGATAGCTAGTGAAGTGGCATATTAAGGTGGTGAGCTTTAAAGCTCCCACAGCCTCTGATATGCAATCAGGCTGCCTTTCAAAGGAAGAAACAGGCAAACCCCTACCCTGGAACATTTGCAAACAAGCAGGAGTGAAAATTAAGTAGTCAATAGCAGTGTTTCCTCTCATTTTGTTACTATATGTGCGGCAATAAAGGGGCCCCAGGCATTGCATCTAAGGCTGCGTGTGCTGAAGACAAGCAACAACTTAATATGCAAGCACGTGCTGTATGCAAGGTACCAAAATTAGCGACTTAGTAAAGGTGCCATTGGCGCTAATGCAAATGAGAAAAAAATGCTCCCTTCACCTCTGGGTTGGTATTAAAGACACCCATTTTAGGTGCGCAGTGGGCTCCTCGCATCTCTCGCCATGGGCGCCTCAACATCTTGTACCCTATGTGTTCTACCAACAATTCCTCTCTAGTTGATATCTCCATGCCGCTTTTATCTCCTCCTTGCACTTTTTCCTATCCCTATCCACTACCACTCAATCTCTCTCGCTTGTCTCTATCTCCTTACTTCTTTTTTTCATTTTTTCTTCCCTCCATGCTCCTCCTTACCCTCCCCAATTTTCTTTTTCTACTTCCCTTCTGCTCCACTTCTCCCTCATCCTATCTCCTCTTTTCAATCTACGTCCTCCTCTTTTCTCTCCCACAGACTCCCTCCAATTGCTCTAATTCCAATCTTACTCTATAAAACCTATAATTTAAATATGCTTCTCTTACCCATCTCAATCCTCTTCTTGTCTCCAACCTCATTGTTTGTCACCTCTCGGTCTACCTATCCTCTTTTGATTGTTTTATCGTCCTTTTCTTCGTTATTCATTTACCTTCCTTTTTTTTACTTTCTACACTTAACTCTCCTTTCTTTCTTTTCCCTCCATATCTTACTTATTCATGTGTTCCTTTTACTGCATCTCTCCCATAGCTTATGCTCTCTATGTATGCCTCCTCTTCCATCTACACTCATATCTCTCCTCTCTCTTGCACTCAAAAAGTTCCTTTCCTCTCCATCTTTCTATTATTTTTCTCCTTTCCTATCTAGCACATATTCTTCCTGTACAATCCCCATACTTCTCATTTTTTCTTTTATTTACTCTCCCATCTTTCTCTCCATTATGTCCTCACTGCCTCCTTGTTCATTTTCTAATGCAGTTTCTCCTCTCCCTTTATTCTCTTTACTTTATATCGCAATCTTACCCCTCAACTCTTTCCCTCCTTAAAATCTTGCCTCCATAGTTGATCTCCTCCTTCCAACCTCATTCCTTCCACCTCTATTTAAATCGCACCTCTCTGCTTTTCTTCTTTCTGATGCATTTTCACATCATCCTACAGCTTCTACCCTGTTTCCTTGTCCCCTTTTCTACCATATAAAAAGCTCCTGCACAACCCGGTGAATGAATGTTTGGCTTCTGCTCCACTGTATCCTCTGTTTTGAGTTGTAATAGTACCTGCTTGGGACAGGTTTCATTCTCTGTTTGAGTGACTCTTCCCCAAACCACTACCAGGTGGAAGAGACACAGAGGTAAAGCCAAGGAGACACTTCACAAAATTCTTCGCAAAATAAGGGCAGTATTTTGCTGCTTGGCATGGCAGTTTGGCTAGACTGGTCCTATTGGAGCAGAGTCATGACTGATTTGCATATGACTGGTCCCAAATTGAGTTGACATGATAGGCAAAAGAACAATGGTTTGGAATGCCCAAGTGATTGTCAGTGATTGTACAAGGATGAGAGCCAAAAAAGTAGGTCTCCTCGATGCAGGAATAACAGTGGAGCAAATTTTAAAAGTTTCCATATTTTTCAAACTTTGTATATGTGTTGCACTGTGCTGTACACATACAGTGGGACAAGTTGTAAATGATATTTTTGGCACTGCAAGGATCCACTTCCACTACAAAACCTATACTTGACAGAAGCTTCACACTCTTGTACTGAGGTCAGGGCCACTGGAATTATGCACGTTTGTGGCCTTTCGGCACAACTATGAATATCCCGCGCTCCAAACATTACTCCACAATCAATACAATGGATTGCCCTCCCAGATATAAGATCCTACTACTGGGCAGCACACCTGACAGCAAGTAACAAGTGGGGACACTTGCCAAGGATATACCCAACATATGCACTGGAGCGATGCCAATTTGAGACACACTCACACTTACACTACATATATGGAAGGAGGGGCACCAAACACCTGCTACCATCCACTCAAGAGGACATTGGCAGCATTGAAGGGTGCAGAGAAACAAATGGGCCTGAATAAGAAGGTAACGAGGGAGACCCCACTATGGGAAAGCACGCACCTCCTAGACACAGGGAAATTGATGATGTTCAAAGACTGGGACATGATCGGAATCTCCAAAGTAGGAGACTTGATAAAGGAAGGCACTCTGATCATGTTTTAAGGTCTGCAGCGAGAGTACCAGCTGAGGGACAGACAGAGATATTAATACATGCAACTACAACAGGCATCGCCCGCAGAGGGAATAGATATTGCAAACACCCCTGAGTTCGCACCACTGAAGGTCAGACTTCTGCAAGGGGGGATAACAGAAAAGGCTATTCCCTGGACCTATAAGACACTCATAAATAATGTCCCAGACAATGTGGGGGCCCTGATGAGATGCTGGGAGATCACCCTGGGTGACCTAGAAGATATATACTGGGAGGCCACCCTAATGTAGGTAGCAATGAAATCAAGGCTACATTTAATTCATTTCAACATCCTCCACAGTGCGTATGTGACAAGGTCTAGACTCCACAATATGGGATGTGCAGAATCCCCTGGCTTCCTTCCCTGCACGATAAATAGTGGCACATTCATACATACCCTATTGGAATGCGCGCTCATAGAAAGATACTGGGCCTAAATAACTAGAGAGCTAAGCAAGACTCTGGGGCATCAATTACAGAGACAAATAATGTCCCAGACAATGTGGGGGCCCTGACGAGATGCTGGGAGATCACCCTGGGTGACCTAGAAGATATATACTGGGAGGCCACCCTAATGTAGGTAGCAATGAAATCAAGGCTACATTTAACTCATTTCAAAATCCTCCACAGTGCGTATGTGACAAGGTCTAGACTCCACAATATGGGATGTGCAGAATCCCCTGGCTTCCTTCCCTGCATGATAAATAGTGGCACATTCATACATACCCTATTGGAATGCGCGCTCATAGAAAGATACTGGGCCTAAATAACGAGAGAGCTAAGCAAGACTCTGGTGCATCAATTACAGAGAGATGCCAAGTATGCAATGTTGGGCATACCTTTAGAAATAGACCTGCCCAGGCGGAACCTCATTCTTTGTAATTTGGGGATGGCAGTGGCCAAGAGAGACATAGCCAAACACTGGGGAGTGCTGCAAGCCCCAATTCTGCAGTAGTGGAAAGCTGGGGCTTAAATGTATATGGGGCAGAGCAAGTGACATATAAAATGAAAGGTGTTAGAATTAGCATATTTGGAGTGTTACACCTGAATTTTTGCTTTCTGACCTTCTGGTTTTGATTCTGTTTTTGCTGGTGTAATGATCTGTGCACTTTCCTCACTGCTGTCCAGTGGTAAAGTGCAAGTGCTCCTGTATAAAATTTATTATGGATTGGTATTTCCATTATTGGCTTATTTGATTTATGTGTCGGTCCCTAGTAAAGTGCACTGCGAGTACCTGGGCCTATAACTCAAATGCTGTTGGTGGGCTGCAGCACTGGATTGTGCCACCCATGCAAACAGCCCGTAAAGTGTAACTCTGGCCTGCCATTGCAGAGCCTGGGCCCAGCCTGTCGACTTGACAAGTTCACACACTTGCAAGTACCTAAACCTTCCATTATCTACATGTGAGTCACCCCTTAGGTAGGTCCACGGTACCCCCATAGGCAGGGTGCATTGTATGTGAAAGGTAGGACATGCCCTGGTGTGTGTGGCATGTCCTGATAGTGAATTACAGCCTACTTCGTTTTTCACTATTGCAAGGCTACCTGTTCCCCATAGGCCAGAGTGGGAAGTTTGATTATAACAACCTATAATCCTAACTGACCCAGGGAACATGGAAAAAATTAGAGTTTGGTATGCCTGAACTCGGAATGATAAAATACATCTTTTGATGAAGTTGATTTTAACATTCTGTGTTTGAAAATACCATTTTTAGAAAGTAGGTATTTTCTGGCCTAACCATCCAGTCTGCTCTGCTACCTTGTGTATTAGCTGTCTGGTTTGTGAGTGACAGGGGCTGGGGGAGAATCCAGGAGACAGGGTGAGTCAGCACAGGGCTGAATAGACCTATCTGCACATAGATGGGTTGGAGGAATAGCACCTGGCTCTGATTGGGACTGGGCCTGCCTTCCACAATTCTGCCTCTACCTCCTGTGGTGCGTCTGAGGACACTGGCACACACTGACAAAGGAAGAAGGTGCAGACTGGCAGGATGCACCCAAAACTGGTTTGAACTAGGTCCAGGCCCCTCTGCCTTCAGAGGACAAAGGAATTGCTGGTATAAATATTGGGGCCCAGATCCCAAGACTTTAGAACTCACTGGAATCAAGGAACCTGCCAAGAAGAAGAGCTGGAAGAGCTGCCAGGAGGAGTACTGCCCCTTTGCTGTGTTGTTGCTTGATTGGGTTGGCCTGCAGCTGCTGCTTCTGCTTAGGGCAGTGGAAGGACTGGACTGAACTTTCTCTACTTGTGCTGAGTATCTCCAAGGGCCTGAAACCAAGCTGGCCTCCTGTTAAGAAGTCTCAGGGACTGCAAAGACTTCCCCAACCTCTAGGTACCGCTCCTGGAACCACTGTATCAGTTGCCACAGAGAAGAGAAAAGTGAGACCGCTCTGTCACCGACTCTGTTGCTGGCCTTGTGTCCAGATGGCCCCGCAGGCCGCACCGGCTCGTCCTGCACCACAAGCCTTGGTCTCACTGACATCATCTGCACGATTGTCACCGAGCTTCTGCGTGCACCGCATCGAGAGGATACCGCAGCCTGCACCGCCTTACTTCGCTGGCCTGGTCTCACCGACACGATCGCCGCTGGCTCGACAACCGCGACCATCTCGCTACGCATAGCTGTCCGGCTCCACCAGCACCAATTCCCACCAGCTGGCTCTGTTGCTTGCATCGAAAGTGCTTTACACACTGCTTCCAAGAAAAGCCTGACTGCTCATGCCAAGTTACCAAGGGGTTGAGCAGGGGTTATTTTAGAAGTGTAACTCCCTTATCCTGGCTAGGAAGAAGGGTCCCTACTTGGACAAAGGTGCAAGCCCTTGCCTACTCGAGACCCCCATGTCTAACAAGAGGTTACCCCCAAATGTTTTCAAGATTTAGCATCGCTGGCTCAGGTAATATGGGCTGGGGAGGGGGGAGGTGGGTGTCCAATGATCAATTGCTATGAACCTGGACAGATGTATGTTGATGTTGCCGGAAACACAAGATTTCTGTAACCAGATGAGAGACATGTATGGCCTTGTGCTCCTTTATGTGCCAAAAGAGAATTTTATATGCTTTGATAATAGAAAATGTACTAATATAAATATAGAGGGCCGATTCACAGAATGAACTTAAGACTAAATCCAAAATTTACTACCATTTGGTATTCACAGAATGCACTTACTACTTCTGGTATTCACAGAATGAACTTACTACTTTCGGGATTCACAGAATAAACTTACTACTTTTGGTATTCCCAGAATAGACTTACGACTACTAACTTTACGTCCGGCACCGGGCCGGAATTTATGGCTCTTCGGCGGAAATTACGATTCCGGCCCGTAATTTACGATTACGGGCCGGAAGATACGATTTTTGCCAGTTGGTCATGTTAGCCAAGGGTAAACACCTGTCCAAGGTCCTCCCATCCCCCACCATGGATCAGCTGACACACTGCAGCCAATCCCAGCCAACAGCTCCATTTTGCCATGGTGAATGTTGCCAGTGCCTACCATCCCCCACCACGCTCCAGCTGAAGCCAATTAACACAAATTGATCAGCACCAAAAAACACATAACAGCAGCACACATTGAAGGAACAGGTTTGGCCACAGAGAGTTCATGTCTACAACGCTCACAGTGCCACAGAAAATGGAAATGAGGATAAAAAGGAACTTTACAGCAGAGGAGACCACCATGCTTGTGGAATTCATAGTCAGGCACCACAAGCACCTATATGGACTCCCACCCTACTGCACCAGTGGGACACAGAAGGCAGACCTATGGCAGCAGATAGCCACTGCTGTCTCAGCCTTGGGGGAGGAGAGGCGCATAGTACAGGACATAAAAAAACAATCACAGGACGAAAGGCAGAGGGTGAAGGAGAAATACTCCAGGATTGAATTAAGCAGGATCCTCCCTGCTGCATGCCCTGGACCCCGCATCAGTCTCACCCCAATGGAGGAGGATATCCTCACAACAATACACCCCCACTTGGTCCATGGGCTGCCTGTCAGTGACATCCGCTACGTGGTACCAGGTAAATGGAATGAAAAGAAAAAGTGCATGAAAAGATTGTCTGTGTTACACTATCATTGTGATTATGGAACTTGTCCAAAGTGTATATAAAATATAGTCAGTCAGAGACTCATGTGCCACCCTCTACGTAGCACCACAAGTCCCAGAATCCTTTGCATCAGAAAAGGCTAATCCCTCCACCTATTAAAACATGGGCACAGTACTGCTGCCATACATACACAACCCTGCTAATTCAATAACTGTTCATATTGACTGAAAATGTGCAATGATATATAGAAATGCTAAATAAAGTTAAAAAAACAAAGTAGCAATTGACAAATATTATCAGGGAAGTTCCAGTACCAATTTGACATGCAATTCAACCCTTGCGCAAACACGGATGCGTCACGTTTAGATGGTGGTGCACTGTGGTGCACTAATAGACAGATGTGTGTTGAATCTGATGGTGTGTAGGGGGGCTTTTCTGGAGTCGTGTCGCAAGAGCGATGCAACTCCAATAATGTCCATGCACTGCCCATACCTAACGTGCTGCGCCACTCCTTACGTCTGCATCAAGCAGGCGTAAGGTTGCGTCGCAGCGGCCTCTGAAAAGTGACTCTGTGAAATCTAGTAGATTTCACTGAATCACTTGTATGCGGCATATCCCAAAAGAATGCCCACCCTGGCTACATCAAAGCTGATGCAGGTTCAATGTTGCGCAAGGCCTCACAATGTGACGCTTCACCATAGAAGCGTCATGTTGCGAATAATTCTAAATGTGTCGTCTGTTGTACACCACCGTTGTGTCACAGAAGTGATGCAACAGCAGTGTTAATCTAATTCAAGGGGCTTGTAAACCTGCCACAAATTCTCCAAGAAGTACATCACCTTGTGCCAGCCTAAATCACAAAGCAGAAGGTGAGAGTACCATCAGATGTAAATATGTCATACACATATTCTGTTGTCCATTTTCCACTCTGCCACACCATTACATCCCCAACACACCACTGCTCCTACCTGCCCCGTCTGCGGCAGTACTTCACAACACTGTTAGCACGTAGAAGATCTGGGCAAATCCCCGGAAAGTTACACAAGCAAATTTCCCATTTGTTTACTTCTCTCTGCTCACCCATTGACTCATCTAGCCAGAGTACAGACAACTGCATTAGCAGAGGTCACCGCATCGAATGGGAGGATTTGTCAACGTACAGAGGAAGGCATGACAACCACACTAACTGGTAAGTCAAACTGGCCAGGAGATGGTCAAAATGAATACATTGTCTGGAGACGACAGAGGGACAAATAGTGCCCACCTATGTAAGTCAACCAGTGATGCAAAATTTGCTTCATTACAATTGGAGTTGTCAATGGACATTCACCTTAACCATATGACATTTGTGAACAGCGAAAGACAAAATATAACATGTCTTGGCTCATCATACCTTTGTAATTGTGGTACACAACATGTATTTCACAAACAGACCCAGACCGGGGAAACTAATTCTGTAATCGAGGGCCACAACTAGTCAAAAGGGTGTACCCACTATATTGTAATAGTGTCTGTAGACATAATCAAGAAATTGTATTTGCACAGATATGGAAATGAAAAACAAACAGTGAGATACCAGTCTCTGTAGTATTGACAATGCATACACTGTCCAACTTCAAATCATTCCAACATACATTAAATTGCACAGTCCACACAGCTGGTCATGTACTGCCTACATTGGATGGATAATTTTCTGGGTATCAACAAAACACGGTAGTGGACCTTACCTCTAGATGTCATTGTGATATAGGTGATACAAAAGGGCATGATGGACGGATCGTTTGAGCAAATCAAACACTCACCGCCAGTCAACTGATCTGGGTTTAATCCATCTCCATTCTTTAGCTCACTCCGCCACCCCAGTTCAGACATGACCATATGCAAATCAGTCTGACCCTGTGCTTCCTGAGAACAGTCCAGCCCGAACTGCCAAGCCATGTCTTCCCTGTACCGGAAAAAAGCATCGTGGGGCCGGTTTCGGATTCATAATCCTCATCAGCCAGGCTATCTTGAATCCAGTGGCAAAGTGAGCAAGGGACTCACGTCTGAGCATACCCTGCCAACTTAGGGCGAACAAAGCGATACAAAAGGGGATGATGGACGGAGCGTTTGAGCAAATCAAACACTCACCCCAGTCAACTGATCTGGGTTTAATCCATCACCATTCTTTAGCTCACTAAACCACCCCAGTTCAGACATGGCCATATGCAAATCAGTTTGACCCTGTGCCTCATGAGAACAGTCCAGCCCGAACTGCCAAGCCATGCCTTCCCTGGACCGGAAACAAGCATCCTGGGACCGGTTTCGGATTCATAATCCTCATCAGCCAGGCTATCTTGAATCCAGTGGCAAAGTGAGCAAGAATGGTGATGGATTAAACCCAGATCAGTTGACTGGGGGTGAGTGTTTGATTTACTCAAACGCTCCATCCATCATCCCCTTTTGTATCGCTTTGTTCGCCCTAAGTTGGCAGGGTATGATCAGACGTGGGATCACTCATTACATTATGTATGACACACTTCTGCAATGGTGGTGCCCACAACTGCTTGTGCCCGTCCTCTGTGCCTGAAATTGAATGCATCACATGTGGCAGCAGGAATGTAAAGTTGCAAAACACACTTATCATTGTAGGTACAATGCGGTCCTCCCAGAATCAAAGATGACACTGACTCCTGCTACTAGGTTGGACTTGACATCTGTCAAGTCCAGGGACCACACACTGCTCCGGTGCTGGACCAAGGTAAGTCAACCTGGCTGAATGCTCATTAATTGTGCCTTTCACCTCCACCGTATTTGTGTACAACACTGTTGTTCTGCATCACAATATGCTCACATAGGGCATTTGAACACATGGCCGATCAGACCCTGGTGGTAAATGAGAGGCTGACACAACATGTATGCCAAATGTGTGCAGAATGGACATACAATAAACAATGTGTCATATGAAATGACCAAAACACAACAGGCTTGCAATTCAATGCTATGGTAAATCCCTAGCAAAATGTACATGGTCAAATCAAATTGAAACTGGTATGGCTGAGGCACAGCCTCTCACCCTGCTAGGGGATCTTAACTGCCACTTTGACTCCACAACCGATCACATGGCCACCATGCTGGTAGATGACCTAGCAGCGCTGCAGCTAACCCAAATTGTCAGGTCCCCCACTCACGTCAAAGGCCATTTGCTGGACCCTGTGTTCAGCAATAGTGCAGATCTTACATCTAGCCCACCAATCCCCCTTCCATGGACTGACCATTTACTAGTCCCCTTCACCTGGACCACATTCAAACCTCCAACCATTAAACCCACAGTAGGAATAGCCAGAGCCTGGTCCCGCCTCCCAGTCGATAAATGGACGACCAAACTCGCTAGCAGCCTTCCCCTCCATAACAAGGATCCCTGCCTAGCCAACCAGACATTTGAAGACTGGATCACCCTATCCCTTGACAACACTCTCCCCAAAAGAAAAAACACTCTGAAACGTTCCCACAAATCCGCACCCTGGTACTCAGAGGCCCTTAGGGCAAAAAAACGCCTATGCAGGAAAGCTGAAAGGAAATGGCGTTTGGACTTCTCTCCAATGGAAAAAACCCAATACCGAATGCTACTTAAAGAGTACAAGGAAGAAATCAAAGTTACTCAAGCGGCATATTTTTCTAATAAAAACATTTTAGCCAAATCAAAACCTAGGGAGATTTTCCAAATAGTAAAAAATCTCACCAAGCTACCACCCAGCCTGCCTGAAACCACATCCTCAGAGCACTGCAACAAGGTGGCAGCCTTTTTCCATCAAAAAGTTGACAAAATCTATGCCTCCTTCCCCCCTTGGCCGCCCCCGTCACAGCCTCGACTAACACAGCCTTGGCACACCCTTCCCCACAGACTCCCTTTACACTAAATCACTTCCCCCCCCCCTAGATCTGGTATCTCTGGAAACTGTAGCCCGGAAAGTGAAATCTGGCTCCCCCAATTACCCAGCTCCACCTGACATTATAATGTCGGCATCTCAGGTCACCCTGCCCATCATAATGGACCTCCTGAATGCCTCCATCTCCTCCGGCACGGTCCCGCCTGGATGGAAACGGGCCATGGTTAAAGCGCTGCTGAAGAAACCCAGTTTGGACCCACTAGACTTCAGCAACTATCGGCCAATCTCCCTACTTCCCTGGCTGAGCAAGGTTTTGGAGAAATACATCAACAGCCATCTGGTCACCTTCCTAGAAACCAACCAACTACTAGATCCCACCCAGACAGGCTTCCGACCCAAGCACGGAACCAAGACCGCCCTCCTCATGGTCACCGAGGAATCCAGAAAAATCTTGGACCAAAGAGGATCAGTGGCAGTGATCTTCCTTGACCTTAGCGCGGCCTTTGACACCGTCAGCCATGACATCTTGCTGAACCGTCTGTCAAATGTTGGTGTCAAGCACAAGGCTTGGCTATGGTTCGAGTCCTTCCTGAAAGACAGATCCTTTCAGGTATTCGACAGTGAATCAGTGTCCACCAGCAGACCTTTAAGATGCGGGGTCCCTCAAGGCTCCTCTTTAAGCCCGGCGCTATTCACCATTTATATGAGGCCACTGGCTGAGGTTGTTCGTCCGTATGGAGTTAGGATCATCTCCTACGCGGACGACACCCAGCTGGTGGTCTCACTGGCGCAGGAGGCCAACATTCCCATAAGCGGAGGACTCTGTAAGTGCCTTGAGGAGGTAAAGAGCTGGATGTCTGCCTCATCACTCAAGCTAAACGGGGACAAGACGGAGCTGATGCTTCTAGGTTCCGCGAACCCAAGCTCCTTCAATTCCCTGTGGCCACCCTGTTTGGGTACCCCTCCAACACCCAAGGACAACATTAGGAGTCTTGGGGTGTGGCTCGACAAAACCCTGTCATTTGACACACAAGCTACCAAACTTTCGGCCACCTGCTTTGGCCTGCTTAAAATGCTCAAAAAAATTCTTCATCTTCTACCCATGGAGGCTAAACAGGTGGCCATCCAGGGTCTGATCCAGTCCCGCCTGGACTTCAATAACGTCCTGTATCTCGCTACACCAGACTACACACTGCGGAGACTTCAAACAGTGCAGAACTGTGCAGCCCGGACACTGCTCCAGCTCTCACGCAGACAATCCATCAGAGCTGGCCTGACCAGTCTACACTGGCTGCCAGTCCGCCAAAGAATCCACTTCAAAGCCCTGTGTATCGCCCACCAGGCCTTCTGGGACATAGGCTCCATTATCACCCGCGACCTAATCTCTCACTACCATCCTAGCAGAAACCTACGGTCAACCCAGACCTTCATTGCCACCGCACCCAGAATAAAAAGAGCCAGATCAGGTGGTAGGACCTTCGCCCATAACGCCTCCAGGTTGTGGAACGCCCTCCCCCTTCATCTGAGAGCTAACTCCAATCTTACCTCATTCCGGAAACAGCTCAAGACTCTTCTTTTCAACTCCCCACAGTAATTTCCTGGTACTATCCCCGCCTCTGCCTAACCATCTGTTGGTCCCTTAGCGCTTGGACACCCCCGGGCATCAATCGCGCTCTATAAATCCACTTACAATTACAGTTACAATTACACACTGGTGCCAGTTGTGCACCTTTGAGATGGGTGTAGGGGCTGCTAAGGTGACTCTTCATGCAGTTATACCTGCAAAATGAATTGACTGAAGAGCAACACGATAATCCAGTGCAGGCGGGAAGCCTCAAAGCTTCTCACCTCAACTGCAATGTGTGATCATAACCAAATGTTGTTTTCTGCTTGCCTCCCTTCTTTCGTATTCACATGTATAGGTGAGTGTTTGACATGTGAGGTTTGGATGTCTGCTGCACCAGACACCATCCGTTGTCATGTAAGTAGTACCATGATGTTGGAAATGGAGTATGTGAATAGAGAACACTCAAAGGATGGACATTAGTAATCTGTGTTCTCTCATTCAAAAATTAGCTGTGTGACCTCATGGGTAGGGAAGCACAAATGGGCAACATCATGTCCCTGACAACTGCACATCTAACACATGAACTCCTTTCTGACTTGTTACCAGACAACATTACACCCATTGAAAAAAGTTAGTCTCAATGGTAAAGGTGAAATAAGTGTGATGCAGATGAGTCTGGGTCATTTATCTCCTTCCTTGAAATATCAGTAACCTTCTCATACAAGTTTGTCAGTTGATGTGTCATCTTATTGATGTCAGTACTGCATTGATGCAACAGCTGGCAAACGCTGCTTTTGAGCAGGTGCCCACATGTAAAGTCAATGAGCTAAACATGCTGCACATCGTCCTTGATTATCTGCAAATGGTTAATGAGAATGACATGTTGGCTCATAGCTACAATCTGTTGTACCAAAATATGGACTTGTATTTCTCATCACAGGTGCTGACAGGATGTGACCACTGCAGCGGACACCATCCCGGGGGATGCATGACATTCTGGCTGCAGCTGTGAAACCGTCGCGCACCTGTCCTTCAGGTAAATCGGGCATGAGGTGTGTCACCAGCTTAGATTACTAAGCCATGACAGTGATTGAGATCCCCTTCTACATGGAATCAACAGTTGTTGTTTACAAAGTGAAATACAAACCAGGAGTGTCACATATGCCTGTCTGTCAATTGGTGATGCAGATCATTGAGAATGTTGTTTCTACCCTCTACAGCTATGTCCACAACAACTATGAGGAGACAGGTGCAGCAGGATACACCAGGGGGGGCGCGAAGGGACAGAGAGTTGTGGCTGGAGCTGGTGAGTTTGCTAGTATTATGTACATCTCCGTGCAACACCTCAGTGCTATGGTGTGAGCGGTCATTTGTGGTGGTACCCTAACCAGATCACATGATCCTCATCTGCTGATGCAAAGTACAGTTAATACAACCCTGGTGTTGCAGCACATGTAATACCTGGTCAATGACTAATACGGTTGGAACCTCTGTGTTTCAGATGATGCTGAGGGAGAGGATGACAGACCGACAGCCAGTGCTGCCTGACGGAGAATCAGAGGGGAGAATCCCCTGATCCTCCAGGCATTAATGTCTGCAGCAGGTCATGCCCAAGAGGAGAATCAAGATCAAGAGGAAGTTGACTTTGAGGAGGATGATGACCACATATCCATTGACTCCGTGGATGACGATACTGATGTCACGGCATCACATCCTCTGCCAATCAACTCTCGTCTGCCTCCTCTCAAACAAACAATACCATGTCCTCAGGATAGATCGAACCAGCCACGGCTCCCACACATCCAATCACAGACATCACTCCCTCACAGCCCTCACGTCCGGGACCGACATGGTGGTTCCCCTACCCGCTCTTCCCTACGCAGTGTATCCCTGCTAACCTCTCCACCTTCTGTGGGAAGTACCAGCCCTGTTGTGGTGCAGGTATACCCTGGGCACCCTCCTCCTGCCCACAGTCTTCTACCTGCCACCCCCCCTGTTGTTGGACCTGCTCATCTCATCCCTGGCAGAGACCTGCAGATGGGGGCTGCACGTGGCGATGGTGGCCAGTGGGAGCAGGACTTCTACCAACAGCAAGCAGATGTGAGGAATGACATTCGTGCCATAGGGGCTACCCTATCAGCCATGTCTGGGTCCCTGCAGGACATGGTCCAATTCCCTCAGGTGGTGGCCAGGGTGGGCCAAGCTTTGGATAGGATGGATAGCACATGTCAGGAAATGCTTAGGAATATGACAGACCTGATATCCATCCAAAGGGAAGAGAGTGCAATACACCATGCCATGGCCATGAAGATGATGGAGGGCATGGTGAGAGTGATCCAAAGTCTCCCTTCATGGTCAACGCAGGGAGGGGAACAATCATATCGGCCTGCAGAACAGCACATCCACACACCTGTAACACCAACTGTACAGCACCACAGCAAAGGTACACAAACACACCAGCACCCTGAACAGGCACCCCCACCATCCCCACCACCTGCACAACCACCACCAACCTCTGGTCAGTCACTCCCCCCAACACCACCACCTGCACAAATACCACCAACCTAAGGAGAGTCACTCCTACCACCCCCACCACCTGCACACAAACACCACCAACCTCGTGACAGTCACTCCCACTAAGCCCACCACCTGCACAAACACCACCAACCTCTGGACAGTCGCTCTCACCACCCCCACCACCTGCACAAACACCACCAACCTCTGGACAGTCACTCCCACCACCCCCACCACCTGCACAAACACCACCAACCTCTGGACAGTCACTCCCACCACATGCACAAACACCACCAACCTCTGGACAGTCACCTCAACCACCTGCACAACCAGCCCTTGTCCAGGCACAGACACCAAATGTGCAGACACCATCTGCACCTGCACCTCTTGAGCACCCTGTACAACACCCAAATACATGAAGGCGACAAGCTCAACCCCACCCCTCACCGCGTTCATCACTGCCACTATTACAGAAATGTAAACACGATCGCCAGTGACATTCACATGACCAATTTGTCTTGGGCTCCTTAGGTGTATAGTGAAAATAAAGATCTACAAAAGTAATATCCTGTTGTGTATCATGTCCTGTCTAACAATGTAGGCATGTGTGTGTGTGTGTGTGTGTGTGAGACAGTTACAAGTGTATCACATCATAGCAACATGTTTTTATGTGCATAGCATATGACTCACAAAATATGTGTCCATATTTGGAAACAGACATTCAAAATGAAGTCAAACAAGTTAAACAAAGTAGAATTCCTCAAAGGTATTTATGTAGGAACAAAAACTAACCATCCGTTTGGAACGAAGAAAGGAAAACAAATGATTATTTTAATGCAGAAGGAGAAGGGAACTTGGATTGGGGTGGGGCAAAAGAAATATAATACGTCAGGGAGCGTCAGGGAAACCAGTCTATTAACAAGGGGAAAAATAAATCTTCGTCCAGAACAATGTCTCAGTCCAAAAGTCAAGTGTCTTTCTGGTCATCCTCCAGGACCACAATGTCTAGATCCTCAGGGTCTGACACATCCACACGGCTGGCTGGTGCAGGAACAGGCACTACACGGGTATGTGACACACGAGGAGTATGGGGGGAAACAGTGTGGGGCAACAGACAGGGGGACACATTGACGGTGGTATGGGAGAAAAAAGATGACATGGCTGTGCTCAGGGACTGGATGTGGGTGCCGAGGTTGTCCATAGATCGGACAAGGTCCGCTTGCATCATGCGTATCTCGAGACACACTTGTAGCAAGTTGCGAGGGGACATGTCAGGTTGACCCTCGACCATCCAACTCAAGTCCCCTGGCACAGCCACAAGAGGAACAACACCGGCAGTGGTCGGGGGGGACAGAAGGGATGTGGTGCCTCTGGTCCGGAGCTGATGTGTTCGGCTTGGCGACTACAAGGAGGGGGACTGGTTTCAGGGGAATTGAGATGGAGCCCCTGATGGCATGGGGGACTCTAGAGGTAGGGAGGGGCAGATGACAGGCCCAGATTGAACGTTGGCCTGCCCCGGGGACACCTCTTCATGACCCACTGGTGATGGGTGAGTGACTCTCCACCACATCATGGTCCGAGGTGTCCGGTCCTTCCCCCACTACAATGTCCACAGCCTCCACCCAGGACATTGTACCAGAGTTGTGTTCTTCCTCATCCCGGGTGGGCGCAACCCCCTGGCCTGCAGATGTTGAGGTCCCCTCCTCCTCTTCTTCCTCGCTGGTGGAAAGAGGGTGTAGCCGCCGGCAAACTGATGTCCTCCTGCTCCGGACTTGTTCCTGCGTATCTTCTGTCTCACCAACCGTGCCTGCAGAAGTGTAAGCAAAATCCTGATGTGGTGGTTGTTTCATGCAGGACGATACACATACATAGATGAGCCAAGGTCAGATTTTGTTCTCCTCTGATCACACTCTACAGTTGTCAGGGGCCAATTTACAACTTCTGGCACATCTCTGCTAATCAGCAGAGATGTGCCAGAAGAGTTGCAACGCATCTGCCCACCCGTGCGTCACCCCTGATGCGCCGCATTTACAATGCAGCACACCCTTGCACTTGGGTGAGCAGATGCGTGACGCATCCCCGGTGGAATAGCGGCGCTTTGCTGGAGTGGCGTGGCAAGTGCGACCCCCCTCCAGCAAGGCTCGGGGGTGCACTATCGCTAACATGCTGCATCAATCCTTACACCTGCTTTAAGCAGGTGCAAAGTTTTGACGCAGCATGGCCCTAAATGTGACTGAGTGAAATCTGATGCGTCACGTTGTAATTACCCAGCAGCATGGCGCTTTGTTTGCTCCGCCGCTGCGTCACAAAAGTGACCCAATGGCCGTGTAAAAGAGGCACAAGTGCCTTGTAAATCTGCCCCTCAGTCCTTATGGACTTAATGGGGGTAGGGAGCACACTACCTCACAGTCCCAGCACTGTTTACCCCTTTGCATCCTGGTAAATGCAGTACACAGTTCAAATTTACTTCTAAATCATCTGGGGTTGCTGGAAATGCTGCCATGTTCCTCTCAGGTCACAGTAACACTCACAGGCACACAGCAAACCCAGATGATTTTTCTTTGCTCTCTAGAAACTGCTGCTCTCTACTGATGAAGCGCTCAATCCAGAAACACGTGTCTAGAGATATACAGCAATGTCTGCACCAACTTTGGTGAATGACTCCAGATAATTTTGAATTAAGTTTGAACTGTGTACTGCATTTACCAGGATGCAAAGGGGCGAACTGTGCTGGGACTGTAAGGCAGTGTGCTCCCAACCCCCATTCTGTTTATGAACTTACATTACATGTATGTTCACTGTCATATACTGAATTGAGTTTGACATGGACATCTCATGTGTATTATTGTGGCTTACACAACTGTATTGGCCAAACCTCAACCTTGGCATTCTTGTGATCTGTGTGTCCTGTCACTGCTACATGTGCCAGTTCAAGAATCAGTCCACCAAAGGAGAACATGAAGAGTCCAGATTTAATAGCTGTTGGCCATTGATATGGATTTGCAGCTATTTAACGTCTGGACAAGTGTCATCTGCTTTGTAGCATTGTATGGGACAAGCCGAATGTGGGTCACACATCCACATAGGTTCTGGACTATTCCTCTAGCTACATTGGGAGTCTAGCCTTTTGCTGCCCCCACACATCATCGGACACCCAGTGCCACATATTGGCTTTGTTGACTTAAAAGGTAGTGCAGTGCACCGGTGAACAGTGGTGGGTGGTTGTGACAGCTACCTGTACATGTAAAATGTCATACAGGCACTGAGGGTGAGACGTCTGTCAGTGGACACACCTTGCAATTTTAGGAACACTTAAGAGTGATGCAAGGATCTCAAAGTCCGTCTTGACTCCATGGCACATGATGATCTGTCTCAATTGGAACCCAACTCTACAGGTGCAATGCAAATCACTACATCCAATACCCTATGGCCTGCCATGCGCACACTGGACAGTCTCTGTACCATAGCTCATCCAATGCACACATCAGTTATGATTTACTTGGTTCAATGGTAGTGGTGCTGGTAGAGCAGAATTCAATATGGATGCATGAGTGTGGCTCATTTACCCAGTTGTCATGAAGAAACGACAACTCCCAAGATGCACTCTGCCCTGTACAGTCCATATGCCACAGTGTGCTTCTTTAATCTTGGTGACTGTTGCTTGGACTCGGAATTGGTGAATGGAGGCATGGGACACACAATGCTACAGCACTGTTTCACTCACATCATACTCCCAGACACATATTGCATATGATGCACTTACTAGGTCCCTGCTGCTCATGCTCCTCCAGCTGAGCATGGAGGGTTGGCTAAGCTGCTCGCAGGACCCTCCTGTACAGTGGTGAGAGGCGAGGACGATGCACATGGTGCTGGGAAGACAGGCCAGCCAGCTCCGTAGTCTTGTGACGGGCCCAGCAGTTTAGGTCCTCCCAGCGCTTGCGGCACGCCCTAGCACTCCTGGTGGACACTCCCACTGTACTGCAGCGCTCGGCGATGTTGGCCCATAGCCTGCCCCGGGCTGCAGTGCTCAGCTGGTGCTCAGGGTCCCCATATAGCTGAGGAAATTTCTCCAGTACCCCCTCCACCAAGATGTTCAATTTCCTTTCTGAGAAAGGGGGTGCTCTCTCCTCATACTCCTCAGCCATTATGGGGAAATAGGCTTGATGAGAGCAGCAGGATGCCTGAGGATCTGATCAGTCATAGAGGATGACTCAGAATATACACAAAATGGCTGCCAACTACTTCCTGTGATGTATTTCCTGTCTCCCACTTCCTGTATGACATTGCCTGTATGAAATGATGTGTTCCAGTTTATTTTCTGAATTTACGGCCCGAAAAAGTAGTTTCCAGAGCTTAGTTTACGTGCACGCGCATTACGCCGCGACACCGGAACTTACAATTTTGCGCTGTAACCTCTGAAAATGACCCGAAACACATTATATCATACAGGAGATGTTTTACAGGAAGTGGGAGACAGGAAATACATCACAGGAAGTAGTTGGCAGTCATTTTGTATTCATCCTGGTCCATCCACATCAGTAATCAAATCCACTGCCATCCTGTTGTTCTGATGTTGGAATACGTGAAATGACAGTGCAGGTGTGAATCATGAATATGTATCAAAAGGGGGAACAGATAATTTTATGACATTTCTGCACAGACAGGGGGGGCTGACAACATCAAACCCCAGTTTCATTTTCTCATACTTTGCATTATGGGACATGTAGTCCATATTGAGTGCTCAGTATCAGAGTTGTGTGATGTGTTACGTAACATTGGTGTGGAGCAGTGTGGATATGTCACAGACCCATGGAGGCAGATTTACGAGCCCTGTATGCCACATTTGCATCACAGTTGCGTCACTTTTGTGACGCAGCAGCTGCGCAAAGCCAACACCATGCTGTGGGGTATCTTCAATGTGACGCATCTGGGAAATGTGTCATGTTGTAAGGCCGTGCGCCACAGTTGAGCGTTCCTGCGCGGGGGGGGGCATTCCAGCACATGAACGCCTCCTAAAAGTGGCAGAGTGAAATCTACAAGATTTCACTCAGTCACTTTAATGGCCATGCTGCGTCAGAACCATGTACCTGCTTGTAGGAGGCGTAAGGATTGACGCAGCATGTTAGGCATAGGGTCACCGCTTGCCTTGCTGGAGCTGCATTGCGCTTGCGCCGCAACTCCAGCAGTGCTTCACCTTTATGGCAGCATATGCGTCACGCTTCTGTCTATACTTGCCCCATGGTGCACCGCATTGTAAATGCGGCGCATCCATGATGGCGCTAGGGGCGTCTGCTGTGAGGCACGATAACTGGGGCATCCCTGTTGATATGCAGGGACGCACCAGTTATTGTAAATCTGACCCATGGTGCCTGATTCTCCCATGACATCATCACTCACATTCAGGGCCCATCATTTATGGGTGAGTCAAATCTGTTGAGGTCACAGGCCTGAGTATGCAACCTTTTGTGATTTGGTAACCCATCCTTATGAGGTCCAGGTATGGCTCTCAGGACATGTATTGTTTGTCATCAGCGTGAATAGGTGGTTTTAGGGATGTCCACTTCACCGATCGCTGACATGGGCAGATTACCTGAGGCACACTACACCTTTTGACTACTGTCAGCGGCTGTGATTTGCATGCAGTTAGTGTGGCTTGCAAAGTCGTCGCAGGGTGGGACTTGTCGTGTCTATCCAAGTTTCATCATTGACAACAGACAACAAACCACAGGTTTCCGTGACACTACAGGTTGCTCATGTGAAAAACGTGGCAACGAGCTGATCACGGACTTGCATGCCCTGACGTCGGTCATGTGCGATGGCACGGTTTCACACATTCAGAGCTAGCTGAGGTTCCAGAGGCATGTGTAAGCCATGCATTAAAGCAATGTTGTGCAAAACACAACAGGCTAATATGATCTTGCACACAACTTCTTGGGAGTACAGAAGCACACCCCCTGTACGGTCGAGACATCTGAATCGGGACTTCAACAGACCAAACGTATGCTCTATGATGGCTCGAGTACGTATGTGTGTCCTATTGTACCTACGCTGAGGTACAGTGTTTGCACGCCTGCAAGAGGTGAGATGTGGGGAGAGTGCATACCCAGCGTCATCTGAGGAGGGAAGAAAGGGCAGTTGTTAACATTTCACTCTTTGACTTGCACAGAACATGATCTATACGTTCATACATGCAGTGTCTGTTGGGCCATGATTCTTATTGTACAATGGTTAATATTGGGGAGGCATTCAGACATTTCAATGACACATATCACAAATTTTTAGTGCTTGATACTTACCCAGTAGCCACATGTTACCAAATTCTCCAGCAGCCATACGCCGCGCAAGAGGTGACATGCAGAATATGAAGCTGTCATGTGTACTGCCTGAGAACACTCTATGCACATTGATGAACCTCCCTCTGGCATCACAGACAGCTTGCAAATTGATGGAATACCATCTGTGTCGGTTGCAGAAGATGTGTGCAATGTGGCAGGGTAACTGAAGGGCCACATGGGTGCAATCAATTGCGCCCAGCACACGTGGGAATTGTGCAAGGAGATAAAAATCTCTGCTGCCGTATGTCTCATGGCCAGTGCATGTGGCATTTGTATGTAGTTGGGGGCTCTAGCAGTGATGCATCTCAGTACCTGATGCAGGCACCGCGACTGGCTCGGCTGGGAAATGCCCACATGGTTACTGGAGACCCTTTGGAAGGACCCAGTGGCAAAGAAGTGGAGAGCAGAAAGGATCTTGAGATATGCTGGTATTGCATGTGAGCAGCAGGTCAGGGTCAAGTTCCTGCTCCCACTCACATTCTATATCCAAGATGACGTCAGGAGGGAAACCGTACCTGGCCCTTACATCCTGGCTGGACATTCCAAAGAGATTGATCCTCTGTCTGAAGATCCTCTCTGCTCTCCTCCTCCTCCTCAAGTAGTTTTGCCGCATGGCAAGGGGCAGTGCTACAAACACATTCAGGGACATCCTGAAAGTGTTTGTTCGTGTCTGCTCTGCATTCATACATGCTGCAGGGCTGGGATTGGCTGCAGTGTGTCAGCTGATCCATGGTGGGGGTGGTAGGTACTTGAACAGGTGTTTAACCTTGGCTAACATGACCAACTGCCAGAAATCGTATCTTCCAGCCCGTAATCGTGAATTACGGGCTGGAATCGGAATTTCCGCCGGGGAGCCGTAAATTCCTGCCCTGTGGCGGAAATTAAGGCCCGGCGGCGGACGTAAAGTTAGTAGTCATAAGTCTATTCTGTGAATCCCGAAAGTAGTAAGTGCATTCTGTGAATACCAAATGGTAGTAAATTTAGGATTTAGTCTTAAGTTCATTCTGTGAATCGGGCCCGGAATGTTTAAACTATGGATTTGCCCCATGTGCCACATAATCCATCATTGACTGTATAAACTGCAGATTTTAAACCCCACAATGTTTTTCTAGCTCGAATGGATCAAAAGATACTAAAACCCTTTGCAAAGTTTAACTGGTCACCTCTCTGTTGCTATTTGTTGTATTTGGGTGCTAAATTGGTACTAAGGAGGTGCAACATTTGCCCAAACAGTGTTCACATATGTGAAAATGCCAAAATAATATAGTATCACAAAATATGCCACATTATACCACATATTTGCATTTTCTTGCTGCACGATTTAATCCTGATGCATAATTTGGTCCTCTCCTGCCACATAATTCAAGTAGCTCTGACTATAGTGCAAGGTACAGGTGAGCGAGCCAGTAAATGAACAGGGACAGCTGAGTCAAGGGTCAGCTCTAGCTCTTAAGAGCGCATGCTCAAGCTGAGACTTGTAATTAGGTGGTATGTCAATCATGCAACACAGATCATGTAACAATATGGTAAGGCGTTTTCAAAATTCAAAATTTTAAATGTAGAATCTTTTGACCTCAGTCAGTGCCACTAGAATTATTTGATTGTGTGGCAGCAGCTTTTTTTCTCATGTTTATGGATTTTCTGTACTTGACACATAAACCATCATCTGTTGCATAATCTGCAGATTTTGGCAAAAAATTGTTTCTAGGTCAAACGGATCAAAGGTTACTAGAAATGTGGTCACATTTGTTTGTACACAGTAGAAGCACTTAGCAAATGTTAACTGGTCAATTTACAGTTGATTATTTCAGCATTGTGTTGTTAAACTCGTAGTAATGAGGTGAGATCTGTGCATGGCCAGTTTTATCATGTGTAAAAATGAAAGAACAATGAAGTGATACAAACAAAAAATGAACCGCATTATACCCCAGAATGTGCCTTTTCTTGCCACATCATTTAGTCAACCCTGCTTCGTAATATGGTGCTCCCTTGAAGCATAATTCTAACTTAGTACATCAGATTGTGCACTGAAGGAGTTATTAAAAAGAGTGTTTTTTGGCAGTTCTATGTAGCAAACATGACCAGAAATTATTGGAACACTTAACTTGAGCCTGATAATAATAATTACGTTTATTGTTTCAGTTAATTGAAACCATAACAATTTTGCATTTTAAAAGCATAAAATATTTTAGTTGATGATATCATGATACAACACTTCCTAAGAAAAAGTGCAACCAATAATTTTACCCTAAAATTACATGATTATTGCTACGGTATATTTTAAAACCAATTAGATTTAATAGAATTGTTAAATGTAATCAACATCCATATTATTTTTATATCCGAAGGGTAAGTGCACAATTCAGCTAGCGAATGGCAATGATTTTGCTTCAAGAGTCCCTGCCCTGCAACTGCCATTATTACACTTAACTTCAGCCTCAGACTGGAAACTATTTTTGCAGTTCCAAAGTTAGAAGTTCTGGGAGTAATTCTTCATACTCAACCTCTCTTTGCGATGTGAAACACAATTGCACATTTTTATCTCACACTACCTGCTGCCCGTCTCATTAAATGCTCCAAATCATCCCCTTTTTTCATTGCTACATTTGTTGGGCCTCCTGGTGTGCCTGCCACAAAAAGAGAAGAGGAGAGTTTTTACATCTCCCTTCATTCGCTGTTAAATCTGGGAAGGGCAAGCGCACTCCCTAGAGAGTCTGAGCACTCGCCGTAGAAATGCTACCCGGGCACACAAGCACAGACTACAGAGAACATAGGTCAGGAGGCGTACACCCCCAGAAGGCTAGCCACAGCCTAGGTAGGCTACCAGGTCTGTAAAGTAGAGGATGAGTTCTACCATTTTTAAAAGTGTACGAATAGAAGGTTCTGGGTGTAACATGAAAGTATTACATGTGAAGCCAAACCACCCTCCCTACGTAATACCCCTCTTTCCTATATTGGTGTTGCTGAGGCTGGATCATAAACTTGTGCATCACAGACACACAGTACCACTTGTCATAAGTGATTATTGCATGAGAAATCCACTACTGACATTATACTCCAATTATGTTCTTCAGATGATTTTTTCTAAAACTATTTTTATTAGAATTGTTAGTGCCCTGTGTAGAATCCATCCCAAAGTACTTAAAAAGTTAGGAAACTGTTTATAATATTTTTGTAAAGTTTTAAAAAGGACAAAATTCTCAAATAAAAAGCTAGTGCACAGTGGAGTCTGATGAAAACCTAGACCTGCCCATCCTCCGAGCTCTGAATAGAAGTGATCTGAGAGCGTTGTGCAAAGTTTGGCGCATTGTCTTTAGAGCTACAGCCAAACTGGAGGAACTAGAGTGGCCCTCTGCTCCTATGCAAAAGAAGAGCTAGCGAGGGAAGGCCATTCCTCAGAAGAATATCATGAAGAGAGTATGAATAATGCCTTAACCCAAATAGAAGAATGGTGGGGAATAAAGTGAAGACCACAACTCTCCAATCTTTCCCAGACCGCCTAATCAAATCAGCAAGAAGTGACAGCAGTCACTCTGTCAGACTCCCTAATGGTAAGGTGGTAGTAAGCCTTTAGGAAGAACTTAATCTCCTCTCACTGGAGGGGGAAAGGATTGAACTTGAGAAAAAGAGCCTAGCCCTTGAAGAAAAAAGGGTCAAAATGGGCTTAAAGCCCAAGGATAATGGTGCCAGCAATTCAAATAGGTGAAAAAGAGGAAATATTTGAACCTAAGATCCCCAAAGGTATTGTCCCAGAGATTAGTGATGGTGATTACATCAACAAATGGTTTGTAGCCCTTGAGAGAGCCTGCAAAATGAGAAGGCTAGGTCACCAGCAATGGCGCTCTCCATTGTGAGAGTTGTACTCAGCCAAGGGCAGAGACAGACTTCTGGCACTTAATAAGAATGTGGTTGAGTCTTATCAGTATATGAAGGAAAGTTTAATAATAGGATTCAGACTCACCATAGAAGAGTATGGAGTGAAGTTTAGTGCCACACAAAGGTCAAAAACAGACATTGGTGGACTTTGTAGACTCGGTAGTCAAAGCACTAGAAGGCTGGACAAAAGGCAATGGGATGGAAATTGATGATGGGCTTTATAATTTAATAATTAAAGAGCACATTTTAACTAATTGTACCACAGAGGAATTGCATCACCATCTGGTGGATTGGAAGTAGTCTTCTTCCAGAAAGTTGGGGAAGATAGTTTTACAAGTGGGTCAGAATCATGATGTCCAATAAGGCTCATGGTGGGAGTGACTACAAGACGGGTGCTCAGACTTCCCAGCAGGGGAAACATGTGAGCAACAACCAAGACAAAAAGAGAGACTTCTCTAAAGGCCCCCAAAGTTCTTATCAGGAGGATGGAACCCGGGACTTTTCCCAGCCCAAAGGTAGAGGTTATCAAGGTATGAACTGGGATAAAGGCAGCTGGTGTAGGGGTGTGCTATGACTCTCAGTAGTCTGGGCATCAGAACAGGGATTCAGCATGACTCAAAATCTCCCTCAATGGTGGACAGTTTAAGGGATTGGCTAGCATAGAATTGTGGATGGAGAGGCCAACATTTACACAGAGGTTACTTTAGTGTCCATGGGTCGGGTAGATATTGAAGCCCTGGCAGTCTTAATTCCAATCATGGAGAAGTACAAAGGCCAGAGATCAATGGGACAAAGGTAGAGGCTGTGAGGGATACAGGTGTCAGTGTGACTATGTGGCAGCTAGAGTGGTTTCCCCAGACCAAATGATACCTGGTATTAGTCACCAGGTAACCATTCATGGAAATGAAACTAAGTTCGATTCGATGGCCTTGGTGAGCTTAGAGTGGGGTAAGGTTACCGGTCAAATGAAGGCGGACATGTCCCCTGCTGTTAGAATTGGGGGTCTCTAGTTGGCACAGGTAGGTACTTGTGACAAATAGGGAGCCTCTCCTCTAGTCAGGGTAATGGGGTACACTCCTAAATAACCCCTGCTCACCCCCTGGTAGCTTGGCACGAGCAGTCAGGCTTATCTCAGAGGCAGTGTGTAAAGCATTTGTGAACACATCCAGTAATCCAGTGACAACACTATAAATGGACACCACACAAGGTTTTATATAAAAAAATAAGTATTCTTTTATATTGAGTTACCACAAGACCAATAAACGACAAAAATAATCCACAACACTATTAGACTTCAAGAGTTCTGGTTAAAAAGGCTGAAATCACAGTTCTGTGCGAGTCTGTAACCTTGTCTGGTTACAGTGTTGCTGAAATAACACAGAGCCTAACAAATCCAGTGGACCGCGTCGGTCCGGGCCCACTCAAATTTCGACAGACTCCTTTTACTTGAAGCAGCAGGCACGGACGTGCAAGCCGGTACCGGTGTTCGTTGCGGAGCAGAAAAGAAAGCGTTGCAGGACGCGTTGTCCCTCGATGCGGTGCAGGCAGCGGCCCGTTGACAGAGTCGGTGGATCCAAGGCTTGCATTGTAGGGCGAGACGGTGCTTCGTTGCGGTGCTTCCAGCTTGTGGTGCGGCGACAGAGCCGGAGTTCGGGAGCTGGTGTTGATCAGTCCGCACATCGGTGTGAGTCGGGCGGTGCGTCGCGGAGCCTGGGAGGCGGTGCCCAACTCTGGTGCGATCACAGGACTCGAAGTCAGCAGCAGTGACCACGTCGGTCAGCCCAGTACGAGTCGGTGTAGCGTGGCGTTGCACATCGCGGTGTCCTTCCAGTTGCGGTGCAGGCAACGGTTCGGTGATGGCGTCGAGACGGAGTCGGTGAGCTCAGTGATTGTGTTGTTCGAGGCGGACGTTGTTCGAAGCGGTGCCTACAGGACACCGGGCTGGTCGTGAGAGTTGGTCACAGCTATCTGCCTCTGTAGCCACTGAAACAGCGTTTCCAGCAGCAATCCAAAAAGGCTGGAGAAGTCTACTGGTCCTGAGACTTCGGTCAGGGGGCAAGCTCTCTTCCAAACCCTTGGAAATCTTTCACAAGTTGAAAATAAAGTACACAAAATTCTTTCTCCTTTCTTAGATAGTCAGGCAACCACTGCAGGCCAATCCCCCAAGCAGCACTTCAGCTTGGGAATAGTCCCACCTCAGTTTCTTCAAGGTCCTCTTCTCAGCAAAGGTTTCTTCTTGTAGTCCAAAGATAATCTAATTACTTAGGATCAGGGTCCGAAAATGTATACCCCAAAATCCTTTGTTCTCTGAGAGGAGAGGGGCCTGTGCCCAGTCCAAACTAGTTCTGAAGCACTCTGTTTACCAGACTTCTCCTTTCCTTTCACAGTGCAGGGCAGGAACACCAGACCCCCCCCCCCACATGAGGTTGATCCAGCATTGTGGAAGGCAAGTACAGTCCTGGAGCACTTTGTTGACGGTCTTCCTTCTCTTCTTTCAGTGTGCAGGGCAGAGGCATCAGACACACCACAGGGGGTGGAGCCGGCCTTGTGGAAGGCAGGCACAGCCCTATTCAAGGTTCAGGTGCAACTCCTCTCTCCCATCTAGATGCAGATCTCTCTATTCACCACTGGGCTGACTCATCCTGTCTCTCAGAATCCCCCAGCCCTGTTACTCGCAAAGCCAGACAAAGGAATACACAACCTAGCAGAGCAGCATTGGATCCTTAGACATTCAAATACCTACTTTCTAAAAGTGGTATTTGCAAACACAGAATATTAAAATAAACTTCACTAAAAGATGTATTTTATTATTCAGAGTCCAGGCATAATAAACTCGAATTTCTACCATGTTCTCTGAGTCAGTTAGGATTATAAAATGTAATAATTCCAACAGCCCATTCTGGCCTATAAAGAACAGGTAGCCTTGCAATAGTGAAAAACGAAAATGGCTGTAATTCACTATTAGGACATGCCACACACATCAGGGCTTGTCCTACCTTATACTTACAGTGCACCCTGCCCGAGGGCCTACCATAGGGGTGACTAATATGAAGAAGAGGAAAGGTTCAGGGACTGGCAAGTGGGTGAACTTGCCCAGTCAGCATGACAGTACCAGACTGCATGCAGGCTCTGCAATGGTAGACCTTAGACACATTTTACAAGGCTGCTTCTGTGGGTGGCACAACCAGTGCTGCAAGCCCACTAGCAGCATATGGATTTACATGCCCTGTGCACACTCTGTGCACTGTACTAGGGTCTGACAAGTAAACCAAATAGTCAATCATGGAATCCCTTATTAATACATTCATTTACAGTAGGGAGCACTTGCACTGTGGCACTGGACAGCAGTGGCACAATGCCGAAAGCATCTAACACCAGCAAAAACACATGAGGCAACAGCAAAAATGGAAGGGAGACCCACGCCAATGGTGGCAGGTCTAACACCTGCCAACCAAGTGTAATGTCTCTTGGGAAATAATCGGGAAGCTTCTGTTTGGACAGAAGTGGATAGGAAGGAGGCTAATGCAGAAATGCTGGGTCTCCCTAAGGGTGTGTGTGTGGCAACATGAGCACAAACAGCGCAAGTACGTCATGGGAGTCTGAATCCTGAAATAATTACCTAAACCTCCCAGAACAAGAGAAAGGGCAAGAAATCTGACCAGTCAAGTTGAAAAAGGTCACAGGACCTGGGATAGAGGTCTCCTGAGGGAGATGCCCTGGTGCCTGTAAAGGGCACTGCATCTAAAGGAGCCTGGCCTGACCTTGCAGAGCCCCTAACTGTGGGGGGGGTCCAAAGGGGACCTATGCCAAGGGCAAAGGTCATGCCCTACTCTTGAAGGTCTTAGCAGTAAGCTGCAAGGCAAGATGTGGGAGCTGTCAGTGGTACCCACAGGGTCTACTGGGAAGATGTGATCTTTATACTGAGGCCAGGGACCTCACATCAGGGGCAACCAGAAGAGTGGTGGCCCCCAAGTTTACAAAGAGTTAATTTTTACATCAGATCATGACAAGCCCCAGTGACATCTGGGACAAACTAAAACCTGGGATAGGTTGGTTGCCCATTTATATTGGCCCCAGATGTCTTAAAAAGTGAAGGATTTTGGTCGCTCCTGCTTCACCCGTTAAGCTAGTAGTTAGACAGGTGGACAACCAAAGGCTCCCTTAATTGCACTTCTAAGGGGTTGCGACTCTCTTTCAGAGGGTAGGGATTAGCATGATTCGTCCCCTTGACCCTCACACTGCATCTGGGAAAGGATTAATTCTAGTGGTAGTGCACCATGCAACTAGGAACCCAGGCACAATTACCCTTAGGACTGTCACTGCTCCTGCTGTAGCAAATGACCTCCTTAGCATTTTCACAAGAGTGAGGTTTACTAAGGAAGGGGTGTCTGATAGCGTTTTCCATTTCTTGTCTGTATACCTAAAGGCTATGTGGGATCAATGTTGTATAACCTAGAGGTTTACTACCCCATATCACCCCACAGACAAATGGTTTAGTTGAGAGATTCAGCATAACCATGAAAGGTATAATAATGGGCCTCCCTGGAATTTTCAAAATGAGACGGCATGTCCTGTTACCTTGCCCCTTGTTGAATGCAGAGAGGTGCTTCAGAAAAGGGTTGGATTTAGCCCCTTTGGCATTTCGTTTCGCCAACCAGTAAGGGGTCCCCTACATTTAGTGAGACAAGGCTGGGAGAAGCCCCTTACAGAACCTAAACTTGACATAGTGGACTATGTACTGGGCCTGCATTCTAGCTTGACTGAGTACATGAAAAAGGCAAACAGAGATCTTGAAGCCAGAAAAGGGCTTGTCAAGCTTTGATATGACCACATTTAAGCACTGGTTGAATACCAATCAGGTCAGTTGGTGTGGGTGTTGGAACATGTGGCTCTCAGGGTTCTCCAGGGCAAGTGGACTGGGCCCTATCCCATTTTGGAGAAGAAAAGGGAAGCTGCCTACTTCATGGTATTAGGCACCTCTAGGACTCCTCACAGAATTTTCCATGGACATCCCCTAAATCCACACCAATACAGAACTGACATGACCATGCTCATGGTTACTGATGGATGTCAGGAGTGGGAAAGTAAACCCCTCCCTGACCTACTGTCACATAATAACCTAAAAGATGGTTGGTGCAGCAGAGAGGGTTGTCTTATCAGACTCTCACTACACACCAGCAGACTGATTGCAGGCAAGTCCTTAACCAGTTTGCTGATCTCTTTTCTTTGACCCCTGGTCTGTCAACATGGCGTGTTCATGATGTGGACACTGGTGATATCCTTGCTATCAAAAACAAGATTTATAGATCACATAATAACCTAAAAGATGGTTGGTGCAGCAGAGAGGGTTGTCTTATCAGACTCTCACTACACACCAGCAGACTGATTGCAGGCAAGTCCTTAACCAGTTTGCTGATCTCTTTTCTTTGACCCCTGGTCTGTCAACATGGCGTGTTCATGATGTGGACACTGGTGACATCCTTGCAATCAAAAACAAGATTTATAGAATGTCTGATCAAGTCAAAGTCTATATCAAGGCTGAGGTCAGCACGATACTAGTGCTAGGGGTGATAAAACCTTCTGATAGTCTCTGGGCCAGCACAATGGAACTGGTTCCCCTACCTCATTCATCAGGTGAAAACCAGAGATAAGGTTTTGAGTGAATTGCAGAGCTTTAAATGCAGTTACTAAAAGATTATGCACACATCATACCAAGGGCACATGAGCTCATTGATAAGTTGGGTGCAGCAACAACCTTGAGTACTTTTGATATAACATCTGGGTATTAGCAAATTTTTCTCACACAGGAAGCAAATGAGAGATCAGCTTTTTCTACCCTTGAAGAACACTTTCAACTTAAAGTGATGCCTTTTGGAATATACAATGCACCCACCACTTTCCAAAGGTTGGTAAATCAAGTTCTCTCAAGACTGGACAACTTTATTAAAACATATTTGGATGGTATTGATATTTTCAGTTCAACTTGGGAACATCGCCATCGGTCTAGCGCTCCGGCAGCCTCGCGTGACGCTTACTTAAGGCGACCATTCTTACGGGCAGCCTTGACGAGGTACCCTCACGCCGCTCGGCTCTTTAGGCTTCCTGCGCGTTGCGCTATATTAGCCGCGCTGCTGGTATTTTAACTTACCTATTTTTCATGTGTGTTTGATTTAGTTGTTTTCCCCTGCTTTTAACTGGGTCTTATCCTCCCCCTCACTTGCAGCATAATTGATCAGTGCACCGCTGTTTAGCGGGTCCGGTTCCTGGGGTAGGGAACTACAGGCGCCATCTTAGGGTGGTAGGGACAATCAGCGGGTGCCATTTGCGAGCGGTCTAGCGCTCCGGCAGCCTCGCGGGATGCTTATTTAAAGCTCCCCTTAACGCGCAGCGGTTTCACGCAGCGGGCGCGCCTTCCCTGCACCTGAGTCGTGCCAGAGTCCTGCCCGTCTCCGCCCGTCAGCGCTAAGTAGGCGCGGGTCGCGGCACGACTCTAAGTTCCAGCCTTATTGCCATGTCGTTGCCTACATTTACATACCTAAGGGAGGAACTACAGGCCATCCGGGATTGGATTATTAACTGCGGCCATACCCCTGTTGGCCCGCTATGTGGTCCTTACCGGTGTACATGTGGAGGTTGATCATTAGATACTCCTGCTCATATTCGAGCATTGGAGACGCCATTGTCACATAAAAGCACAACAGGATTGCGTGATCTTAGCATTTGGAATTTAAATGTTAGATCATTGGTTAAACATTACCAGGAGATATATGATCTTATTAAGGACGAGTCCCCTGACTTGTTTTTCTTGACAGAAACGTGGCTGCTGGACGCGGATACTTCTATCCTCAATCTGGCCTTCCCCCCGGAATATTCCATCTTCATGCTTAACCGTGCTACTAGGGGGGGAGGCATTGCGATGGCCATTAAGTCTTGCTATCCGTGTGAGTGGAAAGTTCTAAAGCTCCCAGGATGTGAGAGTGCTCTTTTTAAAGTTTCAATCAGCCATCACTTTACCTTTTCTGGCATGCTGATTTATCGCCCTCCGGGCTGCGATTATGCTTTTAGGGCAGCTCTCTCTGACTTAATTAGCACTGAGGCATTAGTATGTGCTAACTTCAACATTCTTGGAGACCTCAATCTCCATTTTGATTGCCCGACTTCCCCCTCTATCAGTAGTATCCTGGCCGACTTAGAGGCCTTGCAACTTACCCAGCTGGTCACATCTCCTACGCATAGGGGAGGGCATATTCTTGATCCTTTTTTACCAACCTAGAGGGAGTTAGGGCTTTATGCCCTACCCAGATCGCCTGGACAGACCATATGTTGGTGAAAATGCTATGTCCCACTCACAAGCTTTCTTTTATACCTCAGGATAGAACAGTACTCAGGCGACACTGGAACAAACTGAGATTGGAGGATCTTTACCATTTGCTGGAAGAGACTCCATTGGGCCCCATAATAGACGTGGAACGTGGTTACGATCTCTTCTGTGAATGGATCACTCACGCTCTTGACTCTTTGATCCCCTTGGTTTGGTCTAAGTGTCGTACGAAAGAGCCCAGCCCCTGGTATGATAACTCTTTAGCGCTTCTTAAAAAAGCCTGTAGACAGGCTGAGAGGGTGTGGCGAAAATCGTTTGACCCTAGAATGAAGGCATGCTACCTTGCCAAAATCAAAATTTACCACAGGGCGGTGTGTAGAACACGAGCAGCCTTTTATGCTCAAGAATTTCAGAATAGCTCGAATCCATCGAAATTCATCTTTAAGGTGCTTAAGGACCTGATGGCTAAAAGGGCAACGGCAGCGGAAATCTGTTCGGACTCCCACTGCGAAGATCTGGCCTCTTTCTTTCTTGAGAAAGTTCAAGCCATCTATCGAACCTTTCCGAGTGGCACTCATATCTCTGAGCCAGTCAGCTGTAGCCCGGGTGGATGTGAGTTTCTCACTACTCTGCCCCCTTTATCAACTGAGGCCTTTAACATTCTGAGCCTTAAAATTAAATCAGGATCCCCTGAAGATCCGATGAAACCTGCCCAGCTCAGGAATATGTCCTTGTTTTGCTGCACTCCGGTGCTTTCATTGATCAACCTGTCTTTATCTTCAGGCGTAGTTCCCATTAGGTGAAAACAGGCCATAGTCACACCTATTCTGAAGAAGGCTACCCTTGACCCCCTTAAACCCGAGAACTATCGCCCTATTTCCTTGCTTCCGTGGGCAGCGAAAGTTGCAGAGGCCCAAGTGAACGGAATTCTTGCTGACCATCTCACTAGGGCTAACATCCTCGATCCCACCCAGAACGGTTTCCGTGCTGGTCACAGCACGGAGACTGCCCTACTCTCTATGGTTGAGCACCTGCGTTCTGTGCTTGATGCTGGTCGGACGGCGGCACTATTGATATTAGATCTTAGTGCCGCGTTCGACACGATCTCGCACAGGATCTTGCTTCAGCGCCTGGAAGAAGTAGGTGTCACGGGTTCCACCCTATGCTGGTTTCGTTCTTTCCTCGTCGAACGGTCTTTCAAGGTTGCGATCCCGCCCGGACAGTCTAAATCTTATCCGTTGGAACTGGGTGTCCCACAGGGCAAATTGTTAGGCCCCACTCTTTTCAACCTTTACGTGAGGCCGCTGGCTGCGGTCGTCAAGCAATCAAGCAATGGGGCTTGACGATGGTCTCATATGCAGACGACACGCAACTGGCGGTCACGTTGAGTGGGGACTCTGACATGGAGGCTCCCAGGTTCTGCGACGGACTACGGGCAGTGGTTAACTGGATGAATTCCAACTGTCTCCAGTTAAACGCCAAAAAGACCGAGGTCATGGTGGTTGGCAAGCAGGCAGAGTTATGGGGTGATCGATGTTGGCCTCCCAAATTGGGTGTGACCCCCTCTCCGGCATCGGAGATAAAGAGTCTAGAGGTTTGGCTGGATCCATCTCTTAGTTTTATCTGCCACACCAAGAAGGTGGCGGCTACCTGCTATGGCATTATTAGAAGGTCTTAGACCTATCCTGAAATTTTTCGACGCACCCACCAGGCAACTAGTGGTCCAAGCGTCAGTGTTGTCCCGGCTGGATTATGCTAGCTCGCTGTTGGCGGGGATTAATCAGTCGGAACTTACCCGGCTGCAGCGAGTTCAGAATGCTGCAGCTAGAGTGGTGATTGGCCTGCCAAGACAGTGCTCTGTCTCAAGCACACTGCGTGCTCTCCATTGGCTCCCTGTGAACGAGAGGATCAAATTCAAGGTATTATGCCTTGCTTTCAAAATCCTTAAGGGCTCATCTCCCCAAATATTGGAGAATCTGCTGGTACCATATGTACCATCACGAACCCTCAGATCCCTGGGTCAAAACCTGGCGGTTGTTTCGCGTTTCAGGCTTAGTAGAGCCGGTGGTCGTTCTTTTCGGGTGTTAGCGGCGAAGTTGTGGAATTCTCTCCCCCCTCACACCCGAGCTCTGGAAGACCTTTTGCAGTTTAGACGCGCTGTCAAGACTATCTTATTTGAATAGTTCTATCACTGCTGTTTCCCCTCTGGCCTCTAACTGAGTTGTGTTTTGTGTACCTTGTAAAGCGCCGGGACGCCCCTTTGCTGGGGCAGCTGAGCGCGATATAAATACGAATAACATAACAACATAACATAACATGCACCCGACAGAACTACTGCAGGCCCTGCAGCAGGCAGACCAAACTATAAAGGCCCGTACATTTCAAGTTTCAAGTTTTTTATTCTAGTGTTTTTTAAAACCATTCCACTATATGATAAATATAACAAACATATAAAACACATTCATGAAATCTTTTGTGCACTTATTTTACAAAATTTAAAAAAATATAAATGTACGACAAAATTCATAATGACATCTCATTAAAATTCATAATATACTTCACATCTCTCATGTGAAAGAACATTGGCAAACAAAGTTTTGTTACAGTCAGAGTAAGATACAAAGCAACGTCTTTTTCTTGCAGAGTTTATGTGTAAAATGGGATTATTGTTTCTCCTCAAGATCATTGTTCAAGGTTAATTTCAATATTGTTCTTGTTCCAGAATTTTCTTCTCAATAGGGTACCCTTTATCATTTAATTTAGGATTGCTAAACTCTTGGTCGATTTGTAATCCCACTGAACTTTACTTGTGTGCTTGTTATGTTATTGATCCCCCTCAGCAGGCAAGTGGGAGTGAGATGCCTCACCTGCCAAGTTGTTATCACTTGCTTGCAGGTACGGATTTTTAATACTGTAAAAATAGTTTTTAACAGTTGTTTTCCTTTCAAATCCAAACTTTGGACACACACAGAGAATATGGGCTAAAGACTCATTTTTATATTTACACAGCCTACATTCTTGATTTTGAAACTGATATTTCCAATTGGGAGCAAGATCTTTAATTTCCGACATGCCGAGGCGGAATTTCATGAACTGTTGTTTTATGTTCTGTGAGAAATGAGCTGAAAGGTATTCCTGCGGCTGCCTATTTTTGTAGGAATTGATCACTGTCCAGGCGTGGTGTCTTCGTGTGAGAAATTTGTCAGTTTTATGAGACAAGATTTTTGCTGCAGCCTTAATTGCCTATTAAAAGGCTGCTTTTCCTATACTCGCAGTCCAAACTTCATGAACGCCTAGTTCCTCTATTGCCTGCATTAAGTAAGCTCCCCAGGATCCTTTTTTTGTTCTTCTATTTCCTTCCAGCACTAGTTATCAATAGTTTCTCTTTTAGATGCGCGTTGTCTCCAACATAACTTAACAAAGGTTGCTTTGCTTTGAAGTATTTGATTTATCAATCCGAACTCAAGACAGACTTGAGCCGGAGAAGCCGATTTTGATATGTTAAAAACTTATTTACATACTCTCATTTTAATTTTATTTAGGATGGTTGCTTCACGACCCTTCATCATTTCTGTGCCGTACGTAACTGTTGGCATTAACTGGGCACGCATTACAGATAGCAGGTGGGAAAAGGACTGACAGCTCAATTTCCTTTTTAATAGCTTAAAACCATAAATTAGCAATTGGGATTTTGCCATGATTATGGCAGAGTGCTCTTTGTACTTCATTTGATGTTCTATGATGTATAAAGGCCAGTAAGTTCAGAGAGGGCAGAGTGCAGTTGTCTACTTGGGCCACCTTGTAGGTGGAAGTTATGTGCAACCTCTCTAGGCTAAAATCCAGACCATTCTGGATTGGGGGGCTGCCATGAACCAGACCCAAGTTGGGGCTTTCCTTGGATTGACTGCCTATTACAGGAGGTTTGTAAAGCGGTATGGTGCCATTTTGGCCCATCTCTCTGAGCTCATCTCCAAGTAGCAGACTAAGAATGTCATCTGGACCACTAGATGTCAAAAGGCCTTTGACACCCTGAAACAGGCCACGTGCTCTACATCTGTCCTAAAAGCACCAGTCTATTGAAAAGAGTGCATTGTTCAAACAGATGCTTCTTTACACAAACATGGAAAGGGGGCAGTGTTGTAACAAGCAAATGATGAGGGCCAGGATAAACAGTTGCCTATATCAGTGGTTGTCTCCTCCCTAGAGAGCAGTGTTGGAAAACCATTGACAGTGGAGCCTATGCTGTGGTTCAGTCCCTTAAAAAGATGAGACCATACTTGTTTGGAACTCACCTCATGCATTAAACTGACATCAGGCCTCTCGGGTGCTGATACAGATGAAAGATGCCCAAGATGTTGAAGTTGTGCATTTCCCTGCTTCGTGTGAACTTTTCAGTGGACCACAGACCTGGGACAGACCATGTCAATGCAGATGGTCTTTTCAGGTTCCCCCACTTAGATGATGAAAACTACCAGGCCATAGATTAGTTGCTCATCATCTTTAATCAGGGTGTCATGTAGGAAAATGGTCACCACCACACTTTTTTGCCCAATGCTGATGGTTATAACTCTGAAATTCCACTGGAGGCTGCTATCCAGGTCCCAGTGCCAGTGCTCTCTCCCCCAAATATGATGTATGTGTAACCCCAATTGGCAAGGATTTTAACACCCTTGTTTGTTCCTGGTAAGTGGTACATGGGCCCAGGAGTTAAAGGGTCACCTGGGCCTGCAGCACTGATTGTGCCACCCTATGTGACCCAAATAAAGAAATGATAGCAGGCTTGCCAATGGGGACTATAGGAGTTCCTTCAACTCAACATGGCCATCACAATAGGTGCCAAGGTTAAAGTACTGTGTGTAATATATGTCAGTCATCCCAAAGGAAGGCCTCCTGAGCCCAGGAGACAGGAGGCATTTTCTTAAAGGTGAGGACATATAAATACAAACATATATGTCCCTATAGTAGCCTCTTGGTGTTAATGGCATCCCAAGGTTCCTGGCTCCTCTATGATCCCACTAAAAAGTGTCATGTTTAGTATCAAACAATTTTCCTGAACAAATCTGACCTTTTTTAAATATAGGCATTAAAGTTAAATGCACCCAGGTGGGTACTTTAGAGGTTAATCACTTCAAGTTAATGGGTTGTGCACCGCTCCTCAATGGTTATATGCTACTTAGGCTGTGCTCCAGAGTATCACCTCCCTCCCTGGTGTATGAGATACTCTCCTAGTCGCACACGTGTTCCATCACAGGTGTGTCACCCTGGGCACAAGCATCAAACGCTGGGTTCCAGCCTTAATAAACAACTGCGTTCATGCTGTAGTTTGATTGATAATGTTTATTTCTTGTTTTCACCAATTCATTCACTTTAAATTCCATTCAGTTCATGTTAGGCGTGAATACAAATTATTCCAATGCATTTCGGTGCATTTAGTAATGTATAAATTGTATTTGTGATTTGTATATAATGCATTGTTATGTGTGTATATAATGAATTTGCTTTCTCTTTATACATATTTGTTTTGCGCCATTCCCTTTTTGTACTTGTTTATATGTCCTCAGAATTTTGTAAGTGATTTGTTATATATTTAGTTATATAGAACAGGATAATTTATCTTTTCATGCTCTAAAATTATAAATTGAATTTATCCCTCAATACTATTTTGTTCTACTTTTTCATCTTTTGATGCTCCTTGTCCAGGTATGGGAGGGTAATGTGGACATAACCCCTTTTTTGCTCCATATTTCTTTACACTTTGTCAAGTGTGAGGGTTGGTATGTAAATTTAAAAGTTACTTTTGAACTTATATAAACTGAGTAGTGATATTGGATGTATTTACTTGTTACTTGGTCGGGTGGCTTATTGAAAGTTTATGTTTTCTCTCTCTTTTTTATACATGTTGTTGAATGTTTCACATAATTGTGTTGAGCCATTCCCTTTCTCCCCGTCCCAACCACTAAGGGCTCTCCTTACT
Source organism: Lissotriton helveticus (assembly GCF_964261635.1). NCBI lineage: Eukaryota > Metazoa > Chordata > Amphibia > Caudata > Salamandridae > Lissotriton > Lissotriton helveticus. The sequence continues at coordinate 663,762,637 of NC_136068.1, read as the reverse complement.
TTCTAGTGGATATTCATGCTTAATTAGATTTGTTCCGCCTGGTTCATCTATAGACCATTGCTTGAGAAACTGGGTCGTATGTACTTAATATGTCGGAGCCTCACATTATCAGTTACACAGACGAAGAAATTAATAGATTAAAATCGATACCGTCTCTGTTAGGAGCTGATTTGAGTGGGGATAGAGTTTTAAGCTCTGACAAAGGTGAAAGACTGATTCAATTAAGGAAAAAGAACACTCAGACACAACTACATGCCGAAGTATTATTAGGATATTTAAAAACTAACACCATCCCTGTGGGATTACAGGTTAAAAATATCCCAGTTATTTTCTTGCAGGACAAACCGTATTTGATAGATTTCAGCGGTGTTGGAACTAAATGTTCACAGGACTGGATAGTCCTATCCATTAACACTGCTTTGCGTATCAGTGAGGAAGAATTAAAAGAAATTAAGAAATTGGAGGAAGAGATCGAAGGAGACTCTACTATATCAGACTCAAAATCACTTTTGGAGAGCATTAATAAGACATTGGTGGACTTTAAAACACACACAGTAAACCTGAAAACGACTAAATTGAGTAAAGACATTAAAAAACTTCAATTTAGAGTAAGTCTATCCATATTTAAAAGAAGATTTCTTCAAAAATACGAATCCAGGAACACTGAATACTCAATACAAAGGGAGGTCAAAGACCAGATTCCTCACATTTTCGGATTCTTCCTCTGATTCAGACCAGAGTGGGGGAGGGTTTTATCAACCTTATCATCAATACCCACCCTTCTATCAGTACCCTGTCCCGCCACCTTTTTTAGATCGAGGGGGCCACAGAGGCAGAGGGGGGAGAAGGGGATGGAGACCACCCCAGTTTCAAGCCTTCCAACAATTTCCTCCACCACCCACAGCTCAGGACTCGAATTTATTTTGAACCAGGCAACGGGTTTACATGCGGTAAACACAGTAGATGTAATTGATAGGACTATTTCTAATCCTATAGAAGTACCTATTAATGTAGATACTATACCGATTTATAACCTATCCAAGTATTCGTTGTCCCCCATTGAACTTAATGTCCTCCAGTAGGGGCTTTCATTTGTCCCGTTAGTTGTACAAGATCCTGTGGATACTAAGACAGAAGTGTTACAATTCCTCAGAAAAATCAGGTTAAAGACCTTTTTCACTGGACAAGAGGAGATGTCAGATAATAATGTGAGTGGGCTAAAATTGAAGTCCTCCTTTATCCCTGACAGTGCAAGTATGCCAGATGAGATATTGTTCTTTGAGAATCAAATCCTAAGGGAAATAGACAAATTAAACGAGAAGAAAATCTCGTTTAAATCTAATTTCCATAAAGATGAGCGTTTGGCATTAGCCACCTTAGCCAGCAACCACTGGACAGTCATTAAACCCGCCGATAAGGGCGGGGGGATTGTAGTGTGGGATAGTGAGGCTTATGATGCTGAAGTACTAAGACAATTGAGTAATCCAGCACATTATCGCAAGATTCAAGAGAGTCCAGCAACGACACTTAGAGCAAAGATTGTATACCTGCCAACGGAAGCCTTAGACAGTGAATTTCTGAGTAAAAAGGAGTACGAATTTTTGAACACCTCCCAACAAAAAATACCGTCCCTATATGTACTGCCGAAAGAGCATAAAGATGCTGTCAAACCCCCAGGACGCCTGATTATTGCGGCATGTGGGTCAATGCTTGAACCCGTGGCGAAATATATTGATACCTTTCTTAAGCCATTTGTTGTCATGACCAAAGCATACATCAGGGACACGATGGATTTTATCCATAAGGTGGAGAACTCGATGTTCGATGGAGACCAGCAGTTGTTGGTCTCCTTCGACATCGAGAGTCTCTACAGTAATATTCCGCAAGATGAAGCTCTCATGGTGATGGAGTTGGTATTAGATAAAAGAAGCAGACCCCACCAGGTGCCCACTAAATTCATTCTTGATTTGGCCAAAATTTGTTTAAAGAACAGCTTTTTTTCTTTCAAAGGGGATCTGTATTTACAACTGAAGGGGGTAGCAATGGGGTGTTGCTTCGCCCCAGAGATAGCTAATCTCGTGATGGATCAATTCGAAGGGAGATATGTCCTTGGTGAGGTGAACCCATTTCGGCATTGTTTGTCAAGATGGGTTCTTTTCATTGACGACATATTCCTAATCTGGACAGGGAGCAGAGAAGAACTTGAGCTTTTTCATGATTGGATTAATACATGTACTCCTGATCTCAAATTTACGATTAATTTCAGTAACGAGAAAATCAACTTTTTAGATGTGTGGATTTTTAATAACAATGGCCATCTAGAGATGAACCTATTCACTAAGCCGACTGACCGCAATACTCTTTTAGAATTTACCAACGGCCACCCCAGAAGAATCAAAGAAAACTTGCCATTTGGGCAGTTTTTACGCGTACGTCGCAATTGTTCGAATAAACAAGATCACTTCGACAATGCAGAAATTTTGTTAAACAAACTGTGTGCCCACGGGTACCCAAGGAAATTAGTGAAAGCTGCACTTAAAAGAGCTTGGTACACGCCGCGAGAGAGCCTATTGACCCCAAAAGGAAAAAAATGAAAAAAGTGAGATGACGTGTGTGTTGACCTTTAACCCTAAAGCCAATAAGGTCAAGCAAATTATCCTTAAGAACTGGAGGTTGATTGAACACCTCAACATCCCTAAACCACTTTTTGCTTTTCGGAAAGGGAAAACTATAAAACAACATTTAGTGAAAGCAAGTAGAGCATTACCCATCCGGAAAGACACCAGGAGTTTATTAGGCCTACCAGCAGTGATCGGACACTTCCGATGTTTGAATTGTACAGTGTGTTCCAACACTAAAAATTTGAAGGAAGTTGCGATCAATGGGCAGATGCATACTATGCGTGCATTTTCTAATTGCAACACTAAAAATGTTGTATATATAGTCACATGTCCCTGCAACCTGGCCTATATAGGCCAGACGACCCAACCTGTTAAAATGCGGATTGGACAGCACAAATCGCGCATTAGGTGCAAAAACCAGTGGGGCTCCATTGGTACAACATTACTCTGATGCAGGTCATAGTGAAGAAGACATGGTGTGGTCAGTTCTAGTAGTGATCACGGCCGCAAATAGATGTGAATTAGAACAGAAATTAAACAGAACTGAGGCCAGATTAATTGATAGATATCATACCTCTACAAACGGACTCAGTGACCGAGACGAGCTATGGGCACTAATTTAACATATTTGGTTGATTCTCTTCCGAATGCCCTCTCTATAACATGTACCCAGGGAGGGCTCTCCCTGGACATGTTACTTGAAGCCTTAGGATTACCTGCTGATCATTGATGTATGTTGCGAGTTGGGTTTAAATAGTTCCCTTGACTACCGTGTATTATTGTGTTTATTGGGTGGGAGAGATGTGTTTGCAAGACTTTGTTGCTTGTGGATGTTCTTAGATTGTAAATCCCTGTGTGGTTGTGCAGTGCACTAGACCCTCGGCCCATGTCTTCTGGTGATGGGTAGGTTTATTCACATCATTTTGTGATTTTCCTGTTCTTGTGTTTTTTTTACGTGGTGTTACTTTTAGATGCATTTTATATTTTGCTGTATTTAGATTACTGTAGGTGACTTTCTTTCTTTTAAGCCCCAGCTGCTGCCACCGGTACGCTTCGTCTTTTTTGTTTTTTTTGTTTTTCACTGTTCATCAGTAAGGGATGCGATAAAGATATGACAGTCCATTGTTTATTTCTGTTGCACGTTCTTTAAGCGGGGTAGTCCCCTCTCTATGTCCAGGACGCTGTAGACGCGCCTGCGCTCTATCTTAGAACGTTTTCCTCTTAATGGCGATTGTGAGTCGCCCGTGTAGACGCGGAAGTGCTTCCCCGGTTTCCTAATGTAGATGGACCATTAACTTAAGTTGGCCACCTGTTTTTTGTAAGTAATATAGTCCGTTTTTTCTTCACGTTGGTTGTGCTGCTTTTTTACAGAAGCCCTTACGGCTCTGCAGAGAGAACGAGGTTTTTTATGATTACTTTGTTCATTTTTCAGGAGCGAGTGCAGTAGCCTCGAACTCGGTTTTGGATTTGCCAATTACCTTTTCTGAAGCCGGATACCTGCTTGAGGGACATCGGCTTGTCCCGTTAAGGTACTCCCTTGGTGTTTTTTTTGTATCTTTTTGATATGTGATTTGTCCACCGGTGCTTAGTGAGGTCAGATTTAAAATATCACTTAATATATTTTTTGTTTAGTGCTCTATGGGCACTGGTGCCCAGTGGATCTAATTCGCCCTCGTTCCCTGGGTGACCACCACTTGGATGAGCGCGTGTTTTTGTCTTCAGGTATTTATACCCCAGGGTGTGGGGTTTTGTAGTCCACCCTACATTATATTTCTTGGTTGGGTCTCCTAATTTATTTTTATTTCACCTCCCTTTAATCATTAGTTGTTTGTCATCTGGGACAACAGTTGGGTTTTGGATTTCCTGTGGAACAATTGGATTCCTTTGGTATTGGTGCTTTCCCGTTGTCTCCTTTCTTCTTTGCATCCTTGCTAGGCTCACTTGGGTCCTATTTGAGTACTATTTATTTCTTTACGGAGTCATGTTGTTTTGAGCACTTTCTCTTTGGGCACGAGTGGCACTGCACTTCTACAGACGGGTGAGAGAATAGATATGGCTTTGTTTCACATAATTAATTTTGCTTTATTTAATGTTGTTGTAGTACCCTTGTCCTGATGATGCCATAAAGACCCCAGTGGCTGAAACGCGACCGCGACAGCGTCGACACCCTTGTGATTAGGAGTCCCTGCTTAGTTTATCTTTGTTTGTATTTTCAGGCGCCTTATGCAAAAGAGAGCGTTGAGAGAAGTTACATCTCAGGCGTATTGGGATCTCCATTATAGAGTTATATCACTCGAATTTAGGAGTGTATATAGTGTGTGATAGGTCATCCAATGAGATCTATCTATGGGTACACGTTTTGTATATATATGTAATGTATAGATTGTATTTGTGATTTGTATATAATGTATTGTTATGTGTGTATATAGTGAATTTGCTTCCTCTTTATACATATTTGTTTTGCGCCATTCCCTTTTTGTACTTGTTTATATGTCCTCAGAATTTTGTAAGTGATTTGTTATATATTTAGTTATATAGAACAGGATAATTTATCTTTTCATGTTCTAAAATTATAAATTGAATTTATCCCTCAATACTATTTTGTTCTACTTTTTCATCTTTTGATGCTCCTTGTCCAGGTATGGGAGGGTAATGTGGACATAACTCCTGTTTTTGCTCCACATTTAGCACCTTCATCAGGGAAACGCCTGAAAATTAAACACATAACATTTTTTGTAATCAAAAGTTTCATCTCTATCTTTAAACTTCATCAAAAAAAATGTTAATTCATCATATCCTACTCATAAAAGGAGTGTCGCACACGAAGAAAAGGGCTGCGAGTATAGAAGTTCAGACAGAGCTACTCAATTTCATAACTTAATCTTAAAAAAGGATATGATGAATTAACATGTTTTTTTGATGAAGTTTAAAGATAGAGATGAAACTTTTGATTACAAAAAATTTTATGTGTTTAATTTTCAGGCGTTTCCCTGATGAAGGTGCTAAATGCACCGAAATGCATTGGTATAATTTGTATTTACGCCTAACATGAACTGAATGGAATTTAAAGTGAATGAATTGGTGAAAACAAGAAATAAACATTATCAATCAAACTACAGCATGACCGCAGTTGTTTATTAAGGCTGGAACCCAGCGTTTGATGCTTGTGCCCAGGGTGACACACCTGTGATGGAACAGGTGTGCGACTAGTAGAGTACTTTAGAGGTTACCCACCTGGTTACCCCAACCGTTCTTGTGACAGTCTGTAGCTGCTGCCACAAATACAGTAATCTGACCCTCCTCCAGGATATTGAACACTCCAAGAAGTAAGAAACAAAGTCCTACCTTGGTGGGACATGCCACCTTCCTTCCAGAAGAGCTAGTGAAGTGATACATCAAGGAGGCGAGCTTCAAAGCTCCCTCCGCCTCTGTTATGCAACCAGTCTGCCTACCAAAGGATGAAACATCCAACCCCCTGAAACCAGGCACATTTGCACCCAGACAGGTGGGACAATTAGGTAAAAATATAGAAAGAGAATGCAGTTCCTCAGAGAAGTCAAATGGGAAATGCAAAAAACATCACACCCATTTCAAGAAAGGCTAGCACAATATAAATATTCAGAAGCAAGAGCCCTCACCCATCCAGTTGGGTGGTATGCTTTGTCATCTGGTAGCACCTCTGTGAGCTGGAGCTGCAATGCCCAATGCGCACCTTGAGGATTCTTCTTGCTGGAGATCTTTTAAGATGTTGTTAGCCATGATACGACTAAATTGAGGGTGCTAAAAATGTAGAGTGGAGAATAGAATAGTGAAAGTATAAAAATTACTACGAGCCACCTAATGACTATTTATTGTTCTGATGTATCTTGTCATATCTAAAAACAACATGAAACTGTGAAGCAAATAATATTCCTTTGTATCTCATGTGATCTGTCTAGAAGAAGGACAACATGATTCTTTCCAACAAGTTAGTCTTGGATGATCTATGGTAATTCGTCACTGAATCTACATGGGATTGGTACAGTAGTCCAGTATGGTTAAGTGCCTAATCCGAAAACGACACAACAAGTGTGGTGAAAATAATCCCTTTTTTAAACTAGTTACTTGGGGACACCTTCAAACCTTTCAGGAACGAAAACATGCTCCTTGGGTGTTGTAGGTGAAACTGCACGTTGTGCAGTATAGAGCATCTAGCGTGGGTCACTGCTGTTGACCTACCCCACTCTGCAATTCTGCAACACCTAAGGGGCATGTATTCTTTTCCAAGAGGTTCTGAGTTGTCCCCATGTAACTAGTTTACAAAATGTATTGTTTTTTTTAACGTAGAGCTGCTGATGATGAAGCATGCCACCCAACAAGGAGGGTGAGAGCTCTTGGTTTGGAACAGTCACATTTTTCTGGCCTTTCTTAATATGGGTGTGAAACCTACAGGATCTACCATCGCATGCATCTTAGGAACTGCATACTCTTTGTATATTGATTCATATTGAGGCACATGCATGCTTTAACCTAATAAGCTCCTAGTCCCTCTATTTTGTGTAGAGAAAATTAGTTTGTTAGGAGTTGTATACCGCAGAAGGCTAGACACTCTCCTAGGGTGGACTATCTGGTCTGTATAGCGGAGGATGGATTCTGTCATTTTTTAAAGTGGCAGAATATTGGGTTCTGGGAGGCAAAATGGCACCTACCCCTGGATGCAGTCATCTGATGGGCAGATTTGCTTCTGTGGCTAGTACCCATTTGGCTACTTGCAATCATACCCATAACTGCATAATATAGGATTTAAGGGGTAACCCTGGCACCAGACTTCAGATCTGCTTGAATTGCAACCAAGGACAGAGTAGAAACCCAAGTCTGTGACTTCAGGACCTGCACCATACAAAGATGTGATAATCTGCTCCTGAGGCAACCACCCTGCAAGTGCACAACTGCGACTCATCCTAGACCAGAGACCTGTTCCAAAAGAAAGGGGAACCACTCTGCAAGACAAAGGCAACTCCAGAACTTTCTTGGACTAGAGGTACTAGCATCTTGCAGCCCACAGATAAATCATAATCCTGGAATCAAAGAATCACTGGCTATTGGGCCCACCGAGGGATTGCCCAAAATGAAATGGTCTAGTGCATTGTGGGAAATGCAGTCCTGACTTCCATCAAATTTCAGGCAGCTTTTTTTTCCCCGGACTCCAGGACGTCTAAGTAACTGAATGTTGTGTTTGCTACTGCCAAGGACTGTTGGTAGCCAGTCAGCCTACCACTACTTTTGTTTGACGCTTCACCTCAAAGGAATCACTCAGCATCTTCAACCCACTGCTTCCATGGTCCCGCAGTTGAGATTTTGCATCACTTTCCTCACCCAAACCATCTAAGGAGGAAAAACAGCAACCGAAGGCCTTGCATTCAGCACCAGCGACTGCCAGGACAACTCAGCACCCGGCCCCTGTCAGCCAGGTAAAATTCAACTGACTGTCAGGCCTGGTCCTGTGACTTGAATCACCTTACGCCCCACTGGGCCTGCAAGTGAAGGAGTGTCCCTGGTGCATTTTCCCATTGACCTCAACATTATCATTTCACAAGAGTTAAATGTACTGAATTATTAAAAAGTAAAAAATGCATAACTCCTGTTATACTTATCTGATTGTCTTTATTTTGGTGTCTAAATTTATGTACAAATCTGCTCTATTTTTATAATTTGGAGGTGGAGTACTTTAGAGTTGTGTTAATTACTTATTTTCCATGTTGGTACTCTGAATTGCTTAACACATATTCGTCTAGTAAAGCTTGACTGCTCTGAGCCACACTACCAGGACTGAGCTATGGATTTATTAATGTTGATCAAAAGGACCTATGTGGGGGCAACATGAAGGTACTACATAGTGAAGCCTAACCAGCCTTACTGTATATTACCCCACTTTCCTACAGTGCTCTACCACTGGATAAGCAAGTAGCCTGCAGTTATTCATGAGCAGAACACTTGCAGCATAAGTGTTCTTTAAACACAGCCCCAGGCAACATCATTTCTACATCATTATGTCAAGCCACCAAGCCGACGTTCTTGTAGTTGCCTCAACAGCACATTCAGGTCAGGCTATATTCACACATTCGTTTTCTTAATAAAAAAGTACAGTTTAAAAAAATTCCTGACACTATCATGCTCTTATGTACAACAGTTTGTAAACAAACAGAATACTCAGTTAAATTGTGGCGTGGCTTGTGGATTTATGGATACATTATTTAAACATTTATATTACAAATAATGCCCTTAAATAACTAAAAAATAATGTCTTTAAAGCTCTTTTTACCCAGCTGCTCTAGCCTGCCCCCTGTCCTTTGTATTTGGAGTCACCACGTTGTTTGTTGGAAAATATTCACCCTGCACCCTCCTAACATTATTAACTATAAGAGGACACTGCTCACTAAAGCCCGAAGACTGACTTCTCAGTGCAAACTTGTGTCATATTTGTCTTATAGAATACATTGCAAACTGAATCAACTCTAGAGATTTCCATAAATTAGCAATGTGAAGTGGGTACTTGTATAGGTGGTAGATTGAGAGCATTGGAAAGTGGTATGCTACAAAGCCAGATGTACTTTACCACACTGCAACAAACCTTCTAAATTAAAAAAAGATCACATTACTTAGTCCTTGATCATTGAGTTATTGGTCTCTAAGACAGGGAATTTGTGACAGTGTCTGTAAAATTATCAATGCTTTGTTCAGGTCAATTAAAATAATCATAGGATGCTATTGAAGTCTAAGTACCGAATGGTCTCAGATAGAAATAGGAAACCGAGGATGGCGATTTGAGCTTTTGATAAAAAAGTATTTAGTGCATTCCAAAGCTAATTGAAAAATAAAGTAGAACGTAGTAATAAAAAAAGGATTAGACAGTATTCATCATAGAACAAAAGATTCAATTAATTTCCAGAATTAGAGAATATGATGCAAATACCGAAAGAAAATACCAAGTGGCATATTTATTCTGCAGCACACATAGAATGAGGAAAAAGCCTCAAGGGAATGTTTTTGGGCAGGAAGGTACCCCTTCCTGCACAAAAACAATCCTGCTTACAAACCAGGCGCTAGGCAGCCAAAAGATTCTCGACAATTTGAAAAATGGCGCAAGATCAATGGATCAATGCGACCATGGGCTAATCAAAAGCTTTTATTTCCATAACACATTATTTTTTTATTTCATTATTTACAAAAAGACACAATAATACATACTATACACAATTTCCACGACTAAAAACTTATATCAAAAACCAAAAGGGAAATTTTTCAACCACAACACACTTCATTGCACTCTCAATCAAACTCATTTATTCAGTTCAAACTCTTCATTCATCCTACACATTTAACATACACACAACAATGTACCTGTCCCAAGGGCCACTTTGTTCAATCTCACAAATCGTGATAGGCCCCAATACACAGACCAAACAAAGCAATGGTTGAAACCTTAGGGCTAGATGTAGGTAATTCCCATTTACAGACTCTTAAATACCGAATTTTACCGATTCAGTATTTAAGAGTCTGTAAATGGGAAGGGGGCAGATGTAGGTAATTTTAAAATCTGAATTACCGAATCTGTCAAATTTGGTATTTACCGATTCTGTAAATACAGAATCAGTATTTCCCATTGATTCCTATGGACTTTGAAGCCCATAGGAATCAATGGGAAATACCGATTCTGTATTTACAGAATCGGTAAATACCGAATCCTGCAAGGGTGCAGGGGGTGTCACTTTGACACCCTCTAGCACCCCAAGTACAGGCTTGTGTGACATGTGGCACACATATATGCCCCACAGATTGCATGCACACCTGAATTCGGTATTTTACCACACAATAGGATTGTGTGGTAAAATACCGACTCTTAAGGGCCTGTGGCACTGTAAAGTGTGCCACCTACATTTGTAATTACAGAATCTGTATATTTACCGATTCGGTGATTTACCGATTCGGTAATTTTACTGAATCGGTAAATATACCGATTCTGTAATTTTAAGCCCCCTACATCTGAAAACCCTAATACCGGTCGGAAACGGTCGAAATTGGCCGTTTCCGACCGGTAGTAGGGCTCCTACATCTGGCCCTTAGTTCCTTGTGCACACTGTACCCTCCTAAAATATTCACAGTTTTGTAGAACAATTTTCTAAATGTGCACAATTCAACCAAAAGAATTTAACAAACGATTGTTTGGTGAAAAACAAGGGTCTACGCATTTCGTACGCCCTTGTTCCCGGGGTTCTCATCAGGACCGAGCAACACTGTGAAAGGAAAGAAGAAAAAAGAAAAACATTTTTTAACCTTAAAAATTCTAATTCAAACTTCAAGACATGGGTCAACTGGGTCACCTTCCTGAGGGGTGCCGACAACATCACAGGCACCTTCTCAAAAGAACATAAAGCCAAGCTACACATGTGGGACCCGCTGGACGAGCACCTGAGGAAGACCCAGTAAAAGACAACAACGAGCGTGCCCACTCACTCGACGACCCCCCCCCTCTTTCTTTCTCTCTTCTTTCTTTCCTCTCCCAGTGGAGGGAGAACGAACTCATGAATGGACTGTTCATAGACAGGACCGCCATCATTGTACGCACATCTGTATATATATATTTTTGTACGGCCTTCTTTCAATAAAAATTTTCTAAATAAAAAAAAAAAAAAAAAAAAAAATTCTAATTAACATGCACTCCAACGTCATTTACCAACTCCAGCCACCTCTTACCGAATAAACTATAGCCAGATGGTCAAGGTTTCACAAATGCTGAACGCTTTGGTACAACTCTAAGGAAAGAGGGAGAAGAGAGAAAAACAAACACAAATTCATCTTGTCACTACCTTAAATCAAACTGTTTTAACAGCCTTCAAGAGGCCAGCTTGTACTTAGCGGTTCCAAAGTCGTGGTATAAATGCAGCTGCAGCTGCTGGTCTATTCAGTTCAAATACTGAGGGATCCCTGCGGCGCCCCTGGCTGTGAACAGGATGGTAAGATTCACTATAATGGCCATATTAGTGAATAGCTGCCACTCTCCCTTTTCCTTGTACATGTAACACTCGGCATACCTTGTGCGCCAAAGGCTGCTGTGTGGATTCCGGCCGTGTTCAATCTATCCTCCGGTTCCCAACGCAGCTCGATGGCACTGCCGAAGAATAAGTTATATTCTGGGCTTTGGAGTCCAAAACTAAATCACACGCGTAACTCTGACTCGCATCAACCCTACTTCAATTAAAATGGGAATTCGGGAGTGGTATGATCAAACCATAATGCGCTTGTGTGATCTTTGTGCCCCTTGCAAAAGCAATGGTGGGGGATGGTATTTCTTCAATTTATAATGGGAGCTGTAATACAAGCGTCCATGGATGAACTGCGCTTTCCCAAAACCTACGGGGAGAGTCCCGGGAAACGTAGTTCTAATGATTAAATCCACATCCATTCTCTTTTTAGAGGCACCTTCCTGACAACACAGGACTGCCCGTGTTCTGTACATAAATACACCAGTCCTAAGATAGGATCTGTTTATAATTTGTACGATTCGGAGATCTCATTCAAACCCGACACCGCTGTGTCTTATTTCACAATAAGCATTGCCTCTCTTTGGGATAGTTTGAATTCTATGTCACCTATGTTCTATGTTCGATCTTGGAAATTATTGTCCAGCTTAAGTCTCTTTCCGTATGTGACTTTTTGTTCCAGTGGTTCACCAATGGCGCAGTTTCCTCATTTCTCCTGATACGTGAATTATGTTGTGAAATCCTCTGAGGTGCTTCTTGGTTTCAGGTGACTTGCTGTGCTCCATGACATTCTCGTAAAAAGGCCCCATCATCTTCAAAGTATGCTATAGGTGTCAGGTAATTGTATTGAGAATTATTGAAGGAACTAGAGAGCAATGTAGTATTACATTGAAATGCAGTTTAACTAATGAGAAATGATGTGAGATTTTATAATGCAAAATAAGGACAGATCATTCAATTTCCATCTAATACAAACAAAATCTAATAAAAGAGTTAGCTGGTGTTTATTAATCATGTTCGATAACCATGAAACAAATCAAATGAATCTGTTACCTAACTATCTATTAATATTGCACACTACAATATGCTAATGGAACAGACAAGGTTTCCCCTAAACAGACCTTTGACAGCAAACAGGAATGTGGAAAAAACTTTTTACACAGAGATCAACAAGACCATGTCACTGATAAGATCAATGTCTAGATCCCAATGATATGGGTTTAATTTAACTGTCTTATCTTTCACTAAGTTGTAGCAGCATATACGTCTTAATTGGAGTCACTGAGAAGCAAGACTAATAATATTATTTTATCAAGCTAAATTCAAGGTTCACAGGTAACTTATTATTACAGGTGTTAATGTTAATGTTAATGTTGATGGGATTTTTAGGGCGCGCTGCTACCCTGAGGTGTCCTGGCGCTAAACACTACCTACTGTGGAAACTGTGGTAAACCCAGTGGGCAGGAGTCAATTAACTAAAAAGCCAAGTTTTCAGTCCTTTTCTAAACGACAACAACTCTGTCGAGTTCTTTAAGGAAAAAGGAAGGCTGTTCCAGACTTTAGCGGCGCAATGCAGAAAACTCCTGCCGCCCCAGCTCTGTTTATTGACGCGGAGTAGAGAAACTTGTTTGGCTTGCGTAGAACGTAGGGCTCTTCCCGGAACGTACCACTGAATGGATTGTTTAAGAAAGTCGGAACCAAGGCCATTGCGGGCCTTAAAAACTAGACACATGGCCTTAAACTGAATCTGGAATTTGACAGGGAGCCAGTGAAGGGCTCTAAGACCTGCCCTAACCGAGACGTACTTGGGAGTCCCTAATAGCAGTCTGGCTGCCGCATTCTGCACAGTCTGGAGTCTAGCCAATTGTCTCTTCTGGATATTAATAAAGAGACCATTGCAATAGTCCAGACGTGATAGAATGAGCGCCGTGACCGCTATTTTCATGCTGTCATCCGGAAGAATTTTTTTTATTTTGCGTAAAATATGCAGGATTAGAAAGCAGGAGGAAACGACCTTGCTGACCTGATCACAATATGCCAGTTTTGAGTCCACAATCACTCCAAGGTTTTACGCCTTATCCACCGGCTTTGGAAGTGCGCCCATTGAGTCTGGACACCAGTCAGGGGTCCATAAATGTGCCGTGTTCCCACAGATGATAACCTCTGTTTTCCCGGCATTAAGCTTCAGGCAATTTGACGCCATCCAAGCAGCAATTGCCTGCATGCAGTTGTGGCACTTTATAGTGGTCTCTACCTCAGCGCCTTTTTGAATGGATAACACAATTTGTGTATCATCGGCGAATGAGATTAACTGGAAACCAAAAGATCTCATCAAAAGTGCCAATGGGACAACATACACATTGAATAGAGTCGGGCTGAGCGAAGAGCCCAGTGGAACTCCACAGGGAAGAAAAAAAGGCTTGGAGCTGTCACTGCCAAGATCCGCTGTTTGTATTTTGTTGGCCAGAAAAGAGTCCAAAAGATCCCAAGCCTTGCCACGGACTCCTACCGCCAGTAACCGGTTCATCAAAACTTTGTGATGGACCATATCAAATGCGGCCAAAAGGTCCAGCATAATAAGTATGGCAGCCCCACCCTGATATAAAGCCTCTCTAATCTCGTCTGTAGATTTTATTAAAGCCAGCTCAGTACTGTGTTCCGTACGAAAATCAAACTGCGTGGTGTCTAGCAGGGAATTGGACTGGAGGAACCGACTAAGTTGACCATTCAAGGCCTTCTCAATCATCTTGCCCGGGTAGGGAAGACAAGAGATAGGTCTATAGCAGCTCAGATCTGTAGGGTCCAGATTAGATTTTTTGAGTAGAGGCAAGATGGAGGCTGTCTTCCAAAGGCTTGGGAACTGACCACTATTGAATATGGAGGCACACAGAGGAGTGAGAACTTCCCCAATGATATCTGGGACTGCTTTCAGCACAGAAACTGGGCAGGGATCTGATGGAGAGCCAGACCATATCTCTGATATTAATTTGATAACTCCTGGTTGTTCCAACTGAATGAAGTGATCAAATTTAGAAGGGCATCCATTCTGCTCAGTACTCACCGAAAGCGGCACCACGTTGGTAACCTTAGATGTAAGAGTGAAAGAGGAGAAGATATTTTCAACCTTTTGTAGGAAGAAAGCAGCCAGAGTCTGACACAGTTCAGGGCTACTTTATGTTTTGGGGCTAGGGAAGTAGTAAGCGTAGAGATAGTTTTAAACAGAGCTTTAGATGAAGAGCTGGCCAATCTAATTTGTTCTGCAAAGTAGGCCTTTTTAGTTTCACATAGCAGTTTCGTATAGCTAGCCAGACCCCGTTTATAGACCTCTTTATCGGAAGTCTTATATTCCCTCCTCCAGACTCTCCAATTTTTTGCAGTCTAGTTTATGGTTTTATAGACTTTCAGAATACCAGGGGGCTTAAGTCGGAGCGCTTAGGGATGCACCGTTTATCGGGCACCAGTTTCTTGCAAACAGAGTCTTTTCAAACATTAAAGTTAATTGTAGCTCTATCTACATTAGAGGAGAGTGTGGGTAAGGAGCTTTTTAGCATATGATCAAAGGCAGCATTATCAATATTCTTCCAGGCTCTTGTTAGCGCTGCCTTGGTTAAGGGTTTATAGGGACTACGCATGACTTGTTCAAGCTCAAAGAGAACCGCCGAGTGATCAGACCAGATAAGCTGTTCTACTTTGGAATAAACAAGGTTTGGTTGTTAGAAAAAATACCATCCAGTGTATGCCCAGCAGAGTGAGTGGGATCTCGCACTTACTGCCTAGGATCACCTCAGTTGAAAATCTGCTGAAGTTTCACATTGTCTGGGTCAATCTGATCTTCAAGATGGAAATTAAAATCACCCAGCACTGTAAAGTACTTATTGCATAGCCCATCCTCTAGTAAGGAGCCTATGGAATCTAAAAAGGTGCCCCTGGGCCCTGGGGGTCGATAAAAGAGGATAGCATTTAATGTATCATGATCCGAAATGTGAATGTTGATTGACAAAGCCTCACAGGACTGGTTGGATGCTTTAGTAAAGGTAGGTTTCAGTGAGTGATGGTAAATTACTGCTAACCCTCCACCTTTCCTAAGAGGTCTATCCTGAGTATGGCAGAGGAAGCTAGAGGGCGTGGCTTTAACAACTTCAGGCCCTGATGCTTCATCCGACCATGATTCGGTAATACATGCTAACTTAATATCATGATCTTCGATAAACATTGCGCAATCCACACTATGCTTGATAAGAGATCTGGCATTAAGCAAAAGACATGTAATGGGCTTTTGACTGACTTGAGTGGAGCTGATACCAGATATGATGCCATGGGAAGTGCCAGCGTTTACGACGAACCGAAGCAGAGATAAAGCACATTTAGGGAAACGTTTAGGCCATACCTTCAAACAGTGAGGCAGGTAAGGATTCTAGCAATTGGATGGCAGAATGCCTAATAAACTTCTACCTTATTAAATAGGGTGATGAAAGTTGGTGTCTGATTCCAATATGGATTTCAACAGTTGGGAGTCTGAGGGGGAAAGGCAGGATGCCAATTGGAGGTGTGAATATCCTGGCCTAATACTGACAGAAATATGACCCCTTTGGAGTTAATATTAGAAAAGCTACACCCAATGGAATGATATTTTTGTAAACAATATGTAGGCTACAACATACATTTCAGATGATATTTCTGTTTTTGGTATTCTGACATACAACCCAATGGGTTGGTGATGAGGCATGCCAGTTTTGATCTGGTGGTAGTCCCTTGTACCTTACTCCTTTGAATTCAAGGCGCAAGCTTAGGATATGCTGCCTCAGGGATCACTTGAACACTAGACAGGGGGAAATTCATAATGCCACTACAACACTCCGTGGAACATCGGCAATACCCAACAGGGCTGGCTCTAGGGTGGGGTGACTGGTGCCACTGTACTGGGTGCTGACTTGGGGTGAGGGTGCCATGTTTGCACGTAGATTATAGTTTTAAAAATACCTCCTGCTGTGTTCCCTGCCTCCAGCAATTTTCAGGCTTTAATAAAAATGCAAAGATAACTTTGGTAAATAATGTTCTACCTGGAGAGAGACTCGAGTTTGATGTAGTGGAAATTTTGACTGATCATAAGGTAGCACAGAGGTTTAATATGCCTGCTGTAAACACACTGGATCATGCAGATCCCAAAATGCATAAAATATAAATAGGTCAGTGGGTTACAACTTGTGTTAGGGAGCGCCTTTTGTTATTTGCAGTTTATAAGTTAAATTCCTAATATAGAACAGTGAGCTATTAACTGTCATCAAAGAGCTTCATGCAAACTGTAAAGTAAAAAGTGGAGATATATTTTTTTTTGCAGTCTTTTATTATCATTATCTTGCAAAACAGTTTCATTTGGGTAGAAATCAATTCTTATAACTAAAGGGAACCCGTAACAATGGTGTTAAGTTTTACATTCTGAATTTGTGCTTTTCCATACCAAGGATTCTTAAACTATGCTGCCTACTAGTATGGATGACATATGACTCAAACACATTGTCGTCCTCTGTCTTATGTAACATCTCCTAGACACCCGCGGCGGCCTGTGCAACTAAGTGTGGTGGGGCGGGGTGAAAGTCGACATACATCAGGATAGTGAACATAACATAAATAAAACCACTTGCCTTTCATTCGTGGCAGCACCAACCTGGCGATGCAGTGTGCGCAAGGTAAGTGGTTTTATTTATTTTATGTTCACTATACTGTTGCATGATGACTTCCACCCCCCAACCCCACCCTACCCCCACCCAACTGCGTTTAGCTGCACTGGCCGTGACTGCTATACACTGATTTGCACATGTATGAGTGTCTCTGTGCAATGTGTGTGTGATGTAAAGTGCTCTGACACCTTACACTGGTATGAATGGTGCTATAAAACTAATTGAATCAGAGAGAGAGTGGTTATGGAGATTTGAGGGACACTGTAAATGGTGGTAATGAGGGAATCCACAGCAGAGGTGGTCATGGGGGGGCGCCAGCAAACATTGCCGCTCAGGGGGCCACCAGTGCTAAAGCTAGCCCTGATACCCAAACCCCACCTTACAAATTATAATTTTGAGAATTGCTGCATGGTGGAAGTGACACAATCTTCAGGACTTCACTTTTGAAAGATAGTGCTTTTTCAACCCAAGGAAGATAATTAATAGAATTATTTAGACCCCTCTGCCTAAAAAAATCCATTGTCACAGCACATTGCTGCAAACACAAATTAGCAGTTGTAAGGGACACAATCAAGAATCCTTTTATCACGGGGTAAAGTGTCCTAAGTGCTACCTACAAAAGTCATATTCAATCAGGGCCAATAGAAATATCTGCATTGTGGGGCAAGAACTGCCATAATGTTCTCCATCTTAGTTTTTCTAATTCCCAATTAATTCCACGCCTCCTCTGTTCCTGCCCCGTGGTAGATTAGGTTTAGTGGTGGGGTTCAGACCTGGGTGGAATCAGTTCCCACCGCTTCTTCTAAAGTGAGGCCTTGTTTGTTTATCACTGGCCTATGGATGAATCCCTCACTGGTGGCCACTTTAGTCAGACACAGCCTTCCCTTATAATTAGGATATTATCTCCACAGGAGTGATATTCAACATTATTTTGAGGCTTTTTGAATTAGCAGAATTTGTAAAAATTATAAGAAGTGATATTAATAGAATTCGGAGTAATGCACGTGAATTAGATGAGATGTTTGTATTTGCTGTCTCAGAAGAACACTGATGTCATGGAAACACTGTGCTTAGGAAGCCAAAACAACTATCATTAATCAGATTGGGTTTGACAATTTAATATTCTGACATTTACTTAGGATCCTCTTCTTCATTTGTAAATATATTCTTTGAATAGCTCATCGGAATAAAGTTAAGGGCGTCACCATTTTCAAAGGAAGCGAAACCATTGCTGATGCCACAGTCCATCTATTGCCAGTGGTAAAAAAACATAATGTACGACTGTGTTTTGCTTTAGGGCAAACAAGACCAGGATCAGCAGACTGTATTTCATTTGTAAAATGCATCAAGAGCCAATGTGATTTCAATTAGTGATGTAAAGATTTTTACGAAATCTGCTTGTTGCAAATGATTCACCAAAAACATTGTCTTTCTTTTTAGGATGTATCTGCTAAAGAACTGCAGACACAAATAAATGCAGCTTGCTTGAAAATGGTAGACGCTCAGAAAGAGAATACTGGTTAGCCAAATCATCATCGAGAAAATCCCCAAAGACAGCAACCATAAGTATTAAAAAACATTCAGTGATGACTGATGAAAATTTAAAGAGCGAAAGAATAATCACCCTCCATTCTACTCAAGCCGGTAAGGAAATAAACTGAGCGGATCCTGCACACTCAAGGGTTTTGGTGGTTTCCCCCACAAAAACACTTTAAACATGGGGTGAAGTGGTGCAACTATGTGAAATTTACGAGCTGCTCTAATTTGGCACACATAAATTATCACATTTCGGTGCTGAATAAAACTGACCTTACGTGTCAGAATTTGGTGGGGGAAAATGCCTACCGATATTACAGTTAGTTGAGCAAAGTTGATGAACCCAAGCCACAACAGAAGACTTTGGGACTTGTACATGTGAAGCAAAAGTTTTAAAGCACCCAGGATCTAAAAAGGCATTTTTTTAAAAAATGTTGGCGAATGCGCACTGGGGCCGCGAATTCTGCTGAAATTGAAAAATGAAGCATGGGCTCCCGCGCTTCATTTAATTGAGGCCCCCGGGTTGGCCAGGTCCCGGGGAATTACCCAAAAATATTAGCCAACACCCCCGGGGCATCCTTTTTTAATAATTAAACCTGTGGGGGGGCTCGAGCCCCACACACACCCCGGGGACTGCCACCTCCCCGGGGCACTAATGATGTAAACTCGGGGGTCTGTTACGGACCCCGAACCCCGGAGGACCACCACCTCCCCGGGCCTGTGCAGTAGTTGGGAGGGGGGCCGCGTGGCCCCCCTCCGAGAGCCCTTGATGTCCCTGAGGACCAGGGCCGGTTCCTGCAGTGTCCTGGGGTGCCCACCCCCGGGACACCTCTGTTTGCTATGTGGCTCCAGCTATGTCATAGCAAACTTGCTTTGGATTTTGGAAGCGAGAGCTGCTCTCTTCCAAAATCCAAAGCTGATTGCTTTTCCACACCGGGAGCTGCATGTTAACAGCTCCTCGCTCCCACAGGAGGCGGGGAGACGGTAGGGACCATGGGGGAATTGGAGCTCCCCTCACGGTCCCTAACTATGAGGCCAGGCCCCTGGGGATGGGGTCCCGGGGCGAATGTAAATTAATGAAGGTGGATGGGTTTAAAAAAAAATACAAAATTAGAGTCATGACCCAGCGCGGTGCTCAGTGCGGCCCCCTGGTGTGAATGCCGGGGGTGCGTGGCTCCCAGAGCAGCCCCCTGGTGTAAACACGAGGGGTGCACGGCGCTCAGCACGGCCCCCCTAGTGTGAACGAGAGGGGAGCGTGGCTCCAAGTCGCGCTGGGTGCCCAACTCCTAGCAAATATAATTAAGATTTTTTTTATAGAAACCTAGCTTATATGTTGGGTATTGGGTGGATCAGGAAGGCGACGTCGGGAGCGGTGGAGTCTAGGAGGTCCCAGAGTTCGATGGCGTGCCTGCGAGCGGAGCGGATGTTTGGGAGGATGCAGCGGAGGTGGTTGGGTTGGCTGGCTGGTGGTTTGTAGGGCAGGATGCTGGCGTATCTGCAGTTCCGGCAGACGAAGGGCCCTTGGGTGCGCTTCGGGGTGGCCTGGTAGCAGGGGTGGTCTTGTCCGGTGTTGAGTGCACGGAGGGTGCTGGAGTCATAGTGCAGTATGGTGTTGCGGGGGGAACGGGGTGCAGGGGGTCTGGCGCTGGGCGCGGTACAGGCACGGACGGGCGCGGACAGGCGCAGACGCGCCTTTAAGTATAAAGTTAAGATACGATCAGGAGGGCTATAACAATTTATTCAAATTGAGGAAGGAATACACAATGTTAAGGAGATCCAAGAAAATAAGTTTTAAAGAAAAATGTTGGGCCTCTTTACTGGAATCCATTGAAAGTAAAAACATTAAAGGTTTCTGGAGGTGGATCCAAGACGCAGCGGATCCATCTCCGGGAACCTTGAATTGTGAAGTCGATGAGGCTCATCTAAACAAATTATACAAGTCTAGTAACGGGCCAGAATTTAACGAGGAGAGATCCCGTATGTGGTATGTAGTAAAAAACCGAATTCCTTTATGTTCTCTTGAAAATGCCAAGGACACCACCGCTACCTACCTCAAACAATGAATCAACGTCTGCGCCAACACCCTCGCCCCTCTCAAGACCTCCACAACTAACCACACCTACATGAAAGCCGCCTGGTTCACCGAAGACCTCCGGACCTCCAAGCGCACCTGCCGGAAGCTGGAGAAGAAATGGCTCCACGACCGAACACCAGCAAGCTACACAGCCCACAACAGTGCCACCAGCAGACACCACCAACTCATCAGGACTGCCAAGAGGACCGCCTTCAAGGACCGATTAGACAACAACGCACACAGCAACAAAGAGCTCTTCAGCATCGTGAAAGAACTCTCCAACCCCAGCTCCAACACCAGCGACATCCCACCATCACAAGACCTATGCGACTCCCTGGCCACTTTTTTCCACCGCAAGATAGCCGACATCCACGACAGCTTCAACTCTGACACACCCACCACCGAGTCCACCACCCCTGCGAGCACCACCCGTACATCCCACTTGACCGCCTGGTCTCACGTCAGCGACGAAGACACCATCAAAACCATGAACCCCATCCACTCCGGATCCCTGTCCATCCCCTGTCCTCACCACGTCTTCAACAAAGCCAGCACAACCATCGCACCCCACCTCTAGAAAACAATCAACAGTTCCTTTGAGACAGCAACCTTCCCGGAAAGCTGGATGCACGCCGAGATCAACGCCCTTCTGAAGAAACCCAAGGCGGACCCCAAGGACCTCAAGAACTTCCGGCCCATCTCCCTGTTCTCATTCCAGGCAAAAGTGACAGAGAAGATTGTCATCAAACAGCTAACCCGCTACCTCGAAGACAACAATGTCCTGGACCCATCCCAATCTGGCTTCCGCAGCTACCACCGACGACATCAGGATCCTGATGGACAAGGGAGAAACAGCCGCCCTTATCCTCCTGGACCTATCAGCTGCCTTCGACACGGTCTGCCACCGCACCCTATCAACGCGCCTTCACGCGCCGGAATTCAAGAGAAGGCCCTGGCCTGGACCACATCCTTCCTCTCCGGCAGAACCCAGAGCGTCCGCCTATCGCCCTTCCGCTCAAAAAACACCTAGATCATCTGCGGCGTCCCACAGGGATCCTCCCTCAGCCTGACGCTGTTCAATAGCTACATGGCCCCACTCGCCCACGTCGCACGACAACACAGCCTTAACATCATCTCCTACGCCGACGACACCCAGCTGATCATATCCCTCACGGATGACCCCAACACCGCCAAAGTCAACCTCCACAGAGGAATGAAGGCCGTCGGCGACTGGATGAAGGACAGCAGACTGAAGCTGAACTCAGACAAGACGGAGGTCCTCATCCTCGGACCCACCGCTTCAGCCTGGGATGACTCCTGGTGGCCCACGTCGCTAGGCACAACCCCGGAGCCCACCAACCGCGCATGCAACCTGGGTTTCATCCTCGACTCCTCCCTATCCATGACCAAGCAAGTCAACGCCGTCACCGCGACACGAGAAAAACCGTCACCCAGTCCCTCATCACCAACGGACTCGACTACGGAAACGCCCTCTACTCAGGAACAACAGCCAAGCTCCTGAGACGACTACAACGAATCCAGAACGCCTCGGCACGACTGATCCTCGACGTCCCTCGATGCAGCCACATCACCCCCCACCTGAGAGGCCTGCACTGGCTCCCAGTCAACAAGAGGATCACCATCAACTTCTCATCCACGCACACAAAGCGCTACACAACACCGGACCATCATAC
Source organism: Lissotriton helveticus (assembly GCF_964261635.1). NCBI lineage: Eukaryota > Metazoa > Chordata > Amphibia > Caudata > Salamandridae > Lissotriton > Lissotriton helveticus. Next base: position 663,740,014 of record NC_136068.1, on the reverse strand, counting down.
CTTAACAACCTACTCAGCTTCCACACCCCCACCTGCAACCTCCGCTCTGCCACCCTCGCCCTCGCCACAGTTCCTCGTATCCGGAAAACCACCGCCAGCGGCAGATCCTTCTCCTACCTCGCCGCCAAGACCTGGAACGATCTCCCTACCAACCTACGACAGACCCAGGACCTGCTGGCCTTCAGATGACTTCTCAAGACCTTGCGCTTTGATCAGTAGCAGCATTCCCCCCCCAGCGCCTTGAGACCCTCACAGGTATGTAGCGCGCTTTATAAATGCCTTGATTGGTTGATTGATTGATCCTTCTTTCTTCTCTCCTCAGCAGTTTTTTTTCTCTCTACATGCAGAGTCAAACCTGCCCATTTGCTGTCTGCCACCCCCTTGCTGATTTATTCCCCTCTTTTCCGTCTTCTTTAAATTGACACTGATGGAGCGAGGTGGAGAAACAACATTTTGTATACCCCTCGTGAAGTTATTTCCTCATAACTGTAACTTTTATTAATTGTGTGGTTTGAAAATTTAATCAACGTAGTATAAAATGCACACACAAATACACGTGGGAATACTAATCTGCTTGCATGGAGAACAATAACTGACTAATTCAGTAATGTCATCATGTTTATTAATGCAAAGCTTTAAATTAATCAAAAGCGGCATAATTGTGCTTTCTGTTATGTGTTTTGTGGCAAAAACATGTAGATAAGTGAGTATATTACGCATATGTGTTGCTTATTTGCTAGGTAATAACTAACAGGGAAACCCTTAGTATGGGGGGAGGTAAACAGAAGGGCTATATTTCAATAATTAACATTTATTTGTGTTTGTTTCTATGATAGTACCCATTCTGGCTCGAGAGGCCTACCTAAAAATGGAGGCTTTCGATTACTGCGACAGTGAAAGATAATGCGCACGCGCGGTTGAAGCCGAGATTGAATGTGAGCTGCCTGTGCCTGAACAAAAGCAGTTCAAGGACAGCTTACCCTGGAGGTCCTGATGACTGCCAACAGAATGAACATTTGAGTTACTGATCGAGGGAAAGGAACCTGTAGTAACTAGTTGAGGATTTGGCTAGGCCAAAGACTTTCTCAAACAAAGGACTCTTTAAAATTCAGCTGATGATACAGAAAATGAATATTAGAATGATGAGGTGATGCTCATCCACCCTCAAATTGTCCAATCAGAACTTGAGTTTGTGCTGACAGTTACTTTTGTAGATAGATAAAGTTAGTGAAAAGGGTATAAGTCATGATTTTCCTTAAGAAAAAAAACTCTCTTCCGATTTTCTCCTGAGATGCTGTCGGTATGCTGATTTTCCTGAGATGTGAGAACTTCTATAATTGTTTTATTTCTAATGAATGAGAACTGAACTTTAGTTGAGGTTATTAGTTAGGGAAGTTAGGAGAAAATGAATTTTGGGAACCATCTGTTTTTTGCTAATACTAGTGTTCTGAAATCTAAAGAAAAATGTCTATTTCTGAATCTTTGAAATAAATGAATATAACTGTTTGAGATAACATTTTCCTTTTAAAGGTACTTTGAATAAAGAAATAAATAAAGCAAATTAACTGATAGCCATGCTAAATCTTGCTTTGAATAAAAATAAGATAAATGGAGAATTAAGCTGGTCTTGTATTTTCCTTAGCCTAATTTTTACCAGCAGATTCATCGACTATAATGGTGGTGTGTCTGAATAAAATGTCTTGTTAATAAAACCATGGTAAAACTCATTTAAACTGCAGGTGTAAATAGTATAAATATTTAGTTTTAATTTAGACACTCCTCTATGATACAGCAGCTCTCCTTTGAATCACATCGATCCATGAGGTAGGATGAAAGTGTTTGTGAGAAACTCGCAGTGTTATGGGCCCCACTGATGAGTAAATTTATTATTTAGTACTTCAGGGAAAGGTGACATGGTTTTAGAAAACATTTCCGGAGTAGCGCTGCATCAGTAATTAACTTGGTAGCAGAGCATTGGTTTAATAGAATTAGCTAGGATCATGTATGAAGCGTTCAATGAGCTGCAAATAAACCGCAGATCCTTAACTGTATGTACAGTCTACTCTTCCAACCTGGATGATCCGGCAGTGCTGCATCACTTGAATATTGAGCTGGCTCTCTGGCCCCAGCCTGTTTGCCTCTGTGGTGATCTGAATATTCATCTCCCTGCTGATTTTGATTTAATGGGGGGGGGCAAAACTATGTTGGTAAAAAGCCTTTTGGTCTCTTCAAGCTGTGGTTCGAGAACATTACCTCACAGTCCTTTTGTTTTACCATAATAAACATCTCGACGGGTACACATATTTCTCTGCCCCCCCACAATAAGATTGTCTGGCTAGATTACTGCTTTATGTCTGAACAACTTGTAGCTTCCACATCTATTTCAGTCCTTCCTAGGATCTTATCAGATCACAACCCTTTGATCATGGAATGTATTTTTACTCATACAATAAAAGTCCCAAGAACTTGGACTTTTGAGAGGAAGCTTTTGCTGGAACAATCATATATAGACCATATGAGGAACTGGATGGTGGAATTTTTAAATATTAACAGAGGGACAGCCTCGTGCACTACCGTTTGGGACACGCTAAAAGCGGCAGTTCGGGGGAAAACGAAGAGCTTTTCGTACTCTCGGCAGAGGCTTATTCAGAATGAGATCAATAGGAGAATTGTTGAATTGGGGTTGGCAGAGTCTCAACTTATCTGTGCGATTAAGGAGGGACGAGATACAACTCAGGGGCAGTTGGGTTGCTAGGATCAGGGCCTCTCTGTTGGAGTACTTCGGTCAGGACCTTGCTGCTAAGTACTTGCAATTTCGTTCTATGGTGTTTGAGTTTGGGACAAAATCAGGTAGGGTCTTGGCGAAGCGAGTTCAGCAGAGAGGACTGGCCAACCGTGTCACTAGAATTCAGGATTCCCAGGGGCATATTCAGGATACATCGGAGGGAGTCATGGAGGTATTTCGGCAGTTTTACAGCGCTCTATATACAGAGGAAATCATAGACTCCAACTCAGAAAGTGTAGCTGAGGCTTTTTTACAGGATCTGAACACGTTACATGTCACTGCTCAGCAGAATGAAGTCCTCTCTGCCCCTATAGATTGGAACGAGGTCGAGTTGGCAAATAATTCATTAGCCAATGGGAAAGCTACTGGCCCTGACTCCATCCCTCTGGAATTCTATAGCTTGTTTCATTCGGAACTCCGGGATGATATGCTGGAAACTTTCAGGGGGGCACAGCTTGGCCATATACCAGCTACATGGCATCAAACTACTATTATTTTAATTAAAAAAAAAGGGGAAGCCGGAAACAGATCCGTCGTCTTTCAGCCCTATATCTCTGATAATTTAGATAATAAAATATATTCAAAATTTTTAGCCACTAGATTGTCATTGGTGATTTCACCAATAGTGTCCCTGCGTCAGCATGGTTTCATTCCAGGCAGAGACACTGCTGACCATGTCCGCCGTGTAATTGCACTCTTTGACTGGGCACAGGCTACGCATTCTCCCCTTTGTGCAAACCTGTTGGACGCCGCAAAGGCTTTCGACAGGGTAGCCTGTGGGGTTTTATGGGTAGTCTTGCAGTGGAAGGGGTTCAGCCCTGAGTTTTTTCATTCAATCCAAGCCCTCTATATCACTCCAGAGGCCACTCTTTCGGTTTCAGAGTTGCTATAAAGGCCGTTTAGCATCAGCAGGGGCACTAGGCAGGGGTGCCCCTGCTCGCCCCTGCTGTTTGCCTTGTATATTGACACTTTTTTAAGCAAAATTGAGGGTTCATTGGATATTCTATCAGTTAGGGTCAATACGTCAGAATATAAGGTCTTGGCTTACGCTGACGACATTTTAGTTCTGACTAGTAGTGTGTCATCAGCTTTTTTAGCTATTAAGAACTTAGCAGAGCAATATGGCCAGTTCTCTGGATACAAACTTAACGTTGCTAAGACGCAGGTTATCCAAACAGCATCCATGTGCCCCTCTGAAGTACCAGTTGCTCAAAGTGCTTTGTATCTTGGTGTTAAAATCACACCTAGAGTTGAAAAGATTCCTGATTTGAACATTTTACCTGTCATCGAGTCTGTTAATACCACCTTGGTCAGATTGGATAATCTGCATTTGTCTTTATATGGCAGGGGCAATGTTTTGAAAATGTTGATCCTGCCTAAGTTTTTGTATCTTTTTAGTACCATACCGCTGGAATTCTCCCAAGTTAGTCTTGTTCACGCTGAGAGATGCTGTTACAGATTTCTTTGGGGTATCATCAACCACGGAGAGGGGCTAAGTGGATGCACTTATCCCGTGATCGTGGAGGGTGGTCTGTGCCAAATTTAGTGCTGTACTGGTGGTCAACTTTTCTTCAGCATTTTGCCATACCTTTATTAGTGGGATAGAGCATCGCTGCCGTCTTTCTGTAGTCCTTATATCTTTGAAATAGGGCTTGGGGAAGATGTCAAGGGGATTTTGTTACAGGTTTTGGAAGCCAGTTATTATAAGAAAACAAAGTTTAAGGTTGCTGTAGCAATGTTTACAGTGTGGCGTAAGGTCTGGTGCAAATGGTCCATCCCCAATCTTAATTATTATACACCGTTTGTTGCAGCTAGACTTCTGCGCCATATCTTTCAAGATCACATTACATTCAGGTGGATGTCAAAAGGACTAATGTCTCTGAGTGACTTAGGGAGCGAAGGATCCATGGCCAGTTTTCTATTTTTAAAGAAGTTTTCCTTAAACACTCATGATTTTTTTAATACTTACAAATTTGAAGCTTTTTGGACAAAATGAAGGATCAAGAATCCAGTTTATTTAGCAAGAATTTACTTTTGGAACTGATTTTGAGGCAAGCAAGAATTGGTACTTTGTATAAGCACTTACTCTCAGGCCTCCCCGATGACCTTCCCTCTCAAAATGCTAAATGGGAGTTAAAGTTGGGTAAGGCAGGGCTTGATATTTCGCAGGCTCTGGAGTTGGCAAATAGTGTCCTAATATCAGGAAGTTTACGCTCCCAATGCTACATGGCATTATTTGATCTTTATTATACACCAGCCAAAATTTCTAAATAGGGAGGGAGTAGAGGTCATTGCTGCCCGAGGTGTGGTGTGTCAGCCGCTAATGATGTACACATGTTTTTTGACTGCCCTAGCATTACCATATTCCTTCAGGAGGTAGAACTGTTTATTAACTCTAGACTTAGTAATCCAGTTGTACTCTCCTCAGAGCTTGTTATTTTTGGTTGTGAGAATAATTGTGTTTTGGTGAGATCAAGATATGAATCTGCCCTTCTTTTTATTTCTATATCCTTAGTGAGACTCTGTATAACATCAGAGTGGATTAGCCCCAACGCTCCCACCTTCGTAAACTGGAAGGCAAGGATTCTTGCCTTTTACAATTTTGAGTCAGCAGTTTTCCAGAGGTGGGGCAGGAGGAGGCGGGAACAGGGCCAGAGAATTTGGGCCCCGTTGAAGGAATGGCTTCGACCTTAGTGTAAAGGTTCTTGATGTTTGATTTAATGTTAGTCTAAATCTGGTTTCTATGCCTTTTTCTTTTTTGTCTCCCCGAAAAGGTCTTTGTATGTACAATGTGAAGCCATGATTTATAATTTGTTACTTGTTACTATGTTACTGTCTGCTCTTTCAAGCTTGAAAAAAAAAAGTTAATAAAACCATGGTAAAACTCATTTAAACTGCAGGTGTAAATAGTATAAATACTTACTTTTAATTTAGATACTCCGCCTATAATACAGCAGCTCTCCTTTGAATCACACTGATCGATGAAGTAGGATGAAAGTGTTTGTGAGAAACTCGCAGTGTTATGGGCCCCACTGATGATTAAATGTATGATTTAGTACTCCAGGGAAAGGTGACATGGTTTTACAAAACATTTCAGGAGTAGCACTGCCTCAACATGAAGGCATTGTACTACCTGCATGATTTTTTCTTTGAACCATGGGATTTTCAGGTTCCATGCTATCTCAGAGGCTAGGTTTTGTTGAAAACTAGATAATTTTGTTATATATTCCTCAGTTAATTTTGTAGACAGTCGTTTTGGATAATACATGTGTGCTCTGCTGGTCTATCGAATTCTGATCTACCATGTATGCTAACTAATCCATGTGACCCTAGGAATTTCCCTAGCTCTTCCTCTTGCCTACTCATTTTACCACTGGGAAAAAGGGCCGGCATTATCTCATATGCCTCTAGAATTTGCTTAATTGAAGGGTCCAACTAATGTCTGTGCCAAAACCCAAGCCCTTAAAATTCACCATGCTGTCAACTTGCAGCACTCTAAGTATCCAGTCACTATCCATGTACTTGTATAATGACTCAGACATTAAGACATGCAGTGCTACAATCAAATGTGCACTATCCATACAGTCCTCTAACCAACTCCACAGTACTGATTCACTCCTCCAATTACCCAGGTAGTACCCGTGCAGTCCAGCAATCACACTGTCACTCTCAGTGCACTCCTCAAATTATCCAGACAATACCATGTCCTTATCTAGTCACTGCACATAAACCCAAGCACTTATAAATTGCCCTTGCTGTCAACTTGCAGCACTCTAAGTATGCAGTCACTATCCATATACGTGTACAATGACTCAGGCATTAAGACATGCAGTGCTACAATCAAATGTGGACTATCCATACAGTCCCTTAACCACCTACACAGTACTGATTCATTCCTACAATTACCCAGGTAGTACCAATGTAGTCCAGAAATCACTCTGTACCATGTCCCTATCTAATCAATGTGCCAAAACGCAAGCACATATAAATTCACCATTTTGTCAACTTGCAGCACTCTAAGTATACAGTTTCTATCCATGTACTTGTACAGTGACTCAGGTGTTAAGACATGCAGTGCTACAGTACAGTACATCAATCACACTGTCACTCTCTGTGCACTTCTCTAATCATCCAGCAAGGACCATGTCCTTATCTAATCACTGCACCAAAACCCAAGCACTTAATAATTCACCATTTTGTCAACTTGCAGCACTCTAAGTATACAGTCACTATCCATGTACTTGTACAGTGACTCAGGCGTTAAGACATGCAGTGCTACAATCAAATGTGCACTATCCATGCAGTCCCTTAACCACCTACAGAGTACTGGTTCATTCCCCCATTTACGCAGGTAGTACCAATACAGAACAGCAATCACACTGTCAATCTCTGTGCACTCCTCTAATCATCCAGCCCGGACCATGTCCTTATCTAATCACTGCACCAAAACCCAAGCACAAATAAATTCCCCATTCTATCAATTTGCAGCACTCTTAGTATACAGTAACTATCCATATAGTTGTACAATGAATCAGGCATTAAGACATGCAGTGCTACAATCAAATGTGAACTATCCATGCAGCCCCCTAACCACCTGCAGAGTACTGGTTTATTCCCCCAATTACCCAGGTAGTACCAATACAGTACAGAAATCACGCTGCCACTCTCTGTGGACTCCTCTAATCATCCAGCCAGGACCATGTCCTTATCTAATCACTGCATCAAAACCCAAGTACTTATTAATTCACTATGTTGTCAACCGGCAGCCCTCCAAGTATCCACTCACTATCCATGTACTTGTACAATGACTCAGGCATAAGACATGCAGTGCTACAATCAATTGTGCACTATCCATGCTCTCCCCTAACCACATACACAGTACTGATTCGTTCCTCCAATTACCCAGGTAGTACCAATGCAGTCCAGCAATCACATTGTCACTCTCTGTGCACTCCAGTAATCATCCAACCAGTACCATGTCCTTATCTAATCACTGCACAAAAACCCAAGCACTTATAAATCCACCATACTGTCAACTTGCAGCACTCTAAGGGCCCGATGTAGGTCATCAATTACTGGTCGGTAACGGGCGAAAATCTGTATTTTCGGCCCTTACCGACCGGAATCAGAGTTTCGAGATGTATGTGTAAAAAAAGTGTCCGAATCGGTAAAAACCAGTCGGTAAAATACCGAATCGGTATTTTCCGATTCGGAATATCCTGAATTCACATCTACCGAGTCGGAAAATAAGAAATGGGTATTTTCTGAATCAGACTATACCGAATTCTTATTTACCGAATCGGTAAATAGGAAATGGTAAAAATGGCATATCGAGATGTAGGAAACACAAAAAATACCGAATACCATGAAAATCGGTATTTAAGAGTCGGTATTTACCATGGATTGAAAGCAGGTGGAAACCAGCTGCAGGATATAAAAGCAGGCCCCAAAATGCAACAGTGCAACCACAATGGCGGTTTTCTAAATAATGACAAGGCGGCTACGGATACAGGCAGCAGGAGAGAGGGTCTGGCTAAGGGAGGAGCAGGTGTGTAGGCAGAGGATCACCCTCTTCCAAATGACTGAAGCAGAGATCCTGCAAAGATACAGACTACACCCCAGAACCATCCTGGACTTGATCAGGGACCTCCACCCATATCTGCAACACCCAACCCCAAGAGCACACGCCATCCCACCCCATGTGCAGGTGCTGTGCTGCCTACACCTTCTTGCTTCTGGGAGCTCCAGAATGTGATAGCTGTGGTAGGTGGGGTGTCCCAGAGCAGCCTTTCAAGTTTTTTCCGTAAATTCCTGGACATCATGATGCAGAGGATGGGACACTACATTGAGTTCCCTGACACACCTGCTGAACTAGCAAAGACCGATTTCTACCAACTCGCACACTTCCCGCACATCATAGGCTGTATTGATGGTACGCACATCCCACTATGCCCACCTGCAGCAACAGAACACATATATAGAACCTGGACGTCTACGCATTCAATCAATGTGCAGGTGATCTGCAACGCTGCCAACTTAATTATGGACATTGTTGCTAAATTTACAGGGAGTACCCACGACTCATACATCTTCCAGGATTGTGGGAAATACAGACGCCTTGTTGCTGGTGATTTTGGGGATGGATACCTGCTAGGTAAATAACTGTGAGACACCCTGATTGTCAATGCAGAAGGAGCAGTCATGAGTATGTGACTAATCATTATTTCATTTTCCACCCAGGTGACAGTGCATATGCCCTGCGTTTATTTGTCCTCACCCCCTACCTGAATCCATCCACCAGGAGTGAAAGGCGTCACAACGTGGCACACAGAAGAACACGTAGCGTGGTGGAACGCACTTTTGGACTGCTGAAAAGCAGATTTAGGTGCCTCCATAAGAGTGGAGGTGCACGGCTTTACACGCCAATTACCTGTTGCAAGAGCGCCATGCTGCACAATCTTGCCACCAAGGAGGGCACAGAGGTAGAAATCACATATCATGAGGAAATAGATGATGGGACAGAACAAGCCAATCACAATGCAGCAGGAGCAGCACCAGCAACAGATGGGAGACTGAGACGCGCATAAATCACCACCAGATATTTCTAATAGAGGCATCTTTAGTTCTTGAAGCACTCAGTTTAATTTGCACCAATGGACTTCACATATACCACAACACATGAACCAAATAAAATCCACTTTTCACACTGGGTGGCCAGAGTTGACATCACTGCGACCTATCCTGTGTTCAGGAATCTTTGTTAATGTTTGCGCTTACGCAATATGTTGTGGGAGCTACGGGGCAGGGGGTTAACTTGCGCAGTGGTGCCATGGTCATCTGCATGGAGCCTGCTGCTCCGACGAACATCCTGTACAGGCATGCTGGATCCACTCCTACTTTGGACTCCTCTGTGTCCCCAACACACATGTTACTAGCAGTGGCTGTCTGCTGTGTCAACAGTACCTCCATAGCAGAGGTCACTCTCCCCATGCCCCTGGACAAGTCACTGCAGGAGTGCACAATTTCAGTCTGCATGTTCCCTGACCGGCGGCATAGCAGGGTGGTTGCGGTTGCCAGATGGTTAATGGACTTATTCAGCTGCTTGAGTTCGTGCTATTCCTGCGCCTTTCTGTCTGGTCACGCTCCAGCATGTCACATAGGGAACCCATGCGCACACCCATTTGACTCACCCCCTCAGCCATGGACTCCATTCCTTTTCCCATGGACTTCATTCCTAGGGACATGGAGCATATCCCCCGATCAATGTTTGACATCCTGCTGTTCAGGATGCGCACCTGTCTGTGCACAGCCATGATCCCTTTGGCCTGCATGCGCTGAATCTTCACCATGGTGGATTCCAAACCAGCAAAAAAACTGCATATTCTGCCCCTCGTCGCGCTCACGTGCCCTGCGACCACGGACACTTGCACACACAGATCCTGATGACCCCTGTTGCCCTGCGGTGCCAGCCAGTGGTGGAGTGCTAGGTGTGTCAACCTCCACCTCTTCTTCATCAGAGCTTGCAAGCACAGGGGACCCTGAGGTTGGTGTTTCTGGAGGCTGTGTCCCAAACAGCAGGGGTGACAGTGGCTGTGCTGTGGTGTTTTCCTCCAATGCTGTGTGTGCCTGCGCTGTGGAAGTGTCCTCAGGGACAGTGCTGGGTCCTGACGTGTCAGTAGGCTTCTCCCTCGCAGCCGTTGCTGGTGCATTCGCCTCCCCTCCCTGCGCTGCACTGCGCGATGACTCTCCTGTGGGCAGACATGGACAAGGGTCACCTGTGTGTCTTCATTACACTCATTCCTATCACACTATTTGCTAAGTCTCAGCTGCTTGTGTATGGGGAGTGTGGCATGGCATGCAGTATTCTGTGTTGGCTGCTTTGATGTATGTTCCTATGACTACGACTACCATGATGCATTGCAGGTGAGTACTGACATGTGTACTGGATTGTAATTCAGTCACCCACATTGGGGAAGGGGCCAGGGAATGGGTGGGGATTCATGTCCATGCATCTTACCTTTCTTTCTTGCAGCTATGGCTGAGCTGTCAGCATCCGCAATCCTGTGTATGCATTCCGGCCCCATGGTGGATTCCACCAGCTGCTCCAGTTCAGTGAGGCTTGGTGCACGGCTCTTCCCTCCAGCTGTGACTGAGGATTCTTTCCTCTGGGCTGCAATCTTCTTTTTGGTGATGATCCTCAGATCATACCACCTTTTTTTGATGTCTTCAATTTGACGATGTGTGACCCACTGGGGCATTTACTTTGCTCTGGATCGCCAGCCAGGTGTTTCTCTTGACAGACTCTGCTACTTGCAGGGACTGTCTCCCAAAAAGCTGGCTGTAATGCTGCACTACCTCCTCCACCAGCACCTGGAGCTCAGTTGTGCTGAATTTCAGCTTCCTTTTTCTGTCACCTCCATCCTTCTGGGCTTACTGGGACCCCATGGTGATGCTCTGCTGGGCTCAGTGCAGCCTGCTCCTCTGTCTCCCCTCCAGCTCTCTGAACAGTTCTGATGCTCTGCACCTGCATGGATGTGGCCACCTCTAGGTATTGGGGTGTGGTACTTGCATCTGATTGGTTGATTCCTCAGTTGCTTTGTTGTGGGGTGTGGTGGGTGTCCCTGATTGGTTCACTGGCTCACATGTCATCAATTCGAATTTTCGAGATCGGATTTTACTGATTCGGTATTTACTGAATCGGTAAATACCGATTCGGTAATCAATGAGTCGGTATCTCCCATTCATTCCTATGGGCCTGGAGGCCCATAGGGTTGAATGGGTAATACCGAATCGGAGATTACTGAATCGGTATTTACCGATTCGGTATTTACCAAGTGTGGATTCCGAATGTTACAGATTAGGTATTTTTTACCTATTTTTTTTCCTACATATGGTTTACAGATTCATAAATACCGATTCGGTATGAATCGGTATTTAAGAACCGGTAAAAATAAATGACCTAACCTAAGTATCCAATCACTATCCATGTACTTGTACAATGACTCAGACATTAATACATGCAGTGCTACTATCAAATGTGGACTATAAATACAGTCCTCTAACCACCTCCACAGTACTGATTCACTCCTCCAATTACCCAGGTAGTACCTGTGCAGTCCAGCAATCACACTGTCACTCTCAGTGCACTCCACTAATAATCCAGCCAGTACCATGTCCTTATCTAATCACTGCGCCTAAACCCAAGCACTTATAAATTCACCATGTTATGAACTTGCAGCACTCTAAGTATACAGTCACTATCCGTGCACTTGTAGAGGGACTAAGGCATTAAGACATGCTGTGCTACAATCATATATGCACTATCCATGCAGTCCCCTAACCACCTACAGAGTACTGGTGCATTCCCCCAATTACCCAGGTAGTACCAATACAGTACAGCAATCACACTGTCACTCTCTGTGTACTCCTCTAATCATCCAGCAAGGACCATGTCCTTATCTAATCACTGCACCAAAACCCAAGCACTTATTAATTCACCAATTTGTCAACTTGCAGCACTCTAAGTATACAGTCACTATTCATGTACTTCTACTATGACTCAGGCGTTAAGACATGCAGTGCTACAATCAAATGTGCACTATCCATACAGTCCCCTAACCACCTCCACAGAACCAAATCACTCCTCCAATTACCCAGGTAGCACCCATGCAGTACAGCAATAACACTGTCACTCTCTGTGCACTTCTCTAATCATCCAGCCAGTACCATGTCCTTATCTAATCACTGCGCCTAAACCCAAGCACTTATAAATTCACCATGTTATCAACTTGCAGCACTCTAAGTATACAGTAACTATCCATATAGTTGTACAATGAATCAGGCATTAAGACATGCAGTGCTACAATCAAATGTACACTATCCATGCAATCCCCTAACCACCTCCACAGTACTGATTCATTCCTCCAATTACCAAGGTAGTACCAGTGCAGTCCAGCAATCACACTGTCACTCTTTGTGCACACCTCTAATCATTCAGCCAGTACCATGTCCTTATCTAATCACTGCGCCTAAACCCAAGCACTTATTAATTCGCCTTGCTGTCAACTTGCAGCACTCTAAGTATCCACTCACTATCCATGTACTTGTACAATGAATCAGGCATTAAGACATGCAGTGCTACAATCAAATGTGCACTATCCAGTCCTCTAATCACCTCCACAGTAATGATTCACTCCTCCAGTTACCCAAGGAGTACCCATGCAGTCCAGCAATCACCCTGTCACTCTCTCTGCACTCCAGTAATCATGCAACCAGTACCATGTCCTTATCTAATCAATGCGCAAAAATCCAATTACTCATAAATTCACAATTCTGTTAACTCGCAGCACTCTAAGTATCCAATCACTATTCATGTACTTGTACTATGACTCAAGCATTAAGAAATGCTTTGCTACAATTAAATTTGCACTATCCATGCAGTCCCCTAACCATCTAAACAGTACTGATTCACTCCTCCAATTACCCAGGTAGTACCCATGCAGTCCAGCAATCACATTGTCACTCTCTGTGCACTCCAGTAATCACCCAACCAGTACCAGTAGCAAAAAAGCCCCCTGGTTCAACAATGACCTTAAGAAATCCAAGAAGTTCTGTCGTACTCTCGAGAAAACCTGGAGAAGAAACCCAACCACTGACAACCTAGCCACCTTCAAGAACGCCACCCGCAAACACCACCAACTAATCCGATCCACCAAGAAATCAGCAATCAAGGATCGACTTGACAACAATGCCCAAAACAGCAAGGAACTATTCAACATCGTCAAAGAATTTACTAACCCCACCGCCGGCACCAACGACATCACCCCCTCCCAAGACCTCTGCGACTCTCTATCTTCATTCTTCCACAACAAAATCGCCGAAATACATAACAGCTTTGAAAACCTGTCCGAAAACCAGTCCACTCCATCCACCTCCGAACCAAAACCACACTCTAACAACCTTTGCGCCTGGAACCCAATCACCACCGAAGACACCATCCGCCTGATGAACTCCATCCACTCAGGATCGCCAACCGACCCATGTCCCCACCACATTTTCAACAAAGCAGACTCCATCATCGCACCCCATCTCCGCGATGTCATCAACTGTTCCTTCAACTCCGCTACCTTCCCGGAAAACTGGAAACATGCCGAACTCAGCGTCCTTCTGAAGAAGCCCACAGCAGACCCCACCGAGCTTAAGAACTACCGCCCCATCTCGCTCCTCCCATTCCCTGCCAAAGTCATCGAGAAGGCCGTCAACAGTCAGCTCGCCGCCTTCCTCGAATACAACAAATCCCTTGACCCTTCGCAATCCGGCTTCCGAGCCAAACACAGCACCGAAACCGCCCTCATCGCAGCAACAGACGAAATCCGAACACTACTGGACAACGGAGAAACAGTTGCCCTCATCTTACTTGACCTCTCCGCAGCATTCAACACAGTCTGTCATAGCACCCTCACGCAACGCCTCAGCAACGTCGGAATACAAGGAAAAGCATTGGAATGGATCATCTCGTTCCTCGCCGGAAGAACCCAGAGAGTCCGCCTTCCCCCTTTCAAATCAGAGGCCACCGAAGTCATCTGCGGCGTACCACAAGGATCCTCACTCAGTCCCACCCTCTTCAACGTATACATGAGTCCCCTCGCACGACAACACAACCTCAACATCATCTCATACGCAGACGACACCCAGCTGATCCTCTCCCTCACCAAAGACCCAAACTCCGCCAAAACCAACCAACACAAAGGAACGAAAGAAGTAGCCGAGTGGATGAAAAACAGCCGTCTAAAGCTAAACTCGGACAAAACGGAAGTCCTCATCTTAGGGTCATCCCCCTCTGCCTGGGACGACTCATGGTGACAACCGGCCCTGGGAACCGCACCCATACCCATGGACCACGCACGTAACCTGGGCTTCATCCTTGACTCCACCCTCTCGATGACCAGACAAGTCAACGCCGTCTCATCATCATGCTTCAACAACCTACGCATGCTCAAAAAAATCTTCCGTTGGATCCCCACCGAAACAAGAAAGACGGTCACCCACGCACTGGTCACAAGTCGACTGGACTACGGAAACACCCTTTACGCCGGAACCACAGACAAACTACAGAAAAAACTCCAACGCGTCCAAAACGCCTCAGCCAGACTCATATTGGACATCCCTCGGCAAGCTCACATTTCCGGCCACCTGAAAGACCTCCATTGGCTCCCTGTCAACAAGAGAATTACGTTCCGTCTCCTCACCCACGCACACAAAAGCCCTCTACGACCTAGGACCCGAATGCCTCAACACGCGACTATCCTTCAACACCCCCTCCCGCCAACTACGATCGTCCAATCAAGCCCTCGCCGCAATTCCGCGCATCCACAGTTCCACCATGGGGGGAAGATCTTTCTCCTACTTAGCGGCCAAAACCTGGAATTCTCTCCCCACCCACCTCCGCCTTACACAGAACCACCTCTCCTTCAGAAAGCAACTTAAAACTTGGATATTCGACAAGTAAAGCACCCCCCCCCAGCGCCTTGAGACCCTCTGGGTGAGTAGCGCGCTATACAAATTGATGAACTTGAACTTGAACTTGAACTTGAACTACCATGTCTTATCTAATCACTGCGCAAAAACCCATGCACTTATAAATTCACCATACTGTCGAGTTGCAGCACTCTAAGTATCCAGTCACTATCCATGTACTTGTATAATGACTCAAACATTAAGACATGCAGTGCTGGAGTGGCAAGATGGAATCTGCCTGAGCTCACGCTGCTCGGCTGTTCAGGCCGGATGCGTAACACTCGGCTAGCTGCCCTGCGCCGCCTTCAGAGATGCCAGATTGTCACGCTCGCCAGTTCTGCTCTGTAACGCGAGCACCGAGGCTGCTTTTCTCTGTAGGGGGCTTTGCTCTGGTGATCTTGTGCCGGCCAAAGGTTAATCAGTTTGCCCTCTCTGCTCGCAAGAAGCTGGTGACACAAGCACGGGACGCTCTGCATTTATTTACAAATCCGACCCTATGCCCGGCTTTTCCTGTATCCCTCATAACCTTTAGTGAGGTCAACGAACTCTGGGACCTCTGGATTGTTCTTCTTAAAGACCTCTGTGGAACAAAGCTGCTTGAATCCAGCAGGACCACTATGAGTGCTCGAGGGGCTCGTAGAGGCCCCAAGCAAAAGACTCCTGTTGCCGCCTTGGACTCTAAGGATATCAAAGCTGCCAAAGATACCGCCTCCGCCACTGACGGAGCTCCTAAATATAAAACTGAGATCAGTGGGGGGCGTGGCTAAGATGGCGGCTTGAACGGACGTGTTTCGCGTGGCTCCCCGGCCCTGCGCCTGACCCAAGACCACCTCTCCTTCAGGAAGAAGCTCAAGACCTGGCTGTTCGAGCAGTAACGGCACCCCCCCCCCCCACACCAGCGCCTTGAGACCCTACGGGTGAGTAGTGCGCTATATAAATGACCTGATTGATTGATTGATTGGCCCTGAAAATACCGAGTAATAGCTGCAAAACCCCCCAGTAACTCCTTCACACGACTACGGAGGGGCTGTGCCAAGAAGCGGCGCACTCTTAGCCACCTTCTGCGGCGGCAGCGGGCGCCTTCACAGCGTAGAAGCCAGACCTGCGGGACCGGCGCAATGGCGGTGCCGAGCTGCCCAGCGGAAGCCGCGGTCTGATAACGCACCGCCAGGGTGGGATTCTGCCTCGCCGGGGACCTTGAGAGCCAACTGGACCGCCGATGCGGCAGACAAGCTGAACCTGGGCGATCGACGGGTCCGACGGGCCCGAGCACCACCTGCGGCCCCGGCCAGACTCCACTACCAGAGGCCCCGGCGTCGGGCCTAGCCTGGACACCTGTAGGACTCAGCCCGGAGGAGAGTACTGCACCGGAGCCCTCCGACTGCATTCCTGGGCGGACACAGTCCGCGGATCGCCCCGACTCTCAGACCCGTGCCCGGACACAGAAGAAGGTGCTAGACACACCCGCTACCGGCCCTCCCGGCGGGAGGGCGCCAGGCGAGACCCCGGCGCCGGGCCTGGTCGAGAGGCCGGAGGTCACTACTGTTCGGGCGGCCTCCGGCTGTACCCGAGTGCACGGACCCAGCACAAAATGACCCTGTTCACTTAGAGGATCGCCGGCCGGATTTCTCAGCGCCGGGGGCCGCCGGAGCCCCGCTTCTCCAGCCATTGCTGCGGCCTGTGTGCCGGCGACGAAGGTTAGAGCCCTTCCGCCGCACTACCTCACCTCAGCGGCTGCGGTTGGTGGGCCGGAGAGCCCTGCAGACGGGCGGCGAGCTCCAGAGGGGTGATCTGGACACCGGACAGCGGATATCCCGGCAGATCTGCACTCCCGGCCTCCTCCGGACATAACGGGCTCAGCCGGCGGCCGGCCGACAACTACAGGCCCTGCCGCGGGCCTTCAAGCGACCACCCGGGCCTCCTTCTGGCGGGCCTGCGAAAATCTGACCATCTGCCCCGTATACTCACTGGTCCTCCTCCACTTCATCGGCTGCCCCCACGGAGGAGCGCGCCGGGATAGGCAGCTCCGCCCCCTTGGGACCTTGGACAGTCCGACGGAGGCCTTCTGCGCAATCTAGGCCCCGGCGCGGGCCTACCGGATGGAAGCGCAAGACTATTCCCGCCGCCCCCACAGAGACTCGCCCCGGGCGGAGTACCGGTCGCCCGCCCCCCAAGTCACACCAGCCTCCACCTTGCACCTCCGGCCCCCGGCGGGGGGGCACCAACTGCGCTGAAGCCTCCTCACACCGGCCCTTCCGCTTCTTGCGAGCCCCGCTGGGGGCCTCTGACTACTCTGCGCCCCGGCGTGGGCCTGTTGGGCGGCCGGAGGGATCGCCGCCCATCACGTCATCCACAGCGGGCATCACACGGGGCGACGACAGCCCGCCACCGGACGTGCCCCGGAGCCTCTCCACCCCCTGGCCTGCCGACGGAGAAAGAGCACCGGCGACGGAGGACTCCACCCAGCCGCATCTCCCCGAGTTAGACGCGGTCTCCTGGACGGGAGGTGCAAGGTGAGCTGCGCCCTGCGATCTGACCCACCGAGTGCTCTACACCCCCGGTCCCTGCGCTCTCTGGTAGGTGACCCACGGCTGCAGTGGACGGGGACGCAGTCCTGCCAAACGCTGTACCGGGCCATAGACGCTAGCTTCCTGCTCGCTGCCTGCCACCTATCAACCACCAGGGTCCCCCACTCCGCCGCTGGGACCTCTCCGCGACGTCTAACCTGAGGGTCCGTCCTCCTGCTGGTACCAGGGCGCTGCTCGTTGGCCTGGCGTCTGGGCGCTCTTCCTGAACTCGCGCCGCCCTCCCTCCACCGAGCACAAGCTCCCTCGGCGCAGCTCGTTGGCCCCAGCCCGAATGTCCTGGTCCCCGCTCTCATCGCTGCCTTGCTAGCTGCTACGCACTCGGAGCACCGCCTTACAGCCCCCCACGAAGAACTCTTGCCCCAGTTCGCCGCCCCTGGCACGGCCTGCGGATCCTCCTCCCGGGACGCCGAGCCTGACCATTCGCACTGGCCCAGGGCCGGCTCCGCGTCGCCAGCTGCCCCTCACGATTGGCCTCCTGCGCCAGACAGCTTCCGACGATAACCATCGGCCGGCCCGCCGCCCCGTTCCGGCCATCATGACGCATTGTAGTCGCAAGGGTGTTGAAAATTAGTACGGTTTGGTGAACATTATCTGCGCCATCTTGCCTCTTCCCCTGATGCCACACTTTTGTCGTGCGCACCCGCCATTTTAAGATGCCCTGGTCAGAACGAACCCTTTTGCATGCCGCTGGCCCCTGACATAGCCCTTCGCCCTCACTAAGCCTGCACGCTGACCAACCCCCTGCTTGCACCTGCCTTGAATCATAAACCCCTCTTCGGCGCTGCTCTGCCCCAGGCCCTCATCCTGTTCCCAGCGCGACACCTCCCTTCTTCCCTTTCATGATCCCCGGCCCTTAGATGCAAACCCCCTTTTCCCCGTGTGCCCGTTTGTCTTCCCCGTTCCCAGGCCGACACCCAGCTCTGCCGATACTATTCCTTGCCCCTCCCCGCACAATAGAAAGCTTCCCCCATCAAAGGATCCCTGGGTTGATCAAAGCCCCCTCCCCATGAGATCCGATCGACCCCCACATTCCATGAATCGGCGGAATATCCAGCTGCGCGATACTCATCACCTGTTGTGACTAGGGTGGGGACTTCAACTGTAAATGTGTGTGGGAACGGGCCCGGAGGGGGGGGATTCCGGGAATGTCTTTCCGTACATCAAAGCTTTATCATATGTATGTAAACTGTAATAAAAACCGCAAACACTGTATATAAGGGGCCAGGCCTAAAACATAAGCTAGAGCACCTCAGAACGATACCTGCTGTCCGTTTTGCTGTG
Source organism: Lissotriton helveticus (assembly GCF_964261635.1). NCBI lineage: Eukaryota > Metazoa > Chordata > Amphibia > Caudata > Salamandridae > Lissotriton > Lissotriton helveticus. The sequence continues at coordinate 663,720,844 of NC_136068.1, read as the reverse complement.
TTCTCCTCCGGAGTGAATAAAAACCTTGTTTCCTGCTTTCCAGTCTCCAGCGCCTGCCTCTTCATTGATTAAATAACTAGAGGGTCACAGAGGCAATACCGCCGGGCAAATATCGATTGTCCCCGACCCGACTAAATTGTTTTAACAATTGGCGCCCAACGTGCGGCCCATCAGCGACTCGTGGATCCAGTGGGAGAGGTCCCAACGACAGAGTGAACGACTGCAACGATCGGGAGAGCTCTTGCCCAATAGACCCTCGTCTGGCAGCTGATCATCCGAACTTCACTAGTTCCGAACAGACCTCTCTCGAGTGATCTACGGTCCTGACTGGGGACCATTAGGAGTGCCGTGAGAAATACGAGAAAAAAAGGACGAACGGGCGCTGGATTCGGAAGACAAGAAACTGTCCACACGGTTCGGGTAAGGTCGTGTAATCACGACAAGCTGCGAAATGATTGCTTGATTGCTTGATTGTTTAAAAAAAAAATACTAGTATTACTCTTTTTTTGACCTATTCGGAGATTCACTGTCTGCACACGGAGAAACAGTAGGCTCCTTCTCTTTTGCAAACGGCGAAGGATAGGTAACGTAACCGTCGCGCCTATCTTTCTCCCCCACTGACTCTATTATTTCTTAACGGTTTTTGGGAGACTCCCCTCTCCCTCACTGATTAACTAGGTTCTTTAACCCCGAACTACTGTTCGCAGATTGTCTTCTGGAGATTCTCTGTCTGCAAACCGGAAACAACAGATTCCTCTTTGCGGTTAGTGAAAGGGTAGAGGACGCTGACTTTTGCGCCCTACTTACTCTCCCCATTGTCCTTTCTCTATCTTATTTATTTATTTGATTGTTTGATTGTTCCTCGTTATTGGTTACTCTTTTTTATTTTTGTTCATGAGGTATTCACTGCCTGCAAACAACGAAGAATAGGAATATTCTGTCTAGTCTTTGCACCTAGTGATAAGATAGGCAGTGCTGACTTTTTAGTCCCTCGTTACGAGCCGTCATGTCTGTCTTCTCCCCATTGATTGATAATTGGTTCAGCCCGGACCGTGTATTAGAGGTGGACCATATAGCTCCACTAGAAGGCACCCCTAATAAGGACATGTTCATAAACTATGGATTAGTTACCATAGCCTATAATAAATTGTGGCACAGGTATACCAAAGAAAGTCAAGACAAACAGTGGCCACTGGCAGGATCCTTTGACCTTGATAAAATAGAAACGTTGGAAATAGCCCTTCGCAATAATAAGACAACGCCTATTATGATCGACAGTCTCGGTATGTGGCGCAGAGAGGCTATGCAACGACAGAGAAAAGACGAGGACAAACCAGGTAGAGAAATATACCGACAGGACAACCCCGGGACACCGCTACCCAAAAGTTATCCCCCGACACTACGCAAAAGACGGCCAGACTTAGGGCCAGACCAATGCGCTTTTTGTAGATATGTCGGACACTGGAAAGCCCAATGCCTGACTCTACTGAGCGTGAGTAAAGGCAAAGGGCCGACAGGAATGACAGGCCAGCAGAATGAGAAAAAGCGCGAGACAAAGAAAAATCTGACTCGCACGGACAGACCAGATAGAACCACCACGTTTGATTATGCCCGATGGCACAGGTTCCGCCAGAACGATTTCAGCGGCATGTTCGAGTTTTCCTAGGTCGGACAATATAAAAACGGGAACCCAGCCTAGTTCTAAGTTAACAGACGGAAAAAGATCATTTTGGCCAAATAATCACTGTTTTATGTTTGTCTTCGGATCTTGCGTGTCATACTTTTCTACTACCCCCCGTCTGAGTTTGTGTGTACGTAATATATGAATCTGCGTCATCCCCCTGCACGTGCTTCCATGTTACATAAACTATGTTAATAGAAATTTTAGCATGAAACAACCTGGAAAGAAAGAAATGGGAAACGAAATCAGTAAGCCACTGATAAACACGAACTTTTATTTTAACATAACAGGCAAGGGAAAACACAATAACGCTAGAAAAACAAGAACGGTAAACTGTAGAACATGAAAGTCAATAGAACATTCGCCCCCCCCACATTCTGGAACCTTCCAAAGCAGGGCAGGGTTACGGCTACGCCCAACCAGCGGCAACCCATATAAGGCGGGCCCCGCTGCCAACTCTTGGTCAGGAAATCTTAACATATGGGGAAGCCGGAGGAGAGGCAGGGGCCAGCGGAGTCCAGCCACAACGGCCCTAGGTAGTTGCCGGTAGTCCCGCCACATGCCTCCTCGGCCCAGCCGCAACGGGCCTGGATAGACTTAAGTAGTCCCGCCACATGTCCAGAGAAGAACGAGGCACCTCTTTCTTTTCCCTTCCGTAACAACCGCAGCAGCTCTGGGCGGCGGGATGCCCTGTCCATACCTCTGCAGGAATGCGTCCAGGTCGGGCTGGGAGGGAGAGGCGACGCGGACGAGCCTCTCCCACCTCCACCGATAGGAGGTCTCCCAGACCCCGGCCCAACGCCGAACACCCCCAGTCAGGCGATGGTGCCCCAATACTTGCGCAGCACCGAACGTGCAATGGTGCCCATATTTTCGGAGCACCGAATATGCAATGACTGCACCGATACTTGCGCAGCACCGAGTGTGCGCCACAGATGGCCATACTCCCACAGCACTGAGCACGAGACTTGGGGAGCACCGGATGGGGAGAGACCTTTGTGCGGGCCGATGAAAAAGAGCAGCATGGGGTGCACCGGAAGAAGGAGACGGCGCGAACGAGTCTCCCTCGCCCCCCCCAGGTGGGGGCATCACAGCTGCACCCCAGCCGAACGTCCTGCTTTCACAAAACAGAGCCCTCTTCCTTTCACTCCGAAGGATCTCTTCCACTCTTGCAAACTCGACGAGAGTGGCCCCTGGAGGGCCTCAAAATGGCGTCTGGGTCCGCTGGAAGGCGGGCCCCGGCCGCTAGAGTAACTTTGACCAGCAATATGACTCGGACACTTGCCCACTGGGGCACGAGCCCCCATCTCCGACAGCATCTCCGCAGCCTTGAAGATTGTACAAAGGTCCCCGGCGGAGCCTTCGGCCCCTGCAGGCTTCCGGTAAGGGACGACTGCCTTGATCACTAACGAAACAAGCATGACATTGCCACTCCTTCTGTTAGCATGAATTCTAGAACTGCCGAAAAGGACTCTGGTCCAACTGCCGGTTGTAGGAAACATTTTTCCCTGATGCTACTTCCGGACTGAGCCGGCCCCGCCCAAAATGGCGCTGGTATCAATAGGAACTTACGAACACCTCGTGGTGTTCCTTCGCACTAATACAAACTTGATGTTCTGAGACTTATATGATCCTTCGTACACTTGGCTAGAAAAGACAAGGAGAGTTCACTCGACGAACATTGTGAAAGGGTCCCGTTAAAAATGTTGATTACAAATGTGCGGTGTATTATATTTTCGTTGCTGATGTATAACCCCATTTATGACGCACACATACGGTATGCATATAGGAAATCTGATTGCAACTATTATGATTATGCTTCTAAATTATGAAATAAATGCCCCCGAACCCCCAGCCAATTAATAGACGTTTTAGTTTCTTACAAATGAATGAATAAAACTTTCCAATGTATTTATTGCTGCAAGACGACACCCCCACTGTACGCACTTTAGCCATTGCCACGTCCGGCCAAATACGACCGCACCCTCATAATCCACGTGCTGAAATGATTTTGCAAAATAAAGGTTTTCGAAACTATGGACGGGTATTACATGCTTTATTTTAAAAATGTGGGATCGGCGGGAAAGTTTTTTTTTTGTGCACCCTACTCTGCTCTCTCTTTAAGGTTGAAAGAAGATGGTTGCCCAGCCCTGGAGGTCGGATCGGATCGACAACACGACACTCTGCCTTCAAAGTACGCGACTGAGTCATGAACTCTCGCATGGAGGAAGACCTCGACTTCCAAGGATGGGTAAAACGAACGGTGTAAATGAGGGAATGTAAAAGAAGGGTGAAATGAAATGATGTAAATATTATGAAGTACAACGCTCGAAGGTACTAGGGAACAGAGTTGACCAAAGAACTAATGAACCGCAGAATGTCACAGCGTTGAAGGAGATTTAAGGACCCCGATAGCTAGATGCACCTACCAACTGGATACCTCACACTAGGTATCTTTGGTTTTCTTCTTAACGTTTTCCTACACCCGACCTATAAGGGCACACTGCCCCTCTCCCCTCCCGACCCCAGAAACCATACCCCCGGGACTCTGCCCCGAGGAGGAAAGACGAGTAAGAGGTAAGTAAAGGACTTATGAATCCATGTATTTGAATATGCGCGAATGCTGTCTCCCCCCACCCCCTTTTTCCTCCCTCTGCAGGTTACATCAGAGATTACAGCCGAGGTGTGGCGAAGACCTGAAGCCTTGCCGTGTCTAATATACGAAGCAGACTAGCGCTGCAAGGTGGTGCCTAAGCACGCCTACTAACTACTCACGTATCGAACAAACCCGTAAAATTAGTATGACCTGATAAAAAGTGATCACCCTTAAACCAGACCACACGAATGAACCCATGTCACGTATGATGCGAAACTATGAGAGAATGTGTGTGTGTGACTGAGGCGTTGACCCAACTGGTCGGAGGACCGAGAATGCGAGAAAGTGCGACAAAATGGTACCTCCTTTCTTCTTTCCTTTTTCTCAAGGCACGTCCCCTCTACCCTGACTAATGCTCAAACTACATGATTACAAGATTCTAACGCAGACCCGTGAATGTCCTTTACTGTGTAATGCACTAAATAGCCTTTCTTGAATACACTGCCACCCTCTCTGTTGCACGTGTACTATTTAGCCTGCCGTTGCACTCTCTCTCTCTCTCTCTCTCTCTCTCTCTCTCTCTCTCTCTCTCTCTCTCTCTCTCTCTCTCTCTCTCTCTCTCTCTCTCTCTCTCTCTCTCTCTCTCTCTCTCTCTCTCCCTCTATTTTTGCACTCCCACTCTTCCGAGCGATTAGCCCCGAAATTGGCAGACTGCCACCCCTAGCACACCACCTAATTGGCTTCAAATACCGTCAGTATTTGCACAAAAACTTGTCTTTAATACAATCACCCTGAGACCGTGTCATTACCTCTCCTTTTCCGCTAGAAGTCAATGAACCGAGGTTGGGCCGTAAGGGAAAGGACAGGTAAGACGACAGAGGTTCCCTAATCTGGCCCGTAATAAGGGAACTACATGTCAACGGCTCCTATGGTATAAAAAAAAAAAAAGGACCTCAGAATACGCGACCCTCCCCACCCCGAATTGTCCCAATACCCAAACAGGAAAAATGATCACCCCTGTTACATCCCCTGTATCAGCCGCTCCAAACTGGAGTTATGAAACTACCCCTCATTCCCGGTTGTGAGAGATGGGTCGATTTACGCCCTTACCATAAGTTTTCTATGTCCCTAGTTGTTTCCCATAAAACCCCTGTCTTTTCTGATTAAGTAATCAGGCCGTAGGAAGCTACGTAGGAACCAGAATGATGTTTTACAAGGTTAAAAGACTAGACCAAAGTGAAGAAATCGTTGAAATGAACCCTGCCGAAAGTGAAAAATGTTTAGTCGAAAAACAGGACGCATTGATAAAAAGAAATGTTTAGCCTATGTTCGTCCCTCAGCAAAATACCTGTTTAGTACCATGTCGATAGCACACAGTACCCTTGGTAAATATAAAACCCTAGAGAACGGCATATCTTTGTCAAGCTCGTCTTACGAAGGTAGGTCTCCATCAGATAAACTGTCGAAACTGTAATAAATAATTATGAAGGAAAGTCATAGTACATCCAACAGGCCCGTCATCGGTCATTTATATGTTAGTTGTGAACCCTAAAATAACGGACGTTTTCATTTCTGTCTGAAGCTGGGAGAGAAATAGACTTTTGTGATTACCTTCCTCTGCAAATTCTCTAAAGACTGTCTTTTCAAACTCGTTTAAGGGTACGGCTGTCAGGAGAGAGAAGGACCGGATGTGGGAGCACGAGGCCTGACTGCAGACTATGGAACACCTGCGACATGGGCCAAGGAGAGACCGCGACAGAACAGAGCTACAGGACGAGGCACTACCTCCAGCAAAGTGAGAAGAAAGGGCTAACCTGATGCCCCTGCTCCATGTTCGAATGTGTGCCGAAAGGTCCCCGCTCTCTAGACTCGGTCATGAGCCCGCCCATCTGAAGTCTCTCGTTCCCCTAGTTTGTTCCTAATTTGGCCTTGCTCCATCCCCCTTTTTCTCCGACCTACCCTATGGACTGTTTTGTACGCTCTTCTTCCATCTGAACTTTCTGACAATCACCTCAAAGGACACAGGGCGAAAAGGACCTTTCCGACCAGGAATACGAGGGAAAGGTCGTGCCCTGCAACGCGAGACCTAGAATAGAGCTGGACCCGTAGCTCCATCGCCGGTGCTCCACAGCGCCAACGAAAGACAACAAAGAATACTGAGAACTCGTTAACTACGAACATTTTGACGTCCTCAATCACCGTTTCTGCTGCGCCTCATTTCTCTCCCAGCCGCCATTGTATTGATCATGCTCCAATCCGAATCTGATATATGTAATAACCGACCAGTCCACGTTATGAAATGTACTTGCTGCTCTCGCTACAGAATCGTTTTTGTATTGCATTTCCATGACTTTCCTGCTGAACAAGTTTATCAAAGTTTATCAAATAGGTCCACCTCCTAAAAACTAGAAATCTCAAAATGTATTGTTTACAACTCTTTCATCTAGGGTTCCTACCGTTTTCTTTTTCATGCCCACCACAATAGAACCGAGTAGAAAATGAACCAGCAAGATGTCTTGAATATGTTAAAGGGAGGACTGTTGAAAATTAGTACGGTTTGGTGAACATTATCTGCGCCATCTTGCCTCTTCCCCTGATGCCACACTTTTGTCGTGCGCACCCGCCATTTTAAGATGCCCTGATCAGAACGAACCCTTTTGCATGCCGCTGGCCCCTGACATAGCCCTTCGCCCTCACTAAGCCTGCACGCTGACCAACCCCCTGCTTGCACCTGCCTTGAATCATAAACCCCTCTTCGGCGCTGCTCTGCCCCAGGCCCTCATCCTGTTCCCAGCGCGACACCTCCCTTCTTCCCTTTCATGATCCCCGGCCCTTAGATGCAAACCCCCTTTTCCCCGTGTGCCCGTTTGTCTTCCCCGTTCCCAGGCCGACACCCAGCTCTGCCGATACTATTCCTTGCCCCTCCCCGCACAATAGAAAGCTTCCCCCATCAAAGGATCCCTGGGTTGATCAAAGCCCCCTCCCCATGAGATCCGATCGACCCCCACATTCCATGAATCGGCGGAATATCCAGCTGCGCGATACTCATCACCTGTTGTGACTAGGGTGGGGACTTCAACTGTAAATGTGTGTGGGAACGGGCCCGGAGGGGGGGATTCCGGGAATGTCTTGCCGTACATCAAAGCTTTACCATATGTATGTAAACTGTAATAAAAACCGCAAACACTGTATATAAGGGGCCAGGCCTAAAACATAGGCTAGAGCACCTCAGAACGATACCTGCTGTCCGTTTTGCTGTGTTCTCCTCCGGAGTGAATAAAAACCTTGTTTCCTGCTTTCCAGTCTCCAGCGCCTGCCTCTTCATTGATTAAATAACTAGAGGGTCACAGAGGCAATACCGCCGGGCAAATATCGATTGTCCCCGACCCGACTAAATTGTTTTAACAAGGGGACCCGGAATGTTGTGGAGCTCATGCAAAAAGCAGCGTCGAAGGGAGACAAAAACCAGCCACATGCATCCCCGAAGCCACCCGCGAGCCCTCAGCCTCAGGACGAAGATTCCGCTCCAATCACAAAAGCCTTCCTAGCTTCCCTCTTCAATACATTGAGAGAGGACTTCCAGACTCTGAAACAGGACATGGCTGGGGAGCAACGCGAACTCCTTCGTGACATTGATGACCTGGGTGAGCGAGTTGCCTCTCTGGAGGACGCTGACCGGTCCCGCAGCGGGGAAGTGGAGAGGCTCCAACAAGAAATCGTGCGACTTCAGGATCAACAGGTGGACTTACAGTCGCACTCTGAGGACTTAGAGAACCGCTCCAGGCGGAATAACATACGGGTCAGGGGTGTTCCGTTGAAGGCTGAAAAGGACAACGTGACCAGTTACCTTCAAGACCTATTCAGAGACATCCTGGGTGAGCCAAGCGACTTTGAGATCCGAATCGACAGGGCGCACAGGGTAGGCATGGCACGCAGAGCACCTGCACCACCTCCGGACATTCTAGCATTCATCCCGGACTTCCCCCTGAAGGAACGCATCCTCAGAGAGGCCAGGAAAGCACAGCCCATCAGATTTCGCGATGACCCTGTGGCCCTCTTTCAAGATCTCTCTAACATCACCCTACAAAAATGTAAGTCCTTCAGACCTGCGACGAACTTCCTGCGGGACGCCGGGGTACCCTACTCCTGGGGCCACCCGTTCCGTCTGATCTTTAAGTCGAACGGCTCCCTCCACCAGCTTAGATCACTCCGCGACACTTGCACCCTGCTCGGGATCGATATGCCGGGGGATTCAGCCTCCAGAGACGCCTCTCCGTCCCGGTCGCAGGGGGACCCATCTCGCCCTACGGGAGACGGCTGGCAGACGGTCCGCAGGAGGAGAACACCGAGGAACATCTCGAAACCTGACCCGATCACGGTCGCCCAGGAACGAGAAGCGGCAGTACAGGAAGTGGCAGATAACACAGCACCTGCCCTGTAAAGCATTGACCTTTTGACCTTTGACCACTCCGGGGGTGCTCTCCCACCCATGCACGGCTTAACTGGGGTCAGGGCCGGGGAGCCGCCAATTGGACCGCAACCATGGTACCCCTTTCTTTGACTTTCTACGGACCTGTGCCCTGCACGACTAGGCCCGAGACTTTTACCGGTTTCTGTTGGGGGGTTGTTCTGGGAGGGGGTGGGGAATTTGGGGAATGAGGGTTCAATATTTGAGGGGGGTTGGGTTGGTCCACTCTGTTGGGGTTAGGGTGGCCACGGGAGGGAGGGGATTGTTGGGGGGGACCAGTACGCCAAGGGATCTTTGCACATACCAGAGTTTGCCCACGTTTTCCTCCACTGGGCAGCGCCCTGCACCACTGAGCCCATTCGCCCCTGTGTGCCCCGGCGATGGCTGACACGCTCAAAATCCTGTCTCTTAACGTTAAGGGACTCAATAACCCGATTAAGCGCAGGGCTATCATCTCCTACCTAGAGAATTCTGAAGCCGACATCTGCCTGCTGCAAGAAACCCACCTCTTGGCCAAGGACTGGCACCGGCTGCGCTCCCGCGCTTTCCCACAGCAACTTTTCTCCTCTCTCCCATCAAAGAAGGCTGGGGTGGCTATACTCATATCGCGGCGCTTCAAAGGCAAGGTAGGGGCCAAAATAGGGGAAATCAAGGGACGCCTTCTAGCCCACGCTTTCCTGATAGGCAACACCACCTACGCGATTGGCTCCATCTACTCCCCCAATACAGGTCAGGAACCCTTCTTGCTATCCGCAATTTCAGAAACGCTTCAAGCATCCCACACATACATGCTCCTAGGGGGGGACCTTAACCTCGTCATGGACACAGTCAAGGATAGATCGGGGCACCGTTACGGAGACACGGGGGCGATTTCGCAGAAGGGCACTACTTGGTTGCATGATAGGGACATTTCGGACCTTTGGAGACACGCACACCCACTTACCACGCAATACACATTCTACTCCCACGTACATCACACTTATGCACGCATAGACCACTTCATGGGCTCATCGTCCCTCATTCCCCACGTTACCACAGTGTCAATTGTCCCAGCTGCCCTCTCCGACCATCAAGCAGTGGAACTGACGCTTAACGTGCCCAGATCGCCGCGCGCTCCGGGGTCGTGGAGGCTTAACGAAACCCTCTTACAGAAACCGGCGGTAACCCGCCAACTTCATAAATGCATCTCAGACTATTTAGCCACCAACGACACCCCTGATGTATCGATGTCGTCCTTGTGGGGAGCTTTGAAGGCTGTTGTTAGGGGAGAGCTGATAGCGATATCAGCTGCAGACACCAAACTTCGCAAAGAAAAAAGGAGTGACCTCTCAGACAAAGTCGCGGTGCTGGAGAGAGTTCACAGCCGCACTGGCGCCCCAAGAATCTGGCGCCAACTTAAAGCCGCCCGGGCTCAGCTGGCTAGCCTCGACACCGACAGGGCAGAATTTGCCGCTCTTCGCCTCCGTCACACGTACTACGTGGGGGGCAATCGCACCGGCCGGCTCCTGGCCAGCGCCTTGAAAGCCAAACTCCAATGCTCCAAAATCACGTCGCTACTAGACGATGCCGGCGATGCAGTTACCGAAGATGCACAGATCGCCTCGGCCTTTCGCTCCTACTATGCCTCTCTATATAGCACGAATGAGACGTCACCGACAGCCATTGACGAATACCTGCAATCGGCCGATATTACGCCGTTGTGCCCGGCGAGCGTGGAAACTCTTGATGCCCCCATTCGCCCCGACGAGATCCTCGCTGCCATTGCACGCCTTCGTCCGCTTAAATCCCCGGGCCCTGACGGCTTCTCATCGGGCTTTTATAAATCCTTCGGCCATGTCCTAGCGCCGGTCCTCGCCAGGCTATTTAATTCCTTTGAAGGGCCGAGCTCCATCCCGCCCGATATGCTTGCAGCCGACATTGTGGTCCTGCCTAAGCCGGGCAAACCCCCAACGCACTGCTCTGCATTCCGCCCCATTTCCTTACTCAATCTAGATCTGAAGCTGTTTACGGGAGTACTGGCGGCTCGCCTGGGCCCCTGCCTCCCGGGCATCCTCGAACCGGACCAATCTGGCTTTGTCCCGAACCGCCAGTGCAGTGACAATACCAAAAGGCTCCTGCACCTCGTGGACAAAGCTCATTTCCAGGTCTCCGACTCTGCCCTATTAGCCATCGATGCAGAGAAGGCTTTCGACCGTGTCGACTGGACCTACCTGCAAGCGGTGCTGCGGCGCTACCACCTTGGCGACCGGTTTCAGGCCTGGATCGCAAGCTGCTACCACCGTCCGTTGGCACGTGTCCGGCTGGGTGGCCTCAAGTCCGACCCCTTCGAGATACAGAGAGGAACCCGCCAGGGGTGTCCCCTCTCACCCCTCCTATTTGCTCTATACGTGGAGCCCTTAGCGCAGAAAATTCGCGACAATCCCCACATTATAGGAATGTCTTTCGGCAACGAGCCCCACGTGGTGGGACTGTACGCAGACGACATAATCGCCGCTTTAGACCGCCCATCTAGCTCCATACCGGCGCTTTTGGCGGAGCTGGAGCGTTTCGGCGAGGTGTCCGGTTTCAAGGTCAACCAGGGGAAATCCCTGATACTGCCCCTTGGCAGCCATGCTCTTCCCAACATCCCACCGCCTAACTTCGGGTGTCAACTGTGGTCCACCACTCAACTGCCATACCTGGGGATTACCCTGACCTCCTCCACGATCTCGACGATTAATCACAACTACTCTACCTTAACATCCCAGATCCGGGCTGATCTCGCGCGTTGGTCGAAGCAGCCTCTCTCCTTACTCGGAGGATCGCAGCGATAAAGATGTCGGTCCTACCCAAAATATTATACGTCTTTCAGACTCTCCCAGTGTCGCCGCCGATGGGAATGCTAGCTGACCTCCAACATGATCTTCACCAATTTGTGTGGGAGAGGAAGCGTGCCAGACTTCATCGACGAATAGCGCACAGGACTGTAGACGAGGGCGGCCTCGGGATCCCAAACCTGCTGCAATACTTTCAGGCCTCGCAAATTCGATATCTGGTGGAGTGGTACCGGCCCGAATCAGAGAAGAGATGGCTCTTTCAGGACAGGTAATGAATGAAGGGAACCCAGTCGCTGTTTGTTACTGCTGCTTTATTTTATTTGAAGCAGATGTCACCCAACTTTTTCAAAATTCGTGGGTGTTTATGATTTATTTATTCGTAAACAATTTTACAAATTGTTTCACTTGAACAATTCCGTGTGTTAGTCCGAGGGTTATTTTTGTCATACACCAGAGGCTACTCTTTTATATACAATTTGTACAAACAACATTCAAAATTAACCATTTAAACAACGACACTTTACATTACTATACATGATTACTTGTATTTACATATACTATACAACACAATCCTACTAGACCCTACTAACAATTTTTACTGCCAGACCGTTAGTGTATTACTTCGGTATAGTTAGGGACTGGCTGCGCCAGGGCATGCCTTTTTCATGCGCCTGTCTGTGTGGAAATCACAACAATCAATAAATGGCCCTTAGCGCATTAAATGAACAAGAACAAATCAAGTGTTAAACAAGCCGACGCGTTTCCAAGCCTAAGTGTTGCTCGCTAGGCTTTTCATCAGGGCTTCTGTTAGTTGGGAACCTAGAAGTACAAAGGGGAATCTTATTTACAATGGGACCTTCACATAAGCGTCAGTTTCAAAAGCGTTTGCTATAATATTACCTTTATGGGCTGTAAGTGGATTTTATCATGGTAGGAGCTGCCGGGCATTCACTATTTCTGTGGGGGTAAAAGGAGTTTGTTATCTCCATAATCTACATTTGTCAAACCAGTTGTCACGATGTTTCAAAGGAAAGAGGGATGAAACTTACGTTTTAGTAAACTCTGTGTTTGTATTAAAGAAGGGGATCTGTTTTTCTTGGAAATTTTGGTCCCGTTTTTCAGGGCTGCTGCGGCAGGGTCTGTTTTGAATGAGACGTGTGGGAGACCTATTAGTCATTAGTTCGTACAATTCCTGATCGAATGACGGTTGCTTACTATTAGGCTTGCTTACTTGTGGGTTTAGTCCACGAATCACCGCCGCTTTTTTCGGATACACGGTGCCGCCTATGGCTTTATTTTCATGGTGCTCGCGTGTAGCTGAAAAATATGTGTAACAAATTCGATATCTGGTGGAGTGGTACCGGCCCGAATCAGAGAAGAGATGGCTCTTTCAGGACAGGGCCATGGCACAGACCTCCCTGTGGAAGATACCGTTTCTTGCTCGCCAGCACAGACCCCGTTATCTCCTCCGCTCCCCTATCACTCGGACCACTATGGCGACCTGGGACATGGTAGCGGTCAAACGGGGCCTTACGACCTTCCCGTCCCCACTTACCCCGCTCTTTGACAACCCCGCATTCCCACCCGGCACGGACACCCGAGCTTTCCAGCAATGGCATGACACGCCTTGCCGATCAGCCGGGCACCTCTTTGATATGGAAGGGTTCCTCTCTCTGGCCGACATCTCGCGAGACTATGGAGTGGATGGCCCTCACATGTTTCAATATTTCCAACTCCGCCATTGGCTCTTGAGCCTGGACGTTGCCCCTCTGGTGGGCCGGCAAATGACACATTTCGAACGTTGGCTCATATCCAAGGACTCAGATAAACATCTCATCTCAGACCTCTATCGGATGCTCTCCCCTGCTGCAGAGCCTGATAAGACCGCTGGACAGCGGCGTTGGGAAGCAGAACTTGGACGACCTCTTTCCTCAGTGGAATGGAACCATATCTATTACAGGGCCGCCCACACTACCCGCAATACCAAAGCCAGGGAATCGGTGATCAAACTGGCTATCTACTGGCACCTTACCCCAGCGAGACTCAATCAAGGCAACCCGACCCGTAGCGCGCTGTGTTGGAGGGGATGTGGCAGCTGAGGTACACTGACTCACCTCCTGTGGGAATGTCCTGCTTTGCAGGAGTACTGGAAGGTCGTTCTGGACGACATTGACTCCACGTTCGACACCGAGATCCCACGCTTCCCAGCATACACACTCTTAGGGCTTCCTAATGCACTTACATTCCCCTTGAGATCAACTCGCGGCAAACAGATGGGCATTGCAATGCAGGCAGCTTCGCAACACGTCCTGTCGCTCTGGGGCTCCACTAACCCACCCACCCACAATGGCTGGCTGCACAAGCTGTGGTTCACGCTGGGCATGGAACGGATCCAGGCCACACTCACGGATACCACTGACGCATTCCGCACCACTTGGCAACCGCTCCTGACGTTGCTCTCCAGGGAATTCCACGAAATCACCTGCCCGAAATATCTTCGTATCCTACGACTCACAGACTGCATTGTGGACCGAACGCAACCAGAGGCACCCTGATACGTTCTGATTAGCTACACCTCACACGATTACTATAGACGACTGGCGTACTGGTGGGGTGGGGGGGGCGTTAAGGTTGGGTGTTTGGGGGGGGCGGGTTCTTAGGGATGGCTTGTTTCCTTGTTGCCCCGATTAGGGGATTCTCTAGACTTCCGGGCACCACTTTTCCATTTGGGCATGCTTATCCTGCTCACCTAACGCTTATTAGAGAAGACGTGTCTGTCTGTCTCGCTTGCCTAACTTGCCTGTTGATTGTCCATTGCTATGCCATGCCTTTTTCTTTTTCTGTTTTGAAACTCAATAAACATACTTTGACATTAAAACTGAGATCAGTGGGGATAAGAAAATGCAGGGAAAACAGTGGGGCAAACCAGGGGGAGGGCTCCGCCTAGAGATCCTAAAAGCACTGAGACTGTTCAACCCCCCCTCCCAATATGAAACCCCCCTCCTCTTTCATCAATCACTCGCCAGCAGATAACGTAAAGGAAGGGGCACCTCAAACTGTGGGTGGAAGGGATTGTGCTGCTCCACTATACTAGAAAATGACGCGGTGGAATTAACAGAGCCTATAGGGGTTCAGGATTGGTCCTCCCTAGTCCCGGTGTCCGCACTCCCATTCACAGACACTGCAACTCCTCTGCCACAGCCTACCCAACAGGCACAGGCACCAGATAATATACTTGGCGAGAATAGTATGGAGGCCCCACTGCTCATCCCTGACCCTGACCCTGACCCTGACCCTGGCGAAGCAGGGACCAACAAAGTGATCCAAAACCTGACGGTGCCCCCCGGCTCCCAGAGTCCCTGGACACCCGAGGCAGGAGGGGAAGATTTTTAGTCCGTGTCAGACAGTACTCTAAATTCTTCCAATGAAGATGGCTCTGAGGAAGTCAGCGAGGGGGACAGTGAGGTTTCACTTCAAAACACAGGCACGGTGCAGCGACATAAAAAGCCCACCAGCAAAAGTAGGCGCCGTAGTCAGCTAAAGTGGGATTACTCCGACTCCCAGGTATCGTACCCCCTAGACGAAGATGATTTAAACTCTACTCAATGGGGAAGCACCAAGAGCCTGCAAGCTGATACCTCTGAACCCTCTCTAGCTTCCATCCTGACCTCCATCAAGGAGTTCCATGAAGAAGTCCGGGCGGACAACCGTATTGCTAAGAATGCTGCCAAAAAGTTGCAGGGTGGGCTGAGGCATTTGGATAAAACCTGCGCAGACATCAGTGATTGGGTTACGATGGTAGCGGCACAAACTGAACATCTGGAAACTGAAGCCTTGGCCACTAAACAGGAGGGGGAGTCTAATACTGCCTGTATGATGGATTTGATGACAAAAATGGAGGAGCAGGAAAACCGTCAGTGCCGGAACAACATCCGCCTACTCGGTATTCGGAGGGGAAGGAGGGGGATGACGCCAGGCTCTTCATAGTTAAATTACTAATGGATTCCTTCCCAGACCATCCGGGTTGGGATTGGGACTATGAAGTTCAGAGGGCGCACCGATTTCCTTTTCATCAAAATGCGACAACACAGCGGTGGCAACACATCAGGAGGAGAACCAAGGATATTTCTCGTGTACTTTGGGAATTTCCTCCTTAGACAGATGATCTATGGCCAGGCCAGCTTCAATTCCAAGAAAGGAGCAAATGGTGTAACATTCTTTGCTAAACTAGACTTTTGCCATCAGACTGTCGAACGCAGATGGCGAATGAGACAGCTAATCGCCCCTTTCCAACAGCTGGGTGCGGAAGTGTATCTTATGGTTCCCTCAATGCTCAAAGTAATCTTAAATGGGAGTACTAAGGTTTTTCGCTCCGAGATTAAAGCAGGGGAATATCTGGAGGAACTGAAATTGAGGAAGAAGTAACATTTGTTCACTTTGTCCAATGAGTGAAACTAGATCTAAGCCGCACTCTCCTTGACCTTGACTTTGGCATTATTTTTACTTTATTTGATATTCGCTCTATTCTCTGTTTTGCGGATTCTTTATTTTTCTATGTTATTATCACACTATTTCACTTTATCACTGCGCACAGTCAACAAAAAAGGGCACGCGGCCGAACTGATAAATTAGAGCTAAAGTTTCTATCAATCCGGCGTGGCTGGCAGTCGGGGCTCAAGTTGATTACCATCACTCAGGCTTTGCCTGATTGCTTGAAGAAGGGGGGGAGGAGGGATGGGAAAAGCACCACAAGAGAAGAGTTCTGCACAGAAAAATTAAGCACAAGTTTTTTAATCTTTCTTGCACATACACATGTATACCTAAGACACACTTGCTATGGTACAGGGCAAGACATTAGGAGTCTGTTGTGTTATTATTCTTTGTTCTTTTTTTTCCTTCTTAAATGGCTAAGCTAAACTCCTTAAGAATTGTCTCTGTTAACATCTATGGGCTAAACGATCGCTCAAAAAGGCAGAACGCGGCGCTTGGGCTTCGTTCTCTGGGGGGGATATCAACTGTATACAGGAAACTCATATCGAGGGCTCCCAGAGGCACTTATTAGACTCATTGGGTTTCCAAGTCTTGGGGGCCACCACACAGGGTTCCAAAACCAGGGGGCTGAGAAAAGACTTTCTATCTTTTCACACCGGGTCAAGGCTGATTCTTTAGGCAGATGGGTGATTACTGAGTGTCATGTTTCTAATAACCCCCTTTTACCCTTTGCTCAATTTACGGGAGTAATGTAGATGACCCAGGAGTCATCAACCTGGTTTCAGGGGAATTAGCACACTGGCCCACCCCCATTGTCCTTTGTGGTGCTCTGAATTTGCATCTACCCTCCAACTGGGATAGTGTTAGCCACTGGAAATACAAGGGTAGGAAACCCCTGGTATATCAGGCTTTGATAGATCTTGCGCAAATGCATGGTTTAAGAGATTGTTGGGCAAGACTGAACAACTCCCAGCCAGGCTATACATTTTTTTCTGCCCCTTGTTAGGCTGGACTACTTTTTCCTTTCATCTTCAATCATCAACAATTGCACTATTGAAATGGCCCCACACTTTATGTCCGACCACAATCCCCTTATCATTAACATTAAAGGTCTAGGGAAAGCTAGAGAGGCCTCTTCCTGGAGTTTTGAAAAAGCTTTACTTCAGGACCGGCTGTATAAAACACACATTCAAGGATGGCTAGAGGAATTTCTGGAGATTATTGTTGGCTCTGCCCCTCTTATGACAGTTTGGGACACTTTAAAAGCGGGGATCAGGGGCGAGACCCTGGGATTCTCAGTGCGCAAAAATAAAAAAGAGAAAACGGTGATAAGTAGCTTACAGGGGAAGCTAAGGGTGGCCGAAACCAAACTGACTCACTGCATTCAAACAGGACAAAACGTCGAGACAGTGCAGAAAGAGGTAGTGCTGGTTAGAGCCGAAATTGGGGCAATTTTTGCTAAAAAAACTGCTGCAAAATGGGCAAGCACCCGGGAGAAAAATTACGAGTGTAGCGACAATATTGGGCATCATCTGGCTGTCCTGACCAGGCAACAGGTTTCCTGCAGTGAGATATGCACAATTAAACTTCTATTAGGGGATGAGACTAATGACACAGATCACATATGAAAGGGATTCCAGGACTTCTACTCCAAACTCTATACTGAGGAGAATCATGGACCCAGTGACCTAATCGCTAACGAGACCACCAACTACCTTAGCGAGATCAACCTCAGATCTCTTTCCTTAGAGGATAGGGAAATGTTAGACATAACCCCCAAATGGGACGAGATACTGGAATCCCTCAACAGCCTGCCTGATGGGAAAGCTACTGGGCTGGATGGCATCCCAGTAGAGTTCTATAAGACTTTCGCTCCACAAATAAGACAATTCTTATAGAAGTAATAACCTCTATCTTTACTGGGACTTTACCACCAGCATCCTGGTCCATGGCCAGAATAGCTATTTTCCCAAAGAAGGATAAATCTCCAACAGAGATGAGTTCGTATCGACCAATAACGCTCATTAATTGTGATTCAAAGATCTTTTCCAAAGTGCTAACTAACAGAATCTCTTCAGTGGTTGAGTCTTTGGTCTCAGAGTGGCAGCATGGATTTATCCCGAAAAAAGAACAACTGAGCATGTTAGAAGGGCCATTACTCTTTTTGACGCCGCACAGGCTGTTGGAGACCCGATGTCACTCACACTCTTGGACGCTGGGAAAGCCTTTGATCGGGTCTCCTGGCAATTTCTGTGGGCAGTCATAAGGAGAATGGGATTCGGGCCAAAGATCACGCAGGCAGTATTAGCCCTTTGTGTAAAGTCAACAGCTTGTGTCTCAGTTAATGGACAACTAACCGGGCAGTTTGAGATCTCCCGGGGCACCAGGCAAGGCTGCCCATGCTCCCCTCTGCTGTTTGCCCTTTATTTGGACCCCTTAATTAAGCAAATAGAGAGAAATAATGAGATTCTCCCAGTCAACTTCCAAGGTAGCTGTATCTGGCCATCACTTCACCTGATCCCTAAACACCATAGTGGCTCTTGAAAATGAGGTGCTAAAATTTGGGAGGCTCTCTGGCTATGCCCTGAATCAAAACAAAACCCAAATAATAACAAATAGCCAAGTACCCTGGACCGATTACAGAGTGGTTTCCAAAGCCAAATATCTGGGAGTCTCCATCTCATCAAATCTGGATGAAATTGTTACAGACAACCTACCTCCTTTGGCATCACACACTAAAAAGGCTCTGAAACAAATCACCAACCTACATTTAACCCTTGTTGGCAGATGTAATGCCATAAAAATGACATACTTTCCCAAACTCCTATATTTTTTCCGCACAATACCTCTGGAATTCAGTAAATCTAACTTGCAAGAATTTCAACAAATATTCACACAGTTTATCTGGTCATATTCCCAACCCAGGAGGGCATTAAGGCAGCTCTGTTTACCAAAAGAGCGAGGGGGCTGGTCTTTTCCTAACATCACTCTTTACTATTGGGCTTCCGTTTTACAATATAGCGCAGAATTGTTAAAAGAGGCTCCACCCCCGCAGACATTAGGGCCCCCTATGCCCTTCCAGCTACTGTTGGTAGAACAGTCCTGGGGCTGTCTACTTCGGGAAACCACCTACGGATACTATAAAAGGGTGAGATTTAAGACATTACTAAACTCTTTTGAAACTTTCCACAGTATCCGCAAATTCTTAGGGTTGGGCAGATTCAACTTCTATACTCCCACGCTGAACAATGGCAGCTTGCCTGCTATCTTCGGCAGGGCTTACTTCTCAGACTGGCATAAGGCCGGCATATTGAAATTGGGAAACCTCGTCACCTGTGAAGGGGTAGTCCCTTTCTCTGAGCTACTGGCTAAATTCAAACTCAAAAATGAAGACGCATTTAAATATCTCTCTGTATTTGACTTCTTGTCTAGGAAGGCAGGGGGGGCCTCAGGTTTTAGGGAAATTGACCTGCTTAATACCTTACGTAAACCATTAACCCCTCGAATTGGCCTGTTACATAATATCATAAATAGGCAGACCCCCGACGACTTATAGAACATAGCTGATAAATGGTACAACAAAAGTGACACTCCTTTTTAAAAAAAACATTTTGTATTCCTCATATACCAAATATGGGCATTCTAGGTAGGGAACGCCCCCCCCTCTCTCCTATATTTAAGATGTTCCGCCTTCGGTGCCCAGCCATAAGGAGAGAGAGAAAGGGGAAACCCCTTTAGCTTATACTGCTTAATCCACTCCAATCCTCTTTAACCGGGGGAGCCCTTTATTTGATTGGAGAAAAAGACCCAACAGTACCCAGGTGAAAGCATTGGAATATCCTCACTAAAGCCTTTGAATTTCTAACTCTGTCACTCCCTCTGCCTCTAACAGAGCCCAGTACCAGTAAGATATCTCTTTTTTCCATCCCCCCTTTCTATTTACTAGATCGAACTTTGAATTTGAAGTATTGAAAACCCATGGTATAGTGGCCCACCAGGCTGATAGCTAATAATATTTAAACCTAGTAAATGTTCCCCCTGTTAATCTAGAAAGGGATTCCCAATCCATAAGCAGTGAGTTGTTTTGTAGATCCAGCCAATACATTATGACTGCTAATCTGAGGGGGACGTGATAACTGATCTTTAAGGCACTCTGGTGTTCCCGGAGAATCCCATATCGGAGCCTGGGGCGCATAGTAAGGAATTCCCAAATTTCTTCTAAGGAATATCCAGTTTTTTAGAGCCGTACCCAAGATCTTTAATCTCACTTTCTTGTAGAACCTAGGATCGCCAAACTTAAATAAAAAATATTCATGCCCCTGCGGTATGCCATGCAATAATGCCTGAAACAGTTGACCTAAAAATGATGTGTCAGCCCTATCTGCCAATATTCTAAAGTTTTTAAAATGAAAGGAATGGGAATAAATAAGTATATCGGGCAAAGCTAAGCCTCCTGATTTTAATTTTCTTCTCAACTTTTTCCAGGAGATTCTTGATGACTTCGAGTTCCAGATGAAGGAACCAATTTTCCCCTGTATTTTCGCTATGTCTTTTGGACTAAACATTAGTGGAATCGAGTTAAACAGAAAGGTGATTTTAGGCAAGATGACTATCTTAATTAAATTTACTCTCCCAAAGATATTCAACTGGAGACCAGACCAATGTTGTAAAAGACCACATATCTCCTTATAGATTCTATCTAAGTTTATTTTATATAACTCTTTAATATCTTGAGCCAGATATAGTCCGAGATATCTCAAGCGTGATTTTACCTCCGGAAGCACCACCTCCTGATTTCACTGCATGATCTCCGTCTTTTATTTATTTATTTTATAACACGAAATAGGCCCAAAAGCTTCTGCCTGGCCAAAAAGTCGGGGATTGCCTCTTCTGGGTTAGAAGTAAACATTAAAAGATCATCTGCATAAAAGCAAATTTTAAAGACAATTCTGCGATATTAAAGGGTTTAATCAGACGATCTGATCTTAGCCGAATAACAAAGGGTTCAATGTACAAATTAAACAATAACGGAGAGAGGGGACACCCCTGCCTGGTACCACGTGATATTTTCACCCAATCTGTGAGGAGACCATTGACAAGAATTTTTGCCTTGGGATTAGAGTAGAGTGCTCTATTTGATGTTATAACATTTATCGGGATACCAAATCCGGATAGTGCCTCCCATAGATAAGACCAATTAACTTGGTCAAATGCCTTAGCGGCATCAATGGCTACAATAGTCAAGGGGAGTTTCTTGTCAGTGGCAACATCTATAGCAGCAATAGCCTGGAAGGTCAGTTCATTCAATTGCCTACCCGGCATAAAACCCCTCTGATCCTCTTGCATCACAGTTTTAATAACTCTGGCCAATCTCGCTGCCAAAACACCCGCAAAGATTTTATAGTCTGTATTTAGCAGCGAGATCGACCTATAGGATTCGATTACCAGAGGGTCTTTATTAGGCTTCAAAATCAGGGTGACTGTAGCTTCTGACCAGGTGTGTGCAGTAATCTCTCCTGTCAGGTGTACTTTATTAAATAGAGTCGTAAGAATAGGAACGACTATGTTGATATATTTCAACCGGGAGCCCATCAGGGCCGGCTGCTTTTCCTTTAACCATCTTTTTTATCTAGTTGTATACCTCTCACTCTTTAATAGCTGAACTCAAAAAGGCACTATCTGCCTCCGATAGCTGAGGTACCTCCAGCTGCTTAAGCCAGTCCACCGCTTCTTGAGTTGAGGAATCATTATTCTCTGTATAGAGATCTTGCATAAAAAGTTTAGCTTCCTCTGAGATCTGAGTGTTGTCATACGATAGAGCCCCCGTAGCCTGCAGATTTAATCCTTTTATTTGATTTCTTATCCTATCTGACCTAGTCTTCCAAGCAAGAAGGCAACCACATTTTTCTCCGTAAGAGAAGTTTTGTAATATACTAGCGTCCCACCTGTCTTTAATTATTTTATCTAAATTCGCCTGATACTCGGCTTTTAAGCCATTTAGCTCCCTCTGTATAGTAGCCAAGTTAGTCTGCTGATTCAATGAGGCTGTCTGTAGCTGCTGTTCTTTCTTTTTATTATAAGGAGAGAGTCTTCATCGGCTTTTCTGCTGGCCTTATTTCTCTTTATCGTAAAGGTGGTTAAGTGCCCCCTCAGGTAGGTCTTAAATGCCTCCGAGACAATTTGGTCAGGTGCAGTACCACTATTGAACCTAAAGTATTCGGCTAATAGCTTGACTAGATCATCTTTTACATCATCTCTTTGAAGTAATCTTCTATCGAGGGTCCATCTTCTTCCTTGCTCCCCCTGTGTAAGCTTAATCGTTATTTCTACCATTGAGTAGTCTGATAACAGGGCTGGGATATATAATATGGAAGTAGATTCTGCTCTACCAAAAAGAAGTCTATTCGTGAGTGGTGCCTGTATCTATGACTGTAAAAATAATAGTCCCTTCTTTTGCCATTTTTAATCCTCCACACATCTAATAGATTATGATACTTCATGATATTTTTGAGCTCCGTTTTTAATTTGTGTGGAGTGGTAAACGTGGCCCTAAAAGTGCGATCTAAAGTAGCATCAAAGACCAAATTGAAATCGCCCCCCAGAATAATAGGCATGTTCAGGTCAGAAAGACTAGATTTGAGGCTTATCAGAAATTCTGGGGAGTCTCGATTGGGCGCATAATATACTGCGCAGGCCAGCCGAGATCTATCTATGACTAGGGATGCGGTCAACCATCTGCCCGAACAGTCAGTCTCATACTTCTCTACTCTAATCCCACTATTGACTCGGATTATCATCGCCACTCCTCTAGAATTTCCCTTTTGGTTGGAGCAGAGAAGATCTTGAATCCATTTTTGATTTTTAAAAGCTAACTTACATTCTTGCTGCTCAAGATGAGTTTCTTCCAATAGACAGATATTGGCCTTAGTTTTACTCAGAAATTCACAGATTCTATTAAGTTTCCTTCTCTCCCTCAACCCACTGACACTCCTAATAACACTTTTTTTTAACTCACTTGCCCTCTCAAGAGAACATTCTAATCTCAGCCAAACTACAGGCGCAACATTTTAAAACTATTTTCTTTTTATATCTCACTCCTAGTAAAATTGCAAAGTGGGGGACCGGCCAAGGCACCCTATGTCCTAGATGTTTGGAATATGGGGCTAACTCTATCCATAATTTTTCGACATGCTTAAAACTCTCCCTCACTTTAAAGCGAATACAGGAATTTTTAAGGGAAGTCACAGCTCAGCTTATAACACTGAATCCAACTATTATTATGCCAGGAACGCAGACTGAGACCTCTCAGTTAAAAAGAGATGGTTTAATTTTCATCGCAATGACAGTTTGGTGGCTCTGTGTGGCCTCTGCCTGGCTTGACCCGGAGCCCCCATCGTTTTCACATTGGCTAGCCAGATTTATCGCCACGTATCATCTAGAAATCGCTGTGTACGCAAAGAAAGGAAGGAAAGGACGGAAAAAGAGACTGGAGGTGTGGGAAAAATTGACCTCTTGGCTGGCACAGTCAGGATAACTTTCACTTCATTCCGCTTCTCCTCCCAAGTGCTGTGTAAAGTAAACCTTGGTTTTTCTTCTTTTCTTTTTTTTTCTTCTGACTCCTAGGCCTCGTGGTTTCTCACGTATTTTTTACTTTGTTTTTTCTCTTCTTAAAAGTATGTGCTCTCTGTGCATTTTGGTTTACTGTGTCTTTATCTCTTCTCTAAACTATACGTAGTTTCTTCTTTCACTGAGGGGTGGGGGGGTGGTTGCTCCATTGAAATGCTTTATGTATCATTTTTTTTAAGTTGGATAATAAAAATCTTTAATAAAAAAATAAAAAAGAGACATGCAGTGCTTCAATCAAATGTGCACAATCCATACAGTCCTCTAATCACCTCCACAGTACACCTCCACAGTGAGCCCAACCCTCTTCAACGTCTACATGAGCCCCCTCGCGGCCATCGCACGCCAACACAACCTGAACATCATCTCCTACGCCGACGATACCCAGCTGATCCTCTCCCTTACCAACGACCCCGCCGCCGCCAGAGCCAACCTCCACGAAGGAATGAAAGAAGTAGCCGAGTGGATGTCGACCAGCCGCCTGAAGCTGAACTCGGACAAGACGGAAGTCCTCATCCTGGGATCCTCGCCCTCCGCCTGGGACGACTCCTGGTGGCCCCCCGCCCTGGGAACTGCACCCAAACCGACAGACCACGCACGCAACCTGGGCTTCATCCTGGACTCCTCCCTCTCCATGACCAAGCAAGTCAACGCAGTCTCCTCGTCGTGCTTCAACATCCTGCGCATGCTACGGAAAATCTTCCGGTGGATCCCCACCGAGACCAGGAAGACTGTCACCCAGGCCCTCGTCACCAGCCGACTGGACTACGGCAACGCCCTCTACGCCGGAACCACCGCCAAGCTCCAGAAGAGACTCCAACGGATCCAGAACGCCTCAGCCAGACTCATCCTCGACATCCCACGACACAGCCACATCTCCGGACACCTAAGAGACCTGCACTGGCTCCCGGTCAACAAGAGAATCACCTTCCGTCTCCTCACCCACGCACACAAAGCCCTACACGATCAAGGCCCGAGCTACCTCAACAACCGCATCAACTTCTACGCTCCCAAACGACACCTCCGATCAGCCAGTCACGCCCTCGCCGCCGTCCCCCGCATCCGAAGAACGACAACAGGAGGAAGGTCCTTCTCCTACCTGGCTGCCAAGACCTGGAACTCCCTCCCGACCGACCTGCGCCTGACCCAAGACCACCTCGCCTTCAGGAAGAAGCTCAAGACCTGGCTGTTCGGGCAGTAGCAGCACCCCCCCCTAGCGCCTTGAGACCCTCCGGGTAAGTAGAGCGCTCTATAAATGTCTATGATTGATTGATTGATTAACTCCTCCAATTACCCAGGTAGTACCATGCAGTCCAGCAATCACACTGTCACTCTCAGTGCAATCCTCTAATCATCCAGCCAGTACCATGTCTTATCTAATCACTGCGCAAAAACCCATGCACTTATAAATTCACCATGTTATCAACTTGCAGCACTTTAAGTTTACAGTCACTATCCATGTACTTGAACAGTGACTCAGGCAATAAGACATGCAGTGCTACAATCAAATTTGCACTATCCATGCACTCCCCTAACCTCCTACACAGTACTGATTCCAATCCAATCCAATCCAAAAATCTTTATTTCGGCCAATTAGGCCATAAAAGATGCATAAAAAGACATACACACATTTAAAATTCAAACATACAAGTATCAGCATTTCATTACATTTAAAAACAAGTATATAAAATGCATAAGAGGAACAAACAACTACATTCCATGTCATAGAGGATGGAATAAACAGTGTGATGGGAGACATTATCAGCGGGAGCCAGATGTTGCAATGACACAGTGGTGAAGGCATTCATCCTATAATGGTTTTGCCTTAATCAACTTGGACCTAATACGCCACATGGCCAAGAGATATTTTGCGACTGTGAAAACAATGTGGGGGGAGGAATCAGTTTTCAGTATTCTGAAAGATGTTGCACAGTTCCTTATTGCCATATTCCTACATAGGGGGACCAGCCAATATTTCCTGGGTGACTTGAAGGTAGGGCAAAAAAACAGAACATGGATTTCCTCCTCATCACAGGAATTACAGCCAGGGCATATTTTATCCCCTCCATTGGTCCATTTGCTAGTGAAGGATTTGATAGGTAGGGTGCCAAACCGCCACTGTATAAATAGCTTCCTTGCCATGATCGGGTAAATAAAATCCATAAAAGTTTCAAACTTATAAGAATTTTTGGATTCAGTAAAACAATGAGTTAAAGTGCCGATGCTGGGTGCAGTCATGTGAGAGACAAGGTTTTGTTCCTTGTAAGCTTCCACAAGTCTTTTCCGAGGGACCCTATTACAGCCTGTTTCTGGGGCCACCCACAGCTCATTAAAACCAAGCCGGAACAATTCTTTTTTAACGAAGGCTAACCAAGGAATCTTATCATTGTGATTTAGATTCATAACATGCACAAGATCTTGCCTGTAGTGACTGAGCTCCTTTGTTGACCAAAGTCTGTGCCAGAGTCTTAAAGGTTTGGATTCAAGGTCCTCCCTAATGGACGGTAAACCCAAATCAAGACGTAAGGGAAACAGAGGAGTTGCAATTGGGAGGGCCAGAAGATGCCTCATAAAGTTATTTTCAACACGTACCAACTCAGCTGCAGCTTGATGTCCCCATAGTTCACTACCGTAAAGTGCAGCTGATTTCGCTTGTGTTTTGTACAACTCAACTGCAGGAGCTATGGGTTTATAGGTTGAGGTGTTCGTGGCCTTTAAAATAGCCCCAGAGAGTTGAGAAAGCCTTATTCGCGAACTTGAAATCTGTGGTCCCCAGGATAGGTTCTCTTGTAGGGTTACGCCCAGGTACTGGAATGTTTTAGCCCTCTCTAGGACCGTGGAATTTAGGGATGGGTTAGGTCTAGTTGTGGGAGAGGGGTTAAAAACCATGAACTTGGTCTTCCCTGTGTTGATCTCAAGGCCATACTGCCTGCAGAAAAGACCAAATCCGTCTAGGATTCGCTGAATTCCCATGGGTGATTTGGAAAGCAGGAGGGTGTCATCAGCAAACATAATTGCCGGCACCCTCCTGCCTGCCAAGACCGGGGCGTCATTGTCCCTAACGTTAACTAAGTGTGAAATGACACTGTTCACGTATAGACAGAAAAGAGGGGCAAGGACGCATCCCTGCCTAACCCCCCGGGAAACAGGAAACCTTTTTGACAATACTCCACCCCGCCCACATCGTACCTGGGCAAAGTTGCCCTGATGGAGTCTTATTATAGCCTGGAGTAGGTTAATGGGCACTCCCATCTCCTTCAGGACCTCCCAGAGTTTTTTCCGTGGTACCAAATCGAATGCTGACTTCAGGTCTACGAACACCATGTACAATCTCCCTCCCTCGATGCTCGCCGATTTCCAAAAAAGGAGGACGAGGCGGAAGATTTGATCCTTGGTGGACGTATTTTTCCTGAAGCCAGCCTGGAGGGGACTTAAAATTTCATTTTCCTCCATCCAGTCCAAGAGTTGGTCCAATAAAAGTCGAGAATAAATCTTTTGGGGGACATCTATGAGGCTGATCGGCCTGTAGTTGGACGGGAGCAGATGACAGCCCTTCTTGAAGATTGGGACTATCTCTGCCCCCAACCAAGTACAGGGGATCGCCATTCCACCTGCAAGTGAGTTGAAGAGAATGTGAAGATGAGGCGCCCAAATCTCTGGTTGGGACCTAAAAAGGTGACCTGGTAATTTATCAAGGCCCGGGGCCTTTCCCAACGCTAGACCATCTATTACGCTGACCACTTCCCCTAGCGTGAACTCCAAGGTGTCTCCAGGAAGGGAAAGGAGTGTTGCAACAACAGCATCAGTATTCTCTAGGGTATCTGCATAAAGTTTACTGAAATGATCTTCCCATATATGTGCTGCTATATTGGGTTCAACTGCAGGTTTGGGTTCCCCTGAGCCAGTGGTCACGAGTGACCAGAATCTTTTTAAGTCCTTAGTTGTTAGGGCTGCTGAAAGATCTTGCCATCTATCCCAGTCCCAGTCTGATCTCGCACGGGCCATTGTGTCCTTATACTGACGCCGCGGAAGGGCCACCCTGGTACGAGCTACGCCCTCTCTGACTGCAGTAATAAGGTCTGATTTGGCCTTTCTGCAATCAGAGCTGTACCAGGTGGAGGTTCTAGTTTTGTACTTGGGCTTTGGCACCTCTGGGTAGAGAACCTCTCCTAGAACTCCCACTAGGTCTTCGTGTATGAAAGGTAAAGTTTTATGTAAATCTTGGGAACTGGATTGACTAATTAATTCATGCAGGGCCTCGAATTTAGGCAGCACCAGATCATAGATTTTCCCAATATTTTCTGTTGACTTGGAGAATTTCTGCCATCTCACCCTACGCCTATTAGAGGTTAGTACCAGGTTTCCCCGTTCATCTCTATCCTCAAGTGATTCTGATCCGGGATATACTGGAAAATAGGCCAGGGAGAGTCGGAGAGCATTGTGATCACTATCTGTGCGGGGGATTATTTTAAAATCCTCTACCTTTGGCCAAAGACTGGTATCTACAAAAATGTAGTCCAGTCGTGACTCATGATTTTTTCTGTTAAATGTACATTTTGAGGGAGTGTCTGAGGGTGTACGTCCGTTGCAAGCTCTTAGCGCAAAGTTAAGGGTTAGTGACATAATTTGGACCGCAAGTGGAGACCAGGATCTGGGATGGGGCGATTGGCACACTGGAATACCCCAGAAGTCATCTTCTGCCATAAGGGCCCCTTCCCTCAAGCCCTCTAAGGGCTCGAATTGGCAGTTAAAATCTCCACCCATTACCACCTTGTAATCGGTCGGCAACTGACCCAAGAAGGACGCAAGGTCTTCAAGTGTGGGGACTCCGCCGTTGGGCCAACTGGGCGGGAGTAAACATTTATAATTGCCAACTTGGGCGCGCCCGACCAGTTCAATAGAACGCACTGAATATCTTGAGAGAACGTGGCTATGTTTTCCGCTCTGCAGCCAATATGACACGCTACCCACACCGCCAAACCACCCGAGGGCCTCCCCTTGCCATTCCATGTAGCCTGAATTTCAAATATTGCGTAGCCAGTTTTAAGAACGGGTTCCCTCGCCCATGTCTCTTGAAAGAGGCAGATATCACTATTTGTTATTAGGGAATCCCATTCTTCAGTGTGTATTTTATTGGCAATGCCTGCGACATTCCATGACAGTACCCTCAGGGCTCTGGAAGGAGTGTGGAAAGTAGATCCCTGCCCCCCTGTAGTATCACTACCACTGCATACAAGTGTGATAGGAATCCCTAGAGGGGGAGGTAGACTATGGTTGGATGTGACTGAAAGGATTTGAGTCGTGCCGTAGGAAACACCTGGCAGCTGGGGGGGGGGGGGAATTTGCACCAGGTGAATGAAATTTAACATCCTGTACGCTTAACCCCCTCTCTAGAGCAGGATGACCAGGGGATCAGCCCAGGCGTCAATCACAGGAATCCAAACCAGAAAAAACTTTGAATCTATTACTAACTTCCAGGGGTGTAAAAGGAAGCAAATGGTCCATCCCCCCTGTTTGAAAAGAGTAGTCCGATCTCCTATGATTGGTGCCATAGCCCCTTTGCGGGACGGATTCCCACCCATAAGCATTCTTTGAAACCATGGGGCCAGGCTGCAGGGGGAAGTAATGGTTTATTTTTTTTGGACCAATAATACCTGTCAGGGCCGTGGAAGGCCATGGCCAAGACAGGGGAGCTACTAGGGCTCTAGGATAGAAATAGGTAAGGTCGCACGGCATAATTGATTTGCCTAGGTTCCCTGGCATCCAGCTCAAAATGTGCCTAACAACTTCTGGGTCCCTAAAGTTTATCACAATCAAGTCGCCCTCTATATCTTTCTCCCGCTCCCCCAACCAGGAGAGTCGACGCACGTGCACAATGTCCCCAATAACATTCTCCCGAAGTGGCCTATTTTTGGATAGCCAATACACGGTTTTATTTTTAAGCTGCTGTGGACCTTCTCGCTTGTCAGGGTCAAGGGTGGGAACACCCGTAAGCACCACTACGTAAGGTAGTGCTTCCGGAGGAAGTTCAACCTGGGGAATTCTATGTTTTACTACTCTGCTTGGGGGTTCCCTCTCTCCAGCCGACTGCGTTGGTCTTGTAGCCATACTGTTTGTGAGGGAATAGTGTCCCTTAGAAGTTCTGGTATACCCTGGGATGCAAAAGGATCCTCAGTAATAGGGGTCACCCCTGAACTAGATAATATAATATGCGGGGATGTTGTCAGAGAGGGTCTCACCTTAGAACCCTCGATGGAGCGACGACGCTCCACCCTTCTCTCCGCTAGGGCTTCTTCCCTTTCTATTTCTGAAGTAGATTTCTTAAAGTAATTGTCTAGTGTACCCTTGTTGAGGTTTACCCCCGCAGTCCCAGGTGAGGCCGTGTCCATGATGGCAAGAGAGTACACAACTATAGTACTTAGACAGGAATATCAGTTCTGAAAATGGCCTAGCCAAGCAATGATAGTGGAACAAAAACTAGCACAGAATATTAAAGTCAGGAACTCAGGAATACCACACGTAGGGAAAGCGTAAATGCGGTTATATACGTAGGAAACTCAAGTGTAGGAAAAAAACACATGGAAATAAAAGAGACGGGGCCCAGCCCAGCCTCTCCGGCCACCTAACGGCCACACAACGGCCCGCTCTTTGCCCGGTCTTCGCGCGCGTCCCGCGACGCGTCCGGAAGCTGGGCTAGGTAGGAGGAGACGGGAAGAGGCACCAGGTGCGCGCGATTACCTGGCGCAAGCACCTCTGGGCCTCGCAGTCCCGCTCCCGCTGGCTGCCTCGACTCCCTACAGCAGATGGTGAAAACGTGTAATGGAGCACACAGGCTCAGTCAGAGTTCCGATATCCCCAGGCACAGTCAATGCACGACGGTAGAGCACACAGGCTCAAGCAAAGTTCCGATATCCCCAGGCACAGACAATGCACGACGGTGGAGCACACGGGCTCAGAGATCAAGGGTCCCAGTGGGGAGATGGGCAGCAGTTGGAAGGGCTCACCTCCACGCCTCAGGCAACACACACGACTGCGAGCGGCTCCCGCGGAGCGGGGGCCGCGAGTCGTTAAATGCTTGCGGGGAGGAGGGGGCGGGAATAGGCACCAGGTGCGCGCGATTACCTGGCGCAAGCACCTCTGGGCCTCGCAGTCCCGCTCCCGCTGGCTGCCTCGACTCCCTACAGCAGATTGTGAAAACGTGTAATGGAGCACACGGGCTCAGTCAGAGTTCCGATATCCCCAGGCACAGTCAATGCACGACGGTAGAGTACACAGGCTCAAGCAAAGTTCCGATATCCCCAGGCACAGACAATGCACGACAGTGGAGCACACGGGCTCAGAGATCAAGGGTCCCAGTGGGGAGATGGGCAGCAGTTGGAAGGGCTCACCTCCACGCCTCAGGCAACACACACGACTCACTCATCCAATTACCCAGGGAGCACCCATGCAGTCCAGCAATCACACGGTCAATCTCTGTGCACTTCATTAATCATCCAACCAGTACTTCATCTTATTTAATCACTGCACAAAAACCCAAGCATCTATAAATTCACAATTCTGTCAACTCGCAGCACTCTAAGTATCCAGTCACTATTCATGTACTTGTACTATGAATCAGGGATTAACACATGCAGTGCTACAATCAAATGTGCATTATCCATGCAGTCCCCTACCCACCTCCACAGACCTGAATCACTCCTCCAACATCGAGCAGCATTTGCACCAAAGATCATCCCCCCAGCATCTCCACGATCTGCGTGGGGCCCTTTTTCACTTTGCCCCTCGACGCGCCATCCCGGCCACTTGCCACGTGGCTAGCAGCCATCTTGGCGACGAAAACTACGACTTACACTGCTGGTCTGGTTGCTCCAGACTGGCCCTTGCTCCCCTGAAAAGGAGCACCCGCTCTGACCTTGCTGGTCCGAGTAAGATGCTTGCATCAATTCCTGCGTGGCTTGCATTAGCCAAGGCCTGTTTGCTCCAATCAAAAAGCCGACATGGCCAACAGCTAGAGCCTTAGTGGGACAGCTCGTGACCAATGCCTGGACGTCCTTGACCTCTTCGTGTCCACGTGGCTGCAGAGACAATCTTCCCTTCTTCACCTGTTTGCACCCGACATTTCCTGGTTCCTTCCTGGTTCCACGGTAGTCACTGGCTAGTGACTTTGAACATTGTCCCCTCTGCTTTCAGGTCTTCACCTCTTCAGATCCACCCTTGGATCCACCGGAACTCTCCTCGACGACCCGCCTGCAGCCTCTTCAGCTCCAAGCACCATCGACCTGCGTGACGAAACCCGACACTACTTCGCACCTGTGCACCCGCTTCCTGTGGGTGAGGTAACTCAGCAACGCCGGTGTTCCCACACTGGTATACACCTCTAGTGCCTGTGTCTAAAGTTGTATCCTTGTAGGTCCAGCGGAAGGTTCCTTAAACACTAACTTTGTAACTTTTACGCACCATTGACATTGCATTGGTGCAAGCGTGCGCTTTAAGCGTTGCACCCGAGTCCCGCGGGCCTTTCCCGACTTCATCACTGCTAGTCCCGAACAGCTCCAGCGATTCCCCAGGCCCTAGGCCTCTTTCCTTTCCCCATAGTGGTTCTTATACCACTATTTTAGTATATGGTTTTGGTAGCCCCTAGGGCTCATCCATAATTGTGCAACTTTTGTATATTTAAACTGTGTTTTGTTTTAACGCATTTGCTTCTGTGCTCATAAAGAGTATAGGGGATATTTGTAGAAATAAATATATATATATTTTCAATATATATCTGTGTTGTGTCCTTTCATTTGGTATTCAAGGGGATTGTGTATGGTAAAACAACTTGCTTCACATGCCTTTACAGAGTTTAGCCTAAGACTGCTTAGTCCATGCTACCCCTAGGATAGCTGGTCTATAAGGTTGACTTTACAACCTCCACCATAAGGGTTGCTTGGCATGGTACAAGGTGATCACTAGAACTAGTGAGCATCATATACCAGGCCAACTTCTCACGTTGGTGAGCAGCGATTGGGATTTGAGCTTGCTGTTGTTTTACCATTACAATCTTTGAGAGTATCATTTGAAAGATCATACAGGTACCTGATAGGTACACTAAAACAAGACTAGTATATTTAAGTTCTACTGAACTTAGTTGTTGTAGAGGATAGGGAGTAGCACACCCTGACTACAACTACTAGATAGGTTTAGTAGGTAAACACCAGTGTAGGTAGATTGCAACATATCCACCCACACTAGAGCAATGTCTGGAGCAGAGGGATTGCGGGTTTATATAGCGCTAGGAATCGACTCCCGGAGGAGTATCTCCACGCTTCGACCGCTGGGGAACCCGTCCTGGCTCACCCTGAGAGATGGTCCCAGATGGGTATCTCTAAGGTGCGACCAAGCATCCCCGGCGATCTGGGGGAGCCGTTGTGAAGATGAGGCAAGCTGATGCCCAGAGTTGCCGCGTGTGGTCTCTGACTAGAGTAGGCACCGAGGCGAGAATTATCGAGTCCGCTGACCCTGGTCCACGACCCTGCCGCGTCGGGAATCGAACCCTGGTCCCGGGCCGTTCTCTGCTTACGGGTCTGCCGCCTCTAACCAGTGAGCCACACTTCTCCACTGGACCTATCTCTGTTGAGAGTGACCCTCCAAGGGCACCATCCAAATTTGCTATCTTCACTTTTAAAGAACTGAGGCAGCTGTGTTCCTTAAGAGGAATCAAAACGGGTCCTACCCCTACCGCAGGTCACCTCAGAGAGCTTTTAGACCAGTCTGAAGCTCTAAAGACCTCCAAACCAGGCCCCTCAGGGACTGGAGATGGAGGCTCTCCTTCTGAAGAAGAAAACACTGATGCCCCTGTCCCTGTCATCCAGATAGATGAGGAAGACCAAAACACTGGAGATACTCAGCCAGATGATGAGGAAGAAGAGGAAGAGGAGGAGGAAAGTGGGTCTGATGATGAGAGAAATAGCCAGGTGTTAGTCAGCAGGCTTAACCAGGCTAACATAAGCTTATTTGGGACTGAAAGTGGGTCCAACCCATTCAGACCCCCAAGTGGACTTAACCAGGAGCCCAGGAGGAGGAGGAATCACTCAGGTGAATCCAATACCTCCCATGCTTCTAGAGGTTCTCATGGTCACTTCAGAAGGGAATTGACTAGCCCTCAGAGAAGGGAACATGAGGCCAAAATGAGAGAGGCTGAACTTAGGATCCAGAAGCAAGAATTAGAAGTTGCCCTGGCCAAAGAGAAACTTGCTAGAGCAAGGCAGCCTAGAGAGAGTGGATTAGGATCCACTGGTGGCAGCAATATCCAAAAGGATAAAGACAGGTCTTTTGATAACAGAAACCTGAGTAAGATTGTGCCCCCCTACAAGACTGGGGATGACATCCACAAATAGATGACTGCCCTTGAGAGAGCCTGCAGAGTACAGCAGATCCCTCAGGAGCAGTGGGCAGCAATCTTGTGGCTCTCCTTTGAAGGTAGAGGCCGAGACAGACTCCTCACAGTTAGTGATGGTAATTCTAGAAACTACCTGGTCCTGAAGAGTGCTCTGATTGATGGGTTAGGCTTAACCACTGAACAGTACAGGTTAATGTTCAGAGACACCCAGAAGACACAGACTCAGGACTGGTCTGAATTTGTTGAATGTACCACTAAGGCTCTGGAGGGCTGGTTGCTGGGAAGTAAGGTTACAGACCATACGGGATTGTATAATTTAATTATGAGAGAGCAAATCTTAAGTAATTGTCAAAATCAGCTTCATCATCAGCACCTGGTGGACTCTGATCTGACCTCTCCACAAAAATTGGGTAAGAGGGCAGACAAATAGGTCAGAACCAGGATCAGGCCTAAGAACCAGGGTGGTGACCAAAAGAAAGAGACTACCAAGCCTTAAGAGAAGGATGGGGATAAATCAAAAGAGAAGACTTCCCCAGGGCCCCAAAACTCCAAGGATAGGGGTGGGTCCCAAGACACTTCCTCTACAGAGAAAAGGCCTTATTGCCATGCCTGTAAACAGGTTGGCCATTGGAAAACAGACAGCTGTTGTCCAAAGAATAGTAATAAGGAAAATATACCTCCAGGTAAAGCTCCAACACCTCCTGTCACTGTTAGCAGTGGTCCCCCAGGTGGTGGGAGCACCCCCAAGAATTTGGGTGGGTTTACCTTTGGAACACAGGTGGACTCTGGCCTAACCAGGTCCCCAACTGATCTTGTCTATGAGACTGGCATGGGGTTTGCCAATTTCACTGATTGCCCAAATACTTTGAGCAAGTATAGACAAGAACCCCTCATCAATGGCTTGAAAGTTGAGGCCTTTAGAGACACAGGGGCTAACATCACCATGGTGGCTGAATGTCTAGTCCCCTCAAGGCAACTTTTACCTGATGCCAAATATCAGGTGAAAAACATTGATGGAGTGCAGAAAAGTCATCCCATAGCAGTGGTAAATCTCAGCTGGGGAGGAGTCACTGGCCCAAAGAGAGTGGCAGTGCCCTCAAACTTGCCTGTAGATTGTCTACTGGGGAATGATTTGGAAATCTCAGCCTGGGCTGAGGTTGAACAACAAACCCATTCTAAAATGGTAAATCTCCATGGAAAGGTTAGTGGGGCTGTGCTGGCCACAGCCCCAATACAAGATGTCCTTTCTGAAAAGGTTGGTAGGGCTGAGCAAATCTCATCCCCTTCTGCAGTAGAAATTCTTCCTGAGAAGGTTAGCAGAGCTGTTATGGTAACAGCCCATACCCAAACTGAGTCCCTTCCTGAAAAGGATGGTGGGGCTGTGATGGCCACAGCCCAAACTCAAACTGATTCCTGTGTTGTGAAGCCTGAAACTATCGATCACTCCACAAAAACAGAGAGCATTGAGGAGGAAGAGAAATCTCCCTCCCACCAGACATTAGGAAAGGATCAGCCTCCTCAGGGAACTGATCTTACCCCTTGTGAAGAAACTGCCCCAGAGGTAGTCAGGCCTAGCCTGGTAGAGCCCCTGATGTCAGTGGACCCTTCAAAGGTGGGACCCAGTCTGGAGCAGGTAACCTGCCCTCTCTACCTTGCCTCAGCCAGCCCAGGGCTGCAGAGGACAAGAAGGTCAGTGAGCCCCAAAGGGCCCCCTGTCAAATAAAGCACCCCCATCAGCAGATTAGGGGCACCAAAGCTAGCAGCCCTAGCAAGGTGAACACTTTAAAAACTTCTGAGGGATCCCCCTTACAACTAGTTAGGGACCTCCCCCAAATGGATACTGTTGGACACAGCCAAACCTGGGACCCCAAGGCCCCAAACCTGACCTGTCCCTCCAGTAAGCCAACAGAAGGGACCCAGCCTACAGCTTTAGGTAGCCAGAGGTTGACCCTGAGAGCACAGTGCAACTCAGTCAAGGAAAGTAAGGCCTACATGGTGGAGAGTGATTGGAGGAAGCTGAGTCCTACAGAGGAATCTCACTTCAGTACTCCACCGCAACACCAGCCTTTAACTTTGCCAAAACACATCACAGGTAGAGATTCCCTATGGTGGAGATCCTCAGATACCCTTAGGGTGAGGGATTGCTTAGTGGACCATGAGACAGGGGGTAACCAAGCCAGAGCTGGTACTTCCTTATATGGCCACTTAGGCAATATAGGCTTACCTGGTCAAGGATAGCCTTATCTCCTTTCGTTTGGGGGGGGGAGGTTGTGTAGGAAGGTGGATATCTGACTATGGTTACCCCCAAACTTTTTGCCTAGTGTTTAGCTGGTTTTTGACTTAGTCGGCCTGGGATCCTGCTATTCAGGGCCCCAGGCTAATGGCTCTCTCCTTAAAATGGACTCCATGTACCTTAGGTACATACACAATTGGAACTGGTTCACCTTATTGGCCCCTGTAACAGTGTACCCCAGGTACCCAGGGCATAGGTGCTTCCAAGGCCTACCAGAGGCTGCAGCATGTATTATGCCACCCCTGGCCTGGCCTCCATATTTGACACAACTGGCTGATCACTCAGCTGGGGTAAGTCAGTGTAATCACCCCTTACTTAGGTGTAGTATGCCTATACCTAACCTAAAATGGACACATATGTTCCTATCAGCCACTCCTATGGAAGGACTCATCAATCCTGGAGGCAGAGTGCTTGGAAATATGTGAGATGGTGCTCTGGCATGAGCTGAGCCTGTCTGCAGCTTTCGGAACCATGTCCTTTAGCTGTTCCATGATACTGCCATACCATACACTCTTAAGTGCATTATGAACCTCGCGATTAAATGCTATCTTTGGTTTGGCTTTATCAAAACATGTCGAGTAAGGTGTCATACGAATTGGAATACTACCCCCTCACCAGTTCTGGCGACGGGGGTAGCATTCCACCCTTCTAGAGGGACACGACATGTACCTAACCTGAACCCCGGTTAAAGTTAAACAGAGCCTCAGCATCACAAAATGGATGCTGCCACCACAGACACAAGTCTGACCTCCTGCTGCTGGGAGTCCTTCCAGCGAGGACGGCTTGGACAAAGGGTTTCCTGCTTTGGGAGGTGCCAGCACCACCCCAGACAGGATTTTGTGTATTGGGTAGGACAGGGCTGAATAGAATCAGACATGCCTGGGGCACACAAGGTGTCCCTGTGCATTTGCCAGTTCAAACCGGTGCTGGGGCTCTCCAGCCCCAGCCTTGGTGCGAAAGTGCACAAAGCAAAGGGGGTGTAACCGCCCCCCTTCCTGGTCCCACCCAGAGGAGGGACCTAGTAGGTGATCCGGCCCCTAGATTTAGAATAAGAGTAGGAGCTGTGTCCTAAGACTTCAGATCATCCTGAACTCGACTTGAAACTAAGAAGAAAACTGGACTTCCACATTCTGCTGCACAGAAGACTGAAGAGAATCTCCCTTGTGGCCAAGGAGTGACCACCCTGTGAATACAGGCACCAACCAGCAACTCGATGTCTGCTTTTCCGCCACCTCCCGCCGGAGCCCGAGACCAGAGCTTGACAAGACCCAGACTCCCAGACATTTCAGAGCCCGATCCACAGTCCCTGAAAAGAAGAGACCCGTGGAGGCACCGAGAGACGTGGGACCGGACTTCTTGGAAGACCCCCGAGAAGCTGACTGCGCAGCACCCGAGGCACCCTCGACACTGTGCTTTGGGGTTTGAGAAGGCCCAACACCGAGCAGCATTTGCACCGAAGATCAGCCCCCCAGCATTTCCACAATCTGCGTGGGGCCCTTTTGCACTTTGCCACTCGACGCGCCATCCCGGCCACTTGCCACGTGGCTAGCGGCCATCTTGGCGATGAAAACTACAACTTACACCACTGGTCTGGTTGCTCCAGACTGGCCCTTGCTCCCCTGAAAAGGAGCACCCGCTCTGACCTTGCTGGTCCGAGTAAGAAGCTTGCATCAATTCCTGCATGGCTTGCATTAGCCAAGGCCTGTTTCCTCTGATCAAGAAGCCGACACCACCAACAGCTAGAGCCTTTGTGGGATAGCTCTTGACCAATGCCTGGACGTCCTTGACCTCTTCGTGTCCACGTGGCTGCAGAGACAATCTTCACTTCTTCACCTATTTGCACCCGACATTGCCTGGTTCCTTCCTGGTTCCACGGTAGTCACTGGCTAGTGACTTTGAACATTGTCCCCTCTGCTTTCAGGTCTTCACCTCTTCAGATCCACCCTTGGATCCACCGGAACTCTCCTCGACGACCCGCCTGCAGCATCTTCAGCTCCAAGCACCATCGACCTGCGTGACGAAACCCGACACTACTTCGCACCTGTGCACCCGCTTCCTGTGGGTGAGGTAACTCAGCAACGCCGGTGTTCCCACACTGGTATACACCTCTAGTGCCTGTGTCTAAAGTTTTATCCTTGTAGGTCCAGCGGAAGGTTCCTTAAACACTAACTTTGTAACTTTTACGCACCATTGACATTGCATTGGTGCATGCGTGCGCTTTAAGCGCTGCACCTGAGTCCCGCGGGCCTTTCCCGACTACATCACTGCTAGTCCCGAACAGCTCCAGCGATTCCCCAGGCCCTAGGCCTCTTTCCTTTCCCCATAGTGGTTGTTATACCTCTATTTTAGTATATGGTTTAGGTGGCCCCTAGGGCTCATCCATAATTGTGCAACTTTTGCATATTTAAACTGTGTTTTGTTTTAACGCATTTGCTTCTGTGCTAATAAAGAGTATAGGGGATATTTGTAGAAATAAATCTATATATATTTTCAATATATATCTGTGTGGTGTCCTTTCATTTGGTATTCAAGGGGATTGTGTATGGTAAAACAGCTTGCTTCAAATGCCTTTACAGAGTTTAGCCTAAGACTGCTTAGTTCATGCTACCCCTAGGATAGCTTGTCTATAAGGTTGACTTTACAACCTCCACCATAAGGGTTGCTTGGCATGGTACAAGGTGATCACTAGAACTAGTGAGCATCATATAACAGGCCAACTTCTCACATATGGCCTATGTAAATACGCTATTTACTTGCTAAATTAGCCTAAACCCGACATCCATTTTGAAACCATGTCTATTCTTTGTGCATATCTCTCTCTCTGCCTGCCTGTTATCCACAAAGCCCTTTCACCCAAATTTACTCTTCTTCAGCCTGTGCTCACAAGCTGGCGATCTTGATCAGAAAACACAACATTGTTTAGGAACTAGTTGGCACACTGTGGTAATCGTATCCTACCTTGATTATCATTATACAATTTAGCCATTCATGCCTAAGAGCTATTATTCATGTCACACGGAACTGTAACATGTAATGTGGAATTCACTGTTGCAGGAGCTTCGGTTTCAATACAGCAAAAGCAGTTGGAGTTTGCCTCAGCTCGATGCCTTAGCTCTCTGCACAAGAATTTTTTTTGAAAGAGCTGAAGACAATAATGTATGGTTTGACCAGAAGGGTACCGAATGTGCTTCTCAGAAGCAAAATGTTTGTGTTTCTCCTCAAATTTCCAATGTGGGTAGAACTATTACCAATTCTGACATGCACCAGATAGAATAAACTGTACAACAGTTTCCTGACTGTTCTACTGTTGATAATTTTGTGTTACGAAAAAGCAGTACCAGGGTATCTAAAAAGTGTGATGATTACATTTTGCAAATTTTTTTTCTTAGTTTTCTTAAAGGATACATGTGGTAATCGTATCCTACCTTTATTTTCCTTTTAGAATTTAGAGTCATTCAACTCTAATAGGTATTGTTGATGTCACATGGAACTGCAACATGTAGTGTGGAATTCACTGACAGGAGCTTACATTTGAATCCAGCAAAACAACTTACAGTTTGCCTCAGCTGGATGCCTTAGCTATTGTACCAGTGGGTCAATTTATGGCACTTAATTAAAGACACTTTTTATATAACTTTCAAACTATATCGCTTTATTACACACAGGTACTTTCTTACACATACTTGATTTGACCATTTGTCTTCTGTGGCATTGCAACATTCTGCATTATATTCTTCACGTTTTTGTCTTTATTCCTGCTTGCCAAAACACTGCATTTGAGTATTCAGACTGGTAGGGTAGTTTGCTTCCCACTCCATGTATAGTATAAACGCATACTAACACTACTTACACTGGTATGGTACTGCAGCCAGTATCCCACAGCGCCCACAGCACATCAGTGTACACAACTCAGCTCACGGTTTAGGCACACACTTTCATCTCCGAGTGTACCAGCACCTCACCTCAGCACCATCTCACTCTGGGCAAAACAGTACTTTCACACACGTAGGGGAAAATACTTCAGCACAACACTTTACAGCACACAGCTCACAGTTAAGGCGCAGGCTTTCATCCCAGAGTTTACTGGCACCTCACCTCACCACCATCTCACTCTGGGCAAAACACCACTTTCACATCGCTAAGGGTAAATACTTCGCTTCACACTCCCTCTATAGCACACCCTAACCACCCTCCAGAGCTCACAGCACTCCTACCCTCCTCTTTCCTACTCTCTTTGCCCTTTTTCCCCCTTGCTCGCTTC
This sequence comes from Lissotriton helveticus, assembly GCF_964261635.1. NCBI lineage: Eukaryota > Metazoa > Chordata > Amphibia > Caudata > Salamandridae > Lissotriton > Lissotriton helveticus. The sequence continues at coordinate 663,680,231 of NC_136068.1, read as the reverse complement.
AACGGAATCACAAAATGGCGGACAACACTTCCTAGTTGCAACCGCCCGCACCGCTCGCAGCCAATAAGCAGCAAGCTCGTGCTCATAACGCCTCAGCCAATAAGATGGCAGAATTCCCAAAGATCGATATCTGTAAATTTCAATATTTCCCCAGAACTACTGAATGAATTTACACCAAATAAACAGAAGTGTGCTTTCTAGACCAAGACCCTTCTCCCTGCCACATTTGGGGTAATTCCGTTCACCCATTTGACCTGTAGCCTTGTCTAAAGTTTCCTATGGGAATTAACATGGAGAAAACACGTTTTGGGACCCCCCTTTTTTCTTGGCCCCCCATAGGAGCTGATATGAACAAAGAATTAGGTTTGAAAATTTCATGAAGATTCATCAAACGACTCCAAAGTTAAAAGCGAAACAAAAAATGTTCTTCCTATGGAAACTAGGTCCTAATTATAAATACCTACTGGCGACTGCCGTTAGGTAATATATATATATATATTTACTGAAAAAAAAACGTAGGTTTCACACACGTTATAGTAAGGAATTAGCATTTAAAAAAACTTCAAAATTCACTGAAAAAAACATAGGTTTCAGTCACGTTATAGTTAGGAATTAGCATTTAAAAAACCAGTTTTTTTCAGTGAATTTCAAAGGTTTTTTAAATGCTAATTCCTAACTATAACGTGAGTGAAACCTATGTTTTTTTTCAGTGAATTTCAAAGGTTTTGTAAATTATAATTATTAAATGTATTAATTATTATATTTCTTTATTTTTATACTATTTTGTTACATTTTTAATATAAATACTTATATTTATTTTATTTTTTAAATTGTATTTCATATTTTTATTGTACAATAAAAACAAAACTACATTGCAAATTATTTTTTCGATAATTTTTTTTCCAATATATTAAAATTGAATTCTATATAATTCATTTTTCATTGTGTTTTTGGTAATCGTACGGTAACAGAATTACTACACATTCATTCTGAGAAACTTTTATACACTAACATAGAAATATAGTTCTTTCTTTGACTAGTGAAGGTAGTTCTAAAAAGAACTGTTTTTTTTGTGTTTTTAGTATTCTAGTTTTTTTTTTGTGTTTTGTCAACAAATTTTTTTTTAAAACCAAAGAAAATGAACTGGAACCCAGAAAGTGTCCAACAGGAACAAAAGAATGAACAAAAAAAAAACTAATGTCGAGGATAGCAATGCTCCTGAATCCTGCATCTTATCAGGTCGATAGACTGTTCCCCATAACACAAAAGTTTATCGCAATACATGCATACAATTTTATCTTCACCAATTTGTGGGTGTGGACTGCTTGCTGAAAATGATGCTGCAGCAGTTGACGTGCTTGGTACAGTAGCAGGTGGGCTGTCCTTGCAGCTCGAGGGAAGTTGTTGTGGTGCAAGTTCTTCACGTGTCGAACCATATTTGCTGTGCCAAAGGAGTATTTTTTAGATGGATCACCCCTTGAAAGAGTTGTTTGGCAAATTTTACAGGTTACTTTTGGAGCATTAACCTTTCTTTGCCCTTCTGGAAAAGTAAAAAACTTCCAATTAGAGCTTCTTTCCTCTTTTTTGGAGGTTCTTTATGAATGAAATATCCCTCTGAAGAATGGCTGGAAGATGAATCCATTGCTGTTATTATGGTGATCTTCCTTCTATTTTACAAGATTATCAGAAGAGATGCGCTTTCTTAGAAAGTCAAAGTCGAATGATTAAAATGGGACGGAACTTTCAACAGTTGCAATAGGAAGTGTTAGGAACCAATCAAATCTCTACTTTTAAAGTCACATGGCTTTCCGTATGCTTATGGTGTGCTTACGGTGCTCTTATGATACGAGTACGCATGACGTTCTACCGTGATTTGTGTAATTGTTTTTAAAAGTAATATACGATTGTTAAAAGTTAAAAAAACTATTTTCATAATTATCCCAGATAATGTCTTCCCTTAGTATGTACATTAAATACATAAATATATGTTTTTAAAGAACTAGAAACATTGGCGCCTTTCGCGTACAGTACGCCGTACGTGACATCACACAAAAGCTTTGATGCGACGTGGAACGTCAATGCATATTTGTACCGTATTCGCGGGTACGCTGAATATGATGTAGTACAAAGTATGGTGCGATCACCCTCGCAGTAACAAATCAGAGCACAGGGCGCGCTAACGAGATTGATTAGAAGTGGTCACTCATTGGAGATCCGGTTCTGGGCCTGCATCTGCGCACATGATAACCTCGCCCGTCTCTCTCTGTTGTTAATTGTTGCTGCACACACTCACACTTGCACATGCACGGTGCACTCCGTCCATACTCCCCAGATGCCACTACCTAGGATGCTTGCTATCACTAAGCCTGGAAAGCAATACATTAACCAATGGGAGGTCCCCCAGGAACATCATTCTTGTAGAGCGCAAAAATGTTACCAATGACGGCCCTGGGCTTGGTTTGGTCAGCCCCCGCGGTATCCATATAATGTAAGCACTGACGTGACCACGCTCTCTTTTGCCTGCCTGTGCAGGGATGACAGACCCATTGTCGTGGTCGATTTTACTATGAACTGTTTGTTCGAGAGGAGGAGGACTCGTCACACTCGACGTGGTGTCACGGCTGTTGCCACGCAGCCAGAACACCATAGGCGCGGAGGCAGCGGCGCCATGGCGCAGCCCACCCCAGGCCCAGCCAAAGCCCCAGCCTTTGAAGACAAGACAAGAGACGACAGAAGCAAAGGTAGGAGAAGCCGTCACAACATCAACCTCCGCTGTAAATTGTACTTGCATGATAGTATTTTTTTTACTGCATCACGTGGCCCTCCCGGCTCTGATTTGGTTTACTTGTGCTTCATCCTATTTGCTCCCTCCTAATCCTCCCGTGACTTTTACTATTTATTGTTACCTCACGTGGCCTTCCCAGGCTTCTATTCTTATTGATCGTACTTGGATGATTCTATTATTTTATTCCTTTTGCGTCACAGGACCCTGCTAGGCCTCTCTTTAATAATGTATGCGTGCATGAATTTCTATGTCGTATTTTTGAAGGGTGTCACGTGCTTTCGTGTCTGTTCTTAGAAATTTTACGTCCTTGATGGTATTTTTTTCTGCATCACGTGACCCTCCCAGCTCTGTTTTGCTTTATTTTTGTGGGGTACATGCTTTGTGGTTCATCGTATTTGCACCCTCCTAATTCTCCCATGACTTTTAATATTTATTACTGCCTCACATGGCCTTTCCAGGCCTCTATTCTTATTGATCTTACTTGCATGTTCCTATTATTTATATCCTTCTGCGTCATGGGACCCTCCTAGGCCTTTCTTTAATAAATTGTGCTTACATGGATTTCTGGGTTGTATTTTTTAAATGTCGCGTGCTTTCGTGTCTGTTCTTAAAAAGTTTACGTGCTTGATGGTATTTTTTCCTGCGTCAGGTGGCCATCCCAGCTCTGTTTTGCTTTATTTTTGTGGGTTACGTGTTTTGTCGTTCATCGTATTAGCTCCCTCCTAATTCTGCCATGACTTTTAATATTTATTACTGCCTCATGTGGCCTTCCCAACCCTGTATTCTTATTGATCATACTTGCATGATCCTATTAATTCTTTCTGCGTCACTGGGCCCTCCTATGCCTTTCTTTATTAAATTGTGAGTGCATGAATTTCTGGGTCGTATTTTTGAAGTGTGTCACGTGCTTTCGTGTCTGTTCTTAAAAATGTTACGTGCTCGATGGTATTTTTTTCTGCGTCATGTGGCCCTCCCAGCTCTGTTTTGCTTTATTTTTGTGGGGTACGTGCTTTGTGGTTCATCGTATTACCTCCCTCCAAATTCTCCCATGACTTTTGATATTTATTACTGCCTCACGTGGCCTTCCCAGGCCTCTTTTCTTAATGATCGTAATTGAAGTGTGTCACGTGCTTTCGTCTCTGTTCTTTTTTGTACATCAAGTGGCCCTCCCAGCTCTGCTTTGCTTTATTTTAGTGGGGTACGTGCTTTGTGCTTCATCGTATTTGCTCCCTCCTAATTCTCCCATGACTTTTAATATTTATTAGTACCTCACTTAGCCTTCCCAGGCCTCTATGCCTATTGATCGTACTTGCATGATCCTATTATTTAATTCCTTCTGCGTCATGGGGCCCTCCTACGCCTTTCTTTAATAATTTATGCGTGCATGAATTTTTATGTCGTATTTTTGATGTGTGTCACGTTCTTTTGTGTCTGTTCTTAGAAATTTAACGTGCTTGATGGTATTTTTTTCTGCGTCACGTGGCCCTCCCAGCTCTTTTTTGCTTTATTTTTGTGGGGTACATGCTTTGTGGTTCATCGTATTTGCTCCCATGACTTTTAATATTTATTACTGCCTCACGTGGCCTTCCCAGCCCTCTATTCCTATTGATCATACTTGCATTATTCTAGTCCTTCTGTATCACGGGGCCCTCCTATGCCTTTCTTATAAATTTTACGTGCTTGATGGTATTTTTTGTGCGTCACGTGGCCCTCCCAGCTCTGTTTTGCTTTTTTTTTCTCCCATGAATTTTAATATTTATTACTGCCTCACATGGCCTTCCCAGGCCTGTTTTCTTATATATTGTGCTTTCATAAATATATATGTTGCATTTTTGTGCTACGCCACATGCTTTGTGTCTCAACATACGTACTCTCTCCTAATCATCATATTTGCTCCCTGTTAATCCTCCGCTGACTTAACATTTCTTGCTTCCTCACGTGACCTATAGTTGTTTTTTTATGTGCTCTAGTTGGCCTAAAAAAAGTTTTGCCTCCTCAGACTAGCATAGACACTTCACCACTTCATGATCAGTCTTTACGTGCAATTGCTTTCTTTTAAAAGTGTAATGGTAATTGTTTGTCCATGATTAAATTGTTAGTCTTGATAGTTATGTATACTATGTATACCAAGGCTGCTCATGTAAATGCTATTACTTGGCCTACAGCAGTAATTGTGCCACCCACACAAGAAACTCTAAATATAAAAATCAAGCCAATCACTGCAGGGCCTGAGTGCCCTTTGTTAAACTGTCATGTTTTCAAACTGCATCTATTTGACAGGCCTTACCTCCCTATTTGTATAGACTGTACTGTATATACCTGGCTTAAACTTTCTGCACATGACATATTTTTCAAACTACAATAATATAAGAAAGGTATTTCTAATGAACTTTGTGTTTGAGAAAAGTTTGTGGTAGGTTGGTAAACTAATTTCTTCTTTAAGAAATGTTACTTTTTCAAAATTAATTTGCAGGAAGCATAACCAGTGATAATTCACCAGCACCTTTACCATCTTCAGGACCTGTTCCATCTTCAGGACCTGTTTCATCTTCAGGACCTGTTCCATCTTCAGGACCTGTTTCACCTTCAGGACCTTTTCCATCTTCAGGACCGGTTCCATCTTCAAGACCTGTTCCATCTTCAGCACCTGTACCAGGTACACCACGTTCTGCTACATGTAAATTGTGTATACTATGGCTAATAGCGTATGATGTACATGTTGGTTCCTCTTTAGAAGCTCATGTGCTTTCATATATTTTTACAAGTAATCAATGCCTTCCTCTCAAAAATATGTCTCTCAACACCAAATATATGTATATTTTCATTCCTATTAGAGTTACTTATCTTTAACCCCTTCGACGCTGATGACGAGCTGGGCTCGTCATGAGGTAGCCTTCTCGCACGATAGTGCGCTTTTAAAAAAGTCAGCGTACAAGCGGAATTCCGCCCGCACGCATGCGGTTAAGTAATAATTTCCCATCAATGTGTGTACTGAAATTCTCTACTCTGAAACCTATGATTGCTTTATTGGCACATCTCCTCTCCTTTTTTTTTCTGCAGTGTCCGCTAGAGTGCTGCAGAGAGCCAGCAGAGAGGAGTGAGCAGTGAGCAGTTGTTGTTTGAGAGCCAAGCGAGCAAGGCGCGAGCAGGAGCCATCACCATCGCCATCGCCATCGCCATCGCCTTCACCTTCACCGCTCGGTGCCCAGGTCCTGTCCCTGTTCTAGGACGATAACGGACTGGCCCGTTTTGGTAGCGTTTTTGGTAGCGGTATAACGGGGAAAGGCGGAAAAGTGGAAAAGCGGAAAAACGGCAAGCAGCCAGCGGGAAGCTGTCCCCTCTTGAGCGAGTCCTCCGGACAACAGCGGCGGGGGTACAGCGGAGAGGCTCACCGCGAGCCTCAACAGATTTAATAGAACAGAATTAACGGAACCAGCGTACCGTAAACGCTCTGTCTCTGGCTTCTGGCTTCTAGCATCCTGCCAGCCCCACCCGTTACACCCGATACACGGGATATAAATTCCCCCCTGCCCACGAGCGAGTGAGGGAGGGGGAGCGTCTCAGAGTGGAGTGGGGCGGAGACAGCGAAACAACGGAGCTGCTGCACGAGCCGGACCCCCCTGGCCTCTGCATTGGCATCGGTGAGTGAACTGAGCCGCGAGGGGTGCTAGGGGCCAAGGGTAATTGCATGAAATCATGAACCACTAGAACATGCCTTATTGGTTATCCCACATCACTAGCTATTTTTAGCCATTATTAGCCATTATTAGCTATTATTAGCCCCATCACCATACTTCTATACCGCTACACTGCTACACTGCTACAAGTGCTCATCTCTTCCTTCCCGCCCTCACCCTCGCTTCTCCCTAACGGCAGCTGTCCTTTACCTATAGGGCAGACAGGCTTGGGAGGCTTGGATGGGTGAGCTCAACAGGAGCAGAGACGTGTAGCAAAGTTGACGAGTGACCAGTGGGAGGTTACACTCTCTCCACGAAACCCGTTGACATTGGAGGGGTCAGCCAAGGACTGCTATTGAATGAGACTGAGTTAAAAGTATAGATCAGGGGCTGGCTGGCTGGCTGGCTATATACTGGTGGAACGCAGGTCGTATGCAGGCGTGAGCGCGGAGGTACGCGCTGGGAAAACAACGCCGCTACAAATCAAACTAAAAGCTCCAGGCACATTGCATCAGATGGGAGGTGGCAGATCGCAAGTGGGTTGAATCCTGGCGTGAGCGCGGAGACCCGCGCTGTGATAACAACGCCGCTCAACCAACTGGTCAGTTGCAATCCCTGAAAGTGAATTTAATCACGCCGCTAAAGGATACCTTAGCGCTTCCTATAAAACTATCTACGTGCTACCAAAGTATTTAATCAGGCACCATTTATCTCCTGCTAACCTGCCAGCACCATTTAAGGATTAGCTCTAATTCCAATAGAGTTGGATTCTCAACTTAAGACTGCTAACTAGACTGCAGCCAGCCAGCCAGCCGGATAGCCAGCCAGCCTGCCAGCTAGTCTGCCAGACAGTCAGTCAGCCAACAGCCATTCAGCTACCAACCAACTCTTGGTTCCCTTTCTCGAAGACAGGACAATTCAAAACCACATCCTCCCCAGCAGTGTGCCGGTAGTGTGCCAAACTTGGAATTGTGCAGTACTAGCCTCATTCCAGTAGCTGGAACTATGAGATCAGGGAAAGTAAGGAAGTACGCAATGGCTCCCAAGCGGAGGAGACCCAAACAACCCGTCATGGAAGAGGAGCCCAACTCGGGCAGTCAAAATCTGCTTAGAACGTCTCAGGCGGAGACAGAAACAGTAATAGTGGCAAAACCATTACTGACCCACGGCAGCGATACACACAAAGATAGCACTACGGATAGGTCATAAGCTCTAAAATCTTCGAGTTAGTTGAACTATTTTAAAAAAGCCCCATCATCGAACATCTCGTCAATCCAGCGCCAGCCCCAGCCCCAGGAGTCAATGAGGCTCGGAGCTCCGGCTGAATTAGGGGATCTAAGTGCTTCCTCTTGGCAACCGCAACCGCTACCCTCCCATTCATGGTCATCCGAACCTAAAAATGTGGCCCCACCCTCAGGAGTTTTTATCTTTGGAGTATCACCCAGCGACCAGTCCACGGTTTGCCTGGGGGATGCAATTTTTAATCAACATCCTGATGTTAACCGGCAAGTTCGGTGGCTATTGTGTCAGTTGCCCTTTTTTTATACATTGGTTACCGAGGGATCAGGCCAAGCAGAGACCCAGTTGGTGGGCCCAAAGCCCAAACCAAGCCTCCCTCTTGATTTAACACAGCCACCAGAAACCAATTTAACACTCAGCAAACAAAATTTGGCGGCGCCATTGGATCCTGTAAAAGTTTCTTCTGGGCAACTAAAACGCACAAATCCACGGGCAAAATACTAATGTATGTACAAACAGCAGTCATTCGCCTGACTCACTTCAAAATACAACTACCTCAAAGGAGCAGTTAGTTGCGCAAAGCTCCGAGTATACTCTATTCCCCTCACAAGGAGCAACCATGGTATCACCCCAAAAACACCTAAGATCTCCCCACCTCAGCGAGCAGCTATTAGCGGATCTATCACTCTTTTTTAAAGACACCCACAACTCTCCCAACCCAACACCTACTAACAAACAGCACAAAGCGGAGCACACAGCGAATAGTGTCTGGCCACAACTTCTTCAGACAATCGAACAAATAGTCACCGCTCTAAACTACTATTCTGAAAAGCTGGAGGTCCAGGTCGATCTTTTAAACACCCTAGCACTATTTACGTCAGGGATTGACAGTAAACTCGACAAATTGAATAACCTAATTGTAGGGGCACAAGCATCCACAAAGCTTGTACAATCGGTTTGTTGTTGCTCACCAATTATCGATTCTCTCTCTTCGCTCCCTGAACTGCTATCTAGTATTATAAAGTAAGTTAAGTGTGTGAAGGGAGGTTATCCACCCACAAAACCCGGATCGCAATATCAAATCCAGTCGGCCCTGTCTCATCACTCAGCCAATCCCTGGTTTATCACAAATGAAGAAACTGAGCTATCCGACGGAATAGCTCCCGGCTCAATCCATCACAATGGGCAGGTGAACAGCGGGCATACACAAACCCTGTCGACAAATGCAGCTCAAATCAAACCAACGACTGAAAATGGCGGGGCCCCAAGTGAGTGCCCAGTTAACGCCGATTTTCCTGTTATAGGGCTAAAGGCTAGTTTAGTGCCTTCCAATGGGCCCATTCTGGAAGAACCCCCAGTCCTCCCTCCACCGTGCAGTAAGAGAGAACGTAAACGACAGCGCAAGAACAGAAACCAAACAAGGGCAAGCGTCAACACGGCTCACCGGAAGTTCTTTCCCATTTTTTGAGAAACCTGTAAACAACAAGTCTCAAAGTGAGACGAGCGCGCCATCACCCTCGGCGAATTCTCAAGAAGAAACATCAGGGTCTGACAACCAACAGGGCATGATGAGCCCTCCTGTTTCCAGTGAACCAATTACAGAAACAGTCACAGATGAGCCCAGCATAGCAATAGAAACACAATGGAAAAAACAACTGAAATCAACGAGGCAAACCCAATGAGGCACATGACAAAACAAGGAAAAACCAACCCAGCGTCGGGTTTAACCCCACTTGGAGTGGTCAACGACACACTTAGAATGACTCTTAAATAAACAATTTACAACAAAAATGTAAATTCAGCTAGTCTCACACAACATCCGCCGAAGGCCGCCCAACGGCAGGCGCAACAGAAGCACAAACTGGATGTAGGCCAGCTCTCCAATGAAATGATCAAGTCTGAGCACGCGAATGAATTACGAACCTCAGCGTTATCAGCTCCTATTGGTCCCAGAATATAAATCTAAGGGCCGTCAAGACATCCTCAATAGATCGGTCATACTAAAACTGGTGATGGGTATTCCGGGGCATGAAGGATTGGCCTCGGAGCACATTGAATCTGTAGAGTTCCTTCCCCCTAGAGGCAGTCAACCATCTGAGGCAACCCTGGTGTCCTTTAAGGCGGCCACCTGGGTGGGAGCCTTTTTGGACCACAAGACCACCCTGCGAAACTGGGGTATCAGAGCTTATCCATACTCCATTCCCGGCTACCCCACCACCTTGCTAACTCAATCACCATCGCTCCAACATGTTGTGAGCAACAGACTGGCTGTTAACGCCAGACCATATTCGATCCTAAAAAATGCATCAGGACCACAAGATCAGTGTAAAACTTTATAAACAGAGGTTCCTGACACCGATTTTAGTCAAGGCTGGGAGTGGTTGCCCGCGATTTTGTCAAACAAAAGTACAGAATGAATCCCAGTGGCAGGGCGCGCGGTTAAGATAAATAAACCCTTGGATGGACCATCGCGGCCAGTAGCCTTATCAACTATAGACGAACACCAAGGTCACGCAAATTTTGTAACATGCTCCTGGAACATCAGTGGTCTTCATCACAAAATTGAGAATCAAGTAACAGTCTCTTTCCTATGTGAGCATACAGTAATAGCCCTGCAGGAAACCTGGGCAGCCGATGGCCACCCTATCATTGGGTTTATTGAACTTTGGAATCCAACCCTCAGGGATAGCCCCCATGGCCATGCTAAAGGCGGCTTGTCAACTTATATATCAACCAACTTAAAAGGCATAATTCAACGACTTTCCATCAAAGAAGACTGGATTCTAGGGGTTAAAATCGATTGTTGGCGTAACCGGCGCTCATTGTCCCTCTTAAATGTATATATTAATCCAAGCTCTCATACCAAAAAAGCCCATTTGGCTTGCCTTACAGAAATCATGAGTAACATAGCCGCTGAGCACCCAAACTCAGACTGTATCGCCATGGGTGAGTTTAACATTAACCTTTTTCAGGGAATAACTGTTTACACCGATGAGCCCTCCTCGTTCAACATCATTGAGGCCATAACTCAAACCAGGCCGCCGAATCAAGCCCATAGCGAATTGGGACAGCTCTGCGTATCGAGGCTGCATTGTGCGGGCTATCTGGTAATGAGTGGGAGGACAGCAGGGGACACTCCACCAAATTGGTCCTGGTCAAATGGCAGTAAATATTCCCACTTGGACCTACTCCATCTGCTACGCTGACCTTCTACACTACCTAGACTGCTTTAGTATTCTCCCACGCATTGGAAGCGATCACAGGCCTCAGGTTTTTTCCCTCAACATAAGATCAGGGACGCATAAACTAGCACCCCCAACCTGTCAGGGAATATACTCTGAAAATCTAAAGCATTTAAAGTGGAGTGATGACACTGGCCCAAAAATTTTACAAGTGTGTAAGGACTTTACATATGGTAGTAACAACCTAGACACCTCACCAACTGCTATATGGACGTTGCTTTGCTCCCATCTGACCGGATGTTTTCCAGTTAGAATGCAGGGTTACAGCCGAACTCAGACTTGCAAGTTTGCACCATCTTTAAACACAAAATCACTTAAAAAGATAAGGAACAACGCGCTACGGCAACTAGTTAAATTCCCTGGCCACATCGAAATCTCAAATAGATATCACAGAACTCAAAAGGCCTTCAGGTCGGCGATCACCAAGGACAAGCTTACATATGAAAATCAGTAGTGGTGCAAATTAGTGTGGGAGAGTAAGAGGAAAAATGCTAGGAAATTTTGGGCCCTAATTAACCAATCGGCCTCGAGTTCCTCAAATTTTGGAACCGCAAATATCCAAGAAGCAGAATGGGCAATCTATCTTATGGATCATTTCAAGTCACAAGTCCACCAAGATCCAGCAGGACAGGTATTGCCTTCAGAATCAGGTCCTGGTCTTGGAATTAAAGGGTGTTTTTCCATCGACCCAACACCACTCTCTGACGAGGCTCATCAGGTGACCGAAGACAGGGTTATCACAGCCGTGACAAAGGCTAGACAAGATGGAGCACCGGGTCCTAACGGCCTCCCACAAAACTTGTTTAAATCGAACATAATTTTTTGGTCTGGATTGTTAACTAATCTTTTTAATTATGCATTGAGAACCGCAACAATTCCAGACTCATGGCGGGGTGCAATTATTCATCCGATTTATAAGTCAGACTCGCGAGATGTCCCTAAGAACTATAGACTTATAGCCCTGTTGGACATTGAGGCGAAACATTACGCAGGGCTCCTCCTGGAGGACCTGAGGCAATGGGCAAATGACCACAACAGGGTGTCAATGAACCAAACTGGGTTTACTGCCAACTCGGGGACCATGACCAACTTACTAGCAGTGTCATCCATTGTCGACAAAGCCCTTTCAACATTCAGGTTTGCGTTTTGCTGCTTTGTCGACTTTAAAGCCGCCATTGACAGGGTCCCCAGGGAGGCCCTATGAGAAAAGCTGAGGAAGTGGGGAATCCCTGACAAATTACTGAATGCAATTATCCAACTACATTCACGTACCTGGGTTCGAGTGAAGTTGGGGTCTGGCACGCATCTCTCGCGAAAAATCTTCACAACGAGAGGGGTTAAGCAGGGATGCATGCTGGCCCCCCTCCTAATCAACCTGTTCATTGCTGATCTGTCTAGTACCCTGGATGGCGTAAATAGCCACTCATCAAAAGTAGGAGGTACGGTCTTGAGCAATCTTTTATATGCCGATGATCAGGGTGGGACTGCAAAGGCTGCTTGACACACTGCTGCAATATACGACCAAGAACCAACTTGAAGTCAATCTGAAGAAGACTCAGGTTGTCCCATTCGGGAAGAAGCGATATACCGGCGGCGGATAGTCTTTTAATAACAACAGCCTCGCCATCTGCCAGTCGTACAAATACCTGGGGGTCCATCTCGACTCCAGGGGCAACCTTATAAAGCAGCGCAAAGAGATTGCGGTTAAAGCAATGACGCTTGCGATGTCATTGACTAAGCTTTCTAGAAACCTTTCAGGTCCCACGCTGTCTCCTCTCTTGGAAGTCCTGAAAGCGAAAATTGGCCCCACCCTGTCGTATGGCATAGGGATCTTTACGGGAAAACTGAACAGGGCTCTAAATCGGCACACAACCAAAATTTATAAAAAGGTTTTCCACTTGCCATACTCCGCATGCCCTCCACAGATCAGATTAGAGATGGAGTTATTGAATTATGCCATTTCCTGCATTGGGGTATTTCTTAACCTCTGCCACAAACTACGACAAATCTAACCCAGGCACTCTAGAGACCCTCGTTTGGCAAGAAATAACTGGAAAAAAATCCAGGAGGATCATTTGGTCGACTTTTTGAGGACTACACCCAACAAATTTCAGCAGAAGGCCTCTGGGCCCTCAATCCTAGTCAGCCTGCATTTAAGCTTGCTTTCAATAAATGTGTAAGATCGCTATCACTCATTACTGACAAAGCACTATTTTCAAAACGAAGCCATGCGTGGGCAGTTATTAATTCCTACAATCGACTAACCCCTGCCACTTACTTTTCCAGTCCTTATTCACTGTACTTAAAACGCAGCTTCATCACTATTAGAATGGGTGACTGGCGATTCTTGCAAAATATACCCCCCTGGCGTCGCGTGGAGGAGGACACAACTTGCAGAGGGTGTGGAGAAGCAGCAGAAACGCTACAGCATGTGGTCTGCATCTGTCCCGCCTTCAACCACCAACGCAGGGTCAAGCTGATGGGGGAATGGAATCGGCTGGATGTTCGGACCTGTAGGCAAGCTATTATTGCAGCATTGAGTCTAGATAATACAGACTTAAACATAAGACTGACAAATCTGATCCAGCATGCTTACTGCAATTTTAAACAAAATCAGCCTGCCACTGCATTACCCCCACCTGTTTTAAACTAATCAATGTATTTTAAAAAACCTCAAAGTACTGGGCAAACAATGCTAATAACGGTTTAAATAGTAGCTCATGTGCATGGGGTTGTTTTATGTATGGACTTGCAGCTTAGGCGAGCAGTTTTAACAATTGATTGCTTGTACTGTTTTTATTGTTATGAATAATGTGAACCTGAACTTCTCTTTTAAAGATATTTGTTTTATATCTAAATAAAGATTTTTTTTTTATGATTGCTTCAACATTCAGGTTAGACTTTAGCTCAACATATACATTTGTTATTATGTTTTCAGTTTGCAGAATGCTACCCAACTCAGCAGCAAGTTGCCCAGATTTTTACTAATGTAATATTTCTGGGGAATTATAAACTGAAAATTGCAATAAACCTAATGGAGTCATCACGTTTGACTTTAACATTTCAATGATAAATAAGGTCTCACACTCTAGGGTTGTCCTGAACATCGGATTCTTCTTTATTTAGTTTTTTCATACAAGAACTGTCATAGATGAAGACATATCATTACTTTTTAACATAGTATAGTAAGATATCGTCATTATAGTTGTGAATTTTCAATTTTGTTTGTAGTGAAGCCATTTGAATATGTTTGCAACAGTTGTAACTGTCTCTAATCCTGGATCTGAAAACACCTAGACTCATGAATAATATATTGCAAACTAAGTTTTTAATTGTTAGCATTGCTGTTATGATGTCCTAGTGTACATCTTTTTTACATTTAGAGTCTGTTGAAAAGTATTGTGGTGTCTGCAAATAAGATACTTCAACAACATACGTGCAAAAGTTAATGGTAAGTACCCTCAATGAGTGTAAATGCAGAATATCAAAATTAAGTGATATAAGTCCTTGGAGTTTTTAGAACGCATTAAAGGGTCCATTACGATGTCGGGCAGTTTGCCTCCGCCAGGCTGGCGGTGGCCACTGCCGGCCTGGAGGAGGCAAACCGCCCGACATCGCTAGCCCAAATCCCCCCCGCCATATTTGGATGGCGGAGGGGAAGGAGGCAGTGAAAAACACCGTCCGCCTGTTTTCTGCCCCGGTCACCTTGCGGCCGGGGCGGAAAACGAGTAACATGGAGACGGTGTCTGTTAGACACCGCCCGCCATATTACTATGGGCTTTTCTCAATGGCTTTCCGTGGTGGCAATGCCGCCACGGAAAGGCATGCGGTGTTCACTCTGGGGGGCCCCTGTAGGCCCCCAGGGTGAAAGCCAAAGGAGGGGGCAAACGGGGGGGTACCTGTGGTACCCCCCTGCCTTTGCATAATCGAAGAGGCAAGCACCGCGCGGTGCCTGCCTCTTCGATTGTGCAAAGGCGTGCTTTTGTTTGTTAACATTGTGGCGGACTGTACAGTGAGCACCGCCCGCCACAATGTTAAATTGAGGAATGCGTCCGCCACTGTGGCGGGGGCATCCTAATGGCAATGTCGGGACCCCTGCGCTTTAGGCCCACCTGCCATCCTAATGTGCCCCTAAGTCTCCAGTTCACATTTGTCTGATACGGTGTGTATATTAGTATGTCTCAGATAACTGAGGCATTTGTAAGGCTCTTTTTAGAGTTAAGTCCACCATGTTGGAAAGCTGGCTATGTACCCTTCCAAGTTACGTAGTCATTACCACGTTTCCACTAAGTGTTGAGAGATCACTATGTTTACCATGTAAATACATATCAAGTTTTCATTTCAAAAAGCTATTGACCTTTAAACAATGCAATATTAATAACAAGTTACTTTTCACTATCTTCCCAACAGGCCCAATGTTTCGAATGCAGCAGATGACTACACCTTGAATTTATAAAACCAAATGTAAATTCTACTTACCTTTTACTGGTTAGATATGTACAAAATGTATGTTTTAAAGAAACATATGATCGCATGCAAGATGTCTAATTAGATATTTTCACACTCCTGCTATCTAGTGTTGTGTCCGAATTAACATAAAAAGTAATGTTGAGACACACTTCTTTCAGCTGTCACGATTTTCACAATCCTTTTGGACCAGACTTTCTCTAACATTCCTACTTAATTTTCTTTTTGAAATTGAGCAATTATTTTGTTTAGCTGTTGAAATATAATTTTAAATGTCCCTCCTCTTTGAAGGTCAACAAGCAATACCGCTCCTCTACACATTATTGTTCAATGGTAGTCTAAAAAGTAGTGGTAATTCCACTATCACTAAGGTAGGCATCTGACAATAGAATCTATGATATAGTTACACCACTATTATCAAGCCTTTTTGTTGTAACAACTACCCCGGCTGGAAGCAGTGGGAAATTTGCACAGTTGCATCCTTTCTTTAGACGCACAGTGTGTGTAATGAGCTGGGTATCCAAAGATCTACTTCCCTGATAAGACAGTTGTTACTTTGCGCGTCTGCAGCCTTTCTAACTTTTTACCTTATTCATCTTCTATTCAATGAACACATCATCTACACATACACACACCTACTTGCTGCCTTTCTTGGCTATGGTTATCAACTATTCTATTTCATATTCATATTCAAAGTGCAAGCCCTTTATCGAGCCTTTTTGTTGTAACTCACTTGCTGCCTTTCTTGGCTGGGGTTATCAATTATTCTTCAATTTCATATTCTGATTCAAAGTCAAAACCGTTTATCGAGCCATTTTGTTGTACCTACTACCCCGGCCAAAGTCAGTGGGAAATTTGCACACTTGCTGCCTTTCTTGGCTGGGGTTATCAATTATTCTAAAATTAATTCAAATTCAAAATGCAGGCCCTTTATTGAGCCTTTTTATTAACTACTACCCGTGAATGGCAGTGAGTAATTTGCACACTTGGGTCCTTTCTTGCGTCCTTTATACCGCACAGTATGTGTACTTTGTGCACCTGCATTGTTTGCTTAGATGGGATACCCATTTCTCAGGCTCCCACTGCGGAATCTGACGCACAGTCTGTGTAATGGACTGGAAAACCAAACACCCACTTCCTTTACAAAGCAGTGGGTAGTTTACACATCTGATGCCTTTCTTAATTTTCACCTTATTCTGCATCCACTAGCAGAAACACACCTACCTGCTGCCTTTCTTGACTGTCTTTTTAACTATTATTTTAATTCAAAGTAGAAGCCCTGAAAAGTGCCCGGTATTGTGATTTTTCAGCACTACTGCCCAGAGTGGGAACTTAGTGCACTTGCTTTGCTTCCTTAGATGTAGTAGTCATTTCTCAGCCTCCCGTGCGGAATCCGACACCCTGTTTTTATAATGAAAAGGATATCCAAAGATCCACTTCCCTGACAAGGCAGAGGGTCATTTGCATATCCGCAGCCTTTTTTATTTTTCACCTTATTCATCTTCTACTCGATCAAGACATCATCCACACGTACACACACTTACATGCTGCCTTTTTTGGCTGGGGTTATCAATTGTTCTTCAATTTCATATTCTGATTCAAAGACAAGGCCCTTTATTGAGCCTTTTTAGGTCTCGCGACCTATCAATGCGCATGCGCATTGAGTGGAGCGAGATATAAAGGGGCTTAAACAGAGCTTACCGCTTGTGCATTGCCATAAAAAGCGCGTGCACAGACACCAGCCCCCCTCCCACAGTCATCCCCCAGCGTGCGCTGTGCCAACAAGCCTTTGAAGTGAAGCTTAGCTTAACTTCAAAGGTATCCGCTCCCCCCGCCCCCTGCTTCACACGTTTCTCGCATTTCTCAATCTCCTCCCTCCCTCGCCTCCCTCGCCCTTCAGCGTGCCTTCAGTCTCCATCCTTTCTTTCCCTCTTCCTTGTTTGGCCTTGGTACTTAGAATCCTTCAACTTCCAACACTCTCTTTCTCACCCTTCAGTTATGAGCTAAATCGTATTTTGGTTGCCACCGCCTTAGTGAAAGAAAACGGTTTGTTGCTATATGCGTGCACGGTTGAGGGTGTGTGCTCCCTGTCACGTTTGCAAACGTGTATGTACCAACACACAAGCTCTCAAAAATATTTTATTTCTTTGGGAGCAGTTTCTGGTCCTGCCACTTGAGTGGAAAGTTAGCCACTTGTTGATAATGGTAAAGACCCTGCGGACTAAAAGTAACAGTCACTATAAAGGAACGTTATCTATTTAATACCTGCTTCCGCCTTCCAGTCTGTCAGTCTCCTCTCCCCATTAGCCCATCAGTTACACCTCTTCCCCTGTTTTTGGCAGTCTGTCTAATTCTTCTCTGGCTTGTTTGTTTCTTCATTCCTGGAAGTCTTTCATTTTGACTTTTTACTGATTTCACTCATCTTTTCTCACTTCGTGTTGTCACACATTTTCTTGTTTTTTTAAATATTTTCTGCTCCGGCTCCAATATTTCTTTCTTTTTCGTACTTCTATACAGCGCGAACTTGACCCGAAGGTATCAGAGTGCTTTACATGAGCACCAGTTGCGTTATACAAGGACACGTAGGCAGGGGAGATTAAGTGATTTGCCCAGAATCACAGGATGTTGAGCGTCATTTCCGAGACTCACACCCGGTTCCCCAAATTTGAAATCGAGCTCCGTAGCCGTTAGGCTACATCCTCTCCCTTTTTGCTTATATCCCCTATGCTCGCCTTGCTGTCTGACTGCTTCTTTATAATCAGCACCACCCTTCTGGTCTTTTCCATTTGTATATTTTAAAAACATTCCATAATGCAATGGCTCCAAATTAAAACTGTCTTTTGTGAATCCTGGAGTGTTTTGCGAACAGACTGGTGTGTAGCCTTGTGCCAGACTGGTGAGTAACGTTGGTCGTCTAATGCAGCACTGTAGTAATGGAAATTAGCTTAACAGTTACTAAATGATTTTCTGCCTTTTAGTAACCATGTATTGACTGGTCGTCTTCAGCCACCTCCACGAGCAGAACAGTGGCCAACTCTTGCACAATAATTGCTACGAGTTATTTAGTGCATGGCTGTGACTATTCTGGAGTGCAGAAGGTGAACGAGCAATAAAGAGCCCTTTAAGTTTTATTTTCATCTTGGCACAAATTGCTGTACATTCTTTAAAAAGGGAGGTTAGGGTTTACTTTTATTTCTCTGCCTTCAAAATGAGAGGATTTTATAAAGTGACCTATGGGACAATCTTGGTGGGTAGAGGGAGATGATAGTCTGCCGGACATTCCATTTTCTTCAGAAATCATAAAAGCACGTAATAAAATACAAAAAATCATCCTCCAGAATAAAATCATCAGACCATATGTACTTTCGTTATACTGCAAGCTTCAGATGCTGATAGTAATTGCATATGAGAGTAAAACTACTCATCGAGAACAGAATTGAAAACTTTGAACAACTATCTGCAATTAATCACAGCCCATAAACCTTTTGACATGATATTACAAATAAAGAGACTGTAGCTTTTGTAAAACAAGCATTGATAATGCAATAGGTCTCGCCTTTTATTAAGTTAAAGCCATTTGCTTTGCTAATGGTATTGTATAGCAAAGCAAATGGCTTTAACTTAATAAAAGGCAAGACCTATTGTATTTTAATGCTTGTTCATGTAGGTACTACCCGGCCAGAAGGCAGTGAGAAATTTGCGCACTTACTGCCTTTCTTCGCTAGGGTTATCAACTATTGTTCAATTTCATATTCTGATTCAAAGTGCAGGCACTTTATTGAGCCATTTGTTGTATCAACTACCCCAGCTTACCGCAGTTGAAAATTAGCACACTTCCTGCCTTTCTTGGCTGGGTTTATCAATTATTCATGAATTTCATATTCTATTTCAAACTCATGGCCCTTTATCAAGCCTTTTTGTTGTAACTACTTCCCCAACTAAAGACACTGGGTAATTTGCACACTTTTGCAGCCTTTCTTATTTTTTACATTATTCATCTTCCACTCAATCAACACATCATCCACACACCTACTTGATGCCTTTCTTGGCTATGGTTATCAACTATTCTTCTATTTCATATTCATATTCAAAGTGCAGACCCTTTATCGAGCCTTTTTGTTGTAACAACTACCCCAGCCGAAGGCAGTAAGAAATTTACACACTTGCTGCCTTTTTTGGCTGGGTTTATCAATTATTCTTGAATTTCATATTCTGATTCAAAGTCATGGCCCTTTATCGAGCCTTTTTGGTGTAGCTACTACCTCGGCGGAAAGCAGTGAGAAATTTGCACACTTGCTGCCTTTCTTGACTGGGGTTATCAATTATTCTAAAATTAGCTACAAACTCAGGAACAATATTTTAATTTGGAAACAAATTGCAAAGTAATCGTATCTGTAAAACTTCTTTGCCATGTTCAGTCATTTTTCCAATTCTTATATCTTGTGGAATAGTTCCATAATCAGCATCATTTGCTTGTCGCATATTTGTAATAAATTCCTTATGTTCAAAATATAACCACATGTTAACATTTCCAATGCTACATTACATTGTTTACTTATACTACCTGTGGAGCATGACAACAAATTGCAATACCACAATCTATCTGGAGAAGACTCTTGAAGAAATTAATGATGACGTAAGCATGGTATCAAACCTAATGCTTGCCTTTGTGTATTTAATGCAGCAAATTCTTAAAACAGAGCATGACATATTGGTCTCACATAATTGAAAGCAGAGACAATAGTACTATGTCCTCAGATTCTGTTAACTGTACAAAATAGCATTCATCGATGTTTGTGTCGAGTACTACCTTCGATATACATTGCAAACAGCAGGCTTCACAACTTCAATTCAGCTTTGCATGTACATTTCTCTTCAGTTTGTGTGCTGAGAAGTGCCTTCAATCAATTCTGCGCTCAGTAGAGTTCACAACTAGATACCAAGAGCGCCACCACTACAGAAAACATTCAATACAATATTGATTTACTTAAAACAGAGACAATTGCACAATGTCCTCAGATTTTCCTAAAGTTTGAACAGTAGGAAATTCAGCCTTCATTTATTTATTGCAGACACAATTTTGCTATATGTGTTCACATTTTGTTTAAATAAGTGACAAAAACCATTCGTCTATGTCTGTTAACAACTGCCTTCAATCTACACTGCACAGGGAACATACAAGCTCAGCGCCAAAGATACTACTTAATCAGTGCACCATAAATCATCACAAAGAAGAGTGAACAGTTTTATGTCACAGTGAGACATACTGTCCCTTTTAAATGGAATTGATGCAGAATTCAATCGACAAAAGACATTACTTCAAGTACTGTACCCCCCCGACCACACATACAAAGGTATTACTAACTCAGTGCACCACAAATCATCACCACGTGACCTAATTCAATGAGATGACTTATTTAGAAAAAAATATATCATACTTTTTGTAGATATACTTCAACTTACTTCTGTGAATAGATAACCAGTATTTATTAGAAAACTTGATCTTAAAGACTTTACTACCAGTGCATCCTGCTTGGACCACACATCATCGCACACTCCACAGAACTTTGTTGCTTTATATGCACACTTGCTGCCTTTCTTGGCTGGGATTATCAATTATTCCTCAATGTTATATTCTGATTAAATGTCAAGGCCCTTTATCGAACCTTTTTGTCATAGCTAAGACCCCAGCCGAAGGTTAATACTCCAAAAGTAATCTGTAAAATTTGCCAAACAAATCTTTCAAAGGGTGATCCATACAAAAAATACTTATTTAGCACAGCAAATATAGTGTGACACATGAAGAACTTACACCCCAACAACTTTCCTTGAGCTGCAAGACAAGGGTTGAAGGGCAACCCACCTGCTGCTGCACCAAGCACATCAACTGCTGCAACAGCATCTTCGGCAACCAGTCCATACTCACATATTAATCTTGATTGTGGTAAACTTAAATTTCTATGCATTTATTGTGATGATCTTTTGTGTTACGTGAAATAGTCCATCAACCTCATCAAAAATAAGAAACAGGAGCATCGCTGTCCTCAACATCAGTCATTACACATGTATCAAGCTATTTTGTTGTAAGAACTACCCCGTCCAAAGGCAGTGGGAAATTTGCACACTTGCTGCCTTTCTTGGCTGGAGTTATCAATTATTGTTCAATTTGATATTCTGATTCAAAGTCAAGGCCCTTTATCAAGCATTTTTCATGTACATACTACCCCGGCAGAAGCCTGTCCGAAATGTGCGCATTTGCTGCCTTTCTACGCAGATGTTGTGAACTATTGTTCAATTTGATATTCTAATTCAAAGTCAAGGCCCTTTATCTAGCCTTTTTGTTGTAACTATTTCCCCGGCTAAAGGTAGTGATTAATTTGCACACTTGCAGCCTTTCTTATTTTTGACATAATTCATCTTCCACTCAATCAACACATCATCTACACGTACACACACACCTACTTGCTACCTTTCTTGGCTACGGTTATCAACTATTCTTCTATTTCATATCCGTATTCAAAGTACAGGCCCTTTATCAAGCCTTTTTTATTGTAACAACTACCCAGGCCGAAGGCAGTAAGAAATGTGTACACTTGCTGCCTCTCTTGGCTAGGGTTATCAATTATTCTTTAATTTTATAATACAGTTGTGACGTATTTAATTAAGAAAGTGAAGATTTTGTTTTAAAAAACAGCATTTTATAAGAAAAAGAAAACTATAGAAAATCTAGTTGAGAATTCTTTCGAATTGATTTTTTAAAATTTGTTTTAGTAATCAATACAATTCGATCTCTAGATAAACCAATCCCTTTAATGAAGGCCAAAAGTAAGTGGAAAAGAGTAACTAACAGAAGTAACTTTTCAGAGTTTTTTTTGGGTGAATGGAACCATAGTTCAAGTTCTGAGCCTTTTTTTAATGATGAGAGTTATCTTCAGAGTAATGATTCGTTGCATGCAGTTGACACTAGTGGTCGTGCTTATGAGGTTAGAAATGGTTTTGCTATTGAGAAAGAGAAAATTGTTCCTAGAAATGCAGAAGAGGTGTTAGCTGAGGAATTTTTAGGGAGACATCCTAAAGCTCCAGTGAACACTTGCAATTGTAGTAGTATTTATACTTTAAGTAAAACATCTATTGATTTTTTACGCAATTTCTTACATAACTATATTAAGAAAAGTGTTAAACAAAAGATTAAGATGTTGCAAGAATAAGACCCTTGCAGAGTGACAGAAAATCCTGGTTTGAAATGTCATTCTCTGGCTTGTCTTTCTAAAAAAACATGGCAAAGTGTTTTTCACCATTTCAGAATGTTACCAGTTCATCATACTTAAATGAGGAAATTAGTCAGAACATTGTATTACGCAAAAAGTCCAGCACTAATGTTAAAAAAAGTTGAACAGTACTCTTTTCCGTGGATCTGTATCAGATGTAATGAATGTTTCTGATGAAATTCAGCTTAGTTACTTTGGTCCTCAGGAACACAGTGCAGAAACTGAGATATTAATAGAAGAAAATGTGGAAGAGAAAGTACAATGTTGGACTGTAGAAATTTTTTAGCAAGATATTACAAAGTTTAAGGTGATTTCACGTGAAACGCCAAATTATTCTTGTATTTGTTTTCAACGAACTCATTATAAAAATCAAACCAGGACTGTACATCTGTATTTAAAAAGTAAAAAGGAAAATAATAATGAGTGAAAGCATTTTGCAACTTATTTGTTGGTAGAGAATTGTTTTGATTAGGGTTCTGATCAGCCTATTTGTAAATAGTGTTATAACAAATTAGATGAGAACAAAATGCCTGATAGAAATGTGCATAATAATCTTTAGTTGGTAATTATTCCTTCTGAACTGATGGATTTAAATACCTATGAGTCTATTCTTATTCAATGTGTGCATCCATTTCAGGCTATTGTTCGTATGGAGCCGAAGACAAGAAAATTGACTCCTTCAGATTTACAAAGAGGATTAAAGGTAAGAGTTGTATATTTGCCGGTAGATTTTTTATAAAAAATGGAAACAATTGGTTTAAAAAATGTAGAAAATGAACCTTTAGTTATTCTTGTTAATGGCGTTCCTACTAGGATTAAGAAAATCTGGCAAGAATTAGTGAATGTTGGGAAAGTGAAAAAGGCAACGTATCTGGTAAAAAAACTAATCAATATTATAAAAATGTGTATGTGAGCTGTGCTGAGTACGCTTGGGATGATTTACTTCAATTTCTTCGAGACA
Source organism: Lissotriton helveticus (assembly GCF_964261635.1). Taxonomy (NCBI): domain Eukaryota; kingdom Metazoa; phylum Chordata; class Amphibia; order Caudata; family Salamandridae; genus Lissotriton; species Lissotriton helveticus. The sequence continues at coordinate 663,656,592 of NC_136068.1, read as the reverse complement.
CAAATCCAAAGATACTAAATATTGAATACAAGACACCTGGAGAATTTACTCCTTGGATCCAGTTAATGTATGCAGGTATCTCAATCATAGATTCGAGCTATAATATCTTTTATCACCAATAAAAAAATTCTTCTCTTGAAAAGGTTTTGGATTTCTTTTAGAGAAAAGGGTATCAACCGAAAGATGCTCCTCACATACATATGCTAATATGGATCAAAGATGATCCCAAATTTACAACTGAGTCAGATGATAATGTGCTGTCTTTTATTGGAAAATATGCCACATGTCATATCCCCAAAAGTACACAAGATAAGGACTTAAGACAACAAGTCTTACGATTACAAAGCCATCGTTGTGGGAAATACTGTCGTCAAAACTACAAATTTAAGGACAAGTTCTACACCAAGGGCTCGATTCCGATCCGGTAAAATAAACCGCCGTACGAATCGTATTCATAGCCGAATCCGTACGAATGGAAAATGACCGTCCGACCTGCGAATTCCGATCTATTTCCGTCGAATGCCGTACGAATAACAGCGAACCGTATGAACCACAGTCGATGACCCGTACGAATAAGCAGCGGGAATCCTACCGTACGATTCGTAAACAGCCCGTACAAACACACTAGTACGATCCTGTACGGGAAGGCTGTCCGTGATTTGTACGGCCCAAAGTTTTCGCGCTTGAAGAATGATTCCTACGGGAATATTCGCCTCACAGCAAGTGCCATCAGCACATACCACACGTGTACCCCTCGCTCAAGCCTACGCGAACCCCCCCACCCGCCAACGGCCCGTACAATTCGATTGCACGCACAAGTACGACACGCACCCTCCCAACAAGCCTACGCGAACCCCCCACCCACCAACGGCCCGTACAACTCGATCGCACGCACAAGTACGACACGCACACCCCCCAACAAGCCTACGCGAACCCCATCACCTGCCAACGGCCCGTACAACTCGATCGCACGCACAAGTACGACACGCACACCCCCCAACAAGCCTACGCAAACCCCCCCACCTGCCAACAGCCTGTACAACTCGATCACACGCACAAGTACGACACGCACACCCCCCAACAAGCCTACGCGAACCCCCCCACCCGTCAACGGCCCGTACAACTCGATCACACGCACAAGTATGACACGCACACCCCCCAATAAGCCTACGCGAACCCCCCCACCCGCCAACGGCCCGTACAACTCGATCGCACGCACAAGTATGACATGCACCCCCCCAACAAGCCTACACGAACCCCCCCACCCGCCAACGGCCCGTACAACTCGATCACACGCACAAGTACAACACGCACTCCCCCAACAAGCCTACGCGAACCCCCCCACCTGCCAACGGCCCATACAACTCAATCGCACGCACAAGTACGACACGCACACCCCCAACAAGCCTACGCGAACCCCCCCACCCACCAACGGCCCATACAACTCGATCGCACGCACAAATACGACACGCAAACCCCCCCAACAAGCCTACGCGAACCCCCCCACCCGCCAACGGCCCGTACAACTCAATCGCACGCACAAGTACGACACGCACCCCCCGAACAAGCCTACATGAACCCCCCACCCACCAACGGCCCGTACAACTCTATCGCACGCACAAGTACGACACGCACATCCCCCTAACAAGCCTACGCGAACCCCCCCACCCGCCAATGGCCCGTACAACTCGATCGCATGCACAAGTATGACACGCACACCCCCCCAACAAGCACACGCGAACCCCCCACCCGCCAACGGCCCGTACAACTCGATCGCACGCACAAGTACGACATGCACCCCTCCCAATAAGCCTACGCGAACCCCCCCACCCGCCAATGGCCCGTACAACTCGATCGCACGCACAAGTACGACACGCACACCCCCCCAACAAGCCTACGCAAACCCCCCCCACCCGCCAACGGCCCGTACAACTCGATCGCACGCACAAGTACGACACGCACACACCCCCAACAAGCCTACGCGAACCCCCGACCCGCCAACGGCCTGTACAACTCGATTGCACGCACAAGTACGACACGCACACCCCCCCGACAAGCCTACGCGAACCCCCCACCCGCCAACGGCCCGTACAACTCGATCACACGCACAAGTACGACACGCACACCCCCCCAATAAGCCTACGCGAACCCCCCCACCCACCAACGGCCCATACAACTCGATCGCACGCACAAGTACGACATGCACCCCCCCAAGAAGCCTACACGAACCCCCCCACCCGCCAACGGCCCGTACAACTCGATCGCATGCACAAGTACGACACGCACACCCCCCAACAAGCCTACGAGAACCCCCCCACCCGCCAACGGCCCGTACAACTCAATCGCACGCACAAGTACAACACGCACACCCCCCAACAAGCCTACGCGAACCCCCCCACCCACCAACGGCCCATACAACTCGATCGCACGCACAAATATGACACGCAAACCCCCCCAACAAGCCTACGCGAACCCCCCACCCGCCAATAGCCCGTACAACTCGATCGCATGCACAAGTATGACACGCACACCCCCCCAACAAGCACACGCGAACCCCCCCACCCGCCAACGGCCCGTACAACTCGATCGCATGCACAAGTACGACATGCACCCCCCCAACAAGCCTACGCGAACCCCCCCACCCGCCAACGGCCCGTACAACTCGATCGCACGCACAAGTACGACACGCACACCCCCCCAACAAGCCTACGCAAACCCCCCCACCCGCCAACGGCCCGTACAACTCGATCGCACGCACAAGTACGACACGCACACATAACGCCAACACCCAAACCAGCACAAGGACCATGCAAACGAGTTGCACAACAACACTGAACATGTCTCTTGTGTACACTACATTGAGAATCAATGTCCTGGTCACAGCCAAACTGGCAAACAGAGGTCAACACTAACACCCACCCCATATAACACACACCCCACCAATTCAAAATAAGCCAAACCCACTATTTGACCAATGAAAGGGTCCACACATACAACCCATCATCCTTTGCAACATACCCATTATTGCGAAGACACAGAGAGCACACAAACAATTGCTGCCACACACCTTCACACATACACCCTATCTCATCTACACCCATACCACCCCATCATAATCAGACCCACACACCCTCATCCATACACACCATCACCCCCTCTATCACAGACACCCCACACCATGACCACACCCAAGAATCCAAAGTTCACTAACCCGGAGAATGAGATACTTACAGATTAAGTCATCAGAGTGGAGCCACAGCTGTTTGGCGCATTGGTAAGACAGACCAGCATGGCTGAAAAAACACGCCTGTGGGAAAGGATCGTAGACCGGGTCAATGCTGTTGCACCCATCCAGCGCACCAAGGGGGAATGCCAGAGGCGGTGGTATGATCTGCGGAGGATGGTCAAGAAGAAAATGGACCAGGACTACGCCAATGCACACTACACTGGAGGTGGTGGTCCCCGCAGACCTCCTGTAAACCATCCCTGGGAGGAGAAAGTCATGGCCCTGCTGCCACCAGTGGGAGTACATGGAATCGAAGGAGCCGTTGAGTCTGGTGAGTGTAAAAAAAACACAAGTTACATGGGAAGACGAACAACAGTGCCCAGCAGCATAGGGTGGGTGGCCATGAGTCCCACCAGGACACAGCAGAATGGGGTTAGTTGCAAGGGGAAGGCACAAAGGGTGGAAGGCGGAGGGTAGGAGGCTGCTCTCATCCCATATGTCCCAGCGACACACCCAAGCACCATGCCCAATGCACAGGGATAGGGAAATATCGCACAAGATAGTAGACCACAGCTTAAAAACTATTTCATTTTGCAGACACACCTTTCGGAGATGCATCATTTTGGGACACAGTAAGGCAGTGTAGCAAGCAAGCAAGCACAAACAACCTGTCTCCATCCCTCTGTCTCCCTCTCCCTCTGTCTCCCTCCCTCCCTCACTCTCCCTCTGTCTCCCTCCCTCTGTCTCCCTCCCTCTCTCTGACTCCCTCCATCCCTGTCTCCCTCTCCCTCTGACTCCCTCCATCCCTGTCTCCCTCTCCCTCTGTCTCCCTCTCCCTCTGTCTCCCTCCCTCCTCCCCTCTCCCTCCCTCCCTCTCCCTCTGTCTCCCTCTCCCTCTGTCGCCCTCTCCCTCTGTGTCCCTCCCTCTCCCTCCCGCCCTCCCTCCCTCTCCCTCCCTTCCTCTGTCTCCCTCTCCCTCTGTCTCCCTCCCTCCCTCTGTCTCCCTCCCTCCATCTGCCTCCCTCCCTCCCTCTGTGTCCATCCCTCCCTCTGTATCCATCCCTCAGTGTTCCTCCCTCTGTCACCTCACCCCAGCTCCCTGGCCACACACACTTTTGCACCCAAGCACTGCACAGGCCTTACAAAGACCATAGAGCAGAATGTTTAGGGATGTCTCCTAATTACCAGCAGTCATCTACTAAGTGCCTGCAACACAACCACCATTTGCAGGCCACACTGTACTGTGTCAGGACACACAGTTTTGAATGCTCTGTAGTACACAATGGACACAGGTGTAGGCAGCACAAGTCCCTCCTGTGATCATTGCAAACACAAACACCATGACAAGGTCACACATCCTGTGCAGGAACACACAACCACGATTATGCCAGCATGCTACATGAGGGGACAGCAAAATAATAAAGGATGGACGCCCGATAATCACACGTAAACTACTAGCATGGCCTGTCATACACCCCCCATACAGAAACTCAACCCCTGGGGACAGCCAATGGAGAGCAACACTGTCCCAATTGTCATGTACCACAACTAAACACTCACTCATATGAATACGCATACAACTATTAAATGCACATAGCAGATGTTCCAGCACATTGTACTTCTCACACAATGCACGTGCCCCATCTCATGAACGTTGTGGATGCACTTAAGTATCAACATGGATATGGGTATTGACAAGGTGGTGCGTCTTACAGAAGTGCCACGTTCCAAAGCCATGATCTAGAAGTGGGTGTACAGGTCCAGGGGTGTTGGCATTGTTTTGCCATCATGGAACAGCAACACCTATCCAATGTAGATGATTACATGCAATAAAACTAGCAGCCCGTCCCGACTTTGTCCCGGTTAGAAAACTAAATTGTGTAATCTTGTCGGCCAAAGGTCCCTCCACTTAATGTCACTTGTGTTTCCTACTTTGTCATCGCCCCCTCCCCCGTGAGAATGTTGATGCTTCTGACAAGACAATATTTTAGGCAGCACATGTTGATGTTGCCGAGTGAAAAATTTCTTTAAGCCCTGAGGTCAAATGTTCTCCTTAGCGCCGCAATAAGTGGGAGTGTCACAGTGGTAAAACAGATAGCGGCTAGTGAATCCGTAGCTTTGTTCTTAGGTTTAGGATGCAAGTACTGTGTTGAAAGCTGCCTTGCTTGGGGGCCATGCAAAAGCCTGATTTTTGATGTATGATATCTCTGTGCAATAAATATTGCAGTTTCAGTCTGGCAGAACGCAGACTCGCCTAAGCCCTGAAACGCCGTGTAAGCGGCACCTCTTTTGCTTGAGGTCTTCCCCCTGTGACAAACAGGAGCGTGTCCAATGGTGAAATCGTTACTAAAATATTCATTGCAATGCTTGCATGTGTTATGCGAGTTATGTGGCGTGATTGGATGCCTGTGAATGCAAGCCGTGCCCCGTCCCAGATGTCAGCGTACAGCGGTAATGGCCAGGTCAATGATTCTGCCTATCCAAAGATTTGTGTGTAGGTGAATACTTCATGTTTGCAACATGCTGCACTGTGATTCTTGCGCGTTTGAAATACTCTGCACTGTGAGTGCCAATGGTGTGTTTGGTTTTGCACAGTGACATCTCCTCGCATCTCAATGTTCTCCTCGCCATCTAACGCCCACAACTTGCCTCTCTGAAAGTTAACGGCCACATCTAACGGCCAGAAGGGACTACTTTACCACTGATGGCGCCCCCCCCTTTTGAGTGTATATGGTGACAATTCATATAGCATATGTCCATCTACTGGACCTCCCCTTTCCAACGCTGTATTGGGTGTTGTGATTGGTGGTGTACTTTTTGAGTTTACCTGGCTCAAAGGACACGGTTCTCACTTCATAATAGTAGAACAGACAATGCTCTGTCTCTTACATGAACACGCTGCATCTAAACTCTGTGCATGCTTGACGCTGACATAAGGATTAATACCGTATCCTGGATGTTGCGTGTACCTGAGCACTGCTGTATATGTGTCGTGTCGCCAAGACAAGACACAGCAATGGCTGTGTCAGTCATTGTCAATAGAATGGAAGAAGGAAATAACTCCAGAGTACATGTCAATGTACTACCACTACATACACAACTGAACAATTACATCAATGTAAAGCTTGAGGAACTGTGATGGTGATAATGGATAACTTAATTAGATGTCACTTGATAGTGCGTTAACAGTGTCTGTCTCTCCCCACACAGGGCAACATGTGGAGCCCCCCCCAACCAGGGGGAGAAGGATCCCAGGCCCAGGCTCAGCAGGACTCAGACCCCACCATCAGCAACGCCACTCAACGCACTGTGGATGACCCCAACCAACCTGGCTCCTCTGGATCCCAAACCCCTGCTGCAACTGTACCAGCTACATCTCTGCCAACCACCAGAACCATTCCCACCACATCCCAGCAGACAGGTCAGAGCCCTGCCCATGATCCACCAGAGAGCCTGTCTGAAAATGAGGGACACCCTTTGTCGGGCACCCCTGAGGTGGCAGACAACCTCCACCCTGCCAGCAATCGGGGGGCCCGTCGATCGGATGTGCCCACAAGCGCAGGCCGTGCTCGTGTGGGTCAGGGTGGTGGGAGTGGCGCAAGGCGGAGGCGAGATTCTGGCCAGTCAGCTGCAGAGCCCGGTATGCCTGAGCTGCATAACATCCTGGAGGCATACCGGCGGACATCAGGGAGGTAAGCCAGCTTGCGGAGGCCCTCAACCAGGTGAAACAGCAGCAGGCAGAGCAAATAGCCAGGCAAGACCTACATTATGGACGGGTGGAGGCAAGTCTGGCTCAGCTCTTGACGGTGCATCGGGAAATGTGCCAATCGCTACGTCAGATTGCTGCCAACATGCAGCACCCTCCCTGTTCCACCAGGCCAGCTACATCTAGGCAAAGTGCAACACCAGCCACAGGGAGGGATGAGGAGGAGGAGGAACTGTCTGACATAGCGTCCCATGTGTCAGGACCCGAGATTCTCAAGTAGCCACAATAGTCCACCAGAGGAATCAGAATCCAATTTGGCAGCAAACTGTAAGTTCGTGGACCAACAGAGTGAGAACCTGGAACTCCAAGCTGGCCGCCAGGCTGGCCACCAGATTGGAGTCTACGTCTGTGGTCTAGTGTTTTAGGCTCATCACTAGCCGAGCCTGTGTGGAGTGCGCTCTGACCAAGATCTGCGCACTTCACTAGAGAACCTGCCCGGTTAGGAGTTATTGCGTCCCGGTCTGTAAAACTAAAGAAATACCTTAGTTTTAAAATAAATTTAACTTCCCTTTGCTTGTAGTCCCGTCAGGAGGAAATTGCCCGTTCATAGCCCAATTCAGGAAACGACCGCACAAACCCAGCGGAACGTTTATTTTCCGTAGTTCTGAGAAAACTCTCAAGCATTTTTGTTAGAAAACATTTGACTGAAGTGATCCCGTAATAAGAACCTCAATACCAAAGAACTCACCGTGACGAATACGGAGCTGCGACATCTCGTCAGAAAAGGAAGCACGCTCCGCGAGCGTGTCAGCAGACACGAACTCACTACGAAATTCCTGAAGAAGAAAAGATGATAAGTGAAAAGCATTAAAACTTTAATATTGTTAAATGAAAGTGGAAAAGACTAATATCACAGTTGTACTTACCGTGTGAATCGCTGAGACTAGAGTAAACGCCTCAATCTTAAGAAGTAGAAATACAGCCACTATATACTCTGAAAATAAAAAGAAGAAGAGGATAAAAAGGATTAAAAAGAGATCTCGATATTTACAATAGAACAGGTTAGAGGAAAACGTGAGTCAGATTTAAATAAAATAATACTTAGAGTTTTAGAGAGGATAACTTACAATAGTAATTTATCTGGTTTAATTACAATTCTTACAGGAACTATACTACTGAAAAAGCTAGAAAGGCACCTAGGAGAAAGGAACTAAAGGACAGATAAACAGTGAGTAATAGAGGGAATCAGAGATAAGGGTAGAACAGTTGTAGAGGAACCCTTTAACTAGGAGAGAATATTTTCTGTGTTACAGGAGACTACATAAAAGAAAATCTGTAACTACATACCAGAAAAGGGTACAGAAGAGAAAGTTTAATTCTTGGAAGCTAATGGTAGGTGTAAGTCAGGAGGAGTGGGTGGAATAGGAAGTGAAGGATAGATTGAGAGTAATGTTATTTTCTTCTTCAAGGTTCAAGACAAGTAGTGGTCTGCGGGTCGGACTGACGAAAGGAACCAGCCAAGAAAGTCTCTTCTCTTGTTGTTTATTATTTTATCCAATTTCCTCCTTCCCCCTGAGGTAGTTATTCAGAGACTTGTGTACAAGCTCTGGGTGGTTGCCCGGGGTGGATTCGGGAACTAGCATCTCTGTTCCTGTGCAGCTACGCAAGAAGTATCCTTTGATAGTCTGACACCATGCATCGTCCAGGCCTGCATCTGAGGGTCCCCCAAGGAAGGTGGGTCGTCCACGGCTAAGACGTTGAGTGGCAGTGGGCCATGCACTACTCCCAGGACACTGGACCTGGCATATTGCCCTTGGGTGCAACAGCGTCACCTATGAGACTCTCCACATGGACTTGCTGGTCACAGTCTGCCCAATGATGCCAATCACTTTGGCCTGGACTCTGTTGACTGAAACTGTAAGGCATCTCATCTCCAGCTGTGAACTTTGGATTCCACCCCTCTCTGTACAGCACCTATTCACGTTTTCTGCACAAGATCACCCAATAAATATCCTAAAGATCAAACGCATTTGGTGAGTTATCTTCTAGCCACAGTATAAAATGAAATGTGTGTGCAAATGTATGAAATGCAAGGGTTTTCACCAAACTGCAGCCATCCACACACTTGGATCTGAGTCCGGGTGAGGACACACATTGGTCACAAATTCCTAACAACTACATACAGGGATGGAAAGACACACCTGTGAGGAATAGTCAATGCTGAAGGGGTTTTTGGATCACAAAACTGCAATAACAGCCAGGCGCAGGAGAGTCACTTTGAGGTGTATAGATCAGTGTGACAAAACTAGTTGTCCACGTAGGGAGTACCAACATCTGTGTCGTCAGGTAGGTGAACTATCATCAGCATGATGCTGTACTGTGGATGTGATGAATGGGGCACAGGACAAGGGTGGCAAGACAGACTGTGGAAAATGTGCTGTAGCACTCTACCCAAGCTCACCTGATGAGGTGACCTCCCCCTATGGAGCTTCAAGTACTATACTCCTGTGATGGGTGCAACGCTTCCAGAACAACTACCCACGTCTGACAATTCTCTACACCAGAACGGCCAAATCACCCCACACCCAAGAGACGTGGTCATGGTGTGTGTCCCCTGTGGCTACTTGACTGACTGTGACGGCTATGTTGAAGTGGTGTGACCAGGTCGTGTACTGCCACGTGACTGTAAGGAAGCCAACTTTTCATGCTGTGGTGTTGACAAGGTAACAATGTACAATATGGTGCCTATGGAAGGTGTGTATGTGCTGTACAAGGCACATGACCTGGTGGTACGTAGACACAATGTCATGTAGCTCACCCTAGTCTTGCCAGTATGTGTTGCACACACAGGCATAGAAGCTGTGAGAGCTGAGTTTGAGGCATTGTGATACCAGGAGGATGATTGTCTGGTGTCCTCTGTGTGTAGGGTGGCTGGAGCATGCTCTACAAATGGATGGAAGGAGGGGTATCCAGTAGGCGTGTGTGGTCCTGGATAGTGTGCGCTGCATTGTGGCTGTGTATGCAGCACAAGGAATGAGTGAAGACATGACGGCAGGAGGGGTGTGACAACTAACAAAACAAGCACATACCACAAGGGCATTGGCAGGCCACAAAGTGAAATGTGCATGTGAATGCATGAGGGTCTGCTTCACTCAGGGTCACTGCAAATAATATGGCACAGTAATCACCAAAGATCATGGTCACGGGACCAGGCCCCTTAGGGACAAGTGGGGCACATGACACACAGCGCCAGCAGGTGTAGAGTACAGCTAGTGTGTTCCAAGCTAACCAGCAGCTACACAGCCATCTACCTCACACTAAGCATGGGCGGATTTTGCGGATCCACGATTCACGAATTTGCGGATTCACGGATCGGCGGATTTGGGGGCGGGGCTTCCTCGAGTGTGTGGGCGGGGCCAAACGGACGGGGCTTCCATGCGAGCGCACATGCCTCTTGTGTATACAAAAGGTCAGAGACCGATCAGAGCAGCAGATTAAGAGACAGAAGCCCCTGGTCACAGGAAAGGCACGGGGAATGCGCTCGTGAAAGTCAAAGATGCAAATGCCTCTGGCCAGCATCACGATTTTTTTTGGCCTGATGAATGAGTCACTGCATTTGCGCTTCAACTAGTTCCAGCGACCAAGTGTGTGTTGCTATGCAATCGCGCCGAAGTGCGCAGGGGTCCCTTGATTGAAATGTCCATCATAGTGGGTAAATGGCGGGAAGCCGGTGCACACCTCGAGTGTGAGGGCGGGGCCAAACGGACGGGGCTTCCATGCGAGCGCACAAGGCACACCTGCCCAGCCTCCACAACGCTCACGATTATTTTTTGGCTGATGAATGAGTCACTGAATTTAAGCTGCAACTAGGGCACATGCGTCGTGCCAGAATGAACCCTGCCCTTCAGACACCATGTAAATAATTTACGATGGCGCCGGCAAGCTGCCAGCGCCATCCTGCAAAAGTTACTTAATTAGCTTCAACAGGAAGCTCCAACTGATAAAATAAAGCAGGCGCTCGAGCCCCTGCTTTATCTTATCTGTTAGAGCTTCCTGTCGAAGCTAATTAAGTAACCATTTGAGGATGGCGCTGGCAGCTTGCCGGCGCCATCGTAAATTATGCAGGCTTGAACTTTTGACCGCAAAATCCGCTCCGATCGCGGATTGCGGATTCTCGGTAAATCCGCGAGAGTTCGCGGATCGCGGATTTACCGAAAATCCGCAAAATCCGCGATCGGAGCGGATTTTGCGCTCATGCTTACCTCACACACAGTATAGTATTTTAGCCTTAATCAACACCATGCATGTAGTCACTGTACACGTAAACACATAACAAGCATAAGCTTACTTCATGCCATATAGTGAACATGCACAATAGAAGGACATGTGCGTTGACATCAAGGAGGCACAATATTCATTAGAAATCACACGTCATGCACAACATGATGATTTACCTTGTGAGGCCATGGAGCATTATCCAACATACATAGACATTGGCATTGGCAAGAAGACAAAAAAATAAGTTAATGAATGATGTCACCTGTAGTGCAGCATAAGTAATCGCTACAACCCTGCCAGGGAATGGCCGTACCTTTCTTCATCAGAGTGGTGTGATGCTCAAAGGGGTCCACCTCCAAATAGCCCCTTGGTCTGAGTATAAATGACAGACACAAAAGGGTGATCAGGCGAGGGAAGGAGAGGATGGGAACTGCAGGGAGGGAGACCTGAAACAGAGGCAAAGACCCATTAGGAGTAGTTTCTCATGTCACTGACACTAAACATACCGCATGAGATACACTGAACCAGTCACACATGTGAAGTGTAACGGCTGTAGCCAATTTGAGCTCACTCATTATGCAATCACATGAGATCCAATGCTGTGACACGGACACATACAACCTAGGAACGTCTGTCATCTATTTGAGTCTTGTGCAATGCTCACAAGTCATCTACCATGCAATGAGATCTATGTGTACAAATACTAATTCACTGTCTCTGATGATGTGGAAAAAAGAAACAAATTAAAACATATGGCAATGCTAATTACGCAAATTGTAATAGCTGTATTTGAGAATGTGTACCCGTAAGGGCCATGTAGGCAAACTTGACATCACCCACAACAGCTGTAAGAATCACATATGATGAGGAAGCTCATGACCTACATGCAATGAAGGCACTCTGTAGGCAGTCTTTTGCCCTATCAACTTTGCATCACTAGGCTAAACATGACAAGCAGTTTGAAAATGACTCAACAGCAAGTGATGTTGGTTCAACCAACATAATGATACCCTACCGTCGCACAGAAATGCTACACGGGACAAGAGAATCATGTGAATGACTGCACTGCACTGTTGCAACAGAATATTTCACATATGCATCATCACAACATTGTCATGTCTAAAGGTAAACATACATGGCATCATGTGATTTTATACCGAACAGCTACTCACTGTGAAGGCTGGCGTAGCAGTATTCTCATCCTGCACTGAGGTAATGACATGACAGTGACATTACTTACTGCAACAAGGGGCAATGCATCCATGCCAACAGAATCACAGGACAGTTGTCCTAACATGTGGAACATACACTGGGCAACACCTACACAACATGGTTTTGTGGTAAACTAACTGGACTGTGCCACAAGGTGGATGTGAGGAACCAGACACAATCTCATGCACACAGTGAGGCTGCAATCCACCACAGAGTCCGTGGTTGGGACCTCTAACACAATGTCAAACCATGGTATATGCAATGTTGCAGTGTCAATGTCTACACACATTGATGCATTCACCAGAGTCTACAACTACAACAGATGACTGTCAGATGGGGTGACTATCCTGTCATGGGAGTGGGCCTACATGTAATGAGATACATGATGTTGTTGCATGTATGTATGGTCTAACAACATGCGCATGAACATGTACCACACATTAGAAACCATACCAACGCTAAACAGCCTCATATGAGTCCTTACCCAAATTGACTTTTCCCCATGTCCATGCATGCTCCGTTGATTCGGCAGACGTTGCAATCATAATGAGCAATAGAAGGCTGACCACGATGACAACAACGGACAACAGGCAGGGCGAGCTGGGGATGAGAGGCACACAAGGGGTCAAGTTCCGTATGATGTAATTCTGACATTGTCCTGTTGAATAGCCTGATGTAGTAGTACACCTGTACATTCAAAATACACACATAGCACATACATGTGTGTCATTACATCTGCACCTATGTGACACTGCACAACAAACATCCACATGACATTGCATACAGTCAGTAGCATACACAACATGCTAACCATGCAACTCTATAGTACATGTATTACCAAAATGCTACTGTGACTCACCATTATGAAAAGAAGTTGCGCATGAGGTGACTCCGGATATCATCTTCATCCTCCTCGTCACTGGCATCCTGGGCAAGGCCTTCACCCTCAACGGGCGGATGTTCCAGCTCATCAGGATCAAGGTAGAGTGGCACGGCCTTCTCCACTGCCATGTTGTGTAGCATGCAGCACACGGTGAAGATGTCACACACCTTGGGTGGGCTGTATTGGAGGGCTCCGCCTGTCTTGTCCAGGCACCTGAACCGGCTCTTCAGGAGTCCGAATGTTCGCTCGATCACTCGCCTGGTCTTCCCATGAGCATTGTTGTACCACTGGTCTGCAGCTGTCCTGGGGTTGCGTAGCGGAGTCATTAGCCACGGCATGTTTGGATATCCTGCGTCTCCTGTAAATTGGCATCATGGAAATGAGTGTGTAATATGATGCAGTTCATGAAGTTGTGACATACTGACATACATAGCTGACAGAGTCTACTCACCAACAAGACATGCCCGGTGGTTGTGCAGCTGCAGCATCATCTGTGGTACCCTGCTACGCCTCATGATGAAAGCATCGTGGCACGATCCTGGAAAACGTGCAGAAACATGTGAGATAATCATGTTGGCAAGACACACCACCAGGGCATTTATCGAGTGGTAGTGTTTCCTGTTGCGATGCGCTTGCTCCTGAGCCTGTGGTGGCACCAGAGTAACATGTGTAGATGCAGAGAATTCCCCCTTGACATCTGTCAACTGTTCTGGAGTAGGGAATGTAATGAATTCATCGAGGTGTAGCAACATAGCTGCCAATACATCCGTCAATACACGGCTTAACATTGTCTGAGACATCCCTCTCACATCAGCTATGGTAAATTGGAACGTACCTGTGGCAAAGAAATGTAGGGCTGCCATCACCTTTTCCTTGGGTGTCAGCGCAGTTGGATACCTATGTCGTGGTTGCAGGTGAGCTTCAAGCCTGTCCGTCAGGTCCTTGATCAATTGCCTGGTGAAGCAGTAACGGCGAATGCAATTTCGCTCCCTCATGGCTTCCAAGTCTGGCAACGGCCTTTCCAGAGGGGGTGCCCTGCAAAACAAAATTAAGAGAAAATGTGTTTAATTGTCTGACACAAGCAACACTGCTTCAACTAATGTAGACAATTTTGAGTGTGGCTTGGGAGACACTGGGGAAACATGTGCCAGCTGCCAGTCACTCCTCCGTGAAAAGTAAAAGACCTGTGGTTTGTGGAATGGATATGACATGCATACAAATGATCTGATGGAAAGGTCTGCGTGAACATGACAATGTATCATGTCAGTGACACACGTCATGAGAATGGCATTAGAAGGTTGTCTGCACATCCAGACAGCTGACAGCAATACACACACACACACACATCACATGTGTCATCATTTGCACAGATCTGACATATTCATTTTGCTGTGTGAAATTTCACAAACTATTACATGGACTTCATCATACAGCATAAACGTTTGATTTGTGACAAATGGTCTGTGATGCCATCATACATATGAGCGGTTCATTAGCACAAGTGGCATGGTGTGCGTACATTACAAACCCTGTCATCACAGCAAGGACCCAACATAGATGCTCCTACAGCAGATATACTGAACAGTATGAACTAGTTACTTACTTTTTGTAACTAAACATCGGTATGGTACATTAGTGTGTAGCATATTCCTAATTTTGAATACATACCCGGCTTTTGACAAATTTGGCTCCGTGGATGCCATCGATCTGCACAGTGAGTCAGTGCTATCCAGCCCACACCGGATCAAATACCGTGTCGCTGATTGGCATTCTACAAGGGATTGGCCAAGTATTGCCCGTACCTACAACGCGTACTCTGGCAGAAGTTCCACAACCGTGTCCCACAGAGAGGGTGTGGAGCGGACAAAGAGGCATGTGATGTTGGTAGACCTCATTCCCAGACTCTGGGAGGATGATGACATCTTTCCTTACTGCTCATAGCTCTTGGATACCCTGTCCAGCGGAGCAAACGTGAATGTGGTCTGTGATTTGGAGGCCTGGATGGCCATGCTCTCTGGGGTGGGGTGGGAGGACAGGAAACATGGTTTGTCCGGGGAGGGGTGTGGGCGTCTGGCAACGTGCCTATCTACAGCAAAACCTGCACCGTGCCTGTACATGCTGGCCAATATGAATTCCAAATGAAACGGCTGCAGAGGCTCAGCGGAGCTTGACTGCAGTTTAAGGACCTCAGTGAGGAGGTTGGTCCTCACGGCCGCAAAGGGGAGAAGAAGGGGCAAAGCTTTGGCAGCCCACATCAACACAACACTGTACATTGGCCGCTCATCCAAAGACACGTTTGGAGTAGAGACATCACCAGTGTCGGGCGAGGTGTCCAGACCGCTCGCATCCCCCAGTCTACCTGTCCTGTCATCTTGGGACTGACACTCACGTGTCAGTAGGGTCTTCATAACCCTCCCAATACTCCTTATCACCCATTCCCAGATTATCTGGGTTGTCATAATCTGTGCCCGGCTCGTTGAAGTTTAACTCCCCATGCATCATTAACTGCGTTGTTCTGCAGCGCAGTTCCCACACCGGAGCCGTATAGTGTGTGGTATCGGGGACAGCACCACCGTTGGCCGTTGGTGGAGTGAGGGACATAATGGCCATGAGGAAGCGCACTTAGTCCTCCTGCGTTGCATGCTGGGCAGGGACCGGAGGTCGTGGTGCAGGCTACGACAGCTGCTAATCAGACAGAGCCGCGTGGCCGATGTCACCGGAATTCCATGCAGCATTGCACATGCATTGTGGTGATTTAGATGTGCGATGATGTCTCTTAGACTTTTTGGGGTTACCTGACGACTTAGCCCTGGAGGACTGATGTAAAATCCCGGGGCTCTGATGTCTCAACACCCACGCCCAGGCACTCCTCCTACGTCCAGGCCATGAGCTATTGTGGTGCTGGGCCAACTGCTGGAGTCTAAGCGGCTTGTGGGACCACTCACACCTGGCTTCATATATCTGCTCCCGGCAGTCGGAGCAGCTCTTGTTGTCGTGCTTGACGCCAAAACAGTGGATACACCGACGGTGAGGGTCAGTCACCGACATGAGTCGTTCGCAATCCTCACAGGCTATGAAACGGACATCCCTATTGGCACCGTCCTGAGTCAGACAATCCAAGTGAAATGGTCAGAAGTGATCGTACTATGAATTGGGTAAAAAATTGAGTAAGATTACATTTATACGGGAACAGCGCTGGTGGTGTGAAAAAAGAGGACCTGACATGAGCACCAGAGGCAACGTATGAGTACTCAGACAACGTCATCACGGCGCACACAACGCCAATGACACACGCAGAGCCACAGGAGATGCCTACCGACACACAAGTGTACTGCTAAGCGGAAATTGCCATATCCAGGATGACACTTGGGTTGGGGATATTCTAAGGTGAGGAATATAATACTGACCAGTTCATTTCATATGCAAACAGCATGCACAATGTCGCACATGGCACACACATGACGTGGTCACACAGGGTCATGCTGTGCGTCAATTCGACCTCTGGGACAGTGCGCATGTTGCTGTCATCATGTGACAGTTCCCTCTACTGAATAGTGTGCCATTCCAGTGTTGATGTGCCTCTCAATATGTTGCAGACGTTACTCAGGTGCAAAGTGTTGAATGTATGTGATACACATATGCAAAATGATTAATGACATGTCTCAACAGCTCTTCACACATCAATTGAGCCACAAGGTCACAGTCCCTGTGCTTCTTCAATGTGTGCCACACCTGGGGCATGCTGGTGTAAGGATGCCATGCTGATGTGTGCATCCACATCGTCAACATGAGTGTAGACTACATCCCTGCAATGTGATTTCCTGGAGTCACTCTCCCAATGGTGCCATGAAGGAGGTCAGGAACGCAGCCTACACAATCGTTCACTTGTGCATGTCTGACGCACTGTATCCCAATGGTATGTCCGTGTGTAGGCCTTGTTTCCCTATTGCATGTTAGCCATACGTGAGCACAGCGTACCCCAATGGTACGTGCGTGTGTAGGCCTTGTTTCCCTATTGCATTTTGAGCATACGCGAGCATAGCGTACCCCATTGTTACGTGCGTGTGTACGCCTCGTTTCCCTATTGCATTTTGAGCATACGCGAGCATAGCGTACCCCAATGGTACGTGCGTGTGTACGCCTCGTTTCCCTATTGCATTTTGAGCATACGCGAGCATAGCGTACCCCAATGGTACGTGTGTGTGTACACCTCGTTTCCCTATTGCATTTTGAGCATACGCGAGCATAGCGTACCCCAATGGTACATGCGTGTGTACACCTCGTTTCCCTATTGCATTTTGAGCATACGCGAGCATAGCGTACCCCAATGGTACGTGCGTGTGCACGCCTCGTTTCCCTATTGCATGTTAGCCATATGCGAGCATAGCGTACCCCAATGGTGTGTGCGTGTGTACGCCTCGTTTCCCTATTGCATTTTGAGCATACGCGAGCATAGCGTACCCAATGGTACATGCGTACGCCTCGTTTCCCTATTGCATGTTAGCCATACGCGAGCATAGCGTACCCCAATGGTACGTGCGTGTGTACCCCTCGTTTCCCTATTGCAAGTTAGCCATACGCGAGTATAGCGTACCCCAATGGTACGTGCATGTGTACGCCTCGTTACACCATTGAATGGGTTGCATTAGCAACGACAATGGCACCATACTTGTGTGGGTATTCAAATAAATACATTGGGAACATCTAGGGGAACTGTGGAATGATCAAAAGGCAACCAGGTTGTCATGGATACAGAGAGTTTTGAGCCTCCTACAGGTGTTCTAGAAAATTCAGTTGGGCAAACTTATACAATGTTGCAAAAGTTGTTGTTCAGTTCTTGCTCATTTTTCAAACCATGCATATGTGTGTCATGGCCTTCTGTGTGATGTGATTGGATGGAACATAGGATGCTAACTATGGTGGCCTATCATACACTACTCCTTGTACTCACAGAGCCTCTGCAGCACAGATATAAGGCAGCAAGTGGCTGTGGGAGGGCACTTGCCTGCACAACATTGGAGTGGTAACCACAGCTGCTGTCTCTGTATCCTCTGGACCATGATTAGCTGAGCATGGAGAGGGCACCTGCATTCACTGATGGTGAGAACTAGGCCCTGCTGGATGCCCTACTGCCAAACTACAGAAAGCTGTATGGGAGACCAGAGGATCAGGTGAGTGATGTGTGCACTACCTTGGAGTGTGCACCTGTTGTGTGTGTGGCATTATAGCCACTGTGTATGTATAGTGGATAGATGCTATGTTGTTGGGAGTGAGTGCCAGGGTGTACAGTGTTGTTTCAAGAGAGTACTTTGTTGTAGTGGGGTGTGTGACAGCATGTCACGTGCTGCAGTGCACCCAGATGTAGCATATATTGCTCTGTGGGTGCCATGCTCAAAGAGTGTTTTGCACCCCTCATGTCATCTGTAGCCTTTCAATGGCATATAATGCAGTAGTCTTTGCTCACAGGCCACATACTCCTGAACAATGATGCAAATGTGTGGAGCATACGATGCCCTGTTGTCAGCAAGTATTTTGTGAACATATGTGTGTCTTTGGCACATGGACCGAGTGTACTGATGGTCATTTACTTTACATTTGTGACAGGTATCTGCCTATGAGAAGGGTGAAATCTGGGTGGACATCGCCAGGGCTGTCAGGAGTTAGGGGGGCCCTCGCAGGAGACTCAGAAACATCAAGAAGAGGTGGCAGGACATCTGGTGCTTGACCCTCCGCATCGCCAGAGTACAGCTGAAGCTGGAAGCTCCACGCCGGCATGGCGGCACCCACAACCTCACCCCCCACATGCTCCGGGTCCTGGAAGTGGTGTTCCCAGACCTCCATAGGCAGTTGCAAGAGGGACAGCAGCAAGTAGGGGGTAAGTACATGTCTGTTTGTTGTCATGTGTGTCACATGCTACCTGCAGTGCTCCAAGGCTTGCTAACACTCCCATAGTTTGAGTGGTGTGGTCAGACCGGCACTTTATGCATTGGCATAAGAATGGCCCAGTTTCTACAGATGCTTCTTTACATGCCTTGCCCTACTCCACATTTGACCAGCGCTTTGGCTAATGATTGTTTTTCACATGTACTCCTATGGTGTAATGTCTTAGTATGCATCTTCCTTTGCACATCATCATGTTGAAGGGGTCTGTGCCACCTGTTGGTACCTTACATGTAGCACCACATGTGCACTGTGTCTGCCCTTCTTCTCATTTTGGGAATGATCTTGAGTCTCAACATGTGTTTTCTGCACGAGTCAGCATCATTGGCCTTTGTCCATGGTACACTTTCTAATTGTCATGTGTTAGCTACAGGTGCACAATGTACATGTGCTATTTTTTGGGCTTATGCATACTCACACTGGGCAGTGCGTGTGTGCATAATCTCAAAATATGTTGCATGTTGGTATGGAAATATTATTGATGGGCAGCCACACAATGTGGCTTAGGGTGTAGCCAGCTGTGATGCCAGTGTGAGGTGATGGTACACTTGGTTCAGGTCCCAGGATGGCGTCACATGGCAGTTCAGGCAGGACTTTTCCCTTGTGGCACAAGGCGAAAGCAAATCAAACATGACCAGGTCTGGGATTGGGTGGCAGGGTTGGGACATGAACTGTGATGCATCATCAGCTATCCTGTTGTCAGGCAGTAGATCATCATTGTGTCTCTCATACACGTTTTTGCCTTGCCTGTCGCTTGTATCCTACTATACATTGAGCGTTGTGTTTCTCACAATTGGCCAAGACTAGACTTAGCATTGTGCAGAGTTCAGTGTCATGTGAATTATAATGCATGGCATGTTTAGAAATGTGACCAAATGATTTCTAGATGATATGTCTGATGTGTACAGGTGACTGATATTTTTTTCTTAATCTCCTTGCCAACAGCATCATCATCTGAATCTGGAGGAGACACAGGCGCGGACCAGGCAGAGGGACCCAGCAACAGTGCCACCTGCTTTGAGGAGTCAGAGGGAGGCAGTGGCACGGAGGGTGAGGAGAGTCTGCAGGCCGGAGGACATGTGACTGACACATCCTACCATGCCGACAACTCCGAGTCAGACTCTCAGGAGGAGGGGGAATATGCAGCAATGGTCACTTCTTCATCTTTGGCTGGCCGCCCCTCCTCCAGTACCATCTCCACCCTTCCAGTCGTTAGTGTCCCTAGGGTCTGTGCTAGCCCCCGTGTCTCCTTTGTTCCCGGCACCGCAGCCCCGGCCCCTGTGTCCCCTGCTGCCCTCAGTGCTGAGTCTGTGGACCTACTCCGGCAGATTGCAGTAGGTCAGACATCCATGTTGACAGTCCTCCATGGACATACACGACTCATTACACAGTTGGTGTCGTTCATGGAGGGCATGTCATCGGCCATGTTTGATCTACGTCGGAGTGTGGCTGCCATTGAGTCAACACTGATGGCAGCTATGTACACCCAGCAGCATCTGTCCCCCCCATCCTTCAGACCCATCCACCTCTGCCTCTCACATACCTACACAACATACACGCATACGCCACAGGTCAGACACACCGGGCACACCCACACACCAGAAGAAACTCAAATCTCCACGCACACAATCTCAAGGGGATGTAGGCACACCCACAGGGAGAGGGGACACAGCTCACACACGCATCCATACACCCAGAAGAACAGACTCACAGCCCTCTACCTCCACTCCCAATGTGTCCCCTGGTTCAGGTGGTAGTTTTTCCGCACTGGCTGAGGTGTGCAGACAGGTATTTGAAGCTACTTTCGGCGATGCACCAACCAGTGTGGATGGATCCACTACACCTGCACCCACTCCACCTGTCATTCCCTCTCCTGTCCCTGCGGTGCCGGAGGAGTCCACAGATGGTGCCCCCATAGTTTCCACAGCGGATTAAACTCCATGTGCAGGCAAGTTTGGATGTGAGCACACCCATGGAGGCACAAACTGTTGATCAGACTTTTTTGGACTGGCCATTGACCTTTTCTGAGCAAGGACTCTTATTTGCTTTTTCTATTTTGAACAAGCTGAATAAAGCTATTTATTTCTTTTTCTGAACTTTAGTTTGTGTGGTGATGTCTGTGACTGCTGTGTGCCTGGGAGCTGGTGTGATGTTCACATTTGGGTATGTTAACATGTGTCTATCTCATGTTGGTAATGAGGTTAACAATGGTATGTTTCTGATTTAACGACTGGTCACCGGCGGGCACTGGTGGGGGTCTTAGCCACACACACACTCTAATGCTGGGCACTGCTGGGCACTGGTGGGCAGTGGTGGGGGTCTTAGCCACACACACACTCTAATGCTGGGCACTGGAGGGCAGTGGTGGGCAGTGGTGGGGGTCTTAGCCACATACACACTCTAATGCTGGGCACTGGTGGGCAGTGGTGGGGGTCTTAGCCACACACACACTCTAATGCTGGGCACTGGTGGGCAGTGGTGGGCAGTGGTGGGGGTCTTAGCCACACACACACTCTAATGCTGGGCACTGCTGGGCACTGGTGGGCAGTGGTGGGGGTCTTAGCCACACACACACTCTAATGCTGGGCACTGCTGGGCACTGGTGGGCAGTGGTGGGGGTCTTAGCCACACACACACTCTAATGCTGGGCACTGCTGGGCACTGGTGGGCAGTGGTGGGTTTCTTAGCCACACACACACTCTAATGCTGGGCACTGGTGGGCAGTGGTGGGGGTCTTAGCCACACACACACTCTAATGTTGGGCACTGCTGGGCACTGGTGGGCAGTGGTGGGGGTCTTAGCCACACACACACTCTAATGCTGGGCACTGCTAGGCACTGGTGGGGGTCTTAGCCACACACACACTCTAATGCTGGGCACTGGTGGGCAGTGGTGGGGGTCTTAGCCACACACACACTCTAATGCTGGGCACTGCTGGGCAGTGGTGGGGGTCTTAGCCACACACACACTCTAATGCTGGGCACTTCTGGGCACTGGTGGACAGTGGTGGGGGCCTTAGCCACACACACACTCTAATGATGGGCACTGGTGGGCAGTGGTGGGCAGTGATGGGGGTCTTAGCCACACACACACTCTAATGCTGGGCACTGCTGGGCACTGGTGGACAGTGGTGGGGGTCTTAGCCACACACATACTCTAATGCTGGGCACTGCTGGGCACTGGTGGGCAGTGGTGGGGGTCTTAGCCACACACACACTCTAATGCTGGGCACTGGTGGGCAGTGGTGGGCAGTGGTGGGCAGTGGTGGGCAGTGGTGGGGGTCTTAGCCACACACACACACTCTAAAGCTGTGCACTGCTGGGCACTGGTGGGCAGTGGTGGGGGTCTTAGCCACACACACACTCTAATGCTGGGCACTGGTGGGCAGTGGTGGGCAGTGTTGGGGGTCTTAGCCACACACGCACTCTAATGCTGGGCACTGCTGGGCACTGGTGGGCAGTGGTGGGGGTCTTAGCCACACACACACTCTAATGTTGGGCACTGCTGGGCACTGGTGGGCAGTGGTGGGGGTCTTAGCCACACACACACTCTAATGCTGGGCACTGCTAGGCACTGGTGGGGGTCTTAGCCACACACACACTCTAATGCTGGGCACTGGTGGGCAGTGGTGGGGGTCTTAGCCACACACACACTCTAATGCTGGGCACTGCTGGGCAGTGGTGGGGGTCTTAGCCACACACACACTCTAATGCTGGGCACTTCTGGGCACTGGTGGACAGTGGTGGGGGCCTTAGCCACACACACACTCTAATGATGGGCACTGGTGGGCAGTGGTGGGCAGTGATGGGGGTCTTAGCCACACACACACTCTAATGCTGGGCACTGCTGGGCACTGGTGGACAGTGGTGGGGGTCTTAGCCACACACATACTCTAATGCTGGGCACTGCTGGGCACTGGTGGGCAGTGGTGGGGGTCTTAGCCACACACACACTCTAATGCTGGGCACTGGTGGGCAGTGGTGGGCAGTGGTGGGCAGTGGTGGGCAGTGGTGGGGGTCTTAGCCACACACACACACTCTAAAGCTGTGCACTGCTGGGCACTGGTGGGCAGTGGTGGGGGTCTTAGCCACACACACACTCTAATGCTGGGCACTGGTGGGCAGTGGTGGGCAGTGTTGGGGGTCTTAGCCACACACGCACTCTAATGCTGGGCACTGCTGGGCACTGGTGGGCAGTGGTGGGGGTCTTAGCCACACACACACTCTAATGCTGGGCACTGGTGGGCAGTGGTCGGGGTCTTAGCCACACACACACTCTAATGCTGGGCACTGCTGGGCAGTGGTGGGGGTCTTAGCCACACACACACTCTAATGCTGGGCACTGCTGGGCACTGCTGGGCACTGGTGGGCAGTGGTGGGGGTCTTAGCCACACACACACTCTAATGCTGGGCACTGCTGGGCACTGGTGGGGGTCTTAGCCACACACACTCTAATGCTGGGCACTGGTGGGCACTGCTGGGCAGTGGTGGGGGTCTTAGCCACACACACACTCTAATGCTGGGCACTGGTGGACACTGGTGGGCAGTGGTGTGGGTCTTAGCCACACACACACTCTAATGCTGGGCACTGCTGGGCACTGGTGGGGGTCTTAGCCACACACACACTCTAATACTGGCACTGGTGGGCAGTGGTGGGGGTCTTAGCCACACACACACTCTAATGCTGGGCACTTCTGGGCACTAGTGGGGGTCTTAGCCACACACACACTCTAATGCTGGGCACTGGTGGGCAGTGGTGGGGGTCTTAGCCACACACACACTCTAATGCTGGGCACTGCTGGGCACTAGTGGGGGTCTTAGCCATACACACTCTAATGCTGGGCACTGCTGGGTGTGTTTTCTACACACCTCTTACACGTACATAGCAGACGTATGTCCCACACGTCTATTACACTGGTGTTGTGCGGTGACGTACCGTACCCCGAGGGCGATGACGTAGGTGCTGCACGTTTCCGTATTACACTGGTGTTGTCCGGTGATGTACCATACCCCGAGGGCGATGACGTAGGTGCGGCACGTCCCCGTATTGCACTGGTGCTGTGCGGTGACGTACCGTACCCTGAGGGCGATGACGTAGGTGCGGCACGTCCCCGTATTACACTGGTGTTGGGCGGTGACGTACCGTACCCCGAGGGCGATGACGTAGGTGCGGCATGTCTCCGTATTACACTGGTGTTGTGCGGTGACGTACCGTACCCCCAGGGCGATGACGTAGGTGCGGCACGTCCCCGTATTACACTGGTGCTGTGCGGTGACGTACCGTATCCCGAGGGCGATAACGTAGGTGCGGCACGTCTCCGTATTACACTGGTGTTTTGCGGTGACATACCGTACCCCGAGGGCGATGACGTAGGTGCGGCACGTCCCGTATTACACTGGTGTTGTGCGGTGATGTACCGTACCCCGAGGGCGATGACGTAGGTGCGGCACATCTCCGTATTACACTGGTGATGTGCGGGAGTGTGTGGCGCAACGTGCCCAGACATTACAGTCGTGCAATGGAGATGTGCGTGTGTGGCAACACGTACAGGTATGTTGGACTTCGTTGTACTCACCTTCTGCACCGTTGTCGGTTTCTAAGTACGAGGTGGTAGCCGTACAGGATTGGGATGAGACGGACGATGGCGTTCATGTCCTGCTTGTCGCGTACCGGTGTGCGGTTCGTGCCGGACTGTGGTTTTACGGTAGTTTTGAGCTCTCGTAGAAAAAGAGCCGTACGGAGTGTGTTCAACACGGATCGTACTTCCTGGTTCGGAAGACGCGGTCTATTTACGTTCGGACGTAGCGTTGAGCGTCAGCCGGCAGCAATTCGTATGGACTTCTGATTTGTACGGCGTTGTTTACTTGCTGATTCATACGGGGACGCTTACGGGTACTATTCGCACGGGGAAAAACGCTCCAAACGGCAAATCAGAGTGCTTTTTTCCGGATCGGAATCGACGCCCAAATGTCGTTTTGGATTTCCACGTCCTGTAATATTGAAGGGAAGAGTGAACAGTTTTATGTCATCTTTGCTACATACTATCACAAGAAAGTCTCCAAAAAATACATACAACTTAAAAAGAAATGAAGAGTCAAAATACATAAATGACTACAACCCAGTCCTTTTGTCCATGTGGAATGCTAAGATAGACATTCAATATATTGCAGACAATTCCGTTGCTGTAGCTCGATATCTAACACCCTACATTACAAAATCAGAAAAGACAGAACTAAAGGATATGTGAAAAGAGATTTCCTACAAGAAAAGTCTAACAAAAAAATTATATAGTTACAGTTTAAAGATGTTATCTCATCAAGAAATTGGAGCTTATGAATGTTCAGATCGCTTATCATCCGCAAGTCTTTACTCCAAATCTAGAAGAATCATTTGGCTGAGTCTAAGTTTTCATGCAACACGAAATCGAGTACTTAAATCTGTACAAGAAATTGAATATTTAACTGAAAAAAAGCCAGAAAGTATACGTATTATAGTATATTGGTTCATAACACTTCCTATTCCAACTGTTCAAAGATCACTCCCTTTTTATTCATTCTACATTGACTTCCTAAGAAGGACCATCTGTTCTGCGAATTCTGTCAAATAGAAGGAAGATCACCATAATACAGCAATAGACTCATCTTCCACCTTCTCTTCCGAAAGAGATTTCATTCCTGAAGAGCCTCCAAAGAAGAAGAAAAAAGCTCTAATTTGGAACTTATTTACTATCCCCGAAGGGCAAAAAAAGGTTAATGCTCTGTTAGTAACTTGTAAAATTTGCCAAACAACTCTTTAAAGGAGTGATCCATTCAAAAAATACTCCTTTGGCACACCAAGTATGATGCGACATATCAAGAACTTGCACCCCAATAACTTTGCTCGAGCTCCGACACGGAGGGTAGAGAAAACCCCACCTGCTGCTGCACCAAGCACATCGATTGCCGCAGCAACATATTCAGCAAGCAATCCACACCCACAAATTTATCCTGATTTCGGTGAAATTAATATTCTATGCATTTATTGTGATGAACTTTTGTCTTACGGGGAACAGCCTATCGACCTAATAAAATGCAGGGAGCAGGAGTATCGCTATGCTCAACATTACTTTTTTTGACATTATCTTGTTATTGGTATCAACTACCCCAGCCGAAAGCAGTGCTAAATTTGCACACTTGCTGCCTTTCTTGGCTGGGATTATCAATTATTCTTCAATTTGATATTCTGATTGATCGTCAAGGCCCTTTATCGAGCCTTTTTGTCATAGCTAGTACTCCAGCCAAAGGTTAATGCTCCAAAAGTAATCTGTAAAATTTACCAAACAACTCTTTCAAAGGGTAATCCATCCAAAAAAGACTTCTTTGACACAGCAAATATAGTGCGACATGTGAAGAACTTGCACCCCAACAACTTTGCTTGAGCTGCAACACAAAAATTGCAGGGCAACCCACCTGCTGCTGCACCAAGCAAATAAACTACTGCAACAGCATCTTCGCAAAGCAGTCCATACTCACATATTAATCTTGATTTTGGTAAACTTAAATTTCTACACATTTATTGCGATGAACTTTTCTGTTACATGAAACAGTCTATCAACTTCATAAAAAACAGGAAACAGGAACATATCTGTCCTCAACATTACTCATTAGACATTTATCAAGCTTTTTTGTTGTAACTACTCCGACCGAAGGCAGTTGGAAATTTGCACACTTGCTGCCTTGCTTGACTGGGGTTATCAATTATTTTTCTATTTCATATTCTGATTCACAGTCAAGGCCCTTTATCAAGCCTTTTTCTTGTAACTACTTCCCCAGCAAAAAGCAGTGTCTAATTTTCACACTAACAGCCTTCCTTATTTTTAACATTATTCATCTTCCACTTAATCAACACATCATCTACACATACACACACCTACTTGGATATCAACTATTCTTCTATTTCATATTTGTATTCAAAGTGCAGGCCCTTTATTGAGCCTTTTTGTTGTAACAACTACTCCGACCAAAGGCAGTAAAGAAATTGCACACTTGCTGCTTTTCTTGGGTGGGGTTATCAATTATTCTTGAATTACATATTCTGATTCAAAGTTAAGGCCCTTTATCAAGCCTTTTTGTTGTAGCTACTACCCCAGCCGAAGGCATTGGGAAATTTGCACACTTACTGCCTTTCTTGGCTGGGGTTATCAATTATTCTTCAAGTAATTCAAATTCAAAATGCAGGCCCTTTATTTAGCCTTCTTGGTAACTACTTCCCGTGAATGGCAGTGGGTCATTTCCACACTTGCGTCCATTCTTGCATCCATTTTACCGCACAGTGTGTGTACTTTGTGCACTTGCATTGCTTGTTTAGATGTGGTACCCATTTCTCAGGCTCTCACTTCAGAATCCGACACAGAATGCTGGGGTTATCAATTATTGTAACAAGGGGAGTGAGGGAGTGAGGACAGTGAGGACATAGAGGTAGTGAAGGAAGGAGTGACAGAAGGGGACTAAGTGAGGGAGCATAGAAAGGTAAATGAGGGAGTGTTGGTGAGTTGAAGGAAGGAGGAGTGACAAAGTGAGGGGATGGAGGGAGTGAGGGTAAGAGTGAGAGAGTGAGGGAAGGGGAGTGAGGATGTGAGAGGACATAGGGAGTGAGAGAAGGAGTGAGTGAAGTGGAGTAAGGTGAGTGAGGGAAGGGGAATTACTGAGGGAGCAAAGGAAGGAAAGAAGGGAAAGGGGAGTGAAGTAGAGTAACTGAGAGATGGAAAGTGGTGGAGGGGAGAGAGGGAAAGGGGAGTGAGGGGTAGTGAGAGAAGTGGAGTAAGGGAACGGGGGTGAAGGAGATTGAGAGAAGGGCAGTGAGGGTGAGTAAAAAGGGGTGATAGAGGTTGGAAAAAGGTGAGTGAGCATGAGACAAGGGTAGTATAATATATATTTCACATTACAAAATACAAAATAACTTGTACAACACGTTATATGGTTTATTTCTGCTGTTCTCAGAATATATTGAATTTCACTTAAAACAGTGAGTTCAATACTACTCATCATATGACAGCGGGCAAAAAAACCACAATCAAAAAGATTGTGTTTAAAAAACCCATACAACGTTTCAATAAATATTATAAAACTTAGAAAAAACATATCTTAACTCATTTGTGATCCACTTACTTTTCCACGAGGCCAAATAGTATATGGAAAGTCCTTTTCTTTGGAAATTACTCAATAGTACTCTTAAACTTGCATTTACCCGACTTTCTGAAAGAAAAGCTCCAACATCTTTTTCATCATGTAACAATACTTATATTTCCACCTCTGGCTCACTCATGATCAACATTTTCTATAATACTGATATCACTCACTATGTGATACACTTACACTACCTCTATGACAACTACAAGTTTTTTATTATCTTGATCACTCTCACTCACAAAGTAATTTTGAACAGCAGACTAAGTTTTATTAACTGCTCCAATCTTCATAGGCCAATTACCTTTCCTAAAATTTCGGGTGTAAGAACACTAGGTAAGAATTTTGTAAGTCAGAAGGCAAACGTTGTTTGAAAGTCAATTGAGTATCATTACCATTAGTCCAGCCTTTTTGACATTTGAAATAAGCTGTGTAATGTCCTAATGTTGTCAAAGGACCATTATGGAAAATAATTGCCGCAGTTGCAAAGGTTCTTCCTGAAATTGATAATTGAGAAGCCACAAAATTTTTAATTAAAGTTGTCAATTTAGTTCTATCAGGTCTACATCGTTGGAACATTAAAATTACATACTGTCCATATCTTTGTATAAATAATGTTGATAGGATTGCAGATTTACATTGAGTTCAGACCATCTTTTGATTTGCTTCTCTAACTAGATTATTTAAAGACACTGAATTGCAGTCTGGTAAAGTCAAATATATAAATCTTTCTGTGTCTATTGTAGTAGTACTTGAAAAGGAACAATTGTCGCAGTTATGCTGCCATTTATAAGAAAGACCAAAAAGATTTTCTACATCTATACCTTCATCTTGCAATACAACAAGCATATACATTAGAAATTCCTGACAATCTTGCTGAATATTCTGTGAAAATTGATTTAGACCAGAACATATGTCTAAAACATTTCGAATTTCAGAAACACTTTCTATTTTTGTTCTATCACTGCTACATTTCTCAAACACAGAATTCAACAAACAACAAAATCTTTGATCCCGATTTTCAACAATCTGTTCTTGTAAAGTTTGGAGAAAAAATCAACATTAACCACTACATTAGCATAGCAGTTGACACCAGAACTGTTTTCAAACTGAAATCCAACAACATCTTTAACTGAATCCTTTGCATTTCTGCTTACAATTACTGATTCATCTACTTTTTTCTTTTTGCTACAACTCCACTACAATTTTTCTCATTTCTTCTTTTTCGGCCTACCACATGCTTTTCAAATAGAGGATATTGAGGTAAATTTGGAGCATACTCTCTTCTTAACCTATTATATTCTTTTACACAATTTAGATCTGCACTAATCTTTGTCTCATCAAAATCAATCAAGTACAATCCAGATAAAGTTCTGACTCGAGATGAAGCAACATATGCCATACCCTCCTTGAACACAGAACTTCCAATATTCACCAAAGCACTAGCTACACTTAAACCTTGAGATTTATGAATAGTCACCGCATATGCCAAAGAAACAGGAAACTGTTTTTGGTGGACATATAAATCATTCGCAAGCAAAAATCGAGCAGAACAACGACTGATTTGTTGTCCTTCTTCAATTCCATCAAATTTAATTTTTAAAAATTCAATTCCATCTCTATTTCGGTAATTCACAAAATCAACAACATGACCCATTGCTCCATTTACTAAACCTCTTTCCACATGTAACTTGCGTCGTAAAATTATACAACAATTTAAACATGCATACAGAGTCTTTTCCAAACCAGCAGTTTTAGATATTGTCTTCCCTAAAGAATCCAATTTTGATTTCAACTTTTCTGACAAAATAATAGTTGCTCCTTCATGCTCTATTTTATCAATAGCTTCCAGTTTCACAATCTCTTGATTTTCTAACTTTAACATTTTGTTGTTGAAGATTGAACATTCTTGTAGAGTTGGCATCAAGCATATCACAGATTTGTTTTCAGCAATTTTCTTAAACAAATTCTCTGGGAGAATATTTTCATTTGGAAACAAATTAGAAAATTCATCTTGCATGTAAAGCTTCTTTGCCACGCTCACTTACTTTTCCAATTCTTACATCTTGTACAATATTTTTATAATCTTCATCGTTCGACTGTCGCATATTTTGAAGCAGTTCTGCATATTTGAAATTTAACCGAATATTAACATTTTCAATGCTTCCTAGGCACGTTCTGGTATCTTCATGCGTAAGCATTTTAAACACTGGTTGTCCTTTCACTGGAGTTAGCTGCAGTAGATCTCCAAAAACAATGATGTGTTTGCCTTGAAATAACAGATCATACTATGTTTTAAGAATTTCTTGCATTCTTAAATGCACAAAAGCAAGCATTACATTTGATACCATGCTTACCTCATCAATGATAAGAAGTTTCATTTTCTTCAGGACTCGGGAAACTTCACAACAAGCTTCTCCAGATAGTTTGTGGTATTGTAATGTATTATCATGCTCTACTGGCAGCATCAATACACGATGTAAAGTAATCCCTTTAATGTTATGTGCTGCCAACCCAGTTGGAGCGGTAACAACACAAGACAGCGATGACTCTGTTCTTTTCTGCAGATAAGTTGCAATTGCTTGAATCAGAAAACTTTTTCCAGTTCCTGCTTCTCCACTCACGTACAGTCGGACCGGCATAAATGACGTACATGAGCACTCTTTTTTCTCATGATATAAACCATGCTCAATCTGTTCTGTGACTTCATCATATATTTGTTTCTGCTCAACGTTTAGTTCTTTTTCCAAATCTTCTAAGTTAACTACATTCTCCTGAGCTTGTTGCATGGCTCTTTTCACTTCATCCATGGCAGTGGCAGCTTCATTTTGGATAATTGGTCCTCCTAGTGGATCCTGACTCAATGAAGCAGAACTCTGACTGTCTTGAGAACTGTCTCTAGCAATCTCTGCTGCAATTGTAGCTTCTTGCTGTATTTCCTCGTTCAAAATTTGCATATAATTTGCAAAAACAGGACATTCTATGGTATCCTTGGTTCCATTGAAGGAATCTTCATAACTGAGAAAATCTCTAAGTAGGTCCTCTTCTGTACGCCATGGCTTAAAGAGTTGCAAAAGAGCTAAATAGTAAAATTCCCTTTTGTCAGGAGATTCGCAACTCAATTTTCGATGATTAATCAAATGGCCTTTTCTTTGTTTCACCAGACATCCTTCACATCCAATTACAGCATACACTCCTTTATTGAAATCTTCTGTGATGTTCCTCTTAAAAGTATAGCTTTGCAGAACTTCATAGAGACAAACGTTCTCAAGATGACGACTTCTATTTGGATAGTATGTATCCAACATGTTTGTCTTCAAAATATCTGTACTGTTTGGTTCTTTCGCCGCCAAATACTCAATTTCTTGTACAGATTTCAAAACTCAGTTTTGTGTTGCAGCAAGACCTAGACTCACCCAAATGATTGTTCTATATTTGGCATATAGACTTGCTGATGATAACCGATCAGAACATTCATATGCTCCAATTTCTCGATGCGACAACATCTTCAGACTGTAACTGTACAATTTCTTACTTAGACTCTTTTCATGTGAAATTTCCTCCCACATTTCCTTCAGTTCCGTCTTTTCTGATTTTGTGATGTAAGACGTCACATATCGAGCCACAGCAATAGAGTTATCAGCAACATATTGAATATCCATGTTAGCATTGCACATGGACAAAATGACTGGGATGTAGTCATTTATGTATTTGGACTCTTCATTTCTTTTTAGGTTGTATGTATTTTTTGGTGATTTTCTTGTCACAGTATGTCGCAGAGAAGACATAAAATCGTTCACTCTTCCTTTAGATATTACTGGTCGTGGAAATCCAAAATGACATTTTGTGTAGAACTTGTCCTTGGATTTGAACTTTCGACGACAGTATTTTCCACAACGATGGGTTTGAAAGCGTAAAACTTGATGTCTTAAATTGTTTTCTTCTGTACTTTTCGGAACAGCACATGTAGAATACTGTGCAATGAAACTCATCACTGTGTCATCCGAATCTGTTCCAAATTTGGGTGCATCTTTGATCCATAGCAGCATATGTATGTGAGGAGCACCTCATGCTTGTTACTCCTTTCTCCAAAAGAAATCCAAAACCTCTCCAAGCGGAGTATTTTTTTTGTTTGTGATAAAAGACATCATAGCTTCAAACCTATGATTGAAATACCTGCATACATTAACTAGATGCAAAGAGCACAGTTCTCCAGGTGTCTTGTATTCAATATTTTCAATGTTTGCATTTGCCTCTCGTAGAAATTGAAGTAAGTCTTCCCAAGCATACTCAGCACAGCTAAGAGTGAGGAACCATGTAGGAGTTCCTAAGTTTCTTAGCATGCATTTCAATTCCCCATGACAACGGTACCAATACTCGTTAGTACCACGCTGACATGCCATGAGATTAATTAGGTGAGATTCCAAAATACTGTCTTGCAGTTTGACTTTATCCATGAAGTCCCTTGCCGAAACATTTTGCAGATGTACTCCACTTTTCAGTATATGGCTCACTGCATAAGAAAGTCCAGACAAGTCACTCTCAGACAGTAGATGAAACAAATATAGAATGCATTGACGAAACCTTGGATCTTCTGCATATAATCTTAAAGTCCGGTATTCAGATGCAGGAATTTGAACAGGTCGGTCGTCATATCGTCCACCTTGACCTGTTGGAAATAACTGAGGAAAACAACAAGCTTCCAAACTTTTTCCCATAGACTTATGGGACTTCCTTTTGCTTCTTTCATTTGAAACAAGTCAATAGCATTCCCCATTACTTCTTTGGAATGCAAAGGATGAACACTATAATGTTCATAAATTTCTTCACTTCTAGAGACATCAACTTTTTCAATTTGGCCAGCTGAGAAATCACTGTCCTCTTCTACAGTTGTTTCCTCTTCTCCAACATATACATTTTTGTTGTAGTGATTGTTTTTTACCAAACACAACGTTGCCTTTTTGACTTTCCTAGCATCCACTAATTCTTGTCAGATTTTCTTACTCTTTGTCGGAACACCATTAACTAAAATAACCAGAGGTTCCTCTTCTACTTTTTCTACACCAATTGTATCAATATTTTTCTTAAAATCTAGAGGCAAATAAACAACTCTTCCCTTTAATCCTTTCTGTAAATCTGAAGAAGGCAATTTCCCTGTCTTAGGTTCCATGCGAACAATAGCCTGAAAAGGATGCACACATTGAATCAGAATAGACTCATAGGTATTTAAATCCATCAATTCAGAAGGAATGTCTACCAACTCCAGATTATTATGAACAGCTCTAGCAGGCATTCTGTTTTTATTTAATTTATTATAACAATATTTACAAATACGTTGATCAGAACCCAAATCAAAACAATTTTCTACCAACAAATAAGTTGCAAAATCCTTCCCTCATTATTATTTTCCATTTCACTTTTTACATATAAATCAACTGACCTAGTCTGATTCTTATAATGAGTTCTTCGACAACACACACAAGAAAAATAAGGCCTTTCACTTGAATTGACCTTAAACTTTGTAATTTCATGGTCAAATTTTTCAGTACTTGAAATCTGTACATTCTCTTCCACATTACCTTCTATTACTGTATCAGTTTCTGCACTGTCCTCTTTTTCACCAAAATAACAAAACTCAATTTCTTTACAAATGTTCTTCACATCTATTTCAGATCCATGCAACAGAGCACTGTTTAACTGTTTTAGCTTAAGTGCTGGACTTTTTGCATAATACAACCTTCTCACTAATTTCCTCACTTTATTATGATGCACTGCTAACATCCTAAAATGGTGAAAAACACTCTGACATACTTTTCTTGAAAGACAAGCCAGTGAATGCCCATGCAAACCTGTTTTTTCTCTCACTCTGCAAGGATCTAACTCTTGCAACATCTTCATCTTTTGTTTTAGACTTTTCTTAGTATACGTCCGTAAGAAATTGAGAAACAAATCAATTGAATCCTGTCACACACTACAAATACTACTACAATTCCAAGTATAAACTGGAGCCTTAGGACATCTCCCTAAAACTTCATCAGCTAACACCTCTTCTGCATTTCTAGGCACAATTTTTTCTTTTTCAACCGGACAACCGTCCTTCACCTCATATGCTCGACCACTGGTGTCAACTGCATGCACCAAATCATTATCCTGAA
The DNA here is from genome assembly GCF_964261635.1 of Lissotriton helveticus. NCBI lineage: Eukaryota > Metazoa > Chordata > Amphibia > Caudata > Salamandridae > Lissotriton > Lissotriton helveticus. Next base: position 663,622,028 of record NC_136068.1, on the reverse strand, counting down.
AGTAACTCTCTTCATTAAAAAATGGCTCACAACTTGAACTATGCTTCCATTTTCCAGGAAAAAACATCACAAAAATTAGTCCGATTAATTACTCTTTTCCACTTACATTTTGATTTCAAAACATTGATTACCTTATCTAGTGTACGAATTCTATTGATTACTAAACCGTATAATTTGTTTTTCACTTCAAAAGCCTGATCCACAATCTTCACTATACTTTTTTTTTCTTGTAAAAAGCAGTCTTCTTTTTAAACATCTTTACATTTTTTAATGAAGTTAAAACAATTCTGTTATAAAACATTCATCTACGAATGTCAATAAATTGATTTCTCCGTCTATTACTATAGAGAATATCATCTCCTTTTACAGGTCTAACATTTTTTGGGGGGCTCTGCTTTTTCTTTGTATTTACAGATGATTTTTTTTTCTTTGAAACAATATCCAGATGTTTTTTACATTGCGTTAATTTCATAAAAAAACTCCTTTTTTTGCTTACCAGGAGCATTCTTTTTTTTCACTGAAGATTGTGTTTTGGATGAATCTTCTAATTGTGTTTTCTTAGCCAATAAAGCATGTTTGTAACGTTTTCTTCTTCTTTCTTTCGTCGGCATATTCTTTTATCTTTCTATAGATGATTACAATCTGTGGTAAAGAAAAAATAACACATTATAGACTACTACTAACATACTACATAGCAATTACAATAAGTGAACCATATAAACACTAGTTTACAACATGAGTAAGTTTATAGCACAGCAACTGTGTCACAGCAACAGTGCAGTACAGTTTCCTTTTTAATCTCACTCTCTGCCTGCACCATATCACTCTTTGCGTGTCTCATCTCACTCTGTGCCTGTGTCTCATCTCACTCTGTGCCTGTGTATCATCTCACTCTGTGCCTGTGTCTCATCTCACTCTGTGCCTGTGTCCCATCTCACTCTGTGCCTGCCCCATCTCTCTCTTTGTGTGTGTCATTTTTCTCTTTGCGTGTCTCATCTCACTCTGTGCCTGTGTCTCATCTCACTCTGTGCCTGTCCCATCTCTCTCTTTGTGTGTGTCATTTCTCTCTTTGCATGTCTTATCTCACTCTGTGCCTGAGTCTCATCTCACTCTGTGCCTGTGTCTCATCTCACTCTGTGCCTGCCCCATCTCTCTCTTTGTGTGTCATTTCTCTCTTTGCGTGTCTCATCTCACTCTGTGCCTGTGTCACATCTCACTCTCTGCCTGTGTCTCATCTCACTCTCTGCCAGTGTCTCATCACACTCTGTGCCTGTGTCTCATCTCACTCTGTGCCTGTGTCTCATCTCACTCTGTACCTGCCACATCTCTCTCTTTGTATGTGTCATTTCTCTCTTTGTGTGTCTCATCTCACTCTGTGCCTGTGTATCATCTCACTCTGTGCCTGTGTCTCACAGACACTCAATGTGACTCTTGTCAAAAATGAGTGAGATGAGACACAGGCGCAGAGTGAGATGAGACACAGGCACACAGTGAGCTGAGACACAGGCTCAGAGTGAGATGAGACACGCAAAGAGAGAAGTGACACACACAAAGAGAGAGATGGGGCAGGCACAGAGTGAGATGAGACACAGGCACAGAGTGAGATGAGACACAGGCACACAGTGAGATGAGACACAGGCACAGAGTACCCTTTAAGCTAAGAGATGCAAACTGTGAGCAGGGACAGGTGACATTATTGAAAATGTGAAAATATAATTCCTTATTTCACACAGACACTCAGTGTGATCCTTGTCAAAAATGAGTGAGATGAGACACAGGCACAGAGTGAGATGAGACACAGGCACAGAGTGAGTTGAGACACACAAAGAGAGAAATGACACACACAAAGAGAGAGATGGAGCAGGCACAGAGTGAGATGACACACAGGCACAAAGTGAGATGAGACACAGGCACAGAGTGAGATGAGACACAGGCACAGAGTGAGATGAGACACAGGCACAGAGTACCCTTTAAGCTAAGAGATGCAAACTGTGAGCAGACACAGGTGACATTATTAAAAAATGTGAAAATATAATTCCTTATTTCACACAGACACTCAGTGTGATCCTTGTCAAAAATGAGTGAGATGAGACACAGGCACAGAGTGAGATGAGACACAGGCACAGAGTGAGATGAGACACACAAAGAGAGAAATGACACACACAAAGAGAGAGATGGGGCAGGCACCTAGTGAGATGAGACACAGGCACAAAGTGAGATGAGACACAGGCACAGAGTGAGATGAGACACAGGCACAGAGTACCCTTTAAGCTAAGAGATCCAAACTGTGAGCAGACACAGGTGACATTATTGAAAAATATGAAAATATAATTCCTTATTTCACACAGACACTCAGTGTGATCCTTGTCAAAAATGAGTGAGATGAGACACAGGCACAGAGTGAGATGAGACACAGGCACAGAGTGAGATGAGACACAGGCACACAGTGAGCTGAGACACAGGCTCAGAGTGAGATGAGACACGCAAAGAGAGAAGTGACACACACAAAGAGAGAGATGGGGCAGGCACAGAGTGAGATGAGACACAGGCACAGAGTGAGATGAGACACAGGCACACAGTGAGATGAGACACAGGCACAGAGTACCCTTTAAGCTAAGAGATGCAAACTGTGAGCAGACACAGGTGACATTATTGAAAAATTTGAAAATATAATTCCTTATTTCACACAGACACTCAGTGAGATCCTTGTCAAAAATGAGTGAGATGAGACACAGGCACAGAGTGAGATGAGACACAGGCACAGAGTACCCTTTAAGCTAAGAGATGCAAACTGTGAGCAGACACAGGTGACATTATTAAAAAATGTGAAAATATAATTCCTTATTTCACACAGACACTCAGTGTGATCCTTGTCAAAAATGAGTGAGATGAGACACAGGCACAGAGTGATATGAGACACAGGCACAGAGAGAGATGAGACACACAAAGAGAGAAATGACACACACAAAGAGAGAGATGGGGCAGGCACCTAGTGAGATGAGACACAGGCACAAAGTGAGATGAGACACAGGCACAGAGTGAGATGAGACACAGGCACAGAGTACCCTTTAAGCTAAGAGATCCAAACTGTGAGCAGACACAGGTGACATTATTGAAAAATATGAAAATATAATTCCTTATTTCACACAGACACTCAGTGTGATCCTTGTCAAAAATGAGTGAGATGAGACACAGGCACAGAGTGAGATGAGACACAGGCACAGAGTGAGATGAGACACAGGCACACAGTGAGCTGAGACACAGGCTCAGAGTGAGATGAGACACGCAAAGAGAGAAGTGACACACACAAAGAGAGAGATGGGGCAGGCACAGAGTGAGATGAGACACAGGCACAGAGTGAGATGAGACACAGGCACACAGTGAGGTGGGTCAGAGGCACAGAGTACCCTTTAAGCTAAGAGATGCAAACTGTTAGCAGACACAGGTGACATTATTGAAAAATGTGAAAATATAATTCCTTATTTCACACAGACACTCAGTGTGATCCTTGTGAAAAATTAGTGAGATGAGACACAGGCACATAGTGAGATGAGACACAGGCACAGAGTGAGATGAGACACAGGCACAGAGTATCCTTTAAGCTAAGAGATGCAAACTGTGAGTAGACAAAGGTGACATTATTGGAAAATGTGAAAATATAATTCCTTAATTCACACAGACACTCAGTGTGATCCTTGTAAAAAATGAGTGAGATGAGACACAGGCACAGAGTGAGATGAGACACAGGCACAGAGTGAGATGAGACACTGGCACAGAGTGAGATGAGAAACAGGCACAGAGTGAGATGAGACACGCAAAGAGAGAAGTGACACACAAAAAGAGAGAGATGGGGCAGGCACAGAGTGAGATGAGACACAGCCACAGAGTGAGATGAGACACAGGCACAGAGTGAGATGAGACACAGGCACAGAGTACCCTTTAAGCTAAGAGATGCAAACTGTTAGCAGACACAGGTGACATTATTGAAAAATTTGAAAATATAATTCCGTTGTTCACACAGACACTCAGTATGATCCTTGTCAAAAATGCTAAGAGATGCAAACTGTGAGTAGACAAAGGTGACATTATTGAAAAATGTGAAAATATAATTCCTTAATTCACACAGACACTCAGTGTGATCCTTGTAAAAAATGAGTGAGATGAGACACAGGCACAGAGTGAGATGAGACACAGGCACAGAGTGAGATGAGACACTGGCACAGAGTGAGATGAGACACAGGCACAGAGTGAGATGAGACACGCAAAGAGAGAAGTGACACACAAAAAGAGAGAGATGGGGCAGGCACAGAGTGAGATGAGACACAGGCACATAGTGAGATGAGACACAGGCACAGAGTGAGATGAGACACAGGCACAGAGTATCCTTTAAGCTAAGAGATGCAAACTGTGAGTAGACAAAGGTGACATTATTGAAAAATGTGAAAATATAATTCCTTAATTCACACAGACACTCAGTGTGATCCTTGTAAAAAATGAGTGAGATGAGACACAGGCACAGAGTGAGATGAGACACAGGCACAGAGTGAGATGAGACACAGGCACAGAGTGAGATGAGACGCGCAAAGAGAGAAATGACACACACAAAGAGAGAGATGGAGCAAGCACAGAGTGAGATGAGACACATGCACAGAGTGAGATGAGACACAGGCACAGAGTGAGATGAGACACAGGCACAGAGTGAGATGAGACACAGGCACAGAGTACCCTTCAAGCTAAGATATGCAAACTGTGAGCAGACACAGGTGACATTATTGAAAAATATGAAAATATAATTCCTTATTTCACACAGACACTCAGTGTGATCCTTGTCAAAAATGAGTGAGATGAGACACAGGCACAGAGTGAGATGAGACACAGGCACAGAGTGAGAGGAGACACACGCCAAGAGAGAAATGACACACACATAGAGAGAGATGGGGCAGGTACAGAGTGAATTGAGACACAGGCACAGAGTGAGATGAGACACAGGCACAGAGTGAGATGAGACACAGGCACAGAGTGAGATGAGACACCCAAAGAGAGAAATGACACACAGAGAGAGAGAGATGGGACAGGCACAGAGTGAGATGAGACACAGCAACATAGTGAGATGAGACACAGGCACATAGTGAGATGAGACATAGGCACAGAGTGAGATGAGACACAGGCACAGAGTAGTCTTTAAGCTAAGAGATGCAAACTGTGAGCAGACACAGGTGACATTATTGAAAAATGTGAAAATATAGGGGCATATTACCAACAACTAGCGATAATTTTTGTCTCTAACTTGTTTAGAGACAAAGATTATCGCCGCACATCGGCGATTTTTATCGCAGATAAACCTTGCTATTAGCAAGGTTTATCGCAAATGCGATAAAAAACGGCTGCAATGCATGAATATCGCTGAAAAGTCAGCGATATTCATGCATTATCGAGCAAATGCTCTTAGCCATGTTATCCACCTCCCATTGGATAACATGGTGAAGAACTGCACAGGGCATGTGTTAGCTTTTGGAGATATTCACGCTTAGCGCGAATATCTCCAAAAGTTGGTAATAGGAGATAGCGATGTTAGCGACTGTTTCCAGTCGCTAACATCTTGGCACGCCCACTTTGCATGTCATTAGTGATAAATATCACTGACATGCAAAGCGGGGCCCAAGATGGTCGCTAACTCCTATTAGCTGTCACTAACTGGTGTTAGCGACAGCTTGGTAATAGGGAGATAATTTTATCTCCGCTTTCTTGGCTTTTAAAGCCAAAAAAGCGGAGATAAACCCCCTTGATAATATGCCCCATAATTCCTTATTTCACACAGACACTCAGTGTGATCCTTGTCAAAAATGTTAAAGCCATACATTTTACTATAAAGCATTTACCATAGTAAATCGTTTTAGACACAGAGCACAGCCCATATCAATGACCACTACATTACAAGGCAGAAATCTGACTCATTTCCAAAATACTTTTCCAATATGCACAATTAATTTTTTTTTGCCAGCATTACATACTAACATGAGACAAAATGCAAAAAGAAACAGTACCCTTTAAGCTAAGAGATGCAAACTGTGAGCAGACGCAGGTGACATTATAAATAATGTGAAATTACAATTTCTTATTTCACACAGACACTCAGTGTGATCCTTGTCAAAAAAGTGTAAAGCCATATATTTTACCAAAAAACATTTAGCATAGTAAATCATTTTAGACACAGAGCACAGCCCATTTAAATGACCACTACATTACAGTGCACAAACTTGACTCATTTCCAAAATACATTTCCAATATGCACCATTACATTTTTTACCAGCATTACACAAAAAATGACACACAATGCAAGAATAAAGAAGCCCAATATGCTTCTTAATCTTTCCCATAGTGCATACAGCACTCTATCTATATTAAATGAATCATTACTCACCTTTAAAAATGCTTTTGAAGATTTAGAACAGTGTCAGTCACACACACCAGAATCTCTTAAGCAGAATCTCTGAAATGCACCTCAGACACTGCAACCTCAAATGGCCCTGATTCCCTTAAATTCTTCACACATATCCCTTGACTTAACCAATCAAAATTCTTCCCACACTATTTCAAAACCAAACTAACATTTTAATTGGTTCTACATTTCAACACTTTCAAACTCACATAATATTCACCCATCCCCCAGTGCTCATTCAGCCTGTTACCATGGTAACTCCCACCTAACTCAGCACATAGGTGAAACGTTCATCATACTATGTTGCAAATGAACTCAGCAAGGGTGTTTGAGCTCTCAATATACTAGCTAATCATGTGCAATGTTTCTTTCAATTACTTTTACACAACCATTAGAATTATTTCTTTAAAAAAACAGAAGCATGCACCCTAATTTTCAGTGGAGAATTTTAAGAAACCACCAATCATTTCTTCCTTTTCAAGTGCACTGAATCTGAACCACTTTTTCTTCATAACTCCTACTTTCAAACTGCCATTTCATTTCCACAACTCATCTGAATACAACCACATCTACCTTCAAGATGCCTAAAGTCTGGATTGTGGGTCATAGCTTTGTTCACTGGAGTGAAAGATATGCAGAAAACAGAGGTATTCACAACCTTGATTTACCAAATGTGGATATTATGTGGATTGGCCAGAGAGGATTGAGATGTCACCAATTGATACCATTGGTAAAATACTTTATGCATCTACCACACCCTGACCTCATAATTGTGCACTGTGGTGGAAATGACCCGGGCACTTTGACTGGAGTAGGTCTGAAATGCTTTTAAAGGACACCTTTGGGCAATTGATGTCACTTTTTCCAAAAACTGCCTTGGTATATTCTAATATATGCCAAAGGCAAAAATGGAACTGGTCCAACCAATTTTGTCCACAGATTGAGAAAGCAAGGAAACATGTGAATAAATCTGTTTCTTCTTTCCTCAGAGACTATGGTGTGGGTTCCATATACCACAACATCTTGCATTACAACATGCAAGGCATCTATAGGAGAGATGGTGTACATTTTACAGATGAGGGGAATAGAATCTTCCTCTTGAATTTTTGACTCTGCATCGGTACCTACGTGTAGGTACAAAAAACACCCACATAACACAACAGCTCTTTTCAGAGCTACCCTACCTCTAAGCACTATAAATAATTTTTTTACTCTCATTTTTTTCACTGTTTTCCCCGTGGTGCACTCAGGGTACGCGTACCTCGAAGCGTACATGGGAACAGCGCTTACCCCGCGAAAATTTTTCAAAAAATCATTTTTTTGCCCTTCAGGGTCCTTCTAGGCCCCCCTCAGAAAACCTAGGGGGTCAGGGGGTGTCTACTCTGCCCCTTTTAATCATTTCCCCCTTTTTTTTCACCTCTTGTATCTCGATTCTACCGAGACACAAGATGGCGGACTCTCCGGACTGTTTGGAATGTTGACAGACACCCGAGAGCCAATCAGCTTTCCGCTCGCGCACTTCCGTGGCACGCCTGGTGCGCTTATCGGTACGCGTACCGGTAAGCGCTCGAGGCGCGCATATAGATATATATGTGTTTTTGAAGTTAATTTTCGTAAAAACCAATGGAGCAATTTTCACCAAATATAGAAAAGGCGCTTCTGCGTACCAGTCCCTACAATTTTGCAAAGCTTGGTGTAATTCCATTCAGCGGTTCGGGCTGTAGCCGTGCCTGAACGTCCTATGGAAATTAACATGGGGAAAACACATTTTGGGACCGCCTTTTTTCTCTGCCCCCGCATGATGAATCCCCCCGAAACTTCCAGGGAAGGAGCGGAGCGGAGCTGGCCTAAATTTTGGAAAATTACACGCAAATTCCTCAACCGGCGCCAAAGTTATTCCCAATAGAATTTTGCGGATTTCCTACGGAAACTAGGTCCTAACTATAACTACCTACTGGTGACCGCCAGTAGATATTATATATATATATATATATATATATATATATATATATATATATATATATATATATATTTTTTTTTTATATATAACCTACTGGCGGTCGCCAGTAGGTAGATATAGTTAGGACCTAGTTTCCATAGGAAATCCGCAACTTTCTCTTTGGAATAACTTTGGCACCGGATGGCGAACCTCCGCAAAATTCTCCAAGAAGATGGGGCGCTATGCTCCGCTCCTATCCTGAAAGTTTTGAGGTGCTTCGTCAAGCGGGGGCCGAGAAAAAAGGGGAATCCCAAATCGTGTTTTCCCCATGCAATTTCCTAAAGGAAACAGGGAGGGAGCACACTCCTGACCTCTCAGCCGGGTCGCCTCTTCGCATTCTGGTGAATGCAGTTCATAATATTCAGGACAAACTTTGTAGGTATTACACCAAGGTTGGTGCAAGCAGGTGCTTAGTATAAGGTGTCTCTAGACACGAGACATGATCTCTACAGATGAAGGATACTATCCAGAAACACAAGCCATGTCTCGTGTCTAGAGACACCTTTTACTAAGCACCTGCTTGCACCAACCTTGGTGTAATACCTACAAACTTTGTCCTGAATCGTGTTAACTGTATTTACCAGAATGCGAAGGGGTGACCCGGCTGAGAGGTCAGGAGTGTGCTCCCTCCCTGTTTCCAATTTTCAATAGGGGCCTTGAAGCACGGCTACAACCCGAACTGCTGAACAGAATTACAACAAATTTGGCAAAAAGGTAGAGTTTGGTTCACAGATTATGCTTTTTGTTAAATGGTGTAAATCCGTGCAGTAGTTCCTGAGAAAATCTAAAGTAAATTCATAGACATATCTATGGACGGAGTAGGGTACGCGAATCCTCTGAGGATCATGCACGTACCCTTATGAGCATGAGCTGCATGCTAATTGGCTTTCAGCCAATTAGCATGCAGCCTCATGGTGGCCCTGGGGACCGCCACCCCCCCGGGGCCGGCTCCTGCAGTGTCCCGGGGTGCCAGCCCCTAGGACACTGTAGTTTTCTATGGTGGGCAGGAAACCTGCTCTCTCTTCCAAAAACCAAAGACTATTGCTTTTCTACATGGGGAGCAGCATGTTAGCTGCTCCCCATGTAGAAAAGCAATGCCAGCTCCCGCAGGATGCGGGGAGCCAGCAGGGACCATGGGGGCATTGGGGATCCCCCACGGTCCCCAAAGATGAGAGCCAGCCCCGGGGATGGGGTCCCCGGGGCTAGAAGTGGCCCGGGAGAGGGGCCACGCGTCACCCCTCCCCAAATAATTAAAAATAAAAAATGTAAAAAAAGGAGGCAGGCCGGCCCTGGGGGATGGGGTCCCCGGAGCCAGAATTGGCCCGGGACGGGGGCCACGCGCCCCTCCTCCCCAAATTTTTTTTTAAATGAAATGAGGCAGAGCTCCGGGGGATGGGGTCCAAAGGGTTAAAAGAAGCGTCAGGAGGGGGGCCACGCAGCCCCCTCCCCATTTTTTTAAAAAAATTAAAAATTAGGGGGCAAGCCCTGGGGGATGGGGTCCCCAGGGCAAAAACAATTGAAAAAGAAGGGGGGGCTAAAAAGAAAAGAAAAACACCGGCATCACGCCGGAGGCCACACCCCCTTCATGCAGCACTCTGCAAACGCACCCCCTCTGCAAACGCACCCCAGGTCTACCCATGGGAGGGACCTTTGAGGTAGTCCAGCCCCCAAACTTAGTTTAAGTATAGGAGCTGTGTCCCTAAGACTTTAGATTACCCTGGATGAATCTTTGAAAGACATATCCAGGACCTTCGATGTTCCATTTCGACTGAAAGATGGAAGACATCTCGCTTGTGGTCAAGGAGTGACCACCCTGTTCAAACAGGCACCCGAAGCAACTTTGCCAGTCTGCATTGTCAAGGCTCCTGCCGGATCCCGAAGACTCTGCAACACAGGACACAGACTTCCAGACATCTCTGACGCTGCTCGACATTCCCAGCAAAGCTGAGACCCATGGCGGACGTGGGACCGGAACTCCTGGACATCCAGCATTTTGCAAGATGCATCTACTTCCCGTGGTATTTGGGAATTTGCTTTGGGGTGCTTGAAGCCCCAGACCAGAGCAACATTTGCTCCGATGCTTTTGCCTCCACACTCCACGAGTGTCCTGTGGGGCTGGCTCCTGCATTTCAGCTTGACTCGTCTTCCCGGTTCCTTGCCCATTGGCTAGTGAGCCCCTGGAAGACTTTCCTTTGAATTTAAACTGTTCCGCCAGGCCAGTTCCAACTTCTCCCCAAAAGAGAAGTTCCTCAGGCCTTGCTGGTCTGCACCGAAGCCAATCTTCATCTCCTTGCGTTTGCTAAGGCTTGTTGGGTCCAATCCGGATACCGCCACCGCAGTCAACTAGATCCTTTACGGGACATCTAGAATCCAACTCCTGGTCATCATCAATGCCTCTTGGACCTTGTGGCTGCAGAGACAAGCTTCACCTCTTCACCTGAGATCAACGCAACATCGGCTGGTTCCTTCCTGGTTCCTTCCTGGTCACTGGCCTGTGACCCAGACTCTGTCCCTTCCGCTTTCAGGTTCTTAAGATCTTTAGTCCAGCTTTGGACACTTTTCCTCTGGTCGCCTACAGCACTTCTTTGCAGATCTCCATTGAAAACATCGACAAAACCCGATACCAAAAGGAACCTATCCACCCGGCTTCCCTGGGTGAGGTAAGACATGTACTCCGGTGCTCCAATGGGTCTTTACTCTCGAAGTGTTCTATTCTAAAGGGGTTTCAAATTGTAACTTTGTAACTTTTTTGTTACTCATAGAAAGTCAATGGTAACTCGCGGCTGTGTTTAGACACTGCACGCGTCTACCGTGGGCCACCTGTTTCCTAACCTTTGGTTGTTTAGAGTAGCCCCAGCGATTCACTAGGCCCTAGGCCTACTTTCTATTTCAGACGTGGTTCTTATACCTCTATTTTAGTATATGGTTTGTGAGGCCCCTAGGGCAAAACGTATACTGTGCAACTTATCGTATGCTAATTGAGATTCTTGTAATTTACTTTTACCTCTGACCTCATAAAGAGTGCAGAGGGATTGTGTTTAGAATAAATACATATATATTTGATATATACCTTGTGTGGTTTACTTTCATTTGGTATTCAAGGGATTATCATTGATAAAACAACTTGCTTAACACGCTCTCTGAAGTCTTAGCCCGATGACTGCTGGTTCATGCTACCACTAGGATAGCTTTCTATAAGGTTCACTTTACAACCACCATCAATAAGGTCGATTAGACTGGTGCAAGGTGCCCACTAGAACTAGTGGACATCATATGCCAGGCTAACTTCTCACATTGGTGTGCAGCGGATGGGATGAGAGCTTGCATTGTTTTACCAAATAATCTTGAGATATTATTTGAGAAATCACATTAAGGTACCTGTAGGTTCCTATAAATCAAGTTCTTATAATACATAAGTTCTACTGAACTTATCAGTTGTAGGTGGTAAGGGCATAGCACACCCTGACCACAACTCCTAGACATGTTCTAGTAGGAAACACGTAGTGTAGGTAGGTGCCCACACCACACCTCACTAGCATTGTCTTTGAGAGCAGGGACCAGTGAGCCCCTGGAGGAAGACAGCCCAAGACTGCCTACTAAGTATGACGCATTCACTTTTTAAGAACTGAGAAGCTTGTGTATAGTCAGAAAGCTCAGACAAGGACAGAGTCCAACCTTTCAGCACCTGGTAGATGTCTTAGCGTTAGATGACTTATAAAAAGCACCAGATCCAGATAACCAGGGTAGTAGAGAGGGGGGCAACCCTATACTGAAGAGGATCCTACTGGACCAGCCCCACAGGATTCTAAAGATGATGAGGAGTTGAACCAGGTAGAGGTTAAGGAACTGAACATTAGAAACCTAGGATTACCTGGGGCTGGAAGAACTCTCTCCAGACCCCCAAGTAGGCCTAATGGTGAGACCATAAGGCACATATCCTTTTCTAGTGGGTCTGAGCATTCTGACTCATCAGTAGGGTCCAACACCTCAGCTCTAAGGAGAATGATTTCACCTCAGAAAAGAGAGCACAAAGCTAGGATGAAAAAGGCCAAGCTTAGGATCAAGATGCAAGAAGAAGTTGCCCTTGCAAAAGAGACCCTAGCTCTTGAGAGAGAGAAGAAGCTGTGTAGGCTAGAGCCCACTGGTGGCAGCAATACCTCTAGTGGTGGGGATAGGTCTCATGACCATAGAAACCTGAACAAAATTGTCACTCCCTATCAGATTGGGGATGACATCCACAAGTGAATTACTGCTTTGGAGAGGACCTGCAAATTACAGTAGGTACTCCAAAGTCAGTGGGCAGCAATTTTGTGGCTCTCCTTTGTAGACAAAGGGAGAGACAAGCTCCTCACAGTTAATGAAGAGGATGCTGACAACTACTATGTCCTGAAGAGTGCATTAATAGATGGGTTTGGCCTAACCACTGAACAGTACAGGTTCTGTTCAGAGACACCCAGAAAGTACAGACTCAGGACTGGACTGACTTTGTAGATTGTGCTACTAAGGCTCTGGAAGGCTGGTTATTGGACAGTAACGTAAGTGACTATACCGGATTGTATAACCTTATAATGAGAGAACAGATGCTTAATATTTGTCAACACCAGTTATTGCATCAGCACTTGGTTGACTCTGATTTGACCTCTCCCCAAGAAGTGGGTAAGAAGGCAGACAAATGGGTCAGAACCAGGGTGAAGAAGAGTACAGAACCAAGGTGGTGATCAGAAGAAGCAAGACCAAAAGGGTGGGGAGAAAGCAAAAGACCAGAATTCTTCTCAATGTCCCCAAAAAGCTTCTAATGGTGAGGGTTCCCAACAATCCAAAAAGAAAGAAGGTCCTAAGAAACCATGGTGCAAAGTTTGTAAAGTAAATACTCACTGGACCAGTGATTGCACCAAGAAGAAGACAGCTCCAGCCACCATTGCCCCTAAGGCAACTGTCTCCCTAGTTCAGCTCCAAGTGATGGTTCTCAACTGAAGGGTGTAGTTGGGTTAACCCTGGGAACTGAGATGTACTCTGGCCTAGTCAGAGTACCAACTCAAGCTGTTTTGATCCGTGATGGAGGCATAGCAATGTCCTCTCTGTGAGTCCCATTAACTTGGGCAAGTACAGACAAACTCCTTTGATTAATAAAATAATGGCTCAGGCCTACAGGGACACATGTGCCAGTGTCACTATGGTGAGGCCTGACTTTGTGGACCCTGGACAGATCATACTAGGTGGAAATTACCTAGTGGCCAATGCTAGCAATGTCACTACCACACACAGTATGACAGTTGTTAATTTCTCCTGGGGAGGGGTAACTGGCCTAAAGAAGTTTGTTGTTAGCTCAGACCTCCCTGTAGAATGTTTGTTTGGCAATGACCTGGAGACTTCAGCATGGGCTGAACTGGAGTATAGGACACATTCAGAAATTTTAGGCATCTCAGCACACGTGCTTGCTGTGACTAGGTCACAGGTCAAAAATTGCAACACTGAACAGGTACTGGATTCTGGAATAATGGACCAGTTGCCTACCAGGACAAGGAGCAGTAGGGTTAAGGCTTTGCCTTCCCCCTTGCCTCAGGATGAGGATCAGCCTTCTGAGGAAGCTGATTGTGATCCTGAAGAAGGAACTGTCCTAGAAGAGCTTGAACCTGATCAGGTTGAATTTCTTGGGACAGGGGGACCTTCCAGGGCAGATTTGAGTCAGGCGCAGTTGGACTGCCCTTCACTTGAACCCATCAGAAAGCAAGCTGCTGCTGAGGCTGCAGGGAATGCTAATGGAACCCGTAGAGTGAATTGGGATGAAAGGTTTCTGTATTCAGAGGCTAGAGACCCCAAGCCTGGTGCTTCCAGGAGGTTGGTCATACCTTTGGCATTCAGGGGCTTCCTTCTTACATTAGCCCATGATATTCCCCTTGCAGGACATCTTGGCCAGAACATGACTTGGGACAGGCTTGTCTCTCACTTTCACTGGCCTCACATGTCAGAAGACACAAAAGAGTTTTGTCTCGCCTGTGTCACCTGCCAAGCCAGTGGCAAATCAGGTGGCACTACAAAGGCCCCCTGTGGTCGTGATACCCTTATCAGTTGTCTACCCCCTCTCTAAGTATTCAATCCCAGACTGAGTTTGAGTTCTTTGTAGTCTTTATTGGAACATTGGGCTTAGGTTTTAACCTATGCTGTATTTCATAGGACTTTCACTGGGAACTTCCTGGGATCTCTTCTTCCCGCCGTTCTCATACGGCCAGTGTGTGGACCCAAAAAAAATAGAAAGAAAAACAAAACTTCAGACTACTTGTCTTCTGATACACATGGAATAGGGGGGTTGTGCACCATCACCAAGTCCCTAATGTGCTGTGCCTAGTGTTGGGATACTTAGGTGCCCTCAGTCCCCTTTTACTCGCGCCCACAGCCCCCGTATTAGCCCCGAACGTGCAGGTTGCACTTGCCGGCTCCCACGACCCTCCTCTCCAGGTCCATGGTGTAACAGGACCCCGCCTCCTCGCCGTAGGGGAGTACCGTGGTCCCGGTCACGGTGCTCCAAGAACGGTTTCTTTCGGTGGGGTCGGCTCCGCTGTCGCTTCCTTCCCACGCTGGCTCCTCGGTGGCAACGGGCTCCTCGTCCTCCTCTCCAGGTCCAGGTAGAAGTCCTCGAGACTCCTCTGGTTCCTGGCGGTCCGCGTCTTCTTCCCTGCCTCGCGTCTCCTTCGCTGGAACACCGCTTCCCGACTCCTCGCGCCTTTTCTCCGTCTCCGCAGCTGAGTGGTGTTTGAACACTGAACCGCCAACGCTGCTTCCGGGATCCTCCTCCCTGGATGCCATATTGGGTTGGTCGGAGTCCTCGTCGGGGGAGGGTTCAAAACCTTCATACCCCCCTTATACCACTACCTGTGGTGGGGGTTCCCTTTGAACGTGTAGGGATTGACATTGTTGGACCAATGGATCCCCAAACAGTCTCTGGGCACAGGTTTATTCTGGTGGTAGTGGATCATGCCACAAGATACCCAGAAGCTATTCCACTTAGGACCACAGCAGCACCTGTTGTGGCAAGAGCCCTTTTGGGAGTTTTCTCAAGAGTGGGCTTCCCTAAGGAGGTTGTATCAGACAGAGGTGTAAACTTCATGTCAAGTTACCTGACTGCTATGTGGAAGGAGTGTGGAGTGAACTACAGGTTCACCACACCCTATCATCCACTACAGGTTCACCACACCCTATCATCCACAGTGCAATGGTCTAGTTGAAAGATTTATCAAGACCTTAATCTCAAGATAAAGAGATGAGTCTAGATAAGACCCAAGGGGCCGCGTCCTCGATTCTGGCGATCCCAGCCCCGGAGTCGGCAGACAACATCTTAGAGGAGCAGGGGTCTCTAAATTTACCTACAAGCGGGAGTAATGAGGAGTCGGCACACTTAGACTGTGAAACTCGGGAAGAGGTATCTCTGGAGACACTCCTACATGAAATCAAGATTGGGTTCGCTGAGTCTAAACATAACCAGCATGAGATCAAAGCAGCGTTCGACGCCCTTGATAAAAGAGTAGACCTGCTCGCCGAAAGGACAGATACTCTAGAAAGTACTGTTGGCGAATTAAAAGCTAAATTGGAATATGCAGAGGAAAAGATACAAACTTTAAGACGCGATGGAGACATAACAAAGGAAAGAGTGGAGTCTTTGGAAAACTATTCACGGAGGAACAATATTAGACTCCTGAAGGTTCCGGAAGGAAAAGAGGGAGGAGATATGAAAAAATTCATTGCCTCATTGCTTAAAGAGTCCCTGAATTTGGAGGAATCTGTTGAAGAGCTAGAGAGGGATATTCAGCGAGCCCATAGAGACCCGTTTCGCCTAAACTCGGGGAGATCAAAACCCAGAAAGATCCTAGTGAATGTCCTAACCTATTCCACTAAGGAGAAAATAATAAACTTGGCACTTAAAGCTACAGCTCTAAAAGCCCCAGACTTCTCATTTGTGGTTAGGTCTGATCTGTCAAAGACAACCCTCGATAGACAGTGGGAGTTGGGACAGAGAATGGAGAACTTTAGGGGTCTGGGGGCCACCGTGCAGAAAAGGTTTCCCGCCTTCCTGAGGTTCATGTAGAACAATAAAATGCACAACATCCGCTCCCCTCTGGAGGCGGACAAACTCTTAGCCTCTATAAGAAATCATGAGCAGGGAGCTCGATAGTGACTAATACACTAAGAATATTAGGAGATTATGAGATTATGCTCCCTATAACTTTCTTTCCTTCCTTCCTTCCCCTCAGTCTGTTAACACTTTGTAGTACCTTACAGTCATATGTTTTTTTGCCTGCCCGTTTCGATGATAGTGTCAGATTTTCAGATACGTGAACCCAATTTAGACAGCTCCACTTCATAACTCTACTAGTTAGCTTTTATAATAGGAGCATAATCAAAAAAATAAAATAAAAAATAATCACGGGAGGGTGTTTAACAATAAAAAAAAAAAAAGGGAAATACAGCAAAAAAAGAATAGGGAAAATCTGAAAAAAAAAAAAACTCTAAGAGGGATAGATCCGGAAAAAAAAAAAATAAAGGGGGGAAAAGTAATAAGAAAACAAACAAAAAATAAATAATAATAACTTTCCTACGAAGATTCCTCTAATAAAAAAAAAAAAAAACCTTAACCTTGGTCCTGTCGGATCACACTGCTTACTTAAGTAACACGTAACAGGGCCGGGCGGGGGGGGGGGGCTCCCCAGAGGGACAAATCTGGCACCATAGGCCAGGTCAAGTAAGGGAGGGTTTTCCTGGGAGGGGGGGGGTGGGGGGAGGGGGTAAAATTGCAAAAAATCCTCATTTGTCAGACAACGTTCAAAATATACAATCAACACCATATACAACTCAGTTTCACCCAATTCACCTTGGGAGTAGTATACTCTTGATTGAACTGATGAGCTGGTGGAGGGAGATCGACATTAGATGTCTCGGATATGTCAATGGCCTGCGGGTAAAGGGGAGGAGGCATAGAATTCTACAGTATTTGAGGGACTCCCCAGCGCAGGTCATTGTCATCCAGGAAACACATCTTGTTCAGCAAGAAGTAAGGGATATGTTGAGGAAGGTTAGATGGGTTGACAGTTTTATTTGTACTAACCACAATGCTAATATTCGAGGTATTCTTATTATCTTTAAAAGGCAAGTTAGAGCACAGATTATAGAACATGAAGAAGATCATAGTGGCAAATGGCTCTATTTTAAAGTAAGTCTAGAGAGTAGACCATACAACTTAGTGGGTTACTATGGCCCCAATCTAGATGACCCCACATACCTGTATAAAATTCAGAATCATTTATTAACAACCCACGACCCAATAATTTGGATGGGCGATTTTAACTTAGTATTAAACCCCAAACTGGACAAATCCCCCAATTCTAGGGCAGTAACATATGTGAAATCCAGGCAAACACTTGGGGTGGTCATGTCAATGCTCGGATTGGTAGACTCGTGGAGGGAGAGAGAGGGTAATGCACTCGGCATATCCTATCACAATTTTAAATACAACCACAAGTCTAGGATTGACTATGCTCTGTTTAGTAATACATTAGGAGACTCCTTGGAGGAATTAGTTTACTTGCCCTCACATCTATCAGATCACTCTGCCATCTTCTTTTCTTTAACCACTTGGCTGCTAAGGGGTGTGCGAGGGGTTCCATTGACTTTCCATTGAAATCAATGGAAACTCCATGACGAGTTACCCTTGTCATTAGCACTGAAGGGGTTAAAATCAGGTCAGCCATCCACACATATGTCTTGGTCATTCGACCGTACTATTCTTTTAGAGGAAGAGGAAACTGACCTTCTCATCCAAGAAACGAAGTTTTTTTTGGATATGAACATGAATACAGCTCGGTTGGATATTGTGTGGGAGGCTTATAAAGCAAACTTACGAGGTTATATCACCAACAGGGCCTCTTATCGAGGGAAAAAGTACAGAGCAATGATTACCAATATAGAACAGGAAATCGCTCTCATCGACCAAGGCATTAGTTACGGAACTGGTACTAATGAAGAGAAGAAGCAACGGAAGCAATTAAAGGAGAAGCTAGAAAATATTCTCCAAGAGAGCGTCGCAAAGAGATGGGCAGCAAGTAAACTTTCAAATTTTGAATACGGAGAATCCTCGGGCAAAGTCCTAGCCTGGAAAATCAAATCTGACCAGGCCAAAAAATACATCAAACTTATCAGAGTAGAGGGGGAGATTAACGGAAGAACCTCTACTACAGATATAGGGAAAGCCTTTCTTGATTTTTTTAAACAAATATACAAAGAGGAGGTCTCGGACGACCCAGTGACTAGGCTTAGATGGTTAAATGAGATAATTCTCCCTACTCTCACCCCAGAGCAAAGTGATCGCCTCGATAGTCCAATTTCGGAGATAGAGGTGAGCGAAGCTATTAAAAAGGCGAAGCGGGGCAAGGCGGCTGGACCTGACGGCCTCCCTGGGGAGTTACTTCGGGTAGTGGCACCCGAAATCGTCACAACACTCACTAGACTCTTTAACGATATCTTATTAATGGGGGCTACCCCACCTAAATCTTGGGGGGAGGCAACAATTGTCTTGATTCCAAAACCCTGGAAAGACCCGGCCAAATGCGGCTCCTATAGGCCAATTTCACTTCTGAATAACGATTACAAGCTCTTTGCGGTGGTATTGGCGACGCGGCTGGGACGTGAAGTAGGTGCAATTATCCACACGGACCAGAAGGGCTTCATTCGAGGTAGACAGCTCTCAGACCTCACCTATGATTTAATTGGGGCAGTGGACATCGCCTCAACTTTCTCACTTCCCTTGGCCATCATGACCCTCGACGCAACAAAGGCGTTCGATAGAGTAAACTGGTCATATCTAGCTGAAGTTATGAGGAAATTCGCATTTGGGCCTAACCTCTGTAGGGCCATAGGCATTTTGTATACTAACCCCAGCGCTAGTATTTTGGTGAATGGTATACGTACCCAGTCCTTTCAGATTAGTAGGGGAACGAGACAGGGCTGCCCCTTATCCCCCCTTCTTTTCAATATTTATATTGAACCATTTGCACAATCTCTTAGGGAAGACCCAAGAATTGCCTCATTTGAATATGGAGGTTGGAAAAAAAGGGTAGGGCTTTATGCGGATGACATAGTAATCTATACTAGTGACCCAGCAACTGCCTTTCCCATAGTGGTAAAATCGGCCAAAGATTTCGGACATATATTGGGATATGATATCAACACTGAGAAGACAGAGCTTATGACATGGAATATTATTAATCCGAGCATTGTGGTGACACCCTCAATTCGTTACCTTGGAGTTAAAATCACGCAAGATATAGACACTTTGGCTAAGGCTAACCTAGAACTGGTCTTCCAAGACTGTAGAGCCTTATTGAAATCTTGGGCGGGTCTTCGATTGTCAATTTTTGGTAAAGTTAATATCGTGAAAATTACCATCCTTCCGAAACTGACCTTCATTTTTAATTCTTTTTTTTAAGTTCAAATCATTTTTTACTAAGCAATAACAAAAATGATAGCGGCAAGAAGGCATCAGTAGAATTACAGTCGTATTACAAGGATACCGCAATCAAACATGGATTATTACATAAAACAATGCATATATACAGTAAAGGAAAATAAAGTACCAACATTGCATTCTCACAGTTCTATATAGTTCCGTAGAGCCCTCCGTCCAAAACTAGCCATATAATACCATTTATACTTTATCGTTCCTGCTTTGTGTTCCTAAGATTGTCAAGCCCGTGAGCACAGGGTATAGCCATTACAGTTCATGCAGCATGCACCCCACAGTTTACTGAGTATAGACCTCATCAGTTAGTACTTCAGGGTGGGTCGAAGATGAAGGAGGCCTGATCCAAGGAAGACCATAATTTTTTGTTGGTAACCTGCCATGGTGATGAGTGTAGAGCGGGATTGTCAGTGCCTCTAATGCAGGACAGCCATTCCCTCCATGCATTGAAGGAGACCTCACCCTTCATTTTTAATTCTATTCCTCTGGAATTTGATTCCAAGCAACTTCATAAATGTCAGCAGGAAATTAATTCTTTCATCTGGGGCAATAAGGCTAATAGCCTGGCCTGGAAAAAATTAAGGAGGAGGAGGGAAAAAGGAGGGCTTGCTCTCCCAGACTTACAGTACTATGCGTGGGCATTCCAACTGTCCCACACAAGAATGCTTTTGAAGTCTCCAGACACATCTTCAAATGGGAGATTGTTCAAGGCAATGCTGGTGGGGGCAAATCTTCCGTTAGACGGGTTTTTATTCAAGTTCGGAGATCGAAAGTTTTTTAAAAAGGTGAGGCTCAAGACTCTTTTAACAACATTGAAGTCATGGGTGCAAATCAAACATAGAGTGGGGATCTCATATTTTTCTAACTATGCTCAGATATGGGACTCCCCCGGGCTTCCGATGTGTCTACAAGACTGCTTGGCAGCCCCCCTTATCGATGCTGGGCTCTCAAGATGGGGTGAACTGATATTCGGAGGCCTCCTGATAGAGTGGGAGGAGCTTAAGAAGAAAGTAGGGCCAACTCTGTCAAGATTTAAATACATCCAAATCAGTAGTTGGGCCAGAGAACTAATTAGGAAACATTCTAATATTGGGAGACCTAGCCCCTTAGAACAGTACCTAGTTGAGAAACAGACAGGGGGCAAGGAAGTTGCTTTTTGGTATTGGTCTATTCTGGAGGAAATAGACGGAGACTTCAAATTGCCAATGGAGGTATGGGGGAATGAAATCGTGCTACTGGACGAGGATTTGTGGATAAAATCTTTTTCTCTTTTGTATAGACTGGTTAAACCTGCCTGGCTGAGACGAAATCATTTGTTCACTTTACCTCGAGCATACCTCTCCCCTCTACGTCTATCTAAATATCAGGAAGGGAAATGCTGTAACAAATGTCAACTCCCAGCAGCTTCAGATATCCACATGTTTTGGGAATGCCCCCATATCAATGCCTACTGGAAAGAGGTTAAAGTTACTCTAGACTCAATACTTAAGACCAACATTCCTCTTACGCTCCCACTAGTCATACTCGGCTTTGATCAGAACATCACCGGGGATGCGCGGTTTCTCCTATTCTACGCTATCCTTCTGGCAAGACGGATGATATGTATACACTGGGTAGATACCACCCCTCCTGCACACTCTGCCTGGTTAACATCCCTCTATGAAACATCCAAGACAGATTTGGCAAGATCTTGCGGTACCAGGTGCATCACCTTTTGGAAACTTCTGATAGACTGGAAGTGATCTCCTTTTTTCTTTTGTCGGGTCGATGTTTTTTTTTTTTTTCCCCAATGGTCCGATGATTACGCCCACCTACTCCATGGCTCAGTCGAATGGTTTGCCCCGACTCCAATATTCCTGTACTCGCCAAGCAGGCATGAAGTTGCCTAGAGGAGTATTAACAAGGTGCAACATATCTCCCGCCAATCCGCAATAAGTTTTGCCTAGTTCACAAAGCAGCTCAATTGTCAGGGCCTGGCTCCCGAAGGCAAAGAGGTGGTTGGTGTGTTACCTTTTTTTTGCATGTATGGAAGATGTGTCGGGCAGATGAGGATTACAAAAAAAAAAAAAATTGCTGGCACCTCTGCTCCGTACAGGCCGCAGCTCCCTCACTCGTCCTCAGGGAGCCGGAGGTCCGGAAACAGGGGTCCGAAACTTCGCACACGCCACCGGACCAGCCAATCTTCTCAGGAGGGAGGTAGGTAGGGTGTCATGGCATTTTTAGCAAATTTCTAGCCGTTGATGGTGTAGGATTGGGCAGGATAGGAAAACAGGGAACGGTAGCTTTGTTAGGCAGCGGCCATTCTCGTTAGCTGCTAGCCACGCCCCCTGGCATTTAGATATTAACAGTGAAATAACGATTGTATGGCGTCAACATTCCAAAATCAATCTACTTATTGAAGTATTGCTCAAACAATTTACAATTAGTTTTTCTATCATTTTGAGTTAGTAAGCATTAAACCTACCTCATTTTATGTGTTGAGCTATTGGAACCTGTGAGATGTGTGTGGCAAGCAAACAAACTGTGCAGTTGCTGATGAAAACATGGTAGTTTTATTACTGAGGTATCCTGTCCACCATGGTGTGTGGGCGATTAAAAAAAAGCTGCAGCCGCCATTTTACTTATTACAAACGGCTTTCATCGGTGCTTTATAAAAGAGGGCACTTAATCTGAAGGAAAAAAAAGGGTGTCTGACATTAGTTTTTTTTGCGCTTGTGTAGTCATGAAATCGGGCTGTAGTATTAGAGAAGGAAGATATTACACGGGCTAAAATATTAAGCACGGCGCCTGGGTGATGAGGAGTAGACACAGCAGAGAGTTGAAAAGCGGTCCACTGCAGGAAAGCATGCACTGTCTGCAATAGGAGACAAGCAGTCGCAATTGTCCTGGCAGCTTAGAAAGTGACAGCGCGCGCAGTGCGCTGAATCTAATTAAACTGCATAGTGCCTCACGTAGGACTAACTCATTAAAGAGCCAAGAAAGGATACAAACGATGACATGGCTGTAGTAAGGAGCACCTAACAAGCCTATGAAGGAATCAGAAGACAGCATTTATGAAGGACAACAACACAAACCAATGAAAAATGTGGGCGGGGTTTCGCCTCAGTACAGCACCTACAGCAGATCGCCAGAGCAGCGCTAGGATACAAATGACAACATGGCTATACTATGGAGGGACTAACAAGCCTATAAAGGAATCAGAAGACAGCATTTACGAAGGACAAAGACCCAAGCCAATAAAAAATGTGGGTGGGGCTTCTCCTCAGTACTGCAACTAAATCAGAACACCAGAGCAGCACTTGCGCGCTGGCTCATGCTCAACCTAAAACTGCACAGTGCATCGCCTCTTTCTCACACATTCTTCATAGCTTCTCTCTCTGCCAGTCCTGGAGTAATACTCTCTGCTCTGACAGAGCAAAGAGCCTGCGCTGTTCAGTCAGAGAACAGCTGTCAGCATGTCTGCAATCCCGTTCCAGGAGGTATGTCACAGATTCACCTTGACAAGGGGTGCTTGATTGGGAATCTCCTGAACTGTTTCATCTGTGGGGATCCATGACTGGCGAGAATAGGCTGGTGTGACATATCATGCCCCGCCATTCTGCTGCTTTCCGTGAGAGTCTGATGACCTCGGCCGAGTATAGAAATCCAGAGAAATCCAGTGCTTCTATTGCTGACACTTGATAACTCCTACTATGTCATAGCAATCAATACCCAGGTTTAGAAACAGAGATTCACACTAATGCTGTCTGTGAGCAGCTGTGAAGTGATGGTCCAAGATGGCCCAGTAAATGAATGGTCACCCCGATTGAGGAGCATCAGTGCTGCCCAATTTAAACAAAAAAGTAATTGTTCCGGATAACTGTTCCCATGAAAATTATGGCGGACTGCAGGAAAGTGTTGGCAAAGTAGAGTTAAAGGTATGACAGCAAAGTTAGGAATTGTAGGTGCATTTCAAGAAAGGCACAGGAGCCTTGCTAAAATATTTACATTTTACAATATATATATTCCATTCACTGTTGTCATTAACCATAAAGGAGTAGCAATATTTATTAAAAATATTGTTCCTTTTCCATTAAAGGTATGGCGCCCATAGTGAAAAATGCTTAACTATTTCTTAGGGTGGAATAATTCAGTAGATTTAAAAATGTTTAAACCGACTGGTATTTTTTAAAATTCTCACTACATTATACCATTTGTACCACAGATTCGGTATGAATTAATGTCAAAGCTCATTCTTCCTAGAAATCGAAGTGAATGTGATTCGAGGGACACGACTTGCCATTACTTTTTTATTTTACGAAAAAACTGTTCCCCTCCTTTTTTTAAAAAGACAACAGTCTCTGGATAGTTAATTCCAACAGTTTAAATACTTAAGCTGAAGTTTCATTCAGGGAGTCTCCTGTGCTGTGGTAGCGAAGTGGGACAGACAGCTAAACAAGCCTTCTTGCCAGGGTGCCTGCTTTCCTGAAAAAAAGGAAATATGCGCAAGTGGCTAAAAATCAAATGTAAAGTGTGTTTGGAAGCAGGTAGTGGCTTTAATTGATAGAAACATTTGAAGCTTTGTGATGACAAAGATTGACTTTTTTGAGTAGTATTGCAAAGGAGTTACGAACTGAGTTGTGAAATGCTTGCTCTGAAGTGACAGTTATACACGGAAAATTGTAGTACAGACTAAGCATGGGCGGAAAATCCATTACGCTCGCGGATTTTGCGAATTTTCGGTAAATTCGCGATCTGCGAACTCCCGCGAATTTACCGCGAATTCGCAAATCCGCGAGCGGCGGATTCGGGGGCAAAAGTTCAAGCCTTGCTGGCCTGTTGTAACTATTTTACGATGGCGCTGGCAAGCTGCCAGTGCCATCCTAAAATAGTTACTAAGTTAGCTTCAACAGGAAGCTCTAATAGATAAAATAAAGCAGGTGCTGCTTTATTTTATCTATTAGAGCTTCCTGTTGAAGCTAACTTAGTAACTATTTTAGGATGGCGCTGGCAGCTTGCCGGCGCCATCGTAAAATAGTTACAACAGGCCAGGAAGGTGTGCCTTCTTCCCAAATCTACCGTCGAAAATCAGCTGTGATGTCAATTAAGCATGTGCCCTGGTTGAAGCTTAAATTCAGTGACTCATTCATCAGCCCAAAAACAATTGTGAGCGTTGTCAAGGCTGGGAAGATGTGCCTTCTTCCCAAATATACCATCGAAAATCAGCTGTGATGCTGGACAGAGGCCTTTGCATCCTTGACTTTCACGAGCGCAATCCTCGTGCTGTTCCTGTGGCCAGGAGCTTCTGTATCTTCATCTGCTGCTCTGATCGGTCTCTGACCTTTTATACACACAAGAGGCATGTGCACTCGCATGGAAGCCCGTCCGTTTGGCCCCGCCCACACACTCGCGGTGTGCACCGTCTTCCCACCATTTACCCACTATGATGGACAGCTCACTCAAGGGACCCCTGCGCCCTTCGGCGCGATTGCATAGTAACTCACACCTGGTCGCTGTAGACAACTCTCTGGCACTTTAGGCAGCTGTAGTGTAGTAAAAGCACTATACATCTACCCAACGAGGTAGCACTTACTGATTATCCAGTACAAAGGACTCCAGTTGAGTAGAGGTATGGCACAAAACGGTGGCGTCTTCTTGAATAAATATGAAGGGCAGGGTTCATTCTGGCACGATGGTCCTGGCACAAAAATTAAACCTCAACCGGAGGCACTTACAGATATCAATTAAGCATGTGCCCTAGTTGAAGCTTAAATTCAGTGACTCATTCATCAGCCCAAAAACAATCGTGAGCGTTGTCAAGGCTGGGCAGATGTGCCTTCTTCCCAAATATACCATCGAAAATCAGCTGTGATGCTGGACAGAGGCCTTTGCATCCTTGACTTTCACGAGCGCAATCCTCGTGCTGTTCCTGTGCCCAGGAGCTTCTGTATCTTCATCTGCTGCTCTGATCGGTCTCTGACCTTTTATACACACAAGAGGCATGTGCACTCGCATGGAAGACCCGCCCCAAATCCGCAGATCCGCAAATCCGCAAAATCCGCCGATTTTGCGGATCCACGATCCGTAAATACGCAAATCCGCGAATCGTGGATCCGCAAAATCCGCCCATGCTTAGTACAGACAGTCTAGGTGTTAAGAAAATATGTATTTTGGAAGCACCATTTTATCTTAAACCTTTTTGCACCTTTTGTAGCAGCCTATTTTATAATCTGTGTAATTTAATTCTGTGGCTATCTGGTTTTAAATAAAATCTCTGCAGTGAATTAACTTATATAGGTTTAATAATGTAGTATAGTGCATTTGCCTCTGATTAACATAACTTTAGAACACATATTTTTCATTTAAGTTACACACTATTTTATATGTAGCTACCTGAGAGTAAAAGACCAAAAAAACATACAAAATCCATATAAAATATTTTGTTTTTTTAGCCCCACATTTCACCCTGCCCCCACGTACACTGACTCACCCCCATTGCACAATCAATCAATCAATCAATCAAGTCATTTATAGAGCGCACTACTCACCCGTAGGGTCTCAAGGCGCTGGGTTGGGGGGGGGTGCCGTTACTGCTCGAACAGCCAGGTCTTGAGCTTCTTCCTGAAGGAGAGGTGGTCTTGGGTCAGGCGAAGGTCGGTTGGGAGTGAGTTCCAGGTCTTGGCGGCCAGGTAGGAGAAGGACCTTCCTCCTGTTGTCGCTCTTCGGATGCGGGGGACGGCGGCGAGGGCATGGCTGGTTGATCTGAGGAGGCGCTTGGGAGTGTAGAAGTTGATCCGGTTGTTGAGGTAGCTCGGGCCTTGGTCGTGTAGGGCTTTGTGCGTGTGGGTGAGGAGACGGAAGGTGATTCTCTTGTTGACCGGGAGCCAATGCAGATCTCTCAGGTGTCCGGAGATGTGGCTGCGTCGGGGGATGTCGAGGATGAGTCTGGCCGAGGCGTTCTGGATCCGCTGGAGTCTTTTCTGGAGCTTGGCGGTGGTTCCGGCGTAGAGGGCGTTGCCGTAGTCCAGTCAGCTGGTGACGAGGGCCTGGGTGACCGTCTTCCTCGTCTCGGTGGGGATCCACCGGAAGATCTTACGTAGCGTGCGCAGGATGTTGAAGCAGGACGAGGAGACGGCGTTTACTTGTCTGGTCATGGAGAGGGAGGAGTCCAGGATGAAGCCCAGGTTGCGTGCGTGGTCCGTCGGTTTGGGTGCGGTGCCCAGGGCGGGGGGCCACCAGGAGTCGTCCCAGGCGGAGGGCAAGGAGCCCAGGATGAGGACCTCCGTCTTGTCCGAGTTCAATTTCAGGCGGCTGGTCGTCATCCATTCGGCTACCTCTCTCATCCCTTCGTGCAGGTTGGATCTGGCGGTGGCGGGGTCGTTGGTCAGGGAGAGGATCAGCTGGGTGTCGTCGGCGTAGGAGATTATGCTGAGGTTGTGTTGGCGTGCGATGGCCGCGAGGGGGCTCATGTAGACGTTGAAGAGCGTGGGGCTCAGTGAGGATCCTTGAGGGACGCCGCAGATGACTTTGGTGGCCTCTGAATTGTACGGTGGTAGGCGGACTCTCTGTGTTCTTCCGTCGAGGAAGGAGGTGATCCATTCCAGTGCCTTGTCCTGGATTCCGATGTTGCCGAGGCGCTGTACTAGGGTGCGGTGGCAGACAGTGTCGAAAGCCGCGGAGAGGTCCAGGAGGATGAGGGCCGCTGTTTCTCCGTTGTCCATCAGAGTTCGTATGTCATCGGTGGCAGCGATGAGGGCGGTCTCGGTGCTGTGGTTCGCTCGGAAGCCAGACTGTGAGGGGTCGAGGGATCCATTCGTCTCGAGGAAGGCGGCCAGCTGTTTGTTGACGGTCTTCTCGATGACTTTGGCCGGGAACGGGAGGAGCGAGATGGGACGGTAGTTCTTGAGGTCGGTGGGGTCTGCTGTGGGTTTCTTGAGGAGAGCGCTGAGTTCGGCGTGCTTCCAGCTCTCGGGGAAGGTGGCGGTGTCGAAGGAGGTGTTGATGATGTCCCGCAGGTGGGGTGCGATGACAGCGTCGGCCTTGTTGAAGACGTGGTGAGGGCAGGGGTCAGTCGGAGATCCGGAGTGGATGGAGTTCATTGTGCGGATGGTGTCTTCGGTGCTGATCGGAGTCCAGGTGCGGAGGGTGGTGGTGGGTGGCGTTGTTGTGGTTGTGGCTTGCGTTGGTTGGTTGCTGAAGCTGTTGTGTATGTCCGCGATCTTGTTGTGGAAGTAGGACGCGAGGGAGTTGCAGAGGTCTTGCGACGGGGTGATGTCATTGTTTCCGGCGTTGGGGTTGGAGAGCTCTTTGACGATGTTGAAGAGTTCCTTGCTGTTGTGTGCGTTGTTGTCCAGCCGGTCCTTGTATGTATTTTTCTTGGTGGCGCGGATCAGTTGGTGGTGTTTCCGGGTGGCGAGCTTGAGGGTGGTCATGTTGTCCGTAGTTGGTTCCCTTCTCCAGACTTTCTCGAGGGCTCGACAGTTCTTCTTGGAGCTCTTGAGTTCGTCGGTGAACCATGGTGTTTTTCTGCTGCAGGGTCTGCTGGGCGGGGTTCTCAGAGGGGCGAGTTCGTCCGCGCCGTTGTTGATCCACTTTGTGAGGTTGTCGGCGGCCTGGCTGGGGTTCGCTGAGCTGGCGGGGGGGGTGCTGGCTCAGGGAGGCGGAGAGCTGGTCGGCTGTGATCTTGTTCCAGCTTCTTCGGGCAACCTGTTGCTGGTGGTGGTGGATCGTCGTTCTTTTGAAGCTGAAGTGGACGCAGCTGTGGTCCGTCCAGTGGAGTCCAGTGGCGTGGCTGAAGGTGACGTCTTTGCTGGATGAGAAGACGGCGTCGAGTGTGTGTCCGGCGAGGTGGGTGGGGGTGGTCACCAGTTGCTTGAGTCCGAGGTTGGCGAGGTTGTCGAGCAGGCTGATGGTGTTGCGGTCGCTGTTGTTCTCCAGGTGGAAGTTGAGGTCCCCCAGGAGGATGTAGTCGGCGGAGGGGAGTGCATGCGGGCTGACGAAGTCGGCGATGTCCTCGCTGAATCGTGTGCGTGGACCCGGGGGTCGGTAGATCAGGGTGCCTCTGAGGGTGGTCTTCGGGTTGGTGTGGATCTGGAAGTGCAGGTGTTCAGCGGTGGTTAGGGTGTCGTCGGTGTTGGTCGTGATGCGGATGGTGTCTCTGTGGATGATGGCAATGCCTCCTCCCGTAAGGTTGGCGGTGCGGTCCCTCCGGATGATCTTGTAGCCCTCCGGGATGGCGATGGCGATGTCTGGGGCTGAGGAGGCGTTCATCCAGGTCTCGGTGAGGAAGGCAACGTCAGGGGTGGTGGTGTCGAGGAGGTTCCAGAGTTCTACGGCGTGTCTGTGGACGGAGCGGGTGTTGAGCAGGATGCACTTCAGGTGGTTGCTGCTGATGGTCGGCTTGGTGAGTGCTGGTGCAGGGTGAGTCCGGGTGCAGGTGAACTTGCAGGCGTGGCAGCTGAAGGGTCCGTGGGTGTGCTTCGGGGCGGCTCGATGACATCCTGGGATGCGGCCGGTGTTGAGTGCGATGAGGTCGGCGGCGCTGTAGGTTCGTCGGGTCGGCCTCCGTCGGTGGGGGCCAGGGGTCCTGGCGCTGGTCGCGATCCGGTCGCGGACGCAGACCCTTTCTTTGGTCCCCCGCATAGCAGGGCCAGAGCAGGTGGCAGATCCTTCTCCTACCATGTGGCCAAGGTCTGGAACAAACACCCCCACCGCATCTGACGAAGCCCGACACTGCACTAATTCAGAAAGGACCTCAAGACCTGGCTCTTCGAGTGACCAACGGAGCTGCTCACACACCTCTGCCCTCAGTGCCTTGAGGCCCTCGTGGGTGAGTAGTGCTCTAAAACCCCCGATTGATTGATTGATTGATTGATTGATTGATTGAGTTCCCATGTCTTTTTTGAATGCACTTCGACTGCTGACACCACCATTTTGGTGTTATTAATTAGGATACATGCATGTGACACAAACACCAGGATGTGTGCTTTGCATCTCCAGTAGTGAGAAGATGGATGACCAATGAGCTACCAATCATATCACCCAGAGACGCTGTTTTTGCCAATGCCAGATAGAACATCCGTGTCCCAAATGGAAATCCTGCTCCTCCTCTTGGAATCATCTCAGTTCTGATAGTTTCTCATGCCCTTGTGCAAACTCTGTCTAAATATTTACAGTTCTGAATTTTTGGATTTACTTCTTTGTTTGTCTATCAAAATAAACTGTAAATGCCAAGGCATTTTTTAATCAAGATGCACATGCTTGGCTCCTTAAGCCATAGATTTTAAGATTCAAAGCGACAGATGGATTCCAAATTTTTTACACATGTTTCATTGGCTTTTAATGTGAAAGAATAAACCTGTTTTTTCACATCTGTTTTAGCGGGTTTAGTACAGTCAACACTAAGCCCTCTGTTTCATAATCTCAATGTTCACAATAATTCAGTAAACCATTTTGCTTGTAATCCCATGGTACCATATACATTTCATAATTTCACATAACGCACTGGCTTTAATGAAGCTATGCTTCATGTCTCACCAAGCAAGAAAAAATCTGATGTTATCTAGAAGAAAAAAAAATAGCAAGCCACTCTGTTATATATATCTAAAGAGAGCAACTGGAACGGAAAACATCCTTTACAACGCAACTTTTACAGCGCACTACCATTACGACGCAACTTTTACAACACAAGTTATTACAACGAATTGCGCTGGGGGGCGCTCTAGGATAGGGAATAGTTTAATTACTATTCAACACCTTCCCTACTATCCACGGGGACGGGAGTTGGAATAGTAAATTAAACTATTCACTATCCAGCGCCCCCCAACGCAAGTTGTTGTAACGACTTGCGTTGTAAAACCTGCATCGTAATGGCATGCGTTGTAAAAGCATGCGTTGTAGTGTCATACATCCAACTGGAACATTACATGATGTTGATAGGGAGGACAGGTGTGCTAAAACACAATAACTATTGTTTACTAATCAATTTGCTAAGAACGGGAGGTGTGGCTTGGCCGGCTGCAAGATGGCCACACTCTAAGTGAGCTCTGGCGGCTAAGCTCTTTTATCCGCCACCATCCTGCAGGCATATCCATTTCATCTGCACCTAATCGCGATTTCCTGACTCTGGGGAGCATTGTGCCCCAACTCCGGCGCTTCTACCTACCTCCCCGGCGGAGCTTCAAACCTCGTGGCATGTTGCTGGACTCCCGTGCCGGGAGACGGCTCCCGTCCATCCATAGCTATGTGAGCCTGCGCAGCCCTACTGAGGCGGTCGAGTCACCGGGGACCTGAGGCTGCAGTAAGCGGTGAGTTGCGCTACTGCTGGGTGTGTCGCTGGTGGGGTTGGGGGCCGTCTATTTAGCAGCCTGGTCTGGGTGTGCCCCAGCCTGGTGTCGGCCTTGCGCTACACCCCTGCCTTGCTTGAGTGCTGGGGCGCCTGGTCCAGGCTGAGGGAGCGGAAGACCCCCCTTGCTCCCCTGCTGGTCTTCTCCCCCCTCTGGAATGCACTGGCTGCGAATGCCCGCTCCTCCTCTGTTGCGCGGTGTTGGGGAGGCCGTCCGTCCTTGCGGCCCGTCCGCCTTGAAGTCTCCTGCACCTGCTCTGCGACGAGGCCTGCCGGGGACGCTCTGCCTCCAGCTTCACGGCTTGCTCCTGGGTGCGCGGCAGCGAGGTCTCCTGCTGTTCCCCGGCCTGCTATCCTCACGGGCCACACCTAATGCTCCATCGGCTGCCCCTGGCTATGCCTAGCTGGTCTTGGCAAGCCTCGGCGCTTGATTCTTGAAGCACGGAGACCCCTCCGGCAAATCACCTCTGCTATGATCTCCTGTGCTTGCAGATTCCTACGTGTTGCTGGGCCTGGTGGGCAGATGCTTGTTCACCCTTCATCCACTTCTGCCTGGGCCTTCCTTGGTTGTCTTGCCAACTGCTTCACTGCCCCCCCGGACTATCCTCAGGCCCACTGCTGCGGCGGCCAGGAGCCGAACGGGGGCCCCGCGTTAGCTTCGAACTTAGGTGCGTCACCTTCTGGAGTGTGCCACTCAATCCTTCTCTGTTGTGCGCCATTCCTCCATACCCTGCTGAGTTCCCTGGTTGCCGCGTCCGTTATAGCCCTGGCACCACCTGCACTCTGTTTGGGCCTGGGGCGTTCCACACCGAGTTGTGCTCTTGCTTCTCCTCGCATATTACCTGCTGGCGGCGGCTGGGCAAAGGACTGTATCGCTGGCTCCCATCATCCACCTCTGGTCGTCGGCTGCATTCTGCGCTGTGCTTGCTGGAACTGACTCTCTGCTGGTCCCCGGAGTGTTTTCCCCACCTGACTCTGTGCTCGTGGCCGCTGATTGCTAGTGAATCTACCCCCATCTCCGGCTCCTCTCCCACCCTGTGTGGTTAGGTGCCCACCTGAAGTGCTCATTGCTATGGGGAAATTTGACCCTAAGCAGCCCAAGATCAACTTCGAACTTAGGAGATCCTCATGTCAGGACAGCGCGGGCTCAGACGGAGCCGACTCTGCGGTCACAATGGATCCGCCTCCGAGCAGAGATGATGACCTAAAGGCGATTATGCTGGAGGTAAAATCGACCGTGACAGGAATTGCGTCCCAGCTTGATCTTCTATCGGCCCACCTTGGCTCAGTGAAGGCTCGTGTTGACTCCCAAGATAATAGACTGCTTCATGTTGAATCCAGGGTGTTGGACGCTGAAGATGCGGCCACCCAAGACAGGCAGAAATTACTACAGATGGAGAGGACCCTGGCCATAATTCGGAAGAAAAATGAGGACTTAGAAGCCCCCTCCTGCCGGAGTCCACCAGAGGAACTCTTCGGGTCGTATTATCCCAATTCCTTGTCGTGGAACTTGCCCACCGCTCCCTTGGCCTGCGTCCGGGTCCTGGTCTGCCACACCACCCCATAGTGGCGAAGATCCTGAATTTCTGGGATCGCGTGCTATCCTCCGGGCGGCACGAGATAAGGGCACCATTAAGCACCAGGGAAACCCCCTCTCTATCTACCGGGATTATACCCTTACTGTTCAAGCTGCCAGGAGAGAGTTTTTGCCGGCCAAGCGCATCCTGCAGAAGCACAACGTCTCATATTCCCTAGCCTACCCGGCGAAGTTGAGGGTCCGGCAGGGTTCCAAGACACTTATCTTTCCTGACCCGAGGGAGGCCCCGGCTTTCGCTAAGAGACTGGAAAGATAATCTCGATCCTTCCCTTTCAAGTCCGCACTTGAAAGTGCTGACCACCTAAGTGACAATGATTGACTGTGCGGACAATGACTTTTTGGTTGATCTGTTATCTACCTTTAATGCCGCTTCCTAACCCAAGCTTGACCACCCTGCTTCTTTGCAGGGGTGTCCGCAGAGTACTGCCATGCCCCCGCTGGTATGATTCCCATTATTATCACTGTGTTGTCCCCTCCCAGTTGTGGGCTCCTGGGGTAGAGTAGTTGATCTTCTTAGCCTGATTAGGGGGATGGAGTGGGTGCAGGGTGGTTAGAGTTCTTTAAGTTTGGGTTGGTGGGGATGTTTCAGGGTGGTGGGTGGTTGGGATTGTGGGTTCCTTCTTGTTTGGTTCTTGACACTGCATTGTGTTCCCTGCACAGCACTGTTGCAAGTCTACTTCAGCCTGAATTCTGTAATGTTTGGACTTCTACACAGCATACTGTTCTCTGATTCGCCTTGATTATACTTACTGGTCATGTCTTACAGTTCCATACGCTGCTCCACTGGTATCTCCCTTTCTCTATAGTTTGCGCCCTCCTGTGGTCTGGAAGGTGGGGCGATCTCGCCACCTGCCGGAGCGCTTCGCCCTTTAAGCCGCACCTGCCCGTCAGACGCCCATGCCCTTTCCCACGCTGCTCTGTAGGTGGCAACCTATCGGGTGCTGTCTCTATTCACCTGCACTGCTCCTTATCCGCACTTCACCTTGCCGCCAGTTGACTCCCCTGCTCCGATTGTGCGCTGCGTTGGTCTGTGCTGTCTGCGCCACAAAGTGCTGCACCCTGTCCCACCCCTTTATGGCTGACATCGT
This sequence comes from Lissotriton helveticus, assembly GCF_964261635.1. Taxonomy (NCBI): domain Eukaryota; kingdom Metazoa; phylum Chordata; class Amphibia; order Caudata; family Salamandridae; genus Lissotriton; species Lissotriton helveticus. The sequence continues at coordinate 663,588,076 of NC_136068.1, read as the reverse complement.
CTGCTGGATTTGGAATGTCCGTGACCTGAATGACTACCGCAAGGCCCGTCTGATACATTCACACCTACAGAGCCACAAGGTGGATATATGTCTATTACAGGAGACACACCTGCTGCCTGGTACCGACCCCAATCTCGCTACTTGGGGGAATCCCACTCTTCAACATACTCGTCATATGCCAGGGGCTTCTCAATCTTGCTGCACCGTGGCCTTCCTTAGCAGACCTCCTGGGTACTCATCGATCCGGAGGGTAGATACGCAATCCTCCACGGTTTGCTACTGGGCCAGCCTGTCACGATTGCTGAGGTTACGGTCCCAACTCTGATGACCCGGACTTTTTCAATCATGTTTGGTACCTCATCACCTCCTGCGGCCCTGCGGCAGTGGTTTGGGGTGGAGAATTTAATGTTACTCTCTCAGAGACCTTGGACCGTTCTGGCTCTTCCACATCCCATCCACGTGCAGCGGCAGCTTTCACTTCTATCTTAACCGACAACTTTATGACGCCTGGCGCCTCCTCCGACCGAGTGCCCATGAAGGTACCTGCGTGACTGGCGCAAGGGGCTTTTGGTCGCGAATTGATCTCTGGCTGACCTCGCCGGATGTCTTGTCCTGGCTGGCTGATGCAAAGCATATGGCTCGCGCCTTCTCCGATCACGCGCCGGTCTAAATTTGTCTACGTCCTCCTCATTCCCAGCGACGTGCCTTTACTTGGCATGTTCCTCCCAATGCCCTCCGGGTCTGTGTGTTCTGTGCGGACATCCATACTGTGACCAGCAATTATTTTGATCTAAACACGGGCTCCGTCTACTCTGCCTGCACCCTATGGGAGGGTTTCAAGGTTGTCATCCGGGGCGAATGTATCTCCAAACAGGCGGCCCTCCTCTGCTCTATTCTCTCCACCCTGGCTAAGCTTGAGGGGGAAATCAAGGCTCTGGATGCCGCCCAGGCGGCGTGCTCCAGCCCGGACACGGTGGCGCTGCTACACCAAAAGCACACTAAATTCTCGGATGAAGCCGACCATGAACTGTGCTTCCTTGGCAGAGAGGGTCGGGCGCACCGCTTTGGGGAAGGGGACCACCCGGGGCGTACCCTTGCTAATCTCCTACTCCCATCGCGTGCAGCCTCCTATATTAAGGCCCTCAGTGCTGATGGCCTATATAGGACCACCTCCCCGGAAGATATAAAATCAAGGTTTCTCGATTTTTATTCACAACTCTAATCTGTGGGCAATCTTTTGGCACGGGAGGGGTTTTTGATCATTATTTTGAGTCCATTGCCCTTGTCTGGCTCAAAGATTACCATCGAAAAATTTTTGATGAGCCATGTTCCAGGGAAGAAATATTGGCAGCCATCAACAGCCTACCTAGCGACAAGGCCCCAGGCTTGTACGGCCTGCCTGCCTCGCTCTACAAATCATTCACTGACATTCTGGAACCGCATCTGGCGGGCATGTATAACGAGTCTTTTGACACTGGTCTATTTCCGCCATCCCTGCGGGAGGCTTTGATAACCCTGCTTCTTAAACCTGACAAGCATGCCGACCGTCGCGACTTCTACCGCCCCCTTTCCCTTATAAACATAGATAACAAAATGTTTGCGAAATTGATCGCCTCCCTTCTTCTATTAATGCCTACCATCAACCTCCCTGATCAATCTGGCTTCATACCTGTTAGGGCAACCTCACATAATATTCATACCATCTTCTGCATTTTACATCAAATGAATCCTAACCTGCCAGCCGTGGCCGCCCAACTCAACACCACTAAGGCGTTCGATAAGTTGGAGTGGCCTTTCCTATTTTACATCCTACCGCATATGGGTTTCAGCGACATCTTTTTACGTAAGATCAGACTCCTTCATACCAATCCGTCTGCATGTCTCTGTATTAATGGTCAGGTTTCCGACCGCATCTGCATTGCCCAAGGCACTCGCCAGGGGTGTCCGTTATCGCCCATGCTTTTTGCCATCGTGATGGAGCCCCTGGCCACCAGGCCATAGCATCACCATACCTACAGGGGCATTGGTTTCTCGTCCCGCTCCCTCCTTGTCTCAATGTATGAGGACGATGTTACCCTTTATGTCTGCCACCCCGGGAAAACCTTAGCCCCCTGGTCCGGAAAATCATCTGTTTTGGCGGGCTCTTGGGCATCCAGGTGAATTGGAGTAAGTCTGTTCTATTGCCCTTGACTGATGCCACTGTCGCCTTCCCATCTGACTTCCCGTTCGAGTGGGCATCAGGCCCCACTCGCTACTTCTGCATCTGGTTAAGTAGGGATTTGGATGAATTGTGGAGGTCAAACTTCGGGTAGGCGGTGGATTGGCTTGAATCCAGGATCCCTTCGTGGAACCGACTGCCGTTGTCTCTGGCTGGCCGGATCGCCATTGCCAAAATGGTGGTCTTTCCTAAATTCCTTTATCTCTTCTTGAAAATACCTACCCCCTTACTTCTCATTTCTTTCACAAAATACGATCTCTAGTCATCTCGCTCGTTTGGGTGGGTAAACAACCCAGGGAGGCCTATGGTATCCTGACTCTCCCTATGTCTGCCGGTGGGATGTGCGCGCCTGATTTACGGATCTACGCCTTAAGTGCCCAGGCCAGCTTCCTGCATTTTTGAATTCACCCCACCCCCTATCAGCCCCATGTCACTGTTGAGGCCGATGTGGCTTCTCCCGGGCCCCTGTCCACTGCTCTGTTCGCACCTGCGGCGCTCCCCCGGGCGGAGGTTGACACGGTTGAGACGCTGCGTTAGGCTTGGTCTTGCCTGCGCTGGCTCTCTGGACTCTCTCTTCTCTCTGCCAACGCCAAGCCAATTGTAAACCACCCAGATTTCCCCTCTCTTCAGTCTTCCAGCAAGTCCCGACACGCAGCGTGATTGGGTCTGAGGACTGTGGCATATCTCTACAGAGAGAACTCCTTTTACTCTCTTCCGCATTCTCCGGGGTTGCAGGACACACTGCTATTCTATCAGTTGCACGCCACTTGCCGGAAACTGCACCCTACATTCCTTCAACCCCCGCCCACCATTCCAGCTCTGGACTTCAAATACACATCCTCGTAGCTGCACAAACTAGTTACCAAACTGTACGCTCTTTCCCTGGCGTCAGCCCTAATTTCCTCGGATCGGGTGTGGGAGGCATGGAGTGTGGACCTGGGTATTGATATTTCGGAGGCCGACTGGCTTTATTGCTGTAACCAAACCAAAAAGCTGTCACCAAATTACCAGCTCTGCCTGATCCACTTCAAGTACTTGCATAGGTTATACCACACCCCGGTGCAGCTCCACCGACTCGGGCTTACCCCTGGAAAATAATTGTGTGCGTTGCACTGATCTTGCTGCAGGCTTTGCTCATTTAGCGTTGCTCTGCCCCAAGGTTTCCGTGTTTCCGTGTTCCACCATTTCCAACATCACCGGCGCTGCAGCTCACCCAGACCCTCCCTGTGCCTCTCGGCTTGGTTAAGTTTTGCCCTGATGCTTCTCGCTGCCTAATCTCGATGCTACTGGTCCTCGACAGATGTAGGGAGGCCATGTGTTGGGTTTGGCGGCCTGCTCCTAAGGTCGAGAGTTGGTTGGAGAATGCCTCCCGGTGCCAGACTCTCCTATCGGAGTACTGGGACTTAATGTCTGGCAGATCCCACCCTGTTGACATTTGGGTCCGCTTGGACGCTTATATCCTCTACTGCTCCCACCCCAGCGGTGCTACCTCTCCTGCGCTCCCCGCCAGCTCTGGGTCTGCGGCGGCCACTGGCGTTGGTTAGTGACTGCCCCCCCTATTCCCCATCAGCGCCCCTGCTGCTTTAGAATCCCCACTGATAGTGCTCTTTTATGTGTGCTCCCCCCACGGGTGATTAGACCCTGGGAATGTGGAGCAGTGTCATTAACGTCGCTGGTTTACTACGTTGCTGTAAATGTAACCCAATTGCAACTCAATGATTGACTTGTAATGTATCTTGCTGCTGCATTCTGTGGTTCTGCACGGTGTATTGTGTCTGCCATCTTTTATTCCTCAATTTATTTGCTAAGAACGGATATTGAAGTCCATAGACTGGCTTAATACAGCCTTATTATCACTTGGAAGTCAACAAGGGAAGTGGACAATAAGTACAGAGAAGAAGGAGATAAGATGGAAGGAGTGTAAGATGAAAGGAATTTGCTACCACTTAAATTTGTACAAATATACTAGAAGCTGGTTTGCGGGCATTCTGGGGACAGTCGCAAGATAAAACATGATGAACATCCAACAATTTGCAGGAAGTCTTTAAACACAAACAGGATTATAAATTTAGTCAAAAGCATGACTAGATGTATTTATCAGAGTACATCGATATCCTTAATATATTTAGTGAAGATACACAGGGGCAGATTTCCAAAGAAATATTCAATGCAGTGCCTCAATCAAAGTTGCTATGCTGTCTTGAGCTGGGGGAGAGCAGCGCAGAACATATTTACTAAATATGGTCCGCTTCTTACTCTTTAAAGCTTCCTAGAGTCATGGACCCACCTTTGCTCCATAGTGCACGTATCTGCATGCTGTCTAGCATAGGCTTTGTAATGAAATGTTACCCTTCTAGTACTAAATCTTACGCTTTGAAATTTTTTAACATTTCTCACGCAAAATATGTGCTGTACTGCCCTACGCCAAATCCCCATATGGTCTACCCCCTCTGTATTGGTGTCCTTTAAATCTTCCTAGAGCCATTAATCCAACGTTGCTTCACAGTGCAAAGGTCTGTTCATACTGTCTAGCATTGGGTTTGCAATGGAATGTTACCCTTCTAGTACTAAATATTATGCTTTGACATTTTTTTGCATTTCTCACACAAAATATGTGCTGTATAGTGCAGCAGATATGCAGCATGTAAAATGTTCGATTAAACTAAAACATTTCTCTGACTGCACCAGCCTTAAGAAGGCTTTATTTTATTGTGCAAAGCCAGGCTTTGCAATCTTTGTATATTTGACATTGCATCAAAAACTATTGGTTAGGGTATTAGAACAGCTGAGAACCACCCATTGTTAGAGCTGACAGCCCTTAGTGTGGTCTTCCACCAAACATTTTGCCTTCTCCCCTACAGTTGCTGAAATTCGTTTTTGTTGGCTTTAACACTCTGTGCATTTTACCGCTGCCAACCAATGCTAAAGTGCTTGTGCTCATTCCATAAAACAAGGTAAATCCTGGCCTATGCTGATTGGCACTTTTAATGTACTGATCTATTCTTAGTAAAGTGGTACAATGTATACCCAGGGCCTATAAATGGGCATGCAGTACTTATGTGAACCCACTTAAGTAGCCCTTTAAGCACCATGGGTGCAGTTTTAAACTGCCAATTCGACCTAGAAAATTAAACCTTTTGTCGGGCCTATACCCCGCTTTTTATTATATATAAGTCCCCATTAGGATAAGCCCTAAACAGTCTATAGAGCAGGGTGCAATGTATTTAATAAGTTAGCCATGCACATTTAAGTAATATGTCCTGTAAATGAAAAATTCCCAAATTTGTTTTTAACTATTGTGAGGCCTACCTATCCCAAAGGATAACATTGGGTTGCCTAATTACATTTAATAAGTCATAACTTTTGTTTGGGAACAGGTAGGAATGGTATGTTTGTTATTAAATGAGTTGTAATTGTAAAAAATAATGGGTGCAGTTTTAAACTGCCAATTCAACCTAGAAAAATAAACCTTTTGTCGGGCCTATACCCCACCTTTTATTATATATATGTCCCCATTAAGATAAGCCCTAAACAGTCTATAGAGCAGGGTGCAATGTATTTAAAAAGTCAGCCATGCACTTTTAAGTATTATGTCCTGGTAATGAAAACTTCCCAAATTTGTTTTTAACTATTGTGAGGCTTACCTCTCCCAAAAGATAACATTGGGTTGCCTTATTACATTTAATAAGTAATAACTTTTGTTTGGGAACAGGTAGGAATGGTATGTTTGTTATTAAATGAATTGTAATTGTAAAAATGCATGGGCCCAATTCACAAAAGTAATCTGACACAAAATCCTAACTTCATGACTTTCGGTATTCACAAATGGCATTTAGGAGGAGAAAAGTTAGGATTCCTAAATTTACTACTCCTAAATGCCCTTTGGAAATATGGAAAGTCGTAAAGTTTGTCTTAGATTACTTTTGTGAATCAGGCCCTATAAGTCTGATTCCACTAATTGGATTTAGGTTGTTTATTTTCTCTTGGTGTTTAACAATTTTTTACATGTTCACTATTTTTCTTAATTTGTGTGGGATTTTTCTTGTTGTTTTTTTTAACTTTATTTCTGTTGATGTGCTGCATAGGTACTAACACAGTGCCTCTAAGTTAAGCCTAAATGCTTTTGCTCAAAGCTACCAGAGGGCTAAGCAGATGTTAATTTAGTAAAATTTTTGGTTAACACCCTCCTCAACCAATAACACAATTTCTCGAATCCATGGAATGCCATCTCGATCCATTGTAACTCAAAGCAGAGCAAAGTGCTATCTGCAGTGGGAAACATCCTTTACCTAACAGTCAGAAAAGGGACCAGCCTTTACAATGAAGTCACTAGCCCAACTGCAATGTTACCACATGTTACTTTACCACACAAGGCATTACAACGACTCGCTGTAGGGGGCACGTTGTTGGACTCGTGTTGCATTTTTAAGTCTAACGCCTTCCCTACTGTTGCGTAGACTGGAGTTGGAATTGTAATTTATACTATTCCAAAATCCATCTTCCTCTAAACAAATTGTTGCAACAATTTTCAAGATAAAGTAATGACTGGTAACATCGCAGTCAGGGAGAGACTGCGTTGTAAAGGCATGCATGGTAAATGCATGCGGGGTTCCGTCATGCAACCATTTGCACAACTGTAAGTGGAACCATTCAGCATTACAAAGTTCTGTACTGGTAAGTAAATACCATATCAAGACTTTCCATCTCTTTGCCTCCCTTTCCTTACCTTTAAAGTGACCAAGAGGCTTGGTAAATCAGCCTCAAACAGTCACTTGGCCGCATTCCATGGAGATAAATAACAGAGTCAGCTCTAGGCAAAGAAGGAAAATCTTGGCATCTATGAGGATACATTGTAACATCAATGAATTACTCATATTCTGAATCTTTAACAGTATGAAGCTTCCTAACACGGTCCATCCTAAAAGAGAAAACATGGGCTACTGAACATACACAGGAGTGAAGAAGCAGTATCATAGAAATCAAAATACCTTTCAATTGAATTAATTGTAACTTAAAATCCACTTTAAGAATCTCTATTATGAAAATGCCACTTTTTGAAAGTTAATGAAAACACAAAGGCACGTGCCTTATGCGCCAAACTGATCCACTGCTTTAAGTGTGACCTTTTCCCTTTGCAATATATAATTTTCTTCCATATTTCATCAAAACTTTAACATTATAATCTCTGATTTAATCCAGCTTCTTTCTGTAGAAACCACGGAGACAGCGAAAATACATTTAAATGTTTATTGAACATTTTCAAATGCTGCTGCTTTCCAATCCAGGCTTTTAAACAACAGCACGTGTAAATTAATAAACTTCAACGTAGACCCTGTTCATACAACCCAATGCATTTCGAGCCGTAGGATCTTTATCAGGGGTCTCTGAAAAATACAACAAGATCAGCTGTACAATTTGCGCAAAAGAAAAGTGCTGTTTGAACAGCGACAAAATACCCAAACCCTGCTATCCTCCCACCCCCTGGTGATATACAAACTATTTACCCAAATGTTTTCACATGTAGTCATCATGCGGCCCCCTATTGAAACCTCCTAACTTATACCAACCCCAAAACTGTCCTAAACTTAACCCTAAAAGAAGGAAAACACTCCCTAATTTGTGCCTGCTATTTACCTGGAACAAAAGTCTGTGCTTTTAAAATGAACGATTTCCTCTCTGGCTCTCCCACAAACTGCTCTCACAATCGCCCTCCCAAACGAACCGGTATAAACAGTAGCACTCCCACTCACGTGTCCTCAATCATCCTAAACCATCCAGCCACACGAAGCGCTCCCACCTCTCTCAAAAACTAAAACACCCATAATGCACAATGCATATTGCAAAGGGAAAAGGTCCCACTTAAAGCAGTGCATCAGTTCGGCGCGTTAGGCACGTGCCTTTGTGTTTTCATTTTCAAAAAAGTGACCGGGGACTGGTCCGCATAACGGTTTGCACGCAATTGAAGAATACGCATGACTACATGGATTACACAAAAGGGAAGGAGTGCACTTTGGTTTAGATTTTCTTGCTGTTCACAATATTTCCGTCCCAACGATGGGTGCACCCCAAAGCGCTATGGTTGAGTTATAAGTTTAATATCTTGTCAACTGAGACATCGGAAGTTTTGACATCGAAGAGAGCCCTGATTACGCATGGACATTGCATACTGTATTACATGGGACTGTTGTACTTCAAGTGTTTAGTTATTTACTTTGTCGAATTGTTTATTAATTTTCTCACATTTTTGTTATTTATTTGTTGGTCAATTGAGGGGAATCATTATGGTAACACAGGCAGGTTTTTAAGTTACATAATGGTGAGAACACTTGTTAGGGAGTGTTATAATTGGGTGTCTCTAGTTGGCACTGTTAGGTACTTGTGACATGTAGGGACCCTCTCCTCTAGTCAGGATAAGGGTATTACACTCCTAAAATAACCCCTGCTCGCCCCTTTGGTAGCTTGGCACGAGCAGCAAGGCTTTATTTCAGAGGTGTTGTAAGTTAAGCATTTGTGGCCACAGACAGCAACACAACAAATGGATAGCACACAAGGTTTTATATAAAAAGTAAGTATATTTTATCTAGAGTCACCAAAAGACCAATAAACGACAAAAAGAATCCACAGTACAATTAGATTTTAAGAGTTCTTGTAAAAAGGCGTAAATCAATGTTCTGTAGGAGTTGGTAGCCTGGTCCGGCTACAGCGCTGTTGAAAATAGCACAGAGTCTAGCAAATCCAGCGGACTGCGTCGGTATGGGCCCACTCAAATGTCGACAGACTCAGTCACAATACCTTTTAGTTGAGGCGGCCGGCACGGATGTGCGAGCTGGTTCCGGTGTTCGTCGCTGTGTGGAAAGCGTTGCAGGACGAGTTGTGCCTCGATGCGGTGCAGGCAGCGGCCTGTTGACAGAGTCGGTGGATCCAAGGCTTGCGTTGCTGGGTGAGACGGTGCCTCGATGCGGTGCTTGCAGCTTGCGGTGCGGCAAAAGATCGGAGTGTGGGAGCTGGCGTTGATCAGTCTGGACAGCGGTGCGAGTCGGGTGGTGCATCTCGAAGCGTGCGAGGCGGTGCCCAACTCCGGTGCGGTCACAGGACTCGGAGTCAACAGCAGGGACCGCTTCTGTCAGATCAGTACGAGTCGGTGTAACGAGGTGTTGCACGTCACTGTGTCCTTCCAGTCGCGGTGCAGGCTACGGCTCATTGACAGCATCAGGTCGGAGTCAGTGAGCACAGACCTTGCGTTGTTCGATGTGGACGTTGCTTGATGCGGTGCCTACAGGACACCGGGCCGGTATTGAGAGTCGGTCACTGCTCCCTGCCTTTCTAGCCACTGAACAGCGTTTCCAGCAGCAATTCACAAAGGCGGGTGGAGTCCACTGGTCCTGGGACTTCGGTCAGGAGCAAGCTCTCTTCCAAGCCCTTGGAGATCTTTGCACAAGTTGAAAGTAAAGTCCACAAAGTTCTTTCTCCTCTCTTTGGAAGACAGCAACCACTGCAGTCCAATCGCCCAAGCAGCACTTCAGCTTGGGAATAGTCTCTCCTCAGTTTCTTCAGGTTCCTCTCCTCAGCAGAGGTTTCGTCTTGTAGGTCCAGAAGGGATCTAATTTCTTGGGATCAGGGTCCCAATATTTATACCCCTGTGCCCAGTCTAAATCAGCACTCTGTTTACCAGACTTATCCATTCGTTTCACAGCGCAAGGCAGGCACATCAGACGCCCTACAGGAGGTGGAGCCTGAATTGTGGAAGGCAAGTACAGTCCTGGAGCACTTTGTTGACAGTCCTCCTTCTCTTCTTCCAGTGTGCAGGGCAGAGACATCAGACGCACCACAGGGGGTGGTTCCGGCATTGTAGAGGGAAGGCCCAGCCCTATTCAGGTCCCAGGTGCAACTCCTCCCTCTCATCTAGATGCAGATTCACCACCCGGGCTGCCCAAGCCTGTCTCTTGGAATCCCCCCAGGCCTGTCACTCAGAGAACCAGACGAAGGAATACACAACCTCGCAGAGGCAGGCTCAAATGGTTAGGCAAGCAAAAACCTACTTTCTAAAAGGGGTATTTGCAAACACAGAATATTAAAATAAACTTCACTAAAAGATGTATTTTATTATTCTGAGTCCAGGCATACTACACTCGCATATCTACCATGTTCTCTGGGTCTGCTAGGATTATAAACACGTAACAATCCAGCAGCCCATTCTGGCCTATGGGGAACAGGTAGCCTTGCAATAGTGAAAAACGAAAATGGCTGTAATTCACTATTAGGACATGCCACATACATCTGGGCTTGTCCTACCTTATACTTACGATGCACCCTGCCCTTGGGCCTACCATAGGGGTGACTAATATGAAGTCAAGGGAAGGTTAAGGGACTGGCAGGTGGGTGCACTTGCCCAGTCAGCGTGATAGTACCAGACTGCTCGCAGGCTTTGCAATGGCAGACCTTGGACATGTTCCACAAGGCCGCTTCGGTGGGTGGCACAACCAGTGCTGTAAGCTCACTAGCGGCATTTGGATTTACACACCCTGGGCACACTCAGTGGGTCTGACAAGTAAACCAAATATCCAATCATGGAACCACTAATCAATACATCAATTTACAGTAGGGAGCACTCGCACTGTGGCACTGTACAGCAGTGGCACAGTGCCCAAAGCATCTAACACTAGCAAAACACATGAGGCAACAGCACAAATGGAAGGGAGACCCACCCCAATGGTGCCAGGTCTAACAGGGAGGAAGGGTAGCATTGTGACGTGTGACGAGTGGTCACTGTGGTTTGTATGGAGCTTAGTGAGTTTGATTTGGGTGTGAGACGTGACCGTAGAGGTGAGGGGTGAGAGAGGTGCATGTGAGTATGTGGTTTTGTTGATGGTTTCATTAGGTTATGAATGAGATTTGGGCAGGTGAGGTTTGATGTCGTAGTATGATTCTTTTTCAGGTTAGGGTAGTGCATTATGGGTGTTATAGTTTTTGAGTGAGGTGGGAGTGCTTCGGGTGGCTGGATGGTTTAGAATGATTGAGGATATGTGAGTGGGAGCACCACTGTTTATAACGGTTCATTTGGGAGGGCGATTGTGAGAGCAGCTTGTGGGCGAGCCAGAGAGGAAATTGTTCATTTTAAAAGCACAGGCTTTTGTTCCAGGTAAATAGCGGGCACAGGTTAGGGAGTTTTTCCTTCTTTTAGGTTTAAGTTTAGGACAGTTTTGGGGTTGACATAAGTTGATAGGTTTCAGTAGGGGGCCGCATAATGACTGCGTGTGGAAACATTTGGGTAAATAGTTTGTATATCACCAGGGGGTGGGAGGATAGCAGGGTTTAGTGTATTTTGTCGTTGTTCAAACAGCACTTTTATTTTGCGCAAATTGTACAGCTGATCTCGGTGTATTTTTCAAAGACCCCTGATGAAGAGCCTACGACTCGAAATGCATTGGGTTGTATGAACAGGGTCTACGTTGAAGTTTATTAAATTACACATGCTGTTCTTTAAAAGCCTGGATTGGAAAGCAGCAGCATTTGAAAATGTTCAATAAACATCTACATGGAATTTCGCTGCCTCCGTGGTTTCTACAAAAAGAAGCTGGATTAAATCAGTGATTATAATGTTAAAGTTTTGATGAAATATGGATGAAAATTATATATTGCAAAGGGAAAAGGTCCCACTTAAAGCAGTGCATCAGTTCGGCGTGTTAGGCAGGTGCCTTTGTGTTATCATTTTCAAAAAAGTGACCGGGGACGGGTCACGCATAACGGTTTGCACGCAATTCAAGAATACGTATGACTACATGGATTACACGAAAGGGAAGGAGTGCACTTTGGTTTAGATTTAGAATAGGGTGTCAGTTCGCCTTTGTGTTTCCCCCCAGGCAAGGGAAACTAGTTGTTAGCAGATTGGGCCATCCTGACAGGATAGGAAGGTCAGAGCTGTTCTCTGCCCCACTTACATTTTAAAGTGGCTGCCTTCAGCACACTCACATGGAACCTGATACCAACCTTTTGTCACCCTAAACCCCTTGAAGTTTGGGCAGGGGAAGAACATTTCCCAACCCAGAAGGGGGGGAAATCTTGGGGTTTCTCTCACTTCAAAGTCTGGCACCAGGTATAAATATTGGAGTCTCAGGCTAACTCTTCAGTTCACTCCTGGACCTGAGGAGAACACTCAGAAGGGCTTTCTTGCATTTTAGAGCACTGCTCTGCTGCTTGAGGTTTGCTTTGTATCTCCGAGGACTGCACTGCTGCCAATTGGGGGACTTCCCTTGTTCTTGAAGACTGCCTTGAACCATCAGAGTGCTGCGCTGCTGCTTCAGGCCTGCTTTTCTGCTTGAGCCCAGGACTTCCAGAGTGACTCCAAGGGCTGGTGGCCTCCTGTTCTGAGCTACAGGCATTTATCAAACTCCAAAAAGCTTAACCCCCACGCCTGGATACTCCTTGAAGTGAGTCCTGCCCTCAAAGCAGTGCTTACCCAGTATGAACCTTTTGAAGTGATTCTGAAAGTGCCCAATCAAAATCTAATATTTTCATCTTAGGACATTTTCTACAGAGATGTCGTCTGAGAACCAACAGAAGACTGGGACCTACCTGCTCAATCAAGGACAAGCAATTGGTCCCCATGCAGGAATTATGTGAAGACGCTGATATCATGTTCCCATATCATCTCACTAATCCATTGATAGGTTCATCCGAAAAGTAGGTGGGACAGAGTAGGAAATACTTAAACTAAAACCTTTACTCAAGTGAGGCGTGGTGAAGCGATGTGAGGCAACTGAGAACTGTTCCTACATGGCCATTCACCCCTCTACTGAGATTAGACGTGTGAGGTTAGTAAGAATGAACATCATGAGACATACCATGATTAGGGCCACACAAGTGAACGTATATCTGCAGCTGATAAATACTTAGGGTCCAACTAGAGTTCATAGGGTGGTTACTCTTTCACACATGTGACAGATATTCCGTCCACCATATTGCAGGTGCATTTGATTCAATGGCATTTGTAATGCAGTGGATGGGATATCTGTCACATTTGCTATGGAGTAAACCATCCTCTGAACTCTAAACCAGGACTAAAGATCAGATATCCTTTGTTAAGTCCATTCAGGAGAGTATGAACCAAATTAATTTTTTTTCTTTTTCATCTAGATGAGATATAAGGAGGCAGCAGAGGTTTATTTTGTCTATAGGCTTCCTAATAAGAACTTTACAAATGGGAGACACAAAGGCAGTTGACAATTACTCAGCGAACAAATCCACTGATAAATGGCCACTGAAATAACAGAAATTCACTGAGAATTGGTGGTTCTATGACACTAAAGCATAACAACATCGAAAATATTGCAAAACAAATATTGGCAACAAAAATATTGTGACTCTATATTTAGCCCCTTGGCTGCTCGGCTTCCCCCCCGCCCCCCTTCCCCTGTGCTAAGCCTTTTTTTTGGCTATTTGGGGTAGTTTGCACTTAGGCCCCTGTAACTTTTTGACCACATAAGGTATCCACAACAAATTTGCGTTCTTTTTTTCCAACATAATGGGGATTCTAGGGGACAGATTTACAAGCCCCTTGCGCCACTTTTTCGTCACTTTTAACATGGGAAAAGTGATGCAAAAGTGGGGAAAGGGACTTGTAAATCTGCCCCTAAGTGTACCCAGGGTTTTTGGACTCCCATGGAGGGGAACCAAAAATTAGCCAAAATATAGCTACATTTTGTTTTTTGGGGGGAAAATGCGAAAAAAGGCTTATAGGTGAAAGCAACTGTTTTTTTCCTTGCAAATGGTATAAAAAAAGAGGGTGTGGTGCTGAAATCACCATCTTCCCAGCTTTCAGGGACAATCAAACTTTTGTTAGAAAACTAACATTTTGTACACCGTTTTGGCATTTTTCTGGGACATAGCCTATTTTTTTCATTTGTTATGCTTTCAACCTCCTTCCAGTTAATGGTAGAAATAGGTATGAAAGCAATAATGGATCCTGGAAAGCTATACATTTTTTAAAAGTAAACATAAGTCTGAATTTAGCAAGGTGTCATTTGTGTAGATTCTTCAAGGTTTCTTTATAGAAACTAACAGTTAAATATAGGAAACATTGAAAATTAGTTGAAAAAAAACCAGCCCTTTGTGTCAATGTTTTTCACCTGTAACTTCTTCTAATTATGACAGCAGTTTAAAAGCAATATACTGTTACATTGGCTGGACCTTTCTGGATGTGGGGATATATAGGACTTGTAGGTTAACCAAGCACCCGACGAACCCAGTGCCAATAACTGAGCAGCATCTTGCAATTTTTTTTTTATTACGTACCGGGTATATATTACAATTATTCTGGGAAAATGTATAAAAATCTGTATGAAAGACACCTATATATTTCTGAAACGGGAACAACATATAGAGTTTAGACAGTAGATATTCACACATTTACGAAATTGGGAGTACCCATACCAGCATGAGAATTATAGGTCATTTTTCTAAAATGTTCACATTGTCTTTCATTTGGAAGGCAGAAATGCATCGAAAGTAAATAGGTAAAAACAGTTGCTCTACAATTTTGTGTTACCCTAAGTCTCCCTATAAAAAATGGTAGCTCACTTGTGAGGGTAGGCCTAGTTCCTATGACAGGAAACGGCTCAAAACGCAACATCGACACACCACATTTTCACAATGAAAAATGACCCTTTTTTTGAAAAGTGCCTAACTGTAGTTTTGTAACCGTAGCTCTGCCGGCACCTAGGTAAACCTAGCAAACCTATACATTTTTTAAAACTAGACACCCAGGGGAATCCAGAATGGGGTGAGTTGACTGACTCTCACCAGCTTCTGTTACCCAGAATCCCTTGCAAAACTTAAGAAATTGTCCAAAAACCACATTTTCCTCACATTTCTGTGGTGGAGAGGTTTGGAATCCACGTGGATCCACAAACTTCCACACACCCCGCGTTCCTCCAAAGACTTCCGAGAAAAATGGTACCTCACCACTCAACTACCAGCACTCTAGGAACCCAGTCACAGTCTATGCACTGCACAAGCAGTGTTACAGTTAAATGTGCACAATATATGCGATCCCTTAACCCCTTGCAGACTACTGAGTCAGTCCTGCAAAAGTGCAGGTAATAGTCATGCTTGTCTGGAATCACTGTGAGTCTGTGTCCACTCCTACAATCATCCTGACAGAAGTTTGTCCTTATCTAATCACTCTACTGAAACATAAGTCCTTATAAACCTATCCTGCTGTGAAGATTTACAAGCCCTCTGCACCACCAGTATGTCACTTTTTGTAACGTAGTGATGGTGCTGGGTACTCCTCCATATTTACAGAGAGGAAAAACCACCCTGCGTGGCTTTTCCTCTCCTTGAAAATAAGACCCATTCAAACTGAGCACTTTGCATTGAAGAGGCGTTCCATGGTTGTTGCTGTGTCTGTTCCCACACAACTCCCATGGAATAACACATCTCAAGACTTACGAGAAAGTGTAAATCTGTAGATACGTGTGAATGGTGCGCCACCCTAGAGGTGGTGTAGCGAGGCACAACAAGGAGAAATGTTTTCATTTTTCCTTGTGTTTTTCCTCTTTCAATGCATACTGCGTTCCACAGCACACATTGAAAGAGGAAAATGCATTTAGTGTTTGTTTTTGTGCAGGAAGGGACTACTTCCTGCACAAAAACAATCTCCCTACAACACAGATATCCTTGCAAGGGTGCCTGCGTCACTGCATGGCTATAGTTTGTGTGCTAGTGCAGAGGGAGCACAGAATTGCGACATATTCATGTAAATATGTCACATTCCTGTGCTTCAGAAATGCCGCAGTGTGGTGCAGCTAAATGGCTTGCAGTGTCACTCTGCAACATTTCCTCATAGATCGGCTCCTTTAAAATCACCATACACTAATGCAGTCCTATACATTCACCATACACTATTGTAGTAAATCATGCTCTCCACATACATTCAACCAAACTTTCAGACATTACCATGCAATTATAGTTCTTTCTTTAAACCAGATAAGGTAGTTATGAACTTTTTTTGTAGTTTTTTAACAATTTTGTACTTTTTTTGTGTTTTTTAAAAATTGAACAAAAAAGGAACTAAGTAAACTGTTAGCTTTTAGAATTCAACATCATTCCAAAAACAAAAAAACAAAAAAATTGCATTTGTGGTTCAGTTGAGCTGCACAAATAGCGTCCACTGACTGTTCACCATAACAGATGATGGTTTTGCACTTAGTGCAGTGCTGCTGCAGAAAAGCAAATTCTGGGTGAATGTCTACTGGTGGTGCTGAAGTGGATGCTCCGGAGGTGCTAGCAATGCCTGGTGGTGGATTTTTTGCTGCACGCCTCATTTCTTCTCGTGCGAGACTCTTCGGGTGAATGGTCAGCAGATGTTTATACATACTCGCTGTTCCACAGGAGTATTTCTTGACACTGCCTCGCGACAGGACCCTGTCAAACAGCAAGCATGTGTCTTTTCTTGTGCTGACCTTTTTTTCTCCAGCAGGAAAGGTGAAAAATGTCCATACCACTGATACAGGCCTCTGCTTGGTTGGATCTTCCGCCAAGATATCTTCATCTGAAGAATGATGAGGAGTTTGCGACCAGATGCCATTTCTCCAATAAAATGTTTTAAAAACTCCCAAAAAATTCCACAACCAGCTCTGAAAGAAGAAGAGATGTCTCTCATCAACTGCTCCAAACAGAATATTTAAAATGGGAGGGGGTCCTTCAATAGTTACAGTGGGAAATGTTATGTACCATTCAAATCTTTTTTTATTAGGTCACATGGGATCCACGCACCCTGCGCTCACGAAGCGCGCACCCAATGTGACTTAGCAGGAATATATTTAAAAATAATATACGTTTATTACAAGAAGAAATATATAATTTTTATGAATACCTTAGATAATCTTTTGACATAATATGTACATTAAAGACACGAACATATCATTTTAGAAGATAAACAATTTCACGAAAGTTGCGCACCCAGCTTACCCAAGCACATGTATGCCGTCACGTGGGGCTCGCCAGCACGCAAGCATTGTGTACCGTAATACGCATGCGTTGCGAATGCGCGGGAGCAGAAGTCGCGGACCGGTCGCATACCGATCACACACACCACATAACATTTTACGTATATGACATAACTGAAAAAAAAATGCACTTGTCACTCACCATACGCGGATCCTTCAAGGCTTTTCCAAAATGGCAGCTAGAATACCCGGACCCGCTGCAGTAGGTACGCTTTGGGTGCGCAACTCCCCCAAAAATTTTGAAGAAAAAATAAAAAAAGAAAATTATGTAAATATATTAAAATGCAACAAAACAAAATAACTAAAAATGTTTCAGTTTTAAATGTATTTTATTGTGTTTTACAATTTTCAGAAAAAGTATATAATGTTGTTTAATAATATTTTTTTTATAAATAAACAGTACAAAAACTGTAGAAATTCAGTACAAAAAATAGGTATAACTACTATTTCACTTAAAAATTAGCAGTTAAAAAACCTTTGAAATTCACTGAAAAAACCATAGGTTTCAGAGACGTTATTGTTAGAAATTAGCATTTAAAAAACCTTTAAAATTCAGTGAACAAACCATACGTTTCAGAGACTTTATAGTTAGGAATTAGCATTTGAAAAACCTTTGAAATTCACTGAAAAAACCATAGATTTCATGAGTGTTATAGTTAACTGGACATTTGACTTGTACAAAACCATAGAAATTCCTCCGATATAGTTAGTTGTGTTAACTATAACTCGTGCACGCGCAATGCACTGCTGATGATTTCGCATATTACATCATTCATGACATGGTTATAGTTATAGTCAGTTCAGCTAACTATAACTCGCGCTCCTGTAATGCGCTGCTGATGATGTCACATATTACATCACTCATGGCATGGTCAGTGACATCACTCATGACATCACTAATGACATCTCAAATGATATTACTGATGACATTACTGATGACATCATCCAGTAAATGTGTGTTTTTCTGAAAATTAAATGTTTTATATATGGGTATCCCAAGGTCGATGGAAGAATAAATGGGTATATAAGTGTCTAACTGGATTTTGTTTTGTAAAATTGATTGTATAATGGACTGATTAAGTGTATCTTCGTGAATACATGGGTTAGTGAGTAAGTAACTACATAGATTTAACTAGTATTTGTGAGTATTGGTATATATAAGTGAGTATATGTGAGAGTGAGAGATTGGAAGAGTTCCTGTATAAATTAGTATGTGTTTCTACAAGTGATTGTTTAAAAGAGTGAGTATGTGTACGTTTTTGTAGAAGTATGTGTGCTGGTGTGTGTATAACTGTATGTGCAAGTAAATGGATGTTTGATTCTTTGTTAGAATGAGTGACTATATGTGTGAGTAACTCTATGGATGAATGGCGGTGTGTAACATGATGTATAGGTGCATGAGTACATATGATGAGTGAGTACATGTATGAGTGACTGTATAGGACTGTTGGTGAATGAGTGGATGTGTATGGAGTGTGGCTCACTGATTAGAGCGGCAGACCCTGATGCAGAGGTCTGGCCCGGGATCAGGGTTCAATTCCCGTCGCGGCAGGATCTTGAGCTCAAATGTCCGCGGACCCGATAATTCTCGGCACTATGCCTACTCTAATCATGGGGTCCCACGCTGCAACTCTGGGCAATAGCTTGCTTAGTCTCCACACCGGCCCTAATCGCTAAGGATGCCTGGCTTCACCAGGGGGGTGCCCAGGAGTTGGGCGCCTCACAGGAACAGGCCAGGACGGGTTCCTCAGCGGTTTATTCAGCGCAGGGACACACTGGTAAGTGTAACCATGCGCTTTATAAGCATCACAATTATTATTAATTATGTAGATCTTGGAATTACTGAATAGGTTGTTGTAACTGGTATTGGTATGTCCATTGTTTTAAAAATTGTAGTTTCTATTTTTGAATGTGTGTATTAAGGTTATATTAGGGTGAGAGGAGGTCTGCCACTGTATCAGAAGGATGATGTCATCAGTGATGTCATTTGAGATGTCATGAGTGATGTCATTGACCATGTCATGAGTGGTGCAATATGTGACGTCATCAGCAGTGCATTGTGGGCTCGCGAGTTATAGTTAGCACAACTAACTGTAACGGAGGAATTTCTATGATTTTATACGAGTGCAATGTCCAGCTAACTATAACACTCATGAAACCTATGGTTTTTTCAGTGAATTTCAAACGTTTTTCAAATGCTAATTTCTAACTGTAACGTCTCTGAAACTTATTTTTTTTTCAGTGAATATGTATATACATACATATATAAACATATATATAATCTGCATATCTATAGAAATACAAATGTAAATGCATGCATACATATACATATATGCATACATATGCATGTTATGTATAGTTAGTTGAACTAACTATAATGGGGGAGTTTCTAGGGTTTTGTACGCGTGACATGTCCAGCTAACTATAATGCCCCTGAAACCTATGTTTTTTTCAGTGAATTTCCAAGGTTTTTTAAATGCTAACTAATAACTATGACGTGCCTGAAACCTATGTTTTTTTTCCAGTGAATTTCAAAGACTTTTTTTATGGTTTAAGTCTTTTATTGGGTTTTCAAAACAAGAAAAACAAACAGACCACATTTCCCCGTTAGATGCGATAGTGTTTGCTTTTGCATTAAAACCCCCAGGGCAAACGGTAACAAATATGTTGACAATGTCATAAATGTAGGAGTCTTGCAGCGGGGGAAACCCAGTCCGTAACCCCCTCCCACCCCCCCTCCTTGTCCACAAAGCAAAGGAATAAGTAAAAGAACATCACCACATCCCTAACGGTAGGCCATAGGTCAAACATCAGCCCTTAGTCGTACGGCTGAACCTTAAGTTCCTCGAGTGGTGTTTCTGCAAGGCGAAGCAAGCGTAAATAGCGTGGGCAGCTCAATTCCCTAAACTCCCACTTGAGTAGAGTAAAAAATGGTCGCAAAAGTGCTGCAAATCCTCTCCCCTCCCTTCTTTTGCCAGAGTTAACTTCCCCATCCCCAAAATCATCCACAGCCTGTGGAGCCAGCCGGTGTATGGGGGAGGTTGAGTGGTCCTCCAGTGTGCTGCCATGTTCTGGACGGCGGCCCCCAGCGCTATCGCTATGAGCCTCCCTCTCCTGGACTTCAGGGGGTACATCAATGCATTGGGGAGTCCAAGAAAATATAAGCGGGGAATCTGGGAAGTTGGGTGTCCAAGTGGGAGTCTACTTCATTGAGGATCGAGTTGCAATAGGGTTGTAAGCGGTCACAGCTCAACAG